>NW_023270163.1:44579-702674 GCF_011800145.1 Mirounga leonina
ATGAGCAACTCTATGCCAGCAAATTAGATAATCTGGAAGAAATGCATCCATTTCTTCCAGATTATCTAATTTGCTGGCATAGAGTTGCTCGTAATATGTTCTTATAATTGTTTGTATTTCTTCGGTGTTGGTTGTGATCTCTCCTCTTTAATGCATGATTTTATTTATTTGGGTCCTTTCTCTTTTCTTTTTGATAAGTCTGGCCAGGGGTTTATCAATCTTGTTAATTCGTTCAAAGAACCAGGTCCTAGTTTCGTTGATCTGTTCTACTGTTCTTTTGGTTTCTATTTCATTGATTTCTGCTCTGATCTTTATTATTTCTCTTCTCCTGCTGGGTTTAGGCTTTATTTGCTGTTCTTTCTCCAGCTCCCTTAGGTATAGGGTTAGGTTGTGTATTTGAGACCTTTCTTATTTCTTGAGAGAGGCTTATATTGCTATATACTTTCCTCTTAGGATGGCCTTTGCTGCATCCCAAAGATTTTGAACAGTTGTGTTTTCATTTTCATTGGTTTCCATGAATTTTTTAATTCTTCTTTAATTTCCTGTCTGATCCATTCATTCTTTAGTAGGATGCTCTTTAGCTTCCACGTATTTGAGTTCTTTCTGACTTTCCTCTTGTGATTGAGTTCTAGTTTCAAAGCATTGTAGTCCAAAAATACGCAGGGAATGATCCCAATATTTTGGTACCAGTTGAGACCTGATTTGTGACCTATGATGTGATTTATTCTGGAGAATGTTCCATGGGCACTAGAGAAGAATGTGTATTCTATTGCCTTGGGATGGAATGCTCTGAATATATCTGAGGTATGTACTCTCTATCCCTACACTCTGAAGAGTTTTAATCAAAGAGTTTGTAATTTAAAGCCTTTATTTCCTTGTTGATCTTTTGCTTAGATGATCTGTCCATTTCAGTGAGGGGGGTGTTAAAGTCCCCCATTATTATTGTATTGTTGTCAATGTGTTTCTTTGCTTTTGTTATTAATTGGCTTATATAATTGGCTGCTCCCATGTTAGGGGCATAGATATTTACAATTGTTAGATCTTCTTGTTGGATAGACCCTTTAAGTAGGGTCCTCTCTTATTATAGTCTTTGGTTTAAAATCTAATTTGTCTGATATAAGGATTGCCACCCCAGCTTTCTTTTGGTGTCCATTAGCATGGTAAATGGTTTTCCACTCCCTCACTTTCAATCTGGGGGTGTCTTTGGGTCTAAAGTGAGTCTCTTGCAGACAGCATATCAACGGGCCTTGTTTTTTTATCTAATCTGATACCCTGTGAGGTCTTTTGATTGGGGCATTTAGCCCATTTACATTCAGGGTAACTATTGAAAGCTATGAATTTAGTGCCATTGTATTGCCTGTAAGGTAACTGTTACTGTATATTGTCTGTTCCTTTCTGGTCTATGTTACTTTGAGGCTCTTTCTTTGCTTAGAGGACCCCTTTCAATATTTCCTGTAAGGCTGGTTTTGTGTTTGCAAATCTTTTATTTTTTGTTTGTCCTGGAAGCTTTTTATCTCTCCTATTTTCAATGACAGCTTAGCTGGATATAGCATTCTTGGCTGCAGATTTTGTTTTTTTCAGATTTTTTTTGTTTAGTGCTCTAAATATATCATGCCAGTCCTTTTTGGCCTACCAGGTCTCTGTGGATAGGTCCGTTGCCAATCGAATATTTCTACCCTTGTAGGTTACATATCTCTTCTCCCGAGCTGCTTTCAGGATTTTCTCTTTGTCTCTGAGACTTGTTAAGTTTTACTCTTAGATGTCGGGGTGTTTACCTATTTTTATTGATTTTGAGGGAGGTTCTCTGTGACTCCTGGATTTTGATGCCTGTTTCCTTCCCCAAATTGGGGAAGTTCTCTGCTATAATTTGCTCCAATATACCTTCAACCCCTCTCTCTCTTTCTTCTTCTGGGATCCCAATTATTCTAATATTGTTTTGCCTTATGGTATCACTTATCTCTCGAATTCTGCCCTCATGATCCAGGAGCTGTTTAATCTCTCTTTTTCTCAGCTTCTTTATTCTCCATCATTTGGTCTTCTATATCAGTAATTCTCTCTTCCCACCGCATTTATCATAGCAGTTAGAGCCTCCATTTTGATTGCACCTTATTAATAGCCTTTTTGATTTCGACTTGGTTAGATTTTAGTTCTTTTATTTCTCCAGAAAGGGTTTCTCTAATATCGTCCATGCTTTTTTCAAACCCAGCTAGTATCTTTATAATCGTCATTCTTTTTTTAGTTTTTGTTTTTTTTTTTTAAGATTTTATTTTTATTTATTTGAGAGAGAGAATGAGATAGAGCATGAGAGGGTCAGAGGGAGAAGCAGACTCCCTGCCGAGCAGGGAGCCTGATGTGGGACTCAATCCCAGGACTCCAGGATCATGACCTGAGCCGAAGGCAGTCACTTAACCAACTGAGCCACCCAGGCATCCTATAATCATCATTCTTAACTTTAGTTCTGACGTCTTACTAATGTCCATATTGATTAGGTCCCTGGCCGTCAGTACTGCCTCTTATTCTTTTTTTTGAGGTGAGTTTTTCCATCTAGTCATTTTGTCCAGAGGAGAATAGATGAATGAGAGAACAAAATGCTAACAGGGTAACGATGACCCCAGAAAAATATACACTAAACAAATCAGAAGAGACCTGAAACTGGGGGAAAAGAAAGGGAAAGAAAGAAAAAAGAAAAAAAAAACAGAATATGATCAAATATTATCAGACTGGTGCATAGATCAGTGCCACACACTAGAGTTTGGGCATATTTTGGTCTGTTAGAAGAAAGTGCCTCCCAAAATTTTAAAGAAAGAAAAATTACATATGTACAAAAATAAGGGTAAATACATTGAAGGGATAGAATATGACTGTAAAGATGAAAATTATAAAAGATTTTATAAAAGGAATTAATAAGATAAGATGTTGGTTGATAAAGAAAGAAGAGAAATTAAAAAAAAAAAGGAGAGAATGTGATCAGGCAGTAGACTAGAACAAAGCCATTCACTAGAGATTTAGGGTATATTTTGATCTGTTAGAAGCAACTGTATCCCAAAATTTTAAAGAGAGAACAACTTATATATATATACCAAAAATAAGGTTAACTACAATGAAGGGATAGAATATGACTCTAAAAATGAAAAATAAAAAAGATTTTTTAAAAAGGGATTGATAAGATGTTGGTTGAAAAAGGGAAAAAGAAAAATTCAAAAAAAATAGAAAAAGAAAAAAAGAAAATTAGAAAATTAACTTTGAAAGACTAAAGAATCATGGTATAAAAGTCATGAATTCTATGTGCAGTATTCCCCTAGCGCTGGAGTTCTGCCGTTCTCATTGATCGGTAAACTTGGTCTTGGCTGGCTGTTCTTGCTGATCTTCTGGGGGAGGGGCCTGTTGCCGTGGTTCCCAAATGTCTTTGCCGGAGGCAGAATTGCCCCACCCCTGCCGGGTCCAGACTAAGTAATCTGCTGGGGTTTGCTGTCGGGAGCTTTTGTTCCCTGCAAGCTTTCCATACAGCTTTGGAGGATGAGAGGGAAAAAGGCGGCCTTCCAATCTCCACCCAGGAGGCGCCGAGAACTCGGGGCCCGCTCTTCAGTGCACCCCCAGAGAAAAGCAGTCAGTCTCTCCTGTCTCCCCGGTCTCCCTCCGCACTCCATGCTCACCCGGCCTGTGACTGAGCATTTCTATCTCTGGCACCCGACCCCGTCTGGAGTCTCCAAACCCACCAGATCCCTGCAGTGCACTCCCGTGCCGCTCCTCCTGGGGAGGAAGGTGAGTCTCCCCAGATCTGCTGCTTGTTGGGTCCCTGCTGGAGGAGCAGTGGCCCGACTGTGTTGAGGATCACAGTTTATGGCAACCCCGAGCTGAGAGCCCGCTCCTCGGCTCCGTCTCTGCAGCCGGCTTCCCTGCTCCTATATCTGGGAGCTCTGCCGCACTCAGGCACCCCCGGTCTTTCTGTGACCCCGAGGGTCCTGAGACCACACTGTCCCACGAGGGTTCTACCCCCCGCTTAGCTGCTGGAGTGACGTCCCTCAGTGGAGCTGACTTCTACAAGTTCCGATTTTGTGCTCCGCGGCTCTATCACTTGCCAGAAGCGGCTGATGGAGGCCCCCTCCCCTGCCGTCTATCTTCCCAAATAGCGCCTCGGATTCACTTCTCTGCACGTCCTACCTTCCAGAAAGTGGGCACTTTTCTGTTCAGAGAGTTGCTGCTATTCTTTTCTTTGATCTCCTGTTGAGTTCGTAGGTGTTCAGAATGGTTTGGTCCCCATCTAGCTGAATTCCTGGGATCAGACGAAATTTAGGTCTCCTAGTCCTCCACCATCTTGCTCCTCCCCCCATGACTGCAATTTTTAAAAGATCCTCACTGCCCTCCTTTGGCCCAAGTTAATGATATTTAATTACCATCCATTTCAACTTATAAAATAAGACTCAACTTGCTTACCTGTGTTTTATTTTTATGTCACAGGGCTATATAAAAGTTTATTAGGAAAAAGAATATTCTGCAAAAATAAAGTTGAAACTGCTGATCATTTCCAACTTGTTTCCTTGACAGTTAAAGAAATTGGAGACTTGGGAACAGGAGCAGGGGCACGATGGGTCCTTAAAACCAGACTTTCAGATTAGGACTCAACTCAGTCCCAGGTTCTTTCTGCAGTGTCTTGCTGTTTCAGGTAAGTAAAATGCTACATTGAGTCATATACAAAAAATGACCAAGGTAACTCACTCCACCTTTGTGTGTAGTCCCAAACCCTGGGAGAGAGATCTATTTTCATAAAATTGGATTGATCTATTTGGATTTCCTTTATCATGCTCTAGGGTTTCTTCCCCCCTCTACTTATTATTATTAATACTTTAGTAGCTACCCTGAAGGCTGCAGTGGATTCTCAAGTTTTATATTGCACAATATGGATGGCTTTTCAATAATTTATACTGTAGTGTTTATAAGTGCATAGATATTAAAAATTAATGAAGAATAAATAATAGCCTAACAATGAGGGTGGTTAGGTAGAATTATCCACCAAGGAATGGGACTGTCAAAATATGTATTAAATGTCTTGATTAGAGCAACATTTAAAAAGTTTTTTTTAATTTATTTATTCATGAAAGTCAGAGAGAGAGAGAGACAGAGGCAGAGGGAGAGAAGCAGGCTCCCCGCCTAGCAGGGAGCCTGATGCGGGACTCGATCCCAGGACCCTGGGATCATGACCTGAGCCAAAGGCAGATGCTTAACCGTCTGAGCCACCCAGGCGCCCCTAGAGCAACATTTTAAATAGTTTTGTCTGATAATTTTTTAAAAGTGGTTTACATATTCTAAAAAATGCTAAATAACTTCTCCATTGTGTCAGGATGCTGTCTGATAAAATGGGTCTTTTAAAATACAGAGACAAAATGTGGTGTCTCATCACTCATGCACATCTTGGCTCCTTTACCACCTACACATCAGAAATTCACAAGCTTTCTATCTCAAGGCTGCATCATCCGAGCACCTGCTCCTACTTATCTAGCTACCTTTTTCTCATTTCAAACTTCCAATCTCCTTTTTCCCCCAAATTATTAACAACAAACAGATTTGTGCACAATATTCCTTATCTCCCTGGAAAATTCATACTCATTCATTAGGGCACAATGCAAATGTCATTTCTGATATAAAACTTTCCCTGCCATTAGAACCAGTAGAATTTTCTTCTTTTGTTTTCACTCATGTATAAATTGGAGTGTGTTCTAATTAAAGCAACTATTTTATGTATAGTTATCTTTATGCCTCCCATGTTAGACTGTAAGACTTTTAAGAGTAGTGATTGTCAAAAAAAAAAAAAAAAGAGTAGGGATTGTCTTATTCTGCTTTGAATACTTGGTGCCAAGCACAATGCTTAATACATTTTCTTTGAATGGTAATTTTTGTCCACCAAGATCCTATAAGAAGCAAGAGCTTAAAATTCTGACCAAAACAATCTATTATCAATCCTATAAGGAAAAATATAGAGTTTACATCTCCAAAGAGTTCTAGGTTGGTTTTAATTTTCATAGGCAGAAGAAAGATACCTCTCAGAATTTTTACTGGATCAGTGAGGGCCCAATCCTATGCTTGGAGAAACTATTGTACAAGGGCTATCTTTTTTTTAAGTCCATAAAGAATCCTATCCAGGACACCACACTCCATCTAGTCGTCATGTCTCCTCAGACTCCTCTGACAGCTTCTCAAACAGTCTTTGTTGTTGATGACCTTGACAGTTTTTAAAAACACTAGTCAGGTGTTTTCTAGAATGTTACTCAATTAGTATTTGTCTAGTGTTTTCCCCGTGATTCGATTAGAGAGGAAGACAATAGAGATAAAGTGCTGTTTTTATTACATCATATCAACATGACTTATCACTGTAAGTATTGACTTTTACCACCTTGCTGAGGTAGTGGTTGGCAGGTTTCTCTACTGTAAAGTCACTCTTTTGTTTCCCCTTTCTATACTAGACTCTTTGGAAGGAAATCACTATGGACGGCCCAAGAAGGAATGATGAATTATGTTCCCCCTCCCTGACAGTGTAGTATCTGCATAAATATTTTGGAATTCTATAAGGAAGATGTATCTGTTCTCCTCTACTTATTTATTCAATCACTTATATCAGTATGGACTCATGGGTATTAATTTTATACTTTGGGTTCTAATCCAATACTACTTTGTTTAATTTCCTGCTCAAGCTGTTCCAGATTTGACCATTGGGAGCTAGCACCAGTGTCCCTTTAACACACCCACTTCATGTGTGTGGTTTTTTGTGGGTTGGTTTTTTTTTAGTACTTTCTTACTTTCTGGCATTCCAAGATATTCCAGCTTCATCTTGTATATTTCCTGGGCCATTCCTAGAATGAGCTATTTCTCCAAGGATCCTTGGTGCCTTTTATTGGAGAATGGTATTGCACTATCTTTTTTGAAACAGTGGCATGATGATGTAGCAGAGCGCTGTTGCAGCACAATTTGTTCCTAGATGATTTCTGATAAGCTATGGGTCACACACAGTCTCACTGGAAAAGAACTGTTCAATCCATGCAGATACTCATACAACTCACCTGCTACACAAACAGCACAAAGAGTTCCAGTAGGTTCTAAAAGACCCTCTGGCTTCCCATCTTTTCATTCTTAAGCCAGTTGTTTTGAATCCTTCACATTCACAAAGAAGCCACAGACAATTGTGCTTTGAGATAAAATATGATAGAAAAGGGAAGTAACCTTTTAAACAGACTGTTTGGCAAAACAATCTCCCAAATAATAGTAATTATAGTTTGCCAGTTGCATGGTGAGTATAATTAAGGTGACTAAATACTCTGTAACAATTATGATGCCAATTTTAGTTTTTAGATTTCGTAGCATTGTGCAAATTCCAGCTGAAAGACAAAACTGATCATTTGGGCAATCTATTGCTCCATATGGTATTTATAGTACAATTAAAATGTTCACTGCTGCACTTACCAAAAGTTGTATAAGTCTTATATAGTACATTAATATATGCTTTAAATAAATGTTACTGCTAATTACTGTAACATGACCTTTTTGTTAATATAAAGGTATATGTTGGGACATAAAACAGATGAAGGACAAAAGATACCAGGACATTTTAAGGATACGTTTTCTTTGGTTATTTCCCCTGGCTGATCAGGTTTTCCTTCCAGCAATATTATGAAGCAATATGATTAACAACAAATGAAGGTTAAGTATTCTTTCCACTTTCTTGTGCTTGAAATAAAATTAGCCAGATGACCTTTTCACAATTACATAAAATTACTATATTTTTATCTGTAGCCTAGAAATATACAGCCACGAGAAAAGCAAATACTCTGTTTAATCAGATGTTGAACCAGTCCTCCAGTGCTATTTATTTTCCATCGTGTATTTCAGCCTTTGTCATTTCTCATTAGTACAGTCGCAGAGAAATCTCGACTGCTTTTTTGACCTCACATATGCTTTGTTTTCCAATAAGGCAAGCCAATGGGCCTTCTGTCTGGAACCTTTATCATATTGTCTGAAGGATTTCCTAAAATAAATATGTCAACCAAGGAGCAAAATAAATGCCAGTGATGTCCAGTGTCTCCTGCAAAATAACCATGCAGCCAGCGCTGCCAGGGCTTTGCAGGAAGTGGGGTGAGCGTGGAAGAGCACTTGACTTTCAAGAAATAGCCTCCGGGAAAGCAGTGGCAGCAGGGTCACTGACAACAAAGTACAGTGACCATCTTCTAATAATTAAAATAAGCAATTCGAACCATGTGACTGTGGCCCAGCCAAGTAGAAATGGTCTTGCTATTCCAGCAGAAGCAAGATGCCAGGGTGTTGGAAATAGAATTTCCGCTCAAGATAGGAAGTTGGCTGGGCACACTCCGAGGCCTTGTTCGGTTCTCGGGTATGTGGTGCTTAGTTTTAGAATACTAGTGAATTGTAGATACTGGAAACCTGGCTGGGGAAATGAGTTCTTGGCAGTCTAAATTTTAGAACATGTCATCTATAATAATTTGGGAGGCATTATTATATTGAAAAAAAAATCAGATCATTCTATCATATATCATATTCTCTCTCTATATATGTATGTATATATAACCCCTCTCTCTCTCTATATATATGTATAATAACCATATATACATATCCAACCATATCCATATAACCATATATACATATATATGTATATATGTGAGGCTCCTCACACCCTCGCCTCTCCTTGGAATGTGTGTCCCTTGCCTTTCCTGCTCTCATAAGCTTCCGCAAGGACACAGCCATGAAATAGCAATGTGTTGTTGAGACCATCCGGACAGGGCACATAACTGAGCCCCATCAAGGCAGCTATACAAACTTTCAAAATTCTGGTGAGTGGTGTTGAAATCTACTCATCCTGTGGCTGCCCAGCTCAAACCTTGTATGTAAGTCCCCTTGCTTATTCAACCTGCCACCTACCCATGTGGAGTGGCTGCCTCTTCTTCACTGTCTCCTTGCCCTCCACGTACGGGGGCCAGTTGCAGATTTCACCCAGGAAGCTCCCGAGTTTGTGAACCAACCCAGCCATGGGGACTTTGACTTTGATGCTCTAGGCAGTGGAGAGGCACGGAAATGTCTGGAAAGGCAGAGTAGTAGTATAGTTCCCAGTGTCTCCTCCTGAGTCCTGCAGCCTGGCTACAAATCCCAACTCTTGCCTTTCACTAGCTATGTGACTCTGCAAATCATCTAATTCCTCTAAACTTCAGTTTTGTCTTTAGAATGGGAATATAATGGTCCTTACCTCACTGGACTGTGTGGGGATCTATGGAAATAATGGCTTATATTTTTTAGCTTGCTGCCTGGTGTGGAGTAAATGCTCAGTCCTCAGTAACTGTTGTTGCTGACATGAGGCTAGAAGTTTGAAGAAGAATTTCAGCAATGTAACTAGAGGATGCAAAATTGCTTCTAAGATTAGTGTAGCAATCCAAACTGTTTTAATGTATAATAGAATCTTACAAATGTGAAATCAGTTAAGCTTATTGATTCTTAGAAGCTCTGGTAAATGTGCTTTAGTAGAGAGAATAGAAGCAAAGGTTGGCTTTCAGTACAATTTGTAGATTATTTTTAGATTTAAATAATTTCTGTACAGTCTTGTGGATTACTACCATATAAGCTGCAAACTGCTTTTTGGGAGTAAGAAATGCCTACTGAATATGAGGTCATAAAATGTTTGTTCACACGTTGTCTTATGAAACTGAGCTCTTTGGAGCCGGGGGATTTCAACAGCCCCAAGGACAGGGCCACACAGTGGGATATAAATGTGGGATGACAATGTCTCCAGACCCTAGCATGGCTCCTGACTCAGAGTAAGTAATCCATTAATGTTTGCTGACAGAGTTGTTTACTTTCAGTTCCTAAAGGAACCCATGCACATTGTTAAACATAAAACAGTACTAAAAGGGGGCTCCTGGGTGGCTCCAGTTGGTTAAACATCCGACTCGATTTCAGCTCAGGTCATGATCTCAGGGTCCTAGGATCAAGCCTCGTGTCAGGCTTTGCGCTCAGCAGAGAGTCTGCTTGAGAGTCTCTCCCTCTCCCTCTGCCCCTCCCCACCCTCTTGCACTCTCTCTCTCCCTCAGATAAACAAATACATCTTTAAAAAATAGTACTAAAAGACTTACAACAAAATAGAGCAGCCCCTTGTCACATTCTCCTCCAATTCCAGCCCGACACATCAGAGACAATGGCTTTAAAATCTTTTGACTTTTCTGGTATTTATGTCCATTTTTTAGAAGAATAAGCTTATATTGCTACTTACTGGATTATCAATTCTTGACATAATTTGTGCATTTCTCTATATGTTGCAACCTTCACTTTACCTTTATCATCCTAATATATTTATATCACAATTTTGGGTTAAAATAGTAGTTAATGTTTCTATTGTTGCCATGTAAATATTATTTGCTGCTGAACTATGTAGTGTAACAATTATCTAAGTCCTTTTCTTGAAACATTTTGTGTTGCCTGGCATGGAATATGCCTAATTTTCCCCACTAGCTTAGTTTTCCATGTACCTTTACTTTTTGAAACTCTCACACATTTCTGTAACATTCCTCTTACTATTTTCCCCCAAATTCTTGAATATAGGTTCAGTCACTCTATCAGTTCTTATTTTCAGGAACCCTCCCTCCCAGCTAAAGCTCTCGGTCCCTTGGGCTTCAATCTGTATGGTTGCTGTCTAGATCTGCTATACAACTGGTATCGCTATTGCAGTTGTAACAAAGTATCACAAGCTTGACTACAGTAAAACAGAACAGGGGGCTGTAAAAAATAACCAGAAGACAAAAAAAGAACTCTTCTGAATGTGTGTGTGTGCGTGTGTGTGTGTGTGTACGCAGATGCACACACACCAATGTGTGCATATCTAACTTGAATGTTTATTGGAAGGATAAGAAAATAAAGTTTAATCACACACTGTGTCCTATTTCCTTGACTACAGTAATAGGTTAGACTGTAGGAGTAACAGGTAGTGACGTGAGGAAGGGGCCATGAGGCAAGGAACCTAGGTAGCCCTCATAAGCTGGAAAAGGTAAGGCAACAGATTCTCTCCTAGAGACTCTAGAAGGAACTAACCTTGCCAATATCTCGAATTTAGCTCAATGAAACAGATTCCAGATCTCCGGCCTCCAGAACTATAAGAGAATAGTTTGCATTGTTTTAAGCCATCACGTTTGTGATACTTTATTGCAACTGCAATCAGAGATTAATCCATTGTGTTGCACATGTTCAAACTGGAAAGGGAAGTCCTCTGTTGTAGGAAATATTCCCAGTAATTATTTGATAGCTTCGTCTCCATTTTCTGTCCTCTCTGGAGTCTGATCAGTAAGATTTTGTACCTTTTAAATTGGTCAACCCTAATTTTCTTATCTTTTCTCTCCTGTATCTATGCTTGTCTTTTTATTTTACTTTTTGGCAATAAGTTTAAGCCTTATTGTCTTATCTTTTTAATAAACTTTTAAATGAGAGATGTACACATTGATACATATGCATCTTAGGACACACATTCTTAAGAGTTCTTTTTTGTCCTCTGGTTATTTTTTACAGCACCCTGTTCTATTTTCATGAATGAGCGATACATTGTCTTCAGTTTCTTTGAGGGTAGCAATAATAGATTGTTTTGTTCAGGCTTTGAAATGTTTTTCTGTTCCAAATCACTTTCTTTTGTTCTTTCATGTGAGAGGATTCTACTTACTTTCATACTTAAGGGAGATGACTTAAACATGAATCAGGAGCTCTGCGGGCATGAGCCAGCCTAGTCAAATGCTGTGCTTCATTCTAGGGTGATTGTGTGGGAAACTTGATGTTTATTTAAAGGTTACCCCCCAGTCAATACCTCTAGTGGCACTGTCCACAAGAAGGGTGTGTAGGCTTGAAGAGGGAGGGGGATGGGATGTCTGAGTTAAAGCCTAACTCTCCTGTGTACAGGATTCCAGACAATTCTGTTTTCAACCCTGCTTTTTATATGATCTTCTGCTATAGC
Source organism: Mirounga leonina (assembly GCF_011800145.1). Taxonomy (NCBI): domain Eukaryota; kingdom Metazoa; phylum Chordata; class Mammalia; order Carnivora; family Phocidae; genus Mirounga; species Mirounga leonina. Next base: position 56,563 of record NW_023270163.1, read on the forward strand.
TGGTGCCTCCAAATTCGAGCTTTTCAGGAATCCATGGGGCAAATTGATTCACTTCTTGCTGCTGCTTGACTGTAGACATTTCAATTTAAGCTCCCCGGTCTCTGCTAAGTCACTCACCACTTTGCTATCCATCTTTGAAAAATGTGTGCCATCTTTATCTGTTGTCTCCTCTGCCTTTCTCTTTGTCCATTTTCATTCTTTGTACCATAATTGTAGTGACATTTCTAGGAGTAGGAATAAACACAAGTTCAATCTCCTAATGATTTACTGTAAGTTGCTCATTGAATATTTGATGAATTAATGAATAGAAAACCAAGAAATGGTGAAATGATTAAATATTATGAAGCTATACAATGCTGTTTGCTGACCGTGGTTCATGATGTTCTTTATGTATTTCAAGTTTTTAGTCCTTAAACAGTGTAAGACTGATGGAAAGATACTAAAAATTGGCATGGTATCAGGGCAACATTATGTGTAGGTATCTAATTGTAAATTCTTCCTATAGATGAACTGTTAGTCACACACATTTGCCTCTGAGTCAAGGCTAATGAAAGATATTTACTACTAATAATTTTTATACAAATAGAAATTTTATGAGAGGAAGAAGGCAAATATTAGTGACCCCGTTTTTAAATTTTTTATTCTTTTTTATTTTTATTTATTTATTTTAAAGATTTTATTTATTTATTTGACAGAGAGTGAGAGAGCACAAGCAGGGGGAGTGGCAGGCAGAGGGAGAGGGAAAAGCAGGCTCCATGCTCAGCAGGGAGTCCGACGTGGGGCTCCATCCCAGGACCCTGGGATCATGACCTGAGCCGAAGGCAGATGCTTAACTTACTGAGCCACACAAGTGCCCCTAGTGTCCCCATTTTAGAAACAAGGAAACAGAATCCAAGAGTTAGAGCAATGTGTTAAAAGTTTCATGTCAAACCAGTGGTATGTCCAGAAATTGAAACCAAATATTCTGACTCTTAGATGTTTTCTTTCCTCCAATGTGTCCTGCAGGCTCTCTGAAGACTAAATGTGGCTGCAGTGATTTTATTTGCATGATGGTTAGCATTTATCAAAAAGAATAAGCAATGAATTAATGAGCCAGAGTGGTGGAAAAATTGGAGATAGTTTTACTAATTTGAAAAAAATTATAATGATTTTTGAGTTTTATCTAACACAAATTGACTAATTCTTTATTAAAATATTATCTTTGCGATTAAACTTTGCAACACTGCTGCATCTATTTCTATTATAATTAATATTAAAATGCATCCCCTTTTAAAAGGATGCTATAAATGTAGGGCTCTAGTGGCCACATTATTAAATGCATTTATTTGGCTATATATGTGTAAATGTATATGTTTGGGTAAATAGGTATTACATGATGATTTGTATCATACACATATCTTACATGTATGAATTGTAGTCAAAATCATACAATATTTAGTGGTTCCCATAAAAGATATTTGTATCAAATGAATCAATAATATGCCATTCAAGCACCTTTATTTCTATTTTTTGAATAGGATTTCTTCGGTAATTCATGTCATTTGAGCACTATTATTTAATTGCATCATATGCCTATTTATGACTCTAAAATAGAAGGTGATGTGATAAGCTCAGAATATGATTTGCATAATGAGATAAACGAGTCTCCCAAGGCTGGTAACCGTAGCCATTTCCTCATCTTACTACTCAAAACCTTCCAGGCAAATACAATAGATGTATAGAAGGGAGGGAATATTATGACCTTGAAAACACAATAGGAATAAGCTCTTCTTGGGGTAGAGCTCTCCACGAAGGAAGAGCATGTAAAGGGCACTGAAGCAGGAATAATTTGGTGTATTTGGAGAACAGCAAGGCCATGGTGACTGAGTGGAGTGAGAGAGAGTAGAATAGGAGATGAAGTCAGACCGGGAGTCAGATTATATGGGGACTTATAGGTCACAGTCAGAACTTGAAATTTTATTTGAAAAACGATTGATGACAGCTGACTTTGTTTTTGTTTTTTTTTTATTATGCATGTTAGTCACCATACAATACATCATTAGTTTTTGATGTGGTGATCCATGATCCATTGTTTTCGTATAACACCCAGTGCTCCATGCAGTATGTGCCCTCCTTAATACCCATCACTGGGCTGGTGGTGACAGCTGACTTTGAACAAAGAAATGGATTGATATGACTTTTTAAAAGGCTAATTTTGGTCTCTGTATTAAGGAAGCAAAACTGAAAGTGAAGACAAAGGTGGCTTGGACCAGGGTAGTAGTGATTCAGGTAGTGAGAAGAGGCAATATTAGTAATGAACTTGAAGGTAGAGCTGAAAGAACTTCCTATTTGTTTTAGGTTTTTTGAGCACGCAGGAAAGGAAGCAGCATGTGTTGATTGGGAACAAACTACAAAACTGATTGATTTTTCATCATTGGTCAAATTGTAAGACTGGCATTTGAAAGAAATACAGAAAACTATCTGTACTTCATCATGTCATTTAAGTAGATCTCTCAGAATCTCACTGCTAAGGTGGACCTATGTGAACTAGATGTCTGTTACAATTGGGTAGATTCATTGCTTGTGAACCACTGTGCCCAGATGGTTCTGATGAAAGAAACAACAGCATCATGGGGCAGGGATTCTAGTAGCATAATGTAGGACATTGGCCTTGGCCCGGTCCTGGTTAGTGATGTTATTGATGACCTGAATAAAGATACAGAAATAATATTGATCATTTTTATGGATGACAGGTAAATGAGGTTATATTAGGGGTTAAAATCTATGGCTTTTTTTCTGGTGAGTTTTACTTTCCTGAATTATGTAGCTACATGTCTCTATATTTTCCTTTATGACTTGGTGTTCTGTGTTGCATTTGACAGGAGTCAGAAGGCCTGTGGTAGAAGTACTGCTGGGTAGAGAACAGCAAGGAGGTGGGGGTGGCACAGTGAGAACTCTGTTTTGGAAAGATTATTCCAGTGGCAGAGAAGAAGATTGAGATTGGCTGAATAATGAAAACAGTGCAGGATAGAAATTCTGTGCGCAGATTTTTGTTTGTTTTCAGCAAAGTCTTATTAAGAAACTGAAATCTTTTGCTTATCTAGTCATTAAGTGACTTTGGGCATTGTTTTTCTGTCTTTGCCCATGGAATCATAGTTATCTCTTCGAGAATGGTGCTTTTGTGACTTCTGAAAAAAAAAAATTGAAAATGTGAGCTACTCTAGTGACCCTTAGAAGTAAGGCTCTTTGGCAAAGGAGAACAGACTTCTTTCTGGCCAGAGTTGCCTTTTGTTCTGTTGTCTGATCCAAGAATCAAACAAAGTGTCAGGAAAATCCTTATGGGATTTTTATAGCATGGTGGCTTTCACCCCATAGTGCCCTGAAGGAAACCTGTTTGAACAGGAAATTTAAAATGCTTCTCAAACGGGGAATGCTTTTTCACAGCTAAATGTCAAGTCAAAAAATGGTTTCTTATCTTCATATTCCCAAGGCAGCAATATTGGAAAGATTGTCTTTTCAAGGTCTCTATCTAGAAAGCAAAGAGCACAATTATAAGTTAGGATAGGAGCTATAAATTACATATTGAAAAACTCTCAAAACATAAGTTTTATTTCAGATAAAGTTTATAATATATGCTTTTATTGCTACTTTAACAATGCTTATTTTAATTTCAAGGCTGCAATATTTAACTAAATTATTTGATTTTAGTCCCAAAAGAAACAGTGTTAAAACTGTAGTTTCAAATATAACTTTGAAAAAAGAATTTATTAAAGATTTTGCTATTGAAAATTACAGTGATATACAGTCTCTACAATGGTATACAGTCTCCCAAATGATCTTTCCCTGGTAACATTCACTGTCATGTGTTATAGTCTCCCCTTGAGTGTGGCCTGGACTTACATTGATTCACTTCTAACAAATAAAATTCACAGAAGTTAAGGTATGTCACTTCTGGGATTAAGTTGTTAAAAGACTGTGACTGCTCACAGGTGATTTCTCTCACTCTCTCTTGGATCAGCCACCCTGGGGGAAGATAGCTGCCATGTTGTGATGTAGCCCTCTGGAGAGGCCATTGTTCCAAATAACCAAGGTCTGCCACCGACTGTGTGAGTGAGCTTGGAAATGAATTCCTTTCTTCTCAACTTGAACCTAAAGATGTGACCCCCAACTGACCGCTTGATCACAACCTCATGAGAGATGTTGAGCCAGTGGCAGAAGGTAAGTTGTGCCCAGATTCCTGGACCACAGATACTTTGAGATATTTGTTTTCTCAAACTTTAAGTTTTAAGTTAATTTATTACACAACAGTAAATAACAAATATACTTGGCCTATATCACTAACATGGCTATCAATTAGATTTTATTGTTTGCTTTCTAAAACTGCCATTTTCTCTGCAGCGAGAATGAATTTAATTGGTTTGTACTCAGATTTGGTGATCAAGGAGACTAATAGTACTCTAAACTCTTTCCTATATTGTTAATGTGTTTTTAAAATCACATTCTAATAAGAGTAATAGTAGAATAATATTGATGGAAACAAAATGCCACTCTTATTAAACAAAATGTACCTTATTACAACAACAAGGGCAAACCCATTTATTAATCATAGGCTGGGGTTCTCCTTTCCCCATTTAGAAGAGACTGTTAATGCTCACTGATAACCCTCTTTACTTTTATGTTTCCCAGCCTCCTTTTCAATTAGGTTGTCCATGTGACTAGTTTCGGCCATTAGAATGTGAGTGGAAGTCTTGAGTGTCACATACAGAGTCACAACACAAAGTTGAAGGTTCTGGTGTGGGTGTGCTTTCCCCACACCCTGCTCCCAACCTCCCACTGGCTATTCAATGCCAGGGCAGCAAATAAGCCCTGGAATGGAACCAGTCTGAGCCCCCAAATCACCACTTATCAGAAAACTTCCTAGCTGGCAATTGACTGGTTCAAGAGCAAGTCATATTTGTTACAGCAACATTTGTCATCTTACCTTGATTAACACCACCTCTCAAACCCCTACTTGCCCCACATTCCAATCTTGAAAGGATTTTTCAAGGATTTTGTTACTCTAGCACTACAATTGTCTAAGCTCTTGTTGTAACTGACTGGGGTAGTATGTTTGAGCTGCTAAACTGTGGCCAGCAATAAAAGCTAAAATGGTTTACATTAGAAAGTACCTGGAGTTATTCTCTTAAGAGCCAAAGGCCTCAGATAGGAAAGAGGACAGAGAAGACAGGGGCAAAAAAAATGGGCTGGAGTTTGTTTATTGGGTTTTGGTTTATTTAGAATTATTTGTTTTTCCTGTGCAAATCTGAAAGGCAGTAGTGAGTGCTAATTGGTGATTAGTGATACATACACTCAGGGAAGTTAGATGTGTGAAGATTTTTAGAATGTCGTTTTGGGTGGCATGCAATATAATTCCCTGTGTCACTTCTTTTAGGGCTTGGGTAAATATTTTTATTGTTTTCCAGGGCTCCTTTGGATGGTAAAATAATATGGCTTTTGAATCAGTAAAGGATTTAGCTACACTAAAAATGTTTTATTGATGACCTACTTTGATTCAGACCCTGTGCTAGGAGCAGAAGAGTCAAAACTGAATAAGACAGATAGTGTCCTTGCTTACAGAACAAAAATAGACATGTCCTTGCCCTCTAGGAGTTTACAGTGTAGAGTGTGAGAGAAATGAAATAATTATAAACATTTAATCTTGATGGGCATTGAGAAATGTATAGAATTGTTGATGTCATTATATTGTAAACCTGAAACTAATATAATACTCTATGTTAATTATACTTGAATTTAAAAAATTAAATTAAAAAAATTAAATAATAGTAATAAGTGATAGGCACTATGATAAGGGAAGAAGATGCTAAGGAAACATAGAAGAAGGACTCCTAACCCAGATGGGCCAGCAGGCAAGACTTCTAAAGGGACATGGCAGGTAAGCTAGAACCAATAGTGCATGTTGGAGCTCTAGAGGCAGAGGGCGAGAGGAGAAGGGTCGATAGCTCAGAGGAAATGTTGGTACCTGGTACATGGGAGCTCTTCATGGAAGAGTTATGTCACTTTCTTCCCACAGGCTCTCAACAGAGCTCAGGTCCGAGTTCGTGGAGCCAGGCTAAGGGCCCAATGTGGGTTCCTATACTATCCACTCTGAGAAATGGTTCCTCTCTTGAATGCCCATGCAGACACACCTCAGTGCCCACACAAACTCAAGAGTCTACACAATTCAATGGACTCATTCAAATAGACTTTAAACAGTACCTGCCCTATCGTTAAGCATTTCTAAAGTCCTACAGTGGGCAAATTATGGCCTCAAACCATTACTAGCCCACATACACACTTCAAGTATTTGTCTATGATGCTCTATAATCTTAATACATGTATTTAATGATAGCTTAATATTTTATTGTATTAATGTAGTCTGAGTTATTTCACTATTCACCGCTTTGGAGACATTTACATTGTTTGCTGACATTTCCCAATTATAGTTAACATTTTAATGAATGCCTTTAGACGTCTATTTTCTGTTGCTTTATTTTCTTGAATAAAGCCCTAAGAATTAATTACTGGATTACTGAGGCATTAAGGCACTATGGAAACAGCATAACTAAGATTGTTGTACAGTTCCTCCTTGGTCAAGTTACCCCACATTTTAAAGCATTGATTTCCTTACCTGTAAATGGGAAGAAGGATAGGACCTATCTCATAGGAGTCTTATCAAAATAAAGTGAGTTAATGTAGGTAAGGCACATGGGGCAGTGTGGTGCACAGACAATACCGCTGCAAAGAGTGCTGTTTAGGTGGCCAAAAGAGAGTCCAGGAAACCAGTTATAAAGCTAATTGCATTTTTTTCAAATGAGAAATGATGATAACCTGGACTCACAGTATGGTGGTGAAATCAGTGAGAACTGTATGGATTCAAGAAATATCCCCTATGAAGAACTGAGAGGATTTGTTCATGGGTTAACATGCAGGGAGTGGTGAAAGAAAGAGACAAGTCAGGATGACTTTGAAAGTTTTGGACTGAGCAACAGAAAGGATGCAATTGCTATATTCTGAAATGGGGAAGGTTGGGGGAAAAGCAGATATGGGGGAACAGTCGGGAACATGGTTTGAACATGTTAAATTTGAGATGCCTATCCAGCATCCAATCAAACGTGTCAAGAAGGCAGTTAGATATACAAGCCTGGTGTTTAGGAGGAGAACAACAGGCTTGATTATAAATGTGGGAGTCTTCCACCTATAAATGGTACTTAAACAATGCCACTTGGACAAGATCACCAAGGGTACAAATATACATGGAAAAGGAAAGTCCAAGGACAGAGCTCTGAGCGTCTCCAACAATTATCATGCTGGGAGATCAGGAGAAACCATCAAAGGAGATTGAGGGGGGACTGGTGAGGTAAGAGGGGAGCCAGGTATGTGTAATGTCACAAAACCTTGGGAAGGAAACATTTCACTCTGGAGTTTGTGTGTGAATTCCTTGGGAGAGGCTCTAAGTTCTCAAGTTGGAGGAAGAGGCTGACTGGGAGAGGTTGTTGTTGGGAGAACAGACTCTAGACTCTCAAGCCAGTGAGATTTGGATTTGAATACAGGTTCTATCACTTACCAGATGTGTTACCTTCAGCATCACTAAACCTCTGTCTACTTCATTTTTCTCCTGCAGCAAGTGGACATAATAACAATCCATAACAGTGTGGTTGTGAAGATTAATGAGATAATTCACACAGAGCAGAGCACATAGCACAGGACGAGGTGCACAGTAAGCACTCAAAAATTATTGACATGTTATTTTATTACTAGTCATCATTATTACCAGTATAGTCCATTTTATTATATAGTTGTGAATAGTTAATAAAATTGTTTGTCACATTTTTAACATAGGGCCTGGCATATGACAGATTATCAAGAAATGGTGAGTGTATACCTGTATGCACCCAAGCACAAATATATGCATTTTCATAAAACTCTTGAGACAATATCTGGGTCGTAACTATGCAAAAATTATTGCGATAGCTGACAGTTTAATCATGTGCTACCCACAGTTCTAAGCAACTTACATATAAAAACAAGATTAATCACTTTCACGACTTCTTATGGAAGTCACTGTTGCTCCTTATCACAGATAAAGAAACTAAGGCAAAGAGAGGTTGAATCCCTTCCAATGTCATTAGGCTAGCATGACTCAGAGCCTGAGCTATTACCCCCTCCACGGTGGTGCCCCTCGATAGTAATGTCCACATTAGTAACAAGCTGGGAGTAACAAAACAATAGTGGGTAGTTAGCCTGGTGATGGGTATTAAAGAGGGCACGTACTGCATGGAGCACTGGGTGTTATAGGCAGACAATGAATCATGGATCACTGCATCAAAAAATAATGATATATTGTATGGTGATTAACATAACATAGTAAAAAAAAAATTAAAAAAACTTTAAAACGTGGGAGATGGTTGTGATTATGGCAGCCAGCTTGCTCATCATTATAATGCTGTCTTTGGAATTATCTTTGTGCCTTCTGGCCCAGTAAATGCTCTCTTTTTGAAAGGGCTATCCATTAACACAAAACTTGTGCTGAGATCCCAGGCACTGTAAGCAATGAATCCTTGTCTTAACATGAAAAGTCACCCTGTGCTCACTGCTTCTATTCCTTTCTTGATTTTTCACTGGGTGCTCTTTGCTAACTTCCTTTGGATCTCAGATTTCCAATTCTCTGTTTATACATTTTGTAGTAATCATCTAATGGCCTCCAGAAATAATAAGAAATTCTTTTTCATTGAGTACTGATGGAAGTCTTCAGAATGAGTGATATCTTTGTATTGATTGTCCCATGTTTTGAATTTTTCTTCATTCTTCTGTTACAGTTTGTTGTGCCCTGCTTTATGCAATTAGGATTATTTCACCGATATTGCAACTTATGTTCTGCATTTAGCTTGTGCCCAGGAAAAGGGGGGTATTCTTTCTGTGCTAAGAATAAATCTTTTGACAAGATAAATGTATACATTTTGAAGTCTTTGCAGTATATTTTTCAAAACCAAAAAAAGATCTTCAAACCAGTTTAAACAAATTTTATATGCATATAACTTGTGAGTAACAGCACATGATGAAGAATCCCCCCAAAAGTTGCCAGTATGTGCTTTCTTTCTCTAAATATTGTATTTGCAATGCTAATGAGGTCATGGCAAATTAGAAGAAAGTGAATGAGCATTCAAAGATTTACTGAGGAATGAACCATATGTAACACACACTAACAATATACTCTTTTCTGTCCTTGAAAATATTGGATAATTGAGGCCAATGTGGATACCACACTGAAACTTATTTTTTAATCCATGTATTATAACTATGCCAGTGCATTTCCATTTCCTAAGCACAAAACAAACAAAATAGAACAAAACCCTAACTATTTGACTGAGGACTTGCAAAGTCTTTATATTTTTTCAACTTTACTGAGATATAATTAACAAAAATTGTATATATTTAAGGTGTACAATGCGATGGTTTGACATATATGTACATGTTGTGGAATGATTACCACAAAACATCCACCACTTTAGTTACCTTTTTCTTTGGTGTGGTGAAAACACTGAAGATCTACTCTCTAGCAAATTTCAAGTATATAACACATTATTATAAACTGGAGTCACAATGCTGTGTGCTAGATCCCCAGAATTTATTCATCTCTTATAACTAAAAGTTTGTCCTTTGACTAATATCTCCTCATTTTCCCCATATCCCAGTCCTTGGCAACCACCATTCTACTCACTAAACATTTGACTTTTTAAAATTTTATTTTAAGATGCCACATGTATGTGATACCATACAGCATTCGTCTTTCTCTGTCTGGCTTATTTCACTTTGCATAATGTCCTCTACCTTCATCCATGTTGTCACAAACAGCAGGATTTCCTTCTTTTTATCTCGGAATAATATTCCGGTGTGTATGTGTGTGTGTGTGTGTGTGTATGCCACATTTTATTATCCATTCATCTGTCAACAGACATTTAAGTTGTTTCCATGTCTGGAAACAGACATGTGAATAATTCTGCAATGAACATGCGAGTGTAGATAGCTCTTCAAGACAGTGATTTCATTGCCTTTGGGTGTATACCCAGTAATGGGATTGCTAGATTGTATGGTAGTTTTATTTTGAATTTTTTTAGGAAACCCCATTCTGTTTCCCACAGTGGGTGTACCAATTAATATTTCACCAACAGTGCACAAAGTTCACAATGTCTTCATAGCTATATCTCGTGAGAGTTGGGTACAACAGATTCTTTGGGGGTTGTGGAAAGACCTCAAGACTAGGAAAACAGACAATTGGGTTATATTCCTATCGAGTTCCTTCACTTCATTTGGCCTCAATCTTCTCATCTGAAAAAGGAGACAAATAATTAAACTAGAAGAGTGATTTTAAAATCATTATATGATAGTGGGGTCTCTTTAAAGTAATGACTTCTTAGATTATAAACAGCTAAAATTGGAGTTCCTGAGGTCACTCGGTGGAACTTTTGTACCTTGCAGAATAACAACAACAACATCAACAATAGTAATAATTTAAAGGCTGACAATGATTATCCATTTGATAAATGCTCCTTGAGCAAATATTGACCTGCTACGTGCCAGGCATTAGTGTAGGTGCTGAGAAAACAATGTTAAGCTGAACAAAGTCTGTGCTCTCCAGGAACTTACTTTCCATTTGAGATTTTACCCCAGACCCTGCTATGATCTTTGCATTGCTCACTGAAGTACAAATTTCCCTGACATCTAAGGCCCTCAACCACAAGACCCCAACCTAGTCTCTCAGTTCTCTATCTCACTGCCCCTCTCTATGTGTCTGAGAATTTTGCCAGAGAGGGAAGTTCACTATTCCTGACATTTCTCACAATTTTTAATGGCCTACCTCCTTGCTTTGCCAGGTTGTTTTATTTTCCCTCATTGGACCCTGCTCCCATGTCTCTTAAAACTCTAACTTATTGAACTCTATTGGTTGTTCAAGAATCAACACAAATGACACACGGCACATGAAACCTTTCAGTATGCACACCCTGTCATCCCCAATGTATTTAGGTTTGTATGTATTGGATATATTAGATTCATTCTTCCTTTGTAATTCTGTAATACATAGAATCACTTTTCAGATACTTAAGCACTTATTTCACCTTGTATTATGCCTCTTTAGGTACTTATCATTTGCCTTTGTCTACTTCTATATCAAAAGGACTTTGAGGGGCGACACTGCATATTATTCATTGGTCATGTAAAAATTTGAGAGTTTTAGATCTATACCTTGCACTTGGAATGGGATATTTATAGGGGTTTGCATGAATATTTATGACTTTGAAATAACAACAGGTAGATCTGTGGACTATTATATCTTTATTTTTAAAATAATATGTTGTTTATGAATAAGAATAGTCAAAGGCTAATATTTATTGAACACTTACTATGTGCCATTCACTGTTCTAAATGTTTTATGTATCTTTGAGGGAGGTAAATAAAGGAACTGAAATTTAATGACATGTCCAATGGACACAGTCTAGGAAATGATGCAGCTGGGATCCCAGCCCATACAATCTAGTTCCAGGCTCCATTTTCTCAATATCCCTAGTATTCTGTGGACATTTTTATACTATTCCCTATAGTTTCTGTATAGTTTAAACTTTTCAAATTTAGATATTGTTAATAGGATATCAAAGAACACAAATAGCATGACAAGTAAGTTTGAATGGAATAAACCTGTGTTCAGTCAGTACATCTTTTTCACAACATAAATGGAAATATTTATTCCATTAGTGGAATGGACCACAGATTGGTAACCTACATGAATTATAAATCCATGTCAAGTCAGCCCTTTCTTTTTTCTAATCAGGTGGCATAAATTGTTTCAGAGGAAGACCTGATGCTAACTAAATCTCACCACAGCATTGGAGGGATCAATCCCAGGCAGGGCCTGTGTCAGAAGAAGAGGGCAGCACTAGGGCTCTGGTTGACCCTTTTAGAGGAAAAGATTCACTTAGTTAGACTGGTAGGCCTGATAGATAACAAGATGAGATATGATCTACAGAATACAAAATTAATTGTCTACCAAGTTTTTAGAGTGTCATCATGGTATTTAAGAAGGACGAGCTAAGATTCCTATCTTAATCAAATGTGCCACAGAGGTTGTATGTGAAATTAGACTGAAAGTCTTGCTTGGATCCAGCAAGTCTGCATCCATCCCCACCAGAAACCACTATGCTCCTGCTACCATTGCTATGGGTATTATTTACCAGCTCTGTGACCTTGTGCAAAATTGTCCTCAGTCTCCTCCTCTGTGAAATTGATATAATTAAAACAGACTTCTCAGGACTCTGATTATAATCAGGTGCCATATGTGCAAAGTATTAAGGGCAGTGCATGGAACTGAAAAAGGATTAAACTGGACTGCCATTTTTTTTTATCATCGCAACTATCATCTTGTTATTTCCAACATAAATTGGCACTTTAATTAACACACAGATGTTTAATTCTGAGATAACAACCAGACTGTAGACCTAAGAGATCTACTATGGTAGTTTATAAAAGTCCATGTTCAGGGTGCCTGGGTGGCTCAGTCAGTTAAGCATTTGACTCTTGGTTTCAGCTCAGGTCATGATCTCAGGGTCGCACTAAGGTCATGAGCTCAGCATAGTGAGATTGAGTCCCACCTTGGACTCCACACTCAGCGCAGAGTCTGCTTGAGATTCCCTCCCTTTCAACCCCTCCTCCCTCCCCTGCTCTCACTCATGTACACACACACTCTCTCTCTCTCTCTCAAATACATAAATAAAATCTTTTTAAAAAATCCATGTTCCCCAATTTTCTCATTTATAAAATAGGTATAGTAAAATTCATAAACCTCATAGGATTTTTGTATTAAACACATAAACTTTTAAAATGATTTGTGGCACCAACTGAACACTCCGTTTATGATATTATTATTATTGTTATGGTGGTTGCAGTTGTTGCTGTCTTTTAGCAGTTTCTAAGACTCCTTGGGATAAAAGCAGGAAGATGAGGAGAAAGAAACTTGGGAGGTGCAAGAATTTGTTTCAAGAGGAGAAATTGAACTCTATTTTTATTTGAGGTGATGAAGTAATAAGAAAAATATGCAAAGGCTCTGGCCTTTTACTAAATCTCTGCATTTGGGGATATTCTCTTCACCAGTGCCCAGATCCTCCCATCAAGTACTCTAGAGAGGGACTAATTTGACTGAAGCACTTTAGATTAGACAGTCATGGAAGGAAATGACCTTTGAGATGAGACCTAAGTAGGAGTCAGCTCACTGGATTTCTGAGGGGGGAAACTTCCAGGCAGAAGAACTTGTTCCAGTCCACTTGTTCCCAGGTCCTAGGATGGGAATAGCATGGCATGTTTCAGGAAGAGCAAGGAGACTAATGTGACTGGAATAGAATGACCAAGTTAGAGAGGGGTAGGAAATGAGACCAGCAAGCTAACAACAGATTAGATCTTGCCCATTTTCATTTCAGGTTTAGTTGACAAATAAAATTGTACATATTTAAGGTGTACAATGTGACAGTTTGATATGCATATGCATTGTGAAATGATTACCAGAATCAAGTTATTTGACACATCTATCACCTCACATAGTTTCCTTTTTAAACTCTTTTTGTGGTGAGAATGGTCAAGATTTACTCTCTTAGCAAATTTCAAGTATACAACATAATTTTATTAACTATAGTCACCATGCTGTACATTAGATCCATAGAACTTATTCATCTTATGATTGAAAGTTTATGCCATTTGACTAACATCTCCCATTTTCTGCATACCTCAGGCCCTGGCAATCACTGGGCCACTGCTCCCTGTCTCTGAGTTCAGCTTTTTTTTTTTTTTTACATATAAGTGATACCACATAGGATTTGTCTTTACCTCTTTTCTGATTTGAAAGCCTTTTATTTCTTTGTCTTGCCCGATTGCTCTGGCTAGGACTTCTGGTACTATGTTGAGTAAAAGTGGTGAGAATGGGCATTCTTGTCATGTTCCTGATCTTAGAGGAAAAGTTTTAGCTTTTCACCATTAAGTATGACATTAGTTATGGGCTTATCATTAAATGGCCTTTATTGTGTTAGGGCATATTCCTTCTATGACTAATTTTTTTAGAGCTTTTATTATGAAAGGTTGTTGAACTTTCTCAAATGTTTTTGTGCATCTATTGAGATGATTTTTTTCCTTCATCCCATTAATGTGGCATATTTGCATTTATTGATCTTCTTATGTTGAATTATCTTTGCATCCCAGGGATTAATCCCACTTAATCATGGTGTATGATCCTTTTAATGTGCTGTCAATTCAGTTTGCTAGTATTTTGTTAAGGATTTTTGCATCTATGCTCATCAGAGATATTGGCCTGGAATTTTCATTTCTTGTAGTGTCCTTGTCTGGTTTTGGTATCAGGGTAATGCTGGCTTTGTAAAATGAATTTGGAAGTGTTGCCTTCTCTTCAGTTTTTTGGAAGACTTTGAGAAGTATTGGCATTAATTTTTTTAAAATGTTTATTATAACTCACTAGTGAAGCCATCTGGTCCTGAACTTTTTTTTTTCTTTGTTGGGAGGTTTTTAATTATTGAGTCAATCTCTTTACTAGTTATAGGTATATTCAGATTTCCTATTTCTTCATGATTCAAGTCTTGGTATGTATGCTTCTAACATTGTATGTTTCTAAGAATTTATCCATTTCTTCTTGGTTATCTCAGCATGCCACTATGGAAAATCTCCAAATCACAAAAGAAGACATCAAGAAAGGAAGAAAAGAATAAAAAAAAAATCTATAAAACACAGAAAATATTTAACAAAATGATGATAGTCAAGCCTTTACCTATCAATAATTACTCTAAATGTAAATGGACTGGATTCTCCAATCAAAAGACATAGAGTGGCTGAATGGATTAAAAAACTCAACTGTATGCTTGACTACAAGGGACTCACTTTAGCTTTAAGGACACACATACACTCAAGGTAAAGGGATGGAAATAGATATTCTATGCAAATGGAAACCAAAACAGAGCTGGGATAGCCATACTTCTATCAGACAATTAGGCTTTATGTCAAAAAGTATAACAAGAGACAAAGAAGGTCATTATATGATAAAAGTTAATTCACCAGGAAGATATAATAATTATTAATATAGATGCACCCAGTATTGGAACACCTAAATATATTAAGCAAATGTTAACAAGTCTGAAGCGAGAAGTAGATAACGATGCAATAATAGTAGGAGACCTCAGTATCCCACTTTCAACAATGGATAGATCATCCAGATAAATCACCATTAAGGAAATATTAGACTTGAACTATACTTTAGACCAAATGGACCTAACAGACACTGACAGAACTTTTCACCCAACAGCTGCAGAATCTACATTCTTCTCAAGCATACACAGAACACTTTCCAGAATAGATCATATCTTAGGTCACAGAACAAGTCTTAGCAAATTTAAGAAGATTGAGATCATACCACGTAGTATTTCTTACCACAATGGTATGAAGCTAGAAACCAATAACAGGAGGAAAACTGGAAAATTCGCAAATATTTGGTAGTTAAACAACATACTCCTAAACAAATAAATGAAATAGAGACTAGAAAAACAATAGATCTATGAAGCTAAGAACTGTTTTTTTTGAAAATATAAACAAAATTGGATCTTATAGGATCTTTAAGTCCATTGGGTTTTATTCTAAGTGTGCCCATGAACCACTGAAGGGTTTTGGACACTGGGAGTGTCATGAACTAATTACTCTTTTTAAAAGGTCACTTTACCTACTATATGGAAAATGGACTGTATGAGAGTGAGGGTAAGGGCCAGAATAGAAGCATGTAGACTGAGGAGGTGGCTATTGCTGTGGTCCAAGTAGTCAGGTGATGATGTGACCATCCTCACTCCCTTTGCACCATACTTCCTACAGGCTGGAGGATATGTGAACCCTCCATATCTCTAGAATTACTGTGACTATCATTACTGATAAGCTACCCTTTTGAAACCTGACGCCCTCCAGGGGGGCTGTTTCTTAGGCCAATCACATCCTTGCATCCTAGTTTCATTTATCTTATCAGCACCTAATTGAGGTCAATGAAGGTAAAATTGAAAAAAGAGCCAAAAAGAAATCTGCTAGTGTAAACCCAACTCCAACCATCTCACCACACCCTGTCTTGCTATGTCCATTCATTGTCATTATTTGTATTCAAAGGCAACTCAGGGACATCTCTGTTGACTTGCTCTTGTTTACTTCACTTTAGTGTTTCTATGAACATCCCTGAACTTTCTATGAAGGTTACTCATTCTGCAAGTTTTCTCCCTAGAAGACAGTTCCACCCAGACCACACTCAAGTCTTAATACATTTAGAGAACCACAGGAAGGCAGACTTCAGTGAATGCTACACAGTGCTCCTCAAGAAGTGGGACTATAGTTGGTTGCTTCTCTTTGACAGGCCCAAAGTGTTTGTAAATCTTAACTCTGGGAATCAGAGTCAACGTAGGCAGAGTCAGGCAGTGGTAGACTCAAGCTGTTTTCTAGACAGTTAACTTTTTAAGGGCCAGGACTGTGTTTGCTTTGTCTCTGTCTACTCTTGGCACACAACTATGGTAAACCATATAGTAACAGCTCAGATATATGTATTGGATTGATTCTTTGGCTATTCTGTGAACACTCATGGCCATAAAGTAAGAACAGGCAGAACAGGGTCTTCTTTCAAATTTTAGAATGCTAGACTGTTAGAACCACGTAGTTCAGTGTTTTTCCAAATTGTGTCATGTGCCAAGCCCTTATAAAGAGAAAAACAATTATTTCTTATCTCTAGTGTTTACCAAATTATGTTTATTTTAACATATGTTACTTAAGTGTATGCCAACATAACACTAGGTTTAAACTTGCTATGCTTATGGTTCTTATATGGCTATCACAGAAAAACATATTGGGAAATTAAACACAAAGAAAAACTAAAATAACAATAATGTTTAAAGTAGCTACATTAATTTAATGTGATGGAAGACATCTCACTGAAACTAAATTGTAGCTCACCATGTGAATACAATGGTGATTGCTGTGTTACAGTCTCCTGGGAGCTCTGCATGCCTAGGTTAAGGTGTGTTGGATGATGACTCAATTCTCCTACCATTTTCTGTATTCATACTGTGAAACCTTTGTTCAGATGACATACAATGACATCATTTTGCTCTCATTCATCAAAACAAAGGTCAGTTATAGCCATATACCTCTGGTCGTCAAATTAGCCATGGTGCCAATGGCATCATGACCACAAACTCGTACAGGGGCTCTCAAATCACATGTAGTACCGATGTGTAAGGTGATGAGCTTACAAAGCTTGCTTATTTATTTATTTGTAGGTTACCATAAGAATGAATACACACACACACACACACAATCTTATGGGAAATTTCAAGGATCTTTAAAATGTAATTTGAGAATACAGTTTTACAAATACTGATCCTATACTGGTTGACAGTTGTGCCTATAAGACATAAAGTTATTTTATTTTGTAAGATTTTGTAAGATTTCACAGAATCTCAGGTCTGAGACTTTTTAGGAAAATCAGAATGTTGGGGTAGAGTTGCTTAACAACATAGCATTGTAAAACTCATACATTCTTTAATATGTTCAAGCACTGTAATAATAGTCCAAATTTTAGAGTGCTAGTGCTGGCCCCATTCCTGATTGTAACATTGAAAACAACTCCCAGGGCCTCAGTTTTTGTCTTCTATGAAATGAGAATCATAATTTCCATCCTGCTATCCTCACAGAGTAGATGTAGAGGCCATTTGAAATGACAGATATGAAAAGGCTTTGCAAATCATAAAGGGCTTTGTACATGTGGGCCTCATTACCTCTTTTTTTTTTTTTAAGATTTTATTTATTTGACAGAGAGAGACACAGCGAGAGAGGGAACACAAGCGGGGGAGTGGGAGGGGGAGAAGCAAGCTTCCTGCAGAGCAGGGAGCCTGATGCGGGGCTCGATCCCAGGACCCTGGGATCATGACCTGAGCCAAAGGCAGATGCTTAACGACCGAGCCACCCAGGTGCCCTGGGCCTCATTACTTCTTATACCCTTTGCCTTATTGATAAAAATATATCCTAGAGGGGCACCTGGTGGCTCAGTTGGGTAAGTGTCCAACTCTTGGTTTCAGCTCAGGTCTTGATCTTAGGGTCATGCGATCAAGCCCTGGGTTGGGCTCCACACTCAGCTCGGAGTCTGCTTAAGACTGTCCCTCCCTCTCCCTTTGCCCCCCTCCTTGCTCTTGTGTTCTCTCTCTCCCTCTCTAAAATAAAAAATAAAAATAAAAAATAAAAAAATACATCCTAGAAACAGAAAGAAGAGAAAGTTCAGTCTTGATTTTGCCAGTTGGCTCACATCTGAGATGATCAGCAAGAGAATGTGTGTTTACTCAGTACTAATATTTAGCATCACCTTCTTCAAAGGATAAGTAAACTTTACACTGGAATTAAGTTTATTTTGTTTCTATCCACTTGGGTTTACTAGAATATACATAGGAGGCTATGCCAAATGGCCACCTAGCCCCGAGGTTTTGATTTTGCTCTGAAAGGTTCTGATAACCATATTGACTTTGAAATAACCAATGAGAGAAGGTATCCAGGGAAAGGATGAACAATTCTCTAACCACCATTATCAATATTGCTATATTCAAATTTTTTAATACTCCTGCATTTCATGGAGTTTTGTGTAAGCTGAAGTGTGTTCAGTCCAAATGATTTGGGCTGGTATCCACACATATTAATTTTGCCTAGAAGCATTTCAGACACTTAATTAAGCTGGCAGGTCATGTCCCTCTTGTGGTGCTTGTTGAATGTAGTCACATTTGCAAAACTTAAAGGCAAGCTGAAAATCATCTTGGCACAATGCAATGTACCAATTTTTTTTGGCTTATTTAACATTACCCATAAAAATGGTTTTATTCATATCCATGGTTCCCGGAATACTCCATACTCTGTGTCTCCCTCTAGCATATATACAAGTTGCTCTCCTAGCTTGAATAGTTCCCT
Organism: Mirounga leonina; assembly: GCF_011800145.1. Classification (NCBI taxonomy): domain Eukaryota; kingdom Metazoa; phylum Chordata; class Mammalia; order Carnivora; family Phocidae; genus Mirounga; species Mirounga leonina. The sequence goes on from NW_023270163.1 coordinate 75,592, forward strand.
TCCTTCCTACCACTACTCCTCCACCTTTTATATCGCTAAATTCTCTTGGTTCTCAAGGCTAAGGTGAGATATACCCTCTCCCAATTAGCTTTCAATTGCACTTCTGGTTCTACCCAAGTGGTGGTTAGGTATTCCACCCAAGTGGTGATTAGGTATTCCTCCATGTATTTCTTTCTATTCATGTCATCCATATTAGATTTATCTGTATATTTGTGTTATTTTTTTCCATCCATGGATGAATGAAAAGGATGTAATACCATTTATCCTTGTATCCAGCATGCTTAGCAATACTTACCTCATAGAATTATTGTTAGGAGTAAATGAAATGATGCACTTCGTGGGTTGAATTTTGGCACCCCAAAATTCATATGTTGAAGTCTTAACCCCAGTACCTCAGAATGTGACTTTATTTGGAGATAGGGTCTTTATAGAGATAATCAAGTTAAAATGAGGTCATTAGGGTGGGCTCTGATCCATTATGGTTGGTGTTGTTATAAAAAGGAGAAATTTGGACATAGAAACAGACAGAGGGAAGATGATGTGAAGAGACATAGGGAGAAGATGGCTATCTATAAGCCAAGGAGAGAGGCACAGAGAATAGATCCTTCCCTTACAACCCTCAGAAAGAGCCAATCTGCCCACACCTTGATCTAGGACTTCTGGCCTCCAGATTGTGAGACGATAAATTTCTATTGTTTAAGCCATCCAGTTTGTGGTACTCTGCTATGACAGCCCTAACAAATTAATACATGAATGTGAAGCTTCTGGCCCACTGCTGGCAAATGTGTCCAGTTGGTTTAAATGTGACCTTTTCAGTGAAGCCTTTCCTGTCCCCCCTATTTAGAAATATAATCCCATACTTTGATATCCCCTGTCCTTCCCTCCTTTATTTTTTCTCACTGCACTTATCAACATTTATGTACAATCTGTTTTACTTCTTTTGTTTCTTGTCTTGTCTTCCTCTAGTAGAATGTAAACTCCATGAGGTCAGAGAAATGTGTCTGTTTTGTTCCTTGTATAACCTAGAGGAATGCCTGGCACATAGTAGGTATTTGATAAATATTAATTCAGTATATGACAGCTACTGCAGCTGTTACTAAAAGATGAATTGTCAGGGCTCCTGGGTGGTTCAGTTGGTTAAGCGTCCAACTCTTGATTTCAGCTCAGGTCATGATCTCAGAGTCATGAGACTGAGCCCTGCCAGGCTGTGTGCTCAACAGGGAGTCTACTTGAGATTCTCTCCCTCTCCCTCTGCCTCTCTCCCTGTGCTCGCTTGCTCTCTCTCAAATAAAGAAATAAATCTTCAGAAAAAAAAAAAAAGATGAATTGTCTCCCACAATACCATTTCTAAATAATTGCTATATTCATCGAGTCTACTTAGTGCCAGGTACTGAAGTAGGTGCTGGGGATACAGAAATAAATATTATCTCTCTTCATAAAAGGTTTATTTCTAGTAGAGGGAGACAAACATATGAGCAAACCAAAGAGGTTTCTGTTCCACGAGAAGAATCTATCCAGGGTAAGGTGGTGGCATATTAACCCTTGAGGATCTTCAAAAAAAAAAAAGTGGTTCCCTTCTCACACTCTTGATTCCATCCTCTATTTTGTTTTGTAATGCTCACAAACTGGATTTATAAATTCCAGGTCTCCTCATTGAAGGCCTCTTTGTTGCCCTTACACTGCTCTCAGTGTTACTAGTCTTACAAGTGCTCAGTGTTCCCTTCTCTACCATTGGCTTTAGACTTGCACACAGAAAGTTATGGATTGGAAAGTCAGTCACAGAAAGGAACAGTAATTATATTTTTTCTATATGTGGCTATAGAGAAGCATCACAGGGTTCTGCGTCAGAATTCCAGCTCCTCCACTTCCCAGATGTGTCATTGTGAACAAGTCACTTAACCTCTGAGTCACAACTTCCTCATCTGTAAAATACTAGTAGAATATGTGTTCTATTACTTTTAAGTGTGCTTATTTTTATTGAGGGCCTACAGAATGTTAGAGTGGATAAGGGCCCTAGAAATCATCTAGCCCTACTCCTCTTTCTGCACATTAGGGAACTGAAATTTAGAGAGGTTAAACAAATTTATCCTGGGAGTAGAGCTAATGAATTCAGGATTCTGTCACACATTTCTTCAATCATTCCACTATATCCCAATGACTTCCCAGGTTCTACCAACAATTCAGATGGCCATAAAAATGTCTTCAGTTATTTTATAAACTCATATCTTAAAATTGATATGGAAGTGCCTCTTGATAACTGGTAAGAAAATCACAAAGCAACAAGTCTATTCTATAGTCTACTATGGTTGAATGTTTATACCAAGCCAAGTTTTAAAAGGCTTAATTGAGTTTCATGCCAATAACATTATTTACAAATGCTAAATTCAATCTAAAAATTTATAGAATGGAAGAGACCAAAACAGGGGATGTCTTTGTTGTTTGTTCTTTTTTTAAATTTACTCTGTCCCTGTTGCTTGCATTTAAATGACAAATTCTCTTCTATCCCAAAGGAGGATTTAACTGAAAGAAAGGTATTCCCTATTCAGAACAGGAAATATTTTCTATTCATGAAGCAAAGTTTGAAATTGAATTAAAATAATTTAATTACACTTTATAATTACCTTCCACAATCTTTAAAGTCAAGAGGCCCATGGGATCTGGCTATTTGTAGAGATGTTAATCCTTTTTTTTACTTTAGTATTCATTAAACAAAGGTAATTCCTTCCTAATTCCCCTCTGACACACATTTTGCCTCTAAAAAAGAAAAGACCTTAAACAGAGTCCTTTCTTTAAACAGAGCTGCTGAGTATGTCAAATTATTCAGGCAAGAAACTCACTGAACAACTAAAATAATAGTTTCAAACAGATGACACTGTGTTTTAAGAACAACAACAAAAAAATGTTAAATAAACTATTGGGGCATGAATTAAGCTACCAGTGGGAAATCTTAGTGAGCTGCAAATGCATGCCTGAGATCTTGATATCATTTCCAAGTTTAGCCATCACTTAAAAGTCCTTTATGCAAATATACACCAAACTACCTAAGGTAAAGAAAAAGTAGAGGTGACTGAGACATGCATATCCAATTATGAAAAATCTGGTTCCCAGTTCTGAGACCCCTTAGTTTCTAGCAGATGCACATGAATGCTTTCCTTTGAAAACTAGTGTCCCTAGCCACTGAAGTTGCACTCTAGTGGTTGTCTAATCTATCTCCTGCTTTAGCTAGAAAAAGCCTACATAAACCATGGCGAGAGGAAATTTGAGGGAAGAGGATTCTGGGAAGATGGGAGTCATAATGGAGTGAATGTGTGTGTATGTGTTCAATAAATTCTCCTACAAGGTAGGGTAACATGAACAGAAAAATTTTAAACCCACAAACAATATCTACAAGCAAAATTAGGTGACAGGAATTACCATGAAACACAAAAGAGTGGGTAGGGAGAAACACTTGATGGGGAAAGAATTGTCTGGTAAGAGCAACTATGCTAGAGTAATTGGAGGGAAGCCAAAGTACTGTAATGGTCCTAATCACCAAAAATTAGTAATTAGAATGTTCAATGGACTGATGTAAGAAGAGTAGCTACAATGAAGTAGGAGCTTTGCAGGTTCTGATTAATAGATGAGAGTGTGCTGGAGTGACATGGGGCCTATGAAATCTCAAAAATAAGGAAACAAAACTCTCATCAACAACAATAACAATAACTGGGGAGAAACTTCTGGAAATAGATTGCAAATTGAATAAGACAGAGATTATAGTGATAGATGAAATAGTAAATTCAATCAAAGAGGGAGAGAGGAACAGAGTTAGCAGGTACCAGAGAGGATGGGTTTATTTCTAACATTTACTGTTTGTTTTCTGTATGTCTTATACTTTTTTGTTCTCTTTTCTATTACTGCCTTATTTTGTATTTAATTTTTTTGTAGAGTACCATTTTTATTTCCTTCTCATTTCCTTTGTATGTATTTTTAGATATTTTATTTGTGGTTACCATGGGGATTACAATTAACACTAAATTTCTCAAAATCTAGTTTGCATTAATATCAACTTAGCTTCAGTAGCTACTAAATCTCTGTTCCTTTAGAGCTCTGTCCCTCTTCTCCCTTCATGTTGTGGTTGTCACAAATTACATCTTTATACATTCTGTCCCCATTAACATAGACTTATAATTCATTACTTTATGCATAGTATTTTAAAACACTTAGGAAATAAAAAAAATACAAATCAAAAATACAATACGGACTTTTCTATTTATCTATTAGTTATCTTTACTAAAGTTGCTATTGTTGTTTAAATGTCTTCATATGACTTCAGATTCCTATCTATTGTCCTTTCATTTCAGCCTAAAGAACTCCTTTTAGCCTTTCTTTATGTCTATTAGCAATGATCTTCCTCAGCTTGTGTTTATCTGGGAATGTCTTAATTTCTCCTTCATTTTTTGAAAGATAGTGCTAAATATGGAATGTTGGTTGAGATTTTTTTTTCAGCACTCTAAAAATGTCATTCTCCGCAAACTGGTGCAGCCACTCTGGAAACAGTATGGAGGTTCCTCAAAAAGTTAAAAATAAAACTACCCTATGATCCAGTGATTGTACTACTGGGTATTTACCCACAGAATACAAAACTACTAATTCAAAGGGATACATGCACCCTGATGTCTATAGTTTAGCCAAGATAAGGAAGCAGCCCAAGTGTCCACCAATTGATGAATGAATAAAGAGGAGGTGGTATACATACACCATGGAATATTATTCAACCATAAAAAAGAATGAAAGCTTGCTATTTGCAATGACATGGACGGACCTAGAGAGTATTACGGTAAGGGAAGTAAGTCTGTTAGAGAAAGACAAACACTGTATGAGTTCACTTATATGTGGAATTTAAGAAACAAAACAAATGAGCAAAGGAAAAAAGAGAGAGAGAGATAAAACAAGAAACAGACTCTCAACTATTGAGAAAAACTGATGGTTACCAGAGGGAAGGTGGGTGGGGGGATGGGTTAAATAGGTGATGGGGATTAAAGAATGCACTTGTCAGAGAAAGACAATTACCATATGGTTTCACTCATATGTGGAACATAAGGAATAGTGCAGAGGACCACAGGGAAAGAGAGGGAAAATTGAATGGGAAGAAATTAGAGAGGGAGACAAACCATGAGAGACTCTGGACTCCAGGAAACAAACTGAGGGTTGGCTAACTGAACATAATAAAAAAAAAAAAAAAAAAAAAGAGTGCACTTGTGATGAGCACCAGGTGATTAAAATAAAAAATTTAAAAATATCAATAGAAAATTAGAAAACCTACTAATAGAAAATGATGTAGATTTTATCCAAGTGATATACCTAAGAAATAATTTGGAGTGTTTGAAACAAAAAATAATAAATTATTAAGCCTATAAGATACAAATAATTCAGGGTTCATTTAACTACTGCTCAAGGTTGAATTTAGGTCAAAGGTTGGTTCAACATCTGCAAATCAATCAGTGTGATATAATACATTAATAAAAGAAAGAACAAAAACCATATGATCCTCTCAATAGATGCAGAAAAAGCATTTGACAAAGTACAATATTCTTTCTTGATTAAAACTCTTCACAGGGTAGGGATAGAGGGTACATACTTCAATATCATAAAAGCCATCTATGAAAAACCCAAAGCGAATATCATACTCAATGGGGAAAAACTGAGAGCTTTTCCCCTAAGGTCAGCAACACGGCAGGGATGTCCACTATCACCATTGCTATTCAACATAGTACAAGAAGTCCTAGCCTCAGCAATCAGACAACAAAAAGAAATAAAAGGCATCTGAATCAGCAAAGAAGAAGTCAAACTCTCACTCTTTGCAGATGATATGGTACTTTATGTGGAAAGCCCAAAAGACTCCACCCCAAAACTGCTAGAACTCATACAGGAATTCAGTAAAGTGGCAGGATATAAACTCAATGCACAGAAGTCAGTTGCATTTATATACACCGACAACAGGACAGAAGAAAGAGAAATTAAGGAGTCAATCCCTTTTACAACTGCACCCAAAGCCATAAGATAATGGTCGGAATAAATCTAACCAAAGAGGCAAAGGATCTATACTCAGAAAACTATAAAATACTCATGAAAGAAATTGAGGAAGACACAAAGAAATGGAACAACATTCCACACTCATGGATTGGAAGGACAAATATTGTGAAGATGTCAATGCTTCCTAGAGCAATCTACACATTTAATGCAATCCCTATCAAAATACCATCCACTTTTTTCAAAGAAATTGAACAAAGAATCCTAAAATTTGTATGGAACCAGAAAAGACCCTGAACAGCCAGAGGAATGTTGAAAAAGAAAAGCAAAGCCGGTGGCATCACAATTCTGGACTTCAAGCTCTACTACAAAGCTGTAATCATCAAGATAGTATGATACTGGTACAAAAACTGACGCATAGATCAATGGAACAGAAGAGAGAGCCCAGAAATGGCCCCTCAACCTTATGGTCAACTCATCTTCGACAAAACAGGAAAGAATGTCCAATGGAAAAAAGGCAGTCTCTTCAACAAATGGTGTTGGGAAAATTGGACAGCCACATGCAGAAGAATGAAACTGGACCATTTCCTTACACCACACTCAAAAACAGACTCAAAATGGATGAAAGACCTAAATGTAAGACAGGAATCCATCAAAATCCTCGAGGAGAACACAGGCAGCAACCTCTTCAATCTCAGCCGCAGCAACTTCTTCCTAGAAACATCGCCAAAGGCAAGGGAAGCAAGGGCAAAAATGAACTATTGGGACTTCATCAAGATAAAAAGCTTTTGTACAGCAAAGGAGACAGTTAACAAAACCAAAAGACAACTGAGAGAATGGGAGAAGATATTTGCAAATGACATATCAGATAAAGGGCTAGTATCCAAAATCTACAAAGAACTTATCAAACTCAACACCCAAAGAACAAAAAATCCAGTCAAGAAATGGGCAGAAGACATGAACAGATATTTCTGCAAAGAAGACATCCAAATGGCCAACAGACACATGAAAAAGTGTTCAACATCACTCGGCATCAGGGAAATCACCTCACACCAGTCAGAATGGCTAAAATTAACAAGTCAGGAAATGACAGATGTTGGGGAGGATGTGGAGAAAGGGGAACCCTCCTACACTGTTGGTGGGAATGCAAGCTGGTGCAGCCACTCTAGAAAACAGTATGGAGGTTCCTCAAAAACAAATTTGACTTTAAGGGGCTATAAAAACTTCAAACATCCAGGCAGCAAGGTGTGTGTTAGTGAAAAGAAAAACAAATTGTCATCAGACTTCACAACAATTCTTTACCAAAAGGCAAGGAAAAAATGTATTTAATATACTGGATGAAAGAAAATAGGACCTGAGGATTTTATATGCAGCCAAACTGATCAAGGGAAAAGGCCACCAAAAAACCTCTTACAGATATGGAAGAAATCAGAGTATTCTTCCCATGAGCCTTTCATGAAGAATCTATTAGAGAAAAAGTTCCAGAAAACAAAGTATATGGAGAGGTATTGGTAAGAAGACAAGTGATTTGAAGTTGAAACTATGTAAATAGTTTACATAACTACTAAACAGCCAATTCTTTTTTATAGAGAGGTGTAATTTATGTACATTCAAATGCACAGAATCTTAAGTGTACAGTTTGATGAATTTGGGTAATGTATATATTTGAATAATCGTTACCCACATCAAGATATAGAACCTTTCCAATGCTCCGGAAAGCTTTGTGTCTCTTTCCAATTGACCCCTGTCTCCACAGGGAGTCATTCTGAGTTTTATTATCATTACTATAAGTTAGTTGTGCCTGTTCTGGACGTTCATATTAACAGAATCTTAGAGTGTATACTCTTTTATTTCCAGCTTCCTTTGCTTAGAATAAACTTTTGAGATTCATCCATGTATCATTATTTTGTTACTTTATTGCTGAATAGGATATAAGTGCATGAAAATACCAGATGGACAACATGGGTTGTTTTCAGTTTGGGCTATTATGAAAAATACTGCCATGCATATTTTTGTACAAGTCTTATGAGCTATGTAGGCATCTATTTCTCCTGGGTAAATACCTAGGAGAATTGCTGTGTCATAGTGTTCAGATACACGTTTAATTTTATTAGAAATACTAAAATTTTTTTCCAAAGTGAAAACACCATGTTATACTGCAACAGCAATATATGAAAGTTTCTGTAGTTCTATATCCTTGCCAAAACCTTGTATTTTCATTAATGTAAGCAATTCCAGTGTGTATATAGTGATATTTCATCTGGGTTCAATTTGCATTTTCCTAAATTATAATAATGTTATGTATCTGTTCATGAACTAATTGGCTATTTCTGTATCTTCTTTTGTAAAGTATTTGTTCACATACTTTCCAATTTTAGTTGTTTGTTGTTATTGGTTAGTAAGAATTTCTTAACCATTCAGATACAAGTCCTTTGTCAGATATGTGCATTGCAAATATGTTTTCCATATTTGCCTATTTTTTGTCTTTTTGTTTTCCTAATGGTATCCTGTGATGAGCAGAGTTTTTAAAAATATTAAGTCCAATTTATTTATTTTGTATTTTTTTTAAGATTTTATTTATTTATTAGAGAGAGAGAGCGCACGAGCAGGGGGAAGGGGCAGAGGGAAAGGGACAAGCAGACTCCCCACTGAGTAGGGAGCCCAATGCAGGACTCGATCCCAGGACCCTGGGATCATGACCTGAGCTGAAAGCAGACGCTTAACTGACTGAGCCACCCAGGTGCCCCACACATTTGTTTTAATATAGATACCAAGTTGTTCTAGCACCATTTGCTGAAAAGATTTTCTTCTTTCCATTGAATTTCATTATCACCTTTGTTGGAAATCAATTGATTGTGTATGTGTGGGTCTAGATGTAGATCATCTATGCTGTTCTTTAATTTATTTATCTTTATGCCAATACCATACTGTCTTGATTAATGTAGCTTTACAATACATATTGAAGACAGATAGTTTGAGTCATCCAATTTTGTTCTTCCTTGTCAAAATTGTTTTGGCTGCTCTGGAGCCTTGAGTTTTCATATGAATTTTAGAGTCAGCTTGTCAATTTCTAATTTTAAAAAGCCTGCTTCAGTTTTTATTTGGATTACATTAACTCTATAGAACAATTTGTAGAAAATTAGCATCTTAATGAGATTATATCTTCTAATCCATAAATAATTTTTACATCTCTAATTTCTCTGGGAAAACATTTTGTAGTCTTAAATGTAGAGTTCTATAAAAATTTTTTAAAATTATTTCTAGCTTACGTATTGAACTTGTTATAAGTGTATTTTTTCTCGTTTTCTTGGCTATTCAATAACATGTTGAAGACAAGTGAAGAGAGTAAACATTCTTGCCCTATTTCTGATATTAAGGGTAAACAGACAATAATTTATCATTGTGAATTAAGCTATGAATTGTGAATTAAGCTGAAAATTTTCATAAATACCATTTATCAAGTTTAGAAACTTACCTTTTATTCTTAGTTTGCTGAGAAGTTTGTAATGAACAGGTGTTCAATTTTACCACACGTTTTTTCTGCATCTGTTGAAATGATCATATGATTTTTCTGCTTTATTCTACACATTTGGTGAGTTATGTTAATTTATTTTCAAATGTTAAACAACATTTGCATTTGTGGTGTCACCCCACTTGGTCATGAGTGTCCTTGTAGTAGAACTCTGCATTCAATTGTGAGAGAGGCCTGATGGTCTGTCTGTAAGCCTAAAATACTCCCACAAGTGTCCTTGTAGTAGAACTCTGCATTCAATTTTCTAACATTTTTAAAGGATGTTTCTGCCTATCTTCATGTAATTTACTGATCTTTAATTTTCTTTTCTCTAATAATTGATTGCATTCTATAGAACTTGTTTAGTTACTGACACAAACACAATGCAAAGTAAACATTTTTGAGGCAAGTGGGGAAATTAAACATTACTGGATATATGATGATTTTATAATCTTTGGACACAGTATATCTATTCAGAAAGCATACAGTGTTAATAAGTATGGGCAGAAACTGGGTCATTCATACACTGCTGGTGGGAATGCAAAATGGTACAGTCACTCTGGAAAATGGTCAGTTTCTTACAAAGGTCAACATAGAATTACTGAATGACTCAACAATCCCACATTTAGGAATTTAGCTAAAAAGGGGAAAAAAAAAGAAACCTTGTGTTCACATGAAAATGTTTTATAGTAGCACTATTCATCACTACCAAAACTGGAAAGAACTCACATGTCCATGAACTGTTGAATGAATAAACAAGCTAGCACATCCATATTATAGAATACTAACTATTCAGCAATAAAAAGGAACAGATTACTGATACATAAAACAACTTGGATAAACTTCAAAACCTTGTGCTAAGTGAAAAAGGCCAGCCTTAAAGGGATACATGCTGTAAGATTCTGTTTATACAACATTCTAGAAAAGGTAAAACTGTAGGGAACAGAACAGATTAGTGATTGACAGAGATAGGGATAGAGAAGGTTCTGACTACAGTTTCAGCATGAGGGAATTTGGAGCGTTTTAGATAAATAAATATATAACATTTAGCACATAGTGCAAAATGAATACTACCTTGTTTTTAACATAAAAAGTAACCATACTTCATACAAGAAATTTGCAGGCCACAGGTCTCCCTTTGTTTTAAGTTATCTGAGAGATGCATGGAAGAGGTCGTTACCTAAATTATCCAAGTATTTGCCCTCCTATACAACGTCCCCAAGGATTGTTAGACCTCTGCTCAGATCTTGAGAAAAAAGCAGCACTGAGCAGTCTAGGAGCCGGTCCATTAGGAAAACAAATATAAACTAAAATAAGCAAAGACTTGAACAATCTAGAAGAAATGGGAAAAAAACACAAGAACACATTATTAGAAAGAGCAGCAGCTAGAGTGATTTCTTTTTTAAAGATTTTTAAAATTTTTTATTGAGATATAATTTACAAAATTGTAATATATTTAAAGGATGTTTAAAGTGTACACCATGACAATTTGATATACATACCCACAATGTCACTAATTCACACACCCATCCCCTCACACAGGTATCCCTCTAGCATTTTTTTAATTATGTTATGTTAATCACCATACATTACATCATTAGTTTTTGATGTAGTGTTCCATGATTCCTTGTATGCCTATAACACTCAGTGCTCCATGCAGTATGTGCCCTCCTTAATACCCATCACCGGGCTAACGAATCCCCCCTCCCCCCTCCCCTCTAAAACCCTGTTTGTTTCTCAGAGTCCATAGTCTCTCATGGTTCATCTCTCCCTCCAATTCCCCCCCCCCTTCATTTTTCCCTTCCTGCTATCTTCTTCTTCTTTTTTTTTTTTTAAAGATTTTATTTATTCATTTGACACAGAGAGAGCAAGCACAAGTAGAGGGAGCAGCAGGAGAGGGAGAAGTAGGCTGAGCAGGGAGCCTGACTCGAGGCTTGATCACAGGACCCTGGCATCATGACCTGAGCCCAAGGTAGACTCTTTACCAACTGAGCCACCCAGGCACCCCTAGAATGATATTTTTAAAAACATGTATCAAATTACATTAATCTCAAACACTCCCAAGGTTTCCCCTCAAACTAAAATTTTTAAAAATCTTTATCGTGCCTACCAAGTTCGATTTGATAGGTTTCCTTTCTACCTCCATGACTTCACCTTTGGAAATACTGCTGCTCTTGCACTGCACTCTAGTGAACACTCCAAGCTCTTCCACAGCATTCATTTTCAGATCAAATATTACCTCTTAGAGGGTTTTCTCTGATTATTCCATTTCAAGTATCCTTCTTCCCACTGTTCAGTATCTCATCACCTGTTTACTGCTTTCATAGCATTTTCTCACAATCCATAATTTGTTTTTCTTTGTCTCTTCCAATGGCCGTTAGTCACTGCCACCCTATCCCCCTTCCTTTAAACATGCTGATACTTACTTGGGGCAGCAAAATAAGATATACCTATTATCACTGTGTGTTGAGTCAGTAGCCCTGGAATGTGGATCCCAAATTTATTGAGTTCTTTCTTCTCTATACTATACATTGTGTTAGGTGCTCTTACCTTCAGGTAAACCTAATAACAGGTCTTATTTCTGTGTCACAGATGGAGAAACTAAAGTTTAGATTTCCTTACATGATGGCAAGTTGGTTTTGGATCATTTATCTATAATTACAAATCCTGTCCTCTTTCTACTAAGTCATACCAAATTTCACATATGTGAATGTTCTGGAATAATTTTTTTTTAAATACATAGCATGACAAATAAAGAGAAGTAGCTAATTTTAATCAATGAAGCCCATTCAAAGAACTCCATTCGGGGCGCCTGGGTGGCTCAGTCATTGAGCATCTGCCTTTGGTTCAGGTCATGATCCCAGGATCCTGGGATCGAGCTCTGCATAGGGCTCCCTGCTCAGCGGGAAGCCTGCTTCTCCCTCTCCCACTCCCCCTGCTTGTGTTGCCTCTCTCGCTGTTGCTCTCTCTGTCAAATAAATAAATAAAATCTTTAAAAAAAAAAAAAAGAACTCCATGCAAGCTTAAACACTTTAAAATAACAACTTTATTAAGATATGATCTATTTATCTCAAAATCCATCCTTTTAAAGTGTATAATTTGGTGTTTTCTTTTCATATTCACAGAATTCTGCAAACGTCACCACTATCTAAATATGGGGACATTTCCATTACCCTCAAAAAGAAATTCATGACCAATGGCAGTTTCTCTACTGCCCCCAACACCTGGCAATGACTAATCTACTTTCTTTTCTATGGAATTACCTATTTGGGACATTTTATATAAATGGAATCCTACAATATGTGGCCTTCTTTGCCTTCTTTCCCTTAGCATAATGTTCTCAAGCTTCATGTTGTAGCATGAATTATTACCTTCTGTTTATAGCTGATTTATATCACATTGTATGGATATACTACATTTTTGTTTATCCATTCATCAGTTGATGGGCAGTTGGGTTGTTTCTACTTGGGTTGATTATGAAAAATGCTACTATGTACATTTGTGTACAGGTTTTGGGTGAATATGTTTTCAATTCTCTTTATATACCTAGCAATGAAATTGCTGAGTCATATGATAACTCAGTGTTTAACTTTTTGAGGAACTGCTAAGTTGTTTTTCACAGTGCATACACCATTTTCCATTCTCATAAACAACATAAGAGAGTTCAAATTTTTCTACAACACGTTATTTTCCATTATTTTTTGTTATAGTTATCCTAGTGGATGTGAAGTGATAACTCATTGTAATTTTGATTTGCATTTCTCTAATGACTAACAATGGTGAGTATCTTTTCACATGCTTACTGACCACTTGTATATTTTCTTTGGAGAATGGTCTATTTAAATATTTTTGCCCACTTTAAATTGAGTTATTTGTCTTTTTAATCGTGAGCTGTAAAATTTTTTTAAATATTTTTTGGATGCTAGATTTTTATTAGATATATGCTTTGCAAATATTTTCACCCATTTCATAGTTGTCTTTTCACTTTCTGATGGTATAATTTAAAATAAATGAAATAAAAAACACAATAGAGGGGCGCCCGGGTGGCTCAGTTGGTTAAGCGACTGTCTTCGGCTCAGGTCATGATCCTGGAGTCCCGGGATCAAGTCCCGCATCGGACTCCCTGCTCAGCGGGGAGTCTGCTTCTCCCTCTGATCCCCCCCCCCTCATGCTCTCTCTCTCTGTCTCATTCTCTCTCTCAAATAAATAAATAAATCTTTAAAAAAAAAACACACACACAATAGAGATAGTCAACAAGCCACAGTTGGTTTTTTGAAAAAGAACAACAAAATTCAGAAATCTTTAACTAGACTGACCCAGAGAAAAACAGACAAGAGTTAAGTTAATAAAATAAGGGATAAAGGAGAGACATCACTACTGAAACCTTACAAGGAGGGGCAGAAGGAGAGGGAGAGAGAGAATCTTAAGCAGGCTCCACACCCAGCGTGGAACCCTACTCAGGGCTCAATCTCACAATCCTGAGAGCATGACCTGAGCTGAAATCAAGAGTCAGACACTTAACCGACTGAGCCACCCAGGTGCTCTTCATTCTTCTTTTTTGATGTAGGCATTTAGAGCTGTAATTGTCCCTATAAACTTTGCTTTTACTGAATCCCATAAGTTTTGAGTTGTGTTTCCATTTTCATTCTTCTCAAAGTATTTTCTAATTTCTCTTATGATTTCTTTTATGACTCATTTGTTATTTAGGAATGTTATTACATTTCCATGTATTTGTCAATGTTGAGACATTTTTATGTTCTAACTTATGGTATATCCTTGAGAATGTTCCATGTGTATTTAAGAAGAATATGTATTCTGCTGGCTTCCTTTAATTCTTTAGATATGATTTTCTTTAGTTCATTGAACACACTTGTTCTGATTTTGAATCTGTCTAGTAAGTCCAACATCTAGGCTTCCTAGTAAGTCCAACATCTAGGCTTCCTAAAGATAAAGTTTCTATTTATTGCTTATGTTCTAGAATATGGTACATGCTTTCTTACTTCTTCATGTGTCTCATAATTTTTGTTAAAAACTTGACATTTGAAATAGTATTATATGGAATTCTGGAAATTAGATACCATTCCCCAAAAGGATTTGTTGTTGTCACTCTTAGTTTTTCTTGCTTTTGATGTTTATTTTAATGACTTTTCTAAATTAATCTGCAAAATCTGTATTCTTTGTTGTGTGTGGTCATGAAGTCTCTATATTATTAGCTTAGTGGTCAGCTGGTGATTTAAGAAAGGTTTCCTTTAATGCCTTGAATCAGTAAATGTTATTGAGTATCCCTTGCCCTTGATGAGTCAACTTTCTCTTGCTGCTTTCATGATTCTCTTGCTTTGTCTTTGTCATTTGAAAGTTTAAATCTGTGTGTGTGTTGTCCAGTTTTTCTGTCAATTGACCTATGTTTAAGTGTGTTATTTTATTCTGCTGGCTCAAGTCTCCTGCCTGCTGTTGAGCCTGTCTGGTGAATTTTTCATTTCAGTCATTGAGCTTTTCACAATTTCAGTTGGTTTGTTTGTTTTATAATTTGTATCTCTTTATTGATATTTTCTATTTGGTCTGACATCACTGTCAGACCTTTGCTGAGGGGGCACTGTGTATATGTTGGGGCATGACATCTATGTTCTAGCAGTCACTTTACAAGTCTGTGTTCACTTTCACTTCCTGCTTGTGCAGAGCCTCAAGGTCCGTTAGAAATGAGAGATTAATGTTTCTCATGTATTTCCTGGGTATATACATAACCTTGCACATGCTTTCTATATTCCCAGAAATATGTTTGAGTTTTTCAAAGACCATTACAAATATCTTATTCCCCAGATTTTCCTTTTATGTTTTTTGGTCAATCTCTTATTTGTTCCAACTGATATCACCACCTCAGGCAGCTAGAATGTTATATAAGTGTGGCTGATTGTTTTTAACAAATGTCCTAAGAATAGGACAATTTGCACTGGTCATGCTATGAGTCAGGTCAAATTAAGACAAGTAATTTAAGTGTGGCTTTTTCAGGAGCTGCCAGATAGATCAAACAGTGACAATTCTTTATATAAGAGGATTTGGGGATAGCCCCAAACTCTGCCTCCTTCAGTGACTGCTCAGTTGTTGGTTTTCACTACTACCATAATTGTGAGGCTGTTGAGTTGCAAGGTTACTGCAAAACTGAGGAGAAGAGAGTGGGAAAAGGTCAAGATTAAATACTTCACAATTGTTATTTTACAGAGATTTGGCTCTTTTTCTTGAATAAACATTCCTTGGATTTTTGCAAGTTTTTGGTTAATTGCTATAGTTTCTAAAATGTTGATTTTGAATATTTTGTTAGTGTTCTCATTGCTTTTGTAAAAAAAGTTGATTATCCAAAGGTTTTAACTCTGCCATTCCAGAAGGGCTTCCCTCAACCTAGAACACTTACTGAAAAAAACAACAAAATATTTTTTCACAGATTATTTTTGTGTGAATGATAGCTAAATTTTTGATACCATATTTTTGAGTGAATAATAGTTTAATACTATTTTTTGTGAATAATAGTTTAATAGACTCTATTCTGTTCTATATAATCTAGGTTCCTTTTATTGTTTTCTATTAAGTTTATTAAAATATTATTTCTACTGTAATAAGTTAATGGAATAGCATTTATTCTCTTCCTCTCTCTCTCTCTTCCTCTCCTTTCTCTCCCTTCCTTCCTTCCCTCTCCTCTTTATCTATAAAGAAAATATACAAACTGTCATAAAATGAAGGAAGAAGTATTTAGCTGACTTACTTGTATATTGTTAAATTATGCATTAAAAAGTTGGCTTTAACTCAGGATAAGGGCTCCACCAATAAGTCTACAACTTTGTCCAACTTTCTTGACCTTATTTTTGTACATTTGTTTCTCCAGTTGTAATAGGCAGATAATGAGACAAAATATAATTTTACTAATTCCAGCTCTGTTATTTTGCCCTCCTACATTTTTCAAGCACTTCACCAAGATAGATAAAAGCTCACTAGCCTGAGGTTTCATCCCATGCATAATGTACTCTATTGTTATAAAAAATTGTGTTTTGAAATATCTATGTTAATAATTTCCAAGAAACAAATATTCCTTCAATGCAGCCATATAAAGGAGTCCAGTAGTCCTGGGCAAAGAGCACAGGACTTTATGAGGTCTGTGACCGCATCCATCACATATATCATTCAACGAGTTTACCCTTTCTCGTGGAAAAACAAATAGTTCGATCCCACCAATTGGATTTATCTTCATGATACCAACTGGAAGAATAATCATGTTCGGTAACCAATTGTTTTGTTTCTGAAGCCAAACAAGCTGTTTGGAAAACTAGCTCAATTGGAAGTGTAATAATTTGAAAGATAATACCAAGTTTTATACATATTTCAGTGAGTCTGCTTCTGTTAACCAAGACTTTCCTTCATTTGGTAAGGCTGTCTTTCCAATCCAAGAAGTAGAGAGAATGCCTTTCTTCCTCTACCCACCACATTTTCCTTCACAGTAATCAAGTATATAGTTGCTATGGTCCAAATATTGATGTCCCCTCAAAATTCATATATTGAAATCCTAACCTCCAAAGTCGATATTAGGAAGGGGGTACTTTGGGAGGTGCTTAAGTCATGAGTATAGAATCCATATGAACGGGATTAATGTCTTATAAAAGAGGCTCCAGAGAGATCCCTGGTCCCTTCCACCACGGAGGGCATAATGGAAAGGTACCAGCAACGAACAACAAAGAGGACCCTCACCTGACCATGTTGGTGCCTTCCTTTTGGACTTCCCAGCCTCCAGAACTGTGAGAAACGAATTGCTGTCATTTAGAAGCTACACAGTCGGAGGTATTTTGTTAGAGCAACCCAAATGGCCTAAAACAGTAGTAATGGTTGTGGTGATGGCAGCGGTGGTAGCAGTGGCAGCGGTAGCAGTTCACGTGTGATTGTCTACTGTGTCAAACACTGTTACACACTTTACGTGCATTATTACTCAGTATGTCATCATTATTACTCAATTACTCATAATAACCTTGAGGTAGGTTATATTATTATTCCTCTTTTACAGATGAAGAAATGGTGGACTTAATCATAGTTTCACAACCAGAAAATGACAAGTCCCAGATTCAACCTAGGGCTGTCTGTGTGCCTATGAAGCTTAAGATTTTTCCATTTTTCCATTTCCATAGTGCATCTATAATCACTCAAATAAAGAAAAAGAAACAAAGCAAAAATAACAAAAGCAAAACCCAGGAAATTCACAAAAGGGAAGATAGTAAATGTAAAACCACCAGAGAAATTTCACTACATAATCACAATGATTCCCTAGCCCCTGAGCTTCTGTACCTGATATGGTAGCATGTACTCAACATGTCACTCTGGAGAAAATCCGGAGTTAAGGTGTATGCTCACATAGGCTGAAATCTTTTTCCAAGTTACTCTGAAAATGTGATGTTCAGAGGCATGTACAATGCTGCGGATAGAGTAACGGAAGAGAGATTCCACGATGGAAACATGAAATGCTTTTAGATTTGAGTGCGTATACAGAGCCACAATAGGGAATGGCTTTAAACTCAGCTGGTGAATTCTTTGCTACCAGTGGTTTTTATTTTCCTAACTAGTAACTACCTTTGAGGGATAGGTGAGTGTGAGAGGAAGAAGTGATTTTCATCTGCATCACAGACTTCCTTATGAAAATCCTCTCTTCACAAGTTATCTACCAACAGAGCAATTGGGGCTGACTTCAGCCTGAAACACCAACTTGGACTGTAAGGAAATTATTTTTAATTTTTTCAGTGTGTGTCACACACACACACACACACTTTAAGCCTTTTAAAAAATCAATGTTGCATTTGCAGTGTGCATGAAAACAAGATGTTCAGAATTTTTAACTCTCCTATCATTGCACATCTATATTTTTGAAATTATTCTTTAGTCTGGTAGCTTTAAGAATAAACTGAGCATTGATTTCTTTTTATTCTATTGATTTCTCTGTGCATTTAAGCTTCTGTTTGTGAGGCATATAAATAATGGAGATATCAGCTCAAGGGGCATTGTCATTGACCATCTATAAACTTTCCTTTTACATGTGTTATTGGCAACATTGTTATTATGGTATTGACAAAACATGGGGGAAGGGAGCTGAATTTATGGTTTACTGAATGTCTTCATTTCAAGATGCAGGCAGTCTGGGGAAGGTTTAAAGTTCTATGTTAGACTGTGCCTACACAATAGCAAGTAAATGCCTTTTCCTGAAATTGCTCAGTAAGTACAATTGCTCCATCTCTTTTCTATTGGTTGTTATTTTCCAAAGGTGGAAGTGTTCTGATTTGGCTCTCAGTCAGATTCTTACTTGGATGTAGTATTATTACATGGCTCCCTAGATCTCTTCAAATAATTAAATTATTTAATCCTTAAAGTGTAAATTTGGGAGTCCTTGTTAAATTTAACCACATAGACCTGGCCTAAGCCTCTCCTTTTGCCCAGTACTCAGAGCCTGGGCCCCTGTGGAGAAAGAAGAGCTAACAAAGCAATGATTCTACAGCCTTAGAAAGTCTCAGATTGTCCAAGAGACATGGTGCATACCTATCCATGTTGATGGCTCCCTAGGACAGTGATTTGTAATGACATTGCTGGGGAGGCAATGATGACTTCATCTCCCCCACAGGTGACTTATTTAATTGGGGGGATGGTATACTAAATAGGAAATCCCAAGGAAACAGGTCCTCTGTTAGATTGCTAAAGGGAATATACATTTCTACAAATATTTTCAGATATAATATATAAGGATCTATTAAACTGTAAAAATGCACATAATTTTTGACTTACCATTTCCACTATTGGGAATCTATCACGCAAAAATAAACAGTACATACACATATGTCTAAGTGTGTACTTTGTAGTGGCCAAAGCACATACACACACACAAGAAAATGAGCAAAAACAACCTCCAAAAACATAAAATTAGGGAATTTATGCAGGTATTAAAAAATGAATTAGACATGTAGGTATTAATTTGAAGGAATGCCCTTGAAGTATAATTGAGAGTACAGACTTTGTGTAAAGAAAAAGGGAGGAGCTCCTTCCTGTACACACATACACAGACAGATAGAGGGGTGGGTGTATAGATCGACAGATGGAAGGACAGAAGGAGAGACGGAGAAAGATCTTTGTATGTAATCATAGAGACAGTGTTTTTAGTGAAAAGGAATGGGACTGGGTAGCCTCCATGGTATTCCATTCTATCTCTTCTTCTAAGCCTCTCGTGCCCTATTGAGAATTACTGAACCACAATATGGTTGGAAAAGACTGCAAATGCTCACAGGGCCATTCATACAAGAATGGAGGATTTATCAGTAGTACTACTGAAGGAAGGCTTAGAGGTCAGTTCATGAAGTTCTCTTATTTTCTAGAGGACGATTTAGAGTTCTCTTTTTGGTCCAAGAGTCTCTATGATTTTTGAGGCATTCACTCTTAGGTACACTTTCAAGGCTTCTATAGTGGCTATCTTCCAGTAGTATAAACATCCTGCCCAACTGTTTCCTTTGAGTTTCAGACTACTTTACAACTCCACTTATGTTACCTAGAAAACCTCAAAAGAGTTGCCTTTCTCTTCACCACTTCCTTCTTGATCCCATTCCTATTAGGTTTTTATTCTTCACAATACATGAAAATTATTCTTTTCATGGTCACCAATGACTTCTTTAAACCCAATAGTCAGTCACTTCTCAGATCCCATTGTACTTGAAGAACAATGAGTAATATTTAGTTCAGTTTATTACTCCATCCTCCTTAACAAATTCTTTTTCTCTGCCTTTGATATTTTCATCTGCATGTGATACTTAAAACTAAAGCAGCCATCTTTTAACCATGACACTATTAACCACCACATTGAACATGATAGAACAGAAAAATAAGAACTCCAGTCTTTATGATGTAGCTGAGTTGCTAAATATGTTAAATCTGAAATTGCTTATCTGTTAGCTTCCTGATGTGTGAGAGAACAACTTCTCCTGATTGTTCAAAATACTTGCAGTTGGCTCTTCTGTTAATGAAGCTGAAGTCACACTAATTGATAGATTCCCAAATGTATACCTACGGCCCAGACTTCTCTATAACCCATGTTCATACATTCTGCTGCCTACTTGATATCCCTACTTGGATGTCTAATAAACATTTCCAATTTAAAAAGTCCAAAGTTGAACTCCTATTTAACACAGGCTCTTTGAAACGTGCTCCTATGCCCGCTTTCCCCATCTTAATAAATGGCACCAACCGCCACCTGGATGTTATTGACGTCTTTCCTTTTTCTTTAATGTCCCACATGCAATTCATCAGCAATCCTGTTGAATTTATTTTCATATTATAGCCTGGGTCAACACACTTATCATTAACATAATCTAATCAAAGTCATATCAATTCTTACCTAGTCTACTGCAATGGTCTCCTGACTGGTTTTGCTTTCACCTTGTCCCTCAGCTATATATTCTCCATACGGAAATGTGTGAATTACTTCTAAAATGTCAGTCGGATCATGTCACTCCTCTGCTAAAACCTCCCAATACCATTACAACAGAATAAACTCCTCATTCCTTATGAAGTTGTGGTATGTGTATTGAGTACATTCCTGACCTTTCTCTGCATCGGCATCCTTTCCATGGTCTCATTGTGGGAGATTCCTATTTCTTGGTCTTAAGCTAAAACCTGTGTCTTGCTTTATCCACTGGCCTATAGGTGGAAGTGCCATTGTGCCATTCTGAACACTCAACTTTAAGGGTCCTTATATGCTCTGCTGACTCCATAAGAAAATACCCCAGTAATCCTGCAGGTCTCAGGAAAAGAATGAGAAACTTGTGAAGTGGAGCCAGTCATATGCCACAGCCTAAACCAAAGCTGCCCTAGCTAGCCCACAGACCTGCCGTCAAGAGCAGATCTGTCTAGCTGAGACCACACTCAATCACACAGAGGTGTGGCCAGGAGGAAATGAGTATAGATGTAAATCACTGAATTTGAGGTGCTTTGTTACATGGTGTATTTGAGTTCTCCAGAGAAACAGAGCCAATAGGATATATATCTATAGATGGATCAATACAGATATGGATATAGGAATGCCATTATAGGAATTGGCTCATGTGGTTATGGAGGCTGAGAAGTCCCACGTCTGCTGTCTGCAAGCTGGAGACCCAGGAAAGCCAGTAGTATAATTCAGTCTGAAGCCAAAGGCCTGTGCATCAAGGAGGCTGGGGGCTGATGGTATAAATTCTGGTCTGAGAACCAGGAGACAAAAAGGGAAAGAGAACTGTTCATGTACTATATCCTCTATATTACATTGGTATTCCAATGATAACATATAGGACACATGAAACAACAGATATAAACACTAATTAGTCATCAACCAGTTTTGTGTAGTTTTGGTAGTTTCTTGCACCCTCTCCTTCTCTCCCCCAGACACACATGTGTGTATACTGGTTTGGGGATAAAATGATGAATTTGGCCAAGCAATCACTTCTTCCCATAAACTTGCTGTACAGTTCCTAACTGGTTTTTGAATTTAATTGCTGCCTTCAGCATGCATGAATGGCTGAATTTCTATTTTCCAAACTATCCTTTGCATGGGTAGTCTCCATTTCACTTGAGTGATACTTTTTGTGGCCATTTCTTCCTTTCTGAAAGTCAAATTGTAGATCTCAGGGAGTTTGTTGTTTTCTGTCTGTTTTCCTTGCTACCCTTGCAGTCTCTTGTCTAGAGCCCTTGTCTAGTATATACTGCGTAAATGCCTGTTGACTGAAAGTCAATGGCTCATGGTCTTTATTGCAAAGTAAGAGGGATAATACAGTATCCTGGCTAACAGCCCAGTCTGATCATCGCTTGGGAATTAAGACTGCTTTATTCAGCAGACACATTGGCTCTGTAACTCAGTATAGTCTTCTTGATAGGAGAATTACCTTGAATATGAGTTAAGATCTCAGGCACTGGAATGAGAGTCTTGAGTTTGAATGCCTGCTCTGAGTCATAGCTGGGTGAAATATGTCAACATACTGTGCCTCAGTTTCCATATCTTTAAAATATGAATTAAAACAAATAACAGCAACTTTCTCTGAGGTTTCATGTAAGGATTAAAGGAAATAATGCATATCAAGCATAATTTATCACAGTGCCCAATGCATAATAAGAACTTATAAACAGTAGCTGTATTATTATTATTACTATTATAATTATATCTCAAATTAAAACTATTCTTACTTCCATGAGTCAACTAGTAGTTATTGAGGGCTCTCCAAGAGGTCAGTGTGGGAATTCTTTCTGACTGCATTTATTTATTTATTTTATTTTTTCTTTTTTGTCTTTATTTTAAGTTTTTATTTAAATTCCAGTTAGTTACCATACAATGTAATATTAGTTTCAGGTGTACAATGTAGTGATTCAGCACTTCCATACAACATCTGGTGTTCATCACAAAAAGTGCACTCCTTAATCCCCATCACCTATTTTACCCATCTCCCCACCCACCTCCCTGCTGGTAGCCAGTAGTTTGTTCTCAAAGTCTCTTTCTTGATTTATCTCTCTCTCTCTCTCTTCCCTTTGCTCATCTGTTTTGTTTCTTACGTTCTGAATATGAGTGAAATCATATGGTATTTGTCTTTCTCTGACTGACTTAATTCACTTAGCATAATACACTCTAGCTCTATCCACGTCATTGCAAATGGCAAGATTTCATTCTTTTTGATGGCTGAGTAATATTCCTGTGTGTGTGTGCATGTGCGTGTGTGTGCACCACATCTTCTTTATCCATTTGTCAGTTGATGGACACCTGGACTGTTTCTGTAATTTGGCTATTGTAGATAATGCTGCCATAAACATCAGGGTGCATGTATCCCTCTGAATTAGTATTTTCTCCACATCCTTGCCAACACCTGTTGCTTCTTGTGTTGTTGATTTTAGCCATTCTGACAGGTATGAGGTGACATCTCATTGTAGTTTTGATTTGTATTTCCCTGATAATGAGTGATGTTGAGCATCTTTTCATGTGTCTGTTGGACATCTGGATGTCTTCTTAGGAAAAATGTCTATTCATGTTGTCTGCCCATTTTTAATTGGATTATTTGTTTGAGTGTTGAATTTTATAAGTTCTTCATATATTTTGGATACTAAGCCTTTATCAGATATGTCATTTGCAAATATCTTCTCCCATTCCATAGGTTGCCTTTTAGTTTTATTGATTGTTTCCTTTGCTGTGCAGAAGCTTTCTATTTTTATGAAGTCCCAATAGTTTGTTTTTGCTTTTGTTTCTCTTGCCTCAGGAGACATGTCTAGAAAGAAGTTGCTAGAGTCAATGTCAAAGAAGTTACTGCCTATGTTCTTCTCTAGGATTTTTATGGTTTCAGGTCTCACATTTAGGTCTTTCATCCATTTTGAATTTATTTTTGTTTATGGTTTAAGAAGTGGTCCAGTGTCATTCTTCTGTATGTCACTGTCCAGTTTTCCCAATGCCATTTGTTGAAGAAACGTTCTTTTTCCCTTTGGATATTCTGTCCTGTCTTGTCAAAGATTAATTGATCCTGGGGCTGTGATTCATTTCTGGGTTTTCTATTCAGTTCTATTGATCTATGTGTCTATTTTTGTGCCAGTACCATAGTGTTTTGATCACAATTGCTTTGTAATATAACTTGAAGTCCGGAATTGTGATGCCTCCAGCTTTTCTTTTCTTTTCTTTTTTTTTAAAGATTTTATTTATTTGTTTGACAGAGAGAGACACAGTGAGAGAGGGGACACAAGCAAGGGGAGTGGGAGAGGGAGAGCAGAGCCCGATGCGTGGCTTGGTCCCAAGACCCTGGGATCATGACCTGAGCTGAAGGCAGATGCTTAACAACTGAGCCACCCAGGCACCCCATGCTTTTCTTTTTCAAATTTGCTTTGGCTATTCAGGGTCTTTTGTGGTTCCATACAAATTTCAGGATTGTTATTCTAGCTCTGTGAAAAATGCTGTTGGTATTTTGATAGGTAAGACCAGAAAAGTCAAAGCTGATGAGTGAGGGGACAAAACTGGACTGCATGAAATCAGATTTACAATCTGTTTTCAAACTCTTATTTTAAATGACATGGAAGATAATAGGATATGGTCTCATGGTTGGGTTTCTACAATGGAACTTTATTTATTATCCACATATGGGACCCTGACAGACAGAATATTTATTAGGGATGTGCCTCTTCCAGACTACAGAACTTACCAGTTTGGAACATCTTAATGAAATCATTTACAGAAAAATAGAATTGATTTGTTAAATTAAAGTTCAGGCCTGTGTTCACTATTAGTTCCTTCCCCATACCTGGATAGCTGTCATCAAAATTACCACCATTTTTCATTTTCTAAAAGATATGTTTCTATACTATTTTATTTGCAAGGAATAATTGGCCTATGCAGCTGGTGCTATATATTATGGTACTTTCTGTTTGATGTGGAATGTTCTTGTCAGTGAACCCAAATAAGAGCCCAAAGGCCATGGGTCTCTTCCCAGCTTTGTATCTACTTTCTGAGTGATGCTAAAAAGTCATTTCAACTTTCATTGGCTCAGTTTCCTCATCTGTCAAGAGGCTGATAATACCAGCTCTTTCCTTGAAAGGGCTGTTAAGGGAGTTAATTAGATGTTGAACCAGCTTGTGGCAGCTAGGCAGCGCTTTTATTTTTCCTGACTCTAAATCTGGGCTAGTTTGTTCAGTTGGTTGGATCTTAGTGATAATGAGGGACATGACAAGTTGTCTGCACATAGGGGAATACTGCACTCTGCTATAAAGCCACAACTGCACCCTTCCCCATCTGTTAAATGTGTGTCTTCAATCATGAAGGCTAAGGAGGACCAGCCAAGAGAGCCCAGATGCTTTAGCATGGTGTAGGGGAATGAGGAAAGGCTTCTGAAATGATGACAGCTCTGTCTTGATTAGCTGTGGAACCCTGGGCAAGTTACCAACCTCCGCATTCCTCAGTGATTTCATCTGCAAAATAAAGACAAAAATACCCATGGTGCTTGAATTTTTCTCTGTATTAAAATATGGTAAAGTATGTGAAGAACCTTGTGGAGGTTCCTCTGGCATTTGAGGATTCTTAACAAATTTATGTTTCTCCTCTCCCCCATATTTAATATTATCTGTCATTCTATCAAGAATCTGCCCCAGATTTTTCATCATCATTATTATTGACATGGTTGGTAGTATCACCTATCATATGAATGTTAATAGAGATTAACATCTTTGAATATTATCCAAATTCTTTTTAGAGACAAAAAAAATGAGAGAAAAATTTCTTAGTATTCTATAAGGTAGTCTACATTCTTTGTCAATTCCCATGGGAAGAAATAGATGAAGAGTGACTTGCTATGTCTGGTAACTTTACCCTTTCTGCTTTGTGAGACTGACCCCACCAATTTTCAGCAGTAACCTCATTGTTATTGTAGTCAGCTTTCAATTATTCTAGTTAATGTGAGAGAACATTAGCAGATACAACACAATTAATTAAATAACCTGTTTAGAACTTTCTGCATTTCTACCCTACTGCCCAAGTTCCAAAGGCCTCACTAACAATGACAGACTCAGGGGATCAAACCAAGGGTGATAAGAAGGAGGGACTGGCTGTGGTGAATTCTAATCTTTTCCTCTTGCCCTGCTTGACAGAACTCTCTGAGGGACTTCCTTTGTGCAATTATCCTAGAAGCCTGTAGGAGCAAACTCAACCTCCTATTCCTTTGGATTCTAAAAGTATTTATGAAAGGATCATGCTGGTAAAATGAGAGAAACACAAGCCAATGAACATCATGGGCTGTATTGAAAAGGAAGTGGCCTATAAAATGACGAGTGGACAAGAAGATAGCTGTTAAAGGGCTGATTTCCCCATGATCCTATGTTGAGTCAGTAACAGAACTGACACCAGACCCCAGGTCTTCTTGTCTCTAACCAGTATTCTTAGAGAGTCCTCATACTATAGAGAAATGATACAGGCTTTGTAAATGTCTGGGAAACCTTAGGGCAAATTCCTATTCTCCTATTCTGGACTGTGAGTTGGGTGAGTTACTTGACCTCCCTAATGATTAGTTTCCATATCCAAAAAATGGATACTATTGAATTAGATATTTAAAGTGCCTGGATTAAGATTTTAAAAAATCTTTAAAGGAAGTGCCGAATAACGTGGTCATGTAACTCTCAGACAGCCTACAGTGCTCTAGTCATCTTGTCCTAGAAAGTCTCCAAATCCAACAAGCTGGCATCAAAAATAACTGCATCTCTTAGGAGCCACATTACATTTAAGTCAAAGTGAGACGTTACATCTGCCAGATATAATAGATTCAAGACACTGCGCCACACCACAAATGTGTGGATTGACCTGAGCTACAGCTCTTATCAAATGCTGTTTGCTGTCTTAAATACTCTTTTTTTTATTTTATTATGTTAGTCACCATACAATACATCATTAGTTTTTGATGTAGTGATCCACGATCCATTGTTTTCGTATAACACCCAGTGCTCCATGCAGTACGTGCCCTCCTTAATACCCATCACCGGGCTAACTAATCCCCCCTCCCCCCTCCCCTCTAAAACCCTGTTTCTTTCTCAGGTCCATAGTCTCTCATGGTTCATCTCTCCCTCCAATTACCCCCCTGATTTTTCCCTTCCTTCTCCTAATGTCCTCCATGTTATTCCTTATGTTCCACAAATAAGTGAGACCATTGATAATTGACTTTCTCTGCTTGACTTATTTCGCTTAGCATAATCTCCTCCAGTCCCATCCATGTTGATATAAAAGTTGGGTATTCATCTTTTCTGATGGCTGAGTAATATTCCATTGTATATATGGACCACATCTTCTTTATCCATTCATCTGTTGAAGGGCATCTCGGCTCTTTCCACACTTTGGCTATTGCGGACATTGCTGCTATGAACATTGGGGTGCATATGGCCCTTCTTTTCACTACATCTGTGTCTTTGGAGTAAATACCCAGGAGTGCAATTGCTGGGTCATAGGGTAGCTCTATTTTTAAATTTTTGAGGCACCTCCACACTGTTTTCCAAAGTGGCTGTACCAACTTGCATTCCCACCAACAGTGTAAGAGGGTTCCCCTTTCTCCACAACCTCTCCAACATTTGTTGTTTCTTTCCCTGTCCATTTTTGCCATTCTAACTGGTGTAAGGTGGTATCTCAGTGTGGTTTTGATTTGGATTTCCCTGATGGCTAATAATGATGACCATTTTTTCATGTGTCTGTTAGCCATTTGTATGTCTTCTTCAGAGAAGTGTCTTCATATCTTCTGCCCACTTTTTGTCTTGATTATTTGTTTTTTGGGTATTGAGTTTGAGATCTTTATAGATCTTGGATACCAGCCCTTTATCTGTAGTGTCATTTGCAAATATCTTCTCCCATTCTGTGGGCTGCCTCTTTGTTTTGTTGACTGTTTCCTGTACTGTGCAGAAGCTTTTTATCTTGATGAAGTCCCAAAAGTTCATTTTTGCTTTTGTTTCACTAGCCTTTGGAGATGTATCTTGAAAGAAGTTGCTGTGGCCAATGTCCAAGAGGTTACTGCCTATGTTCTCCTCTAGGATTTGGATGGATTCCTGTCTCACATTGAGGTCTTTCATCCACTTTGAGTTTATCTTTGTGAATGGTGTTAGAAAATGGTCGAGTTTCATTCTTCTGCATGTGGCTGTCCAATTTTCCCAGCACCATTTATTGAAGAGACTGTCTTTTTTCCATTGCGTGTTTTTTCCTGCTTTGTCAAAGATTATTTGACAATAGAGTTGAGGGTCCATATCTGGGCTCTCTATTCTGTTCCATTGGTCTATATGTCTGTTTTTCTGCCAGTACCATGATGTCTTGGTGATCACAGCTTTGTAATATAGCTTGAAATCGGGCAACGTGATGCCCCGAGCTTTGTTTTTCTTTTTCAACATTTCCTTGGCGATACAGGGTCTTTTCTGATTCCATACAAATTTTAGGATTGTTTGTTCCAGCACTTTGAAAAATGTCATTGGAATTTTGATTGGGATGGCATTGAAGGTATAGATTGTTCCGGGTAGCATAGACATTTTAACAATGTTTATTCTTCCGATCCATGAGCATGGAATATTTTTCCATCTTTTTGTGTCTTCTTCAATTTCTTTCATGAGTGTTTTGTAGTTCCTCAAGTATAGATCCTTTACCTCTTTGGTTAGGTTTTTTCCGAGGTATCTTATGGTTTTTGGTGCTATTGTAAATGGAATCATTTCCCTAATTTCTCTTTCTACAGTTGCGTTGTTAGTGTATAAGAAAGCAACTGATTTCTGTGCATTGATTTTGTATCCTGCCACATTAGTGAATTGCTGGATGAGTTCTAGTAATTTGGGGGTGGAGTCTTTTGGGTTTTCCACATAAAGTATCATGTCGTCTGCAAAAAGAGAGAGTTTGACTTCTTCTTTGCCAATTTGAATATGTTTTATTTCTTTTTGTTGTCTGATTGCTGTTGCTAGGACTTCTAGTACTATGTTGAACAACAGTGGTGAGAGTGGGCACCCTTGACGTGTTCCTGATCTTAAGGGAAAGGCTCTCAGCTTTTCCCCATTGAGGATGATATTTGCTGTGGGTTTTTCATAGATGGATTTTATGAACTTGAGGAATGTTCCCTCTATCCCTATACTCTGGAGAGTTTTAATCAGGAAAGGATGTTGTATTTTGTCAAATGCTTGTTCTGCATCAATTGAGAGGACCGTATGGTTCTTCTCCCTCCTCTTATTAATGTGTTCTATCACATTGATTGATTTGCGAATGTTGAACCACCCTTGCATGCAGGGGATAAATCCCACTTGGCTGTGGTGGATGATCGTTTTAATGTATTGTTGGATCCTATTAGCTAGGATTTTGTTGAGGATTTTGGGATCCATATTCATCAGGGATATCGGTCTGAAATTCTCCTTTTTGATAGGGTCTTTGCCTGGTTTGGGGATTAAGGTAATGCTGGCCTCATAGAATGAGTTTGGAAGTTTTCCTTCTGTTTCTATTTTTTGAAACACCTTCAGGAGAATAGGTATTATTTCTTCTTTGAATGTTTGGTAGAATTCCCCAGGGAATCCATCAGGCCCTGGACTCTTGTTTTTGGGGAGGTTTTTGATCACTGCTTCAATCTCATTACTGGTTATTGGCCTATTCAGGTTGTCAGTTTCTTCCTGTTTCAGTCTTGGCAGCTTATAGGTTTCCAGGAAGGCCTCCATTTCATCCAGGTTGCTCAGTTTACTGGCATATAGTTGTTGATAATAATTTCTAATAATTGTTTCTATTTCCTTGGTGTTAGTCGTGATCTCTCCCCTTTCATTCATAATTTTAATTTGGGTCCTTTCTCTCTTCTTTTGGATAAGTCTGGCCAGTGGTTTATCAATCTTATTAATTCTTTCAAAGAACCAACTTCTAGTTTCGTTGATCTGATCTACTGTGTTTCTGGTTTCTAAGTCATTGATTTCTGCTCTAATTTTAATTATTTCTCTTCTAATGCATGGCTTAGGCGTCGTTTGTTGCTTTTTCTCTAGTTCTTTAAGGTGTAGAGTTAGTTGGTGAATTCGGGATTTTTCTATTTTTTTGAGTGAGGCTCGGATGGCTATGTATTTCCCCCTTAGGACCGCCTTTGCAGTATCCCATAGGTTTTGGACCGATGTGTTTTCATTCTCATTGATTTCCATGAATTGTTTAAGTTCTTTTTGATTTCTTGGTTGACCCAAACATTCTTGAGCAGAGTGGTTTTTAGCTTCCAAGTGTTTGAATTTCTGCCAAATTTTTTCTTGTGATTGAGTTCCAGTTTTAGAGCATTGTGGTCTGAGAATATGCAGGGAATAATCTCAATCTTTTGGTATCGGTAGAGACCTGATTTGTGACCCAGTATGTGGTCTATTCTGGAGAAAGTTCCATGCGCACTCGAGAAGAATGAGTATTCTGTTGTTTTAGGGTGGAATGTTCTGTAAATATCTATGAGGTCCATCTGGTCCAATGTATCATTCAAAGCTCTTGTTTCCTTGTTGATTTTCTGCTTAGATGATCTGTCCATTGCTGAGAGTGGAGTATTGAGGTCTCCTACAATTAGTGTATTGTTATCAATATGACTCTATTTTGGTTAACAGTTGGCTTATATAGATGGCTGCTCCCATGTTGGGGGCATAGATATTTACAATTGTTAGATCTTCTTGTTGGATAGACCCTTTAAGAATGATATAGTGTCCTTCTGTGTCTCTAATTACAGACTTTAGTTTAAAATCTAATTTGTCTGATATAAGAATTGCTACCCCAGCTTTCTTTTGAGGTCCGCTGGCATGGAAGATGGATCTCCATCCCTTCACTTTCAGTCTGGATGTATCTTTAGGTTCCAAATGAGTCTCTTGTAGACAGCATATGGATGGGTCCTGTCTTTTTATCCAATCTGCAACCCTGTGCTGTTTTACAGGAGTGTTTAGGCCATTCACGTTGAGAGTGATTATTGAAAGATATGAATTAATTGTCATCATGTTGCCTGTGAAGACGTTGTTTTTATAGATTGTCCCTGTAAATTTCTGTTGTAGATCACTCTTGGGGTTTTTCTCCTTTTATAGAACCCCCCTTCATATTTCTTGCAGGGCCAGCTTAGTGGTCACATATTCTTTCAGTTTCTGCTGGTCGTGGAAGCTCTGCAGCTCTGCATCCATTCTAAATGAAAGCCTTGCTGGATAAAGTGTTCTTGGCTGCATGTTCTTCTCATTTAGTACCATGAATATGTCTTGCCAGGCCTTTCTGGCTTGCCAGGTCTCTGTGGATAGGTCTGACGTTATTCTGATGTTCTTCCCTCTGTACATAAGGAATCTCTTCCCCCTAACTGCCCTTAAGATGGTTTCCTTGGTTCTAAGATTTGCAGGTTTTACTATTCCATGCTGGGGTGTTGGCCTGTTTTCCTTGATCTTAGGAGGGGTCCTCTCTGCCTCTAGAACTCGAATGTTTGTTTCATTCCCCAGATTAGGGTAGTTCTCAGCTACGATTTGCTCAAATACATCTTCTAGTCCTCTCTCTCTCTCCACTCCTTCCGGGATTCCAATTATTCTGACATTGGAACACTTCATGGTATCACTTATTTCTCTGATTCTATTTTCGTGGATTCTGAACTGTATTTTCCTGGCCTCTTCTTTTCCCTTTTTATCTATTATATTGTCTTCCAGGTCACTTATTCGTTCTTCTGCCTCACTTACCCTAGCTGCTAGATTATCTAGATTGGATTGGATCTCATTGATAGCATTTTTAAGTTCTGCCAACTCAGCTTTCATTTCTACCCTTAGAGACTCTATGTTGCCATGAATTGATTTCTCCATTCTAGCCATTGTCTTCACAATTGATAGCCTGAATTCCATCTCCGACATCTTGGTTATATCTGTATCCATTTGTAAATCTGCAGCATAAGTCATAATCTCTGAGTCTTTTCTGTTGATGCTGTTACTC
Source organism: Mirounga leonina (assembly GCF_011800145.1). Classification (NCBI taxonomy): domain Eukaryota; kingdom Metazoa; phylum Chordata; class Mammalia; order Carnivora; family Phocidae; genus Mirounga; species Mirounga leonina. Next base: position 107,547 of record NW_023270163.1, read on the forward strand.
AGGCAGCCCTGTTCGGGCGGAGTTGCCCTGCGCCCCTGTGGCGGGGGATGGGCTCAGCGGGAATCAGTCTTTGGGGCTTTTGTTCTCTGGCGCCTTTCCCTGGCGGCTTTCCACGTCTCTTCCACAAGTCAGAGCAGAAGAGACCATTTCCAACCCTCTGCCTCAGAGCAGAGAGACCTCAGTCTGTTCTTCAGTGAGCCCTCCAGGCCACACTGTCTCCGTTTCTGTCCGTGCTGCTATAAACTGCAGCGTCCTGGGTTGTGCGCCCCTCCGCAGCGCTCCCAGTCCTGCCTCCAGGTCGGGGCACATCTCTGCCCTTTGTGCTTCTAAAACCGCCAGCCGCTCCCAGTTCGCACGCCCGTGACTCCACCGCTTCAGTTTCCGTGCATGGGGCTGCAGTTCGCGTGTACGTGACTCTGTCGCTCCGGGTTTCCACCCCGGGGGCTGTAGTTCACCGGCGCGACCCTGGCACTCGGGCTTCAGTCCCGGGAACTGCAGTTCGCGTGCGTGCGACCCCGCCGCTCTGGTTTTCCACCCCAGGGGTTGCCCTAAAGTTCTTTCCGGACGCTACCGGTCTGCAAGTCTGTGCCCCTCCGCAGCGCGTGAGGCTGTCACTCACCAGCGGTGTAGGATCCCCACGGCCAGGCACCCTCCCGCTGCCGTTTTTCCTCTGATATCTGCCCGTAGAATCATGGCTCTCCGCTTCGTACCTCAAAACCAACTGCCTGTGATATTCTGTTTGTAGAGATCCAGATCTTCTTATATCCCAGGCTGGTTTCGTGGGTGCTCAGAGAGGTGTGGTAGATATCCAGCTCAATTCTGGGGCCCAGCTGAAATAGGGTCCCCTACTCCTCCACCATCTTTCCCTGGTATCTATCTTAAATACTCTTAAAGGAGCTGTCAATGGGCAGCTTTTGCTTTTTTCCTTCAAAAAATGTTTGCGAGAATACAAGCTATGAAAAAACGCAAAGTGCTCTTACTTGCCAAAGTGCCCTCTTCTAATCAAGCTGATTTTCCCTTGCATTTGCATTGCAATGACAAGCTCATGTCTTTCCCATATATCTGGCACCTCTTGTGATTTTTTTCTTTGTGTCAAAGTGACAGGCTCTTAATTACCAGGGCTACTTGATCCTTTCTTGTAGCAATTCATTGTGACATTTTTATCCTCATGTCATTCTTCCCAAGCCATTATTTAGTGTTCAGTCAGAAGTGAGGATGCACGTCTATGCTTAAGTTTTTACATTGTGGCTTTGCATTTTGTTTTCCATCAGTTACACGTATGTGATTCATTGCTGTCTAAGACCTATGGTATATTCTGTGTATTTTTGAAAGATTATTGTCTCTTCTATCATGGCCATTCAAGCTGTGTTTATGGTCTATCCTTTTGAATCCAGCTCTTGTAGGGAGCCAAATGATAACCCATATAGGACTCAAAGGTGTAATTCAATTGTAGGTGTGCAGTGAAGCAAGGTGAAGAGCATTCACAACAACCCGGTCGGCAAACATGTGGATGAATTTCTTACTAAGCATTTACATTATTGACATTTCTAAGGCTGCCTACAAGAATCCATTCTCTCAAGGCTGCTTACTTGATTAAAATGAACTCAATTTATTCTAATATGTCCTATGCTATTTATGAGGAAAACGGTTTTTGACTTGTTATCAAGCTCCCCTTACTGATCTGATCTTTGGAGATTTTTTTCAATTAAATGAATTTGCTTTCCATGTGATAAAACAGCAGATCTAAACATTTTCAATGGACTTTGTCTTAAAGAACTATTCATTTGTGCATTGCTTTATCTATTTCATTTTTGGATTTTAAAATAATATTTCAAAGCTAAAAATGCCTTAGGATTCAAGTGCAATCACAAATAGCATTGAACTCTTTCAAACACCTAGCAGCAATATGATTCAGATGTCCCAAAAGACCTATGACTTTACTCTTTGGGTTGGCTAGGAGTAGGCCCTTGTATAAGGTGAATAGCATATCTAATAATCACCTCCTTTCAAATTCTTATTAATCCTAAGTGTCAGAATCAAAGACTATGTGCCTTTTAAAGGCTTTTGATGCACTTTGTCATGTGTTCTCCAGAAACTCTGTTTGAGCTGATATTCCCATAAGCAATCTATGAAAGTACACTTCTCATGACTCTCATGCCAGCAAATGGTGTTGGCATTTTTTATTTTTTGCTAATTTTCAATATTAAAAGTGATATATTACAATGATTTCAATTTATATCCCTTTGATTATTATTGACAATATTTTTTTTAAAGATTTTATTTATTTGGCACAGAGAGAGAGAGAGAGAGCACAAGCAAGGGGAGCAGCAGGTCTAGGGAGAAGCAGACTCCCTGCTGAGCAGGGAGCCCAATGCAAGGCTGGATTCCAGGACCCTGAGAACATGACCTAGGTGGAAGACAGACCTAGGCAGAAGGCAAATGCTAATGGACTGAGCCACCCAGGTGCCTCAAGGACAACATTTTTTCATCCATAACAATCCATATCTCTTGTTCTGTGAATTATCTCTTAATTTCCATTTCTATTTCTGCACTTCCTGCCCTAATGAACTCTACTTATTCCCAATCTAAGGAGCAAACTATCTCACCATTATCCCTTCTTGAGATTCCATTCAGCTAAAATTATAATTCACAGAGAAAAAAAAAAAAAAACAATGGAGGCAGGACCTCCAGTTCCTGACTCCATACACTCTCCATCAGGAGTCAGACCTTTTTCACAGCTTTTCTGAGTCTGAGGCTGTGCATGCTCCTCTTTGGCATCTGCCAAAGCACTTAGGCAGATCTGCTAATAACTTGTCTGCTTCTTAACTAATGTTCAAGAAAGAGCCACTCTTTTCTTTCTTTCTGAGTAGTTCAAAAGCACTGAGAGCAGCACACATTTGAAAGCAGGTCACTTAAAAACAGACATAGCCTAGAGTACTTTCCAGTAACTGGCCTCATGTGGAGAAAAGAAAACTGAACGAGCCAATTGGTTGCTAGAAGAAAAATATTCACTATTTTTAAGGGTGAGCGTTTACCATTTTAAAATGTGTTTCTTAGTGAACCAGAATTAGGAAATATCAGAAAGCTAATCTTTAATTTATCCCCTAATTCATTATTTAATATTTTTCAGTCATTCTCCAATTTACGTGTATTTTATATTGATCATTTTTCTAGATCCTGTGGGGTTTCTCAAGAATTACCTTGGTTTTTGCAAATGTGACAAGTCTTTTATTGGAGAAGCAGGCTATTGTAAGACCTTTCAGGCTCATACAATTTGAGAATCCAATAGATAACGGGCTACTTTTTCAGTCTTAATCTTATTGGCCACCAAAGACCAAGTGACTCTACCTGGGGAAATAATCTTGATTATTTGGGTTTTATTAGCATGATAGGTGGACAGAAACCCACTTCACTTGTCATTTCCAGGAATTTTTGTCTCTCATATTTATTATTCTTTGAGAGATGAAGCAGGTAGTGATTAGCTTCTCTGGAAAATAGCTCTATTTTATTTCAGCAAAATATTAGCCATCTGGAAAAGAAAAGAAGTAGAAAATTTAAGACTTCCTTAGTAAAATTTGAGAAAAAAATCTGTAAGATTTTATTTTTAATTTTATACTGGAGTTATCTGAGTTGTAGACATTGTTAGGAGATATTTATTCAAGACTATTTGGAACGGTTAGATAATTTGTATTTACATATAAGAAGTTAAAGAAATGTTGATCTAGATAATTCAGGCCATGGACACTTGCAATATCCAGGCTTTTGAAACAAAAACAGTTGCTTAGCCAGAATTGTATTTTACCTTCCATTCAATCTATACATTTCAATGAATGCTAAAAGGTAAACTATTATGATAGTCCATTCTATCAAATATTTGATGGAAGGATTGGTAGTGGTAAATCTTATGGAAGTGAATAGTCATTTTGTCTTTAAGTAGCTTTAATTGGTGGAATCTGGGATTCCTAAAAGGTTTTGCACACTGTGTGATGGGAGAGAAACAAAATGTTTTCCCACTTGGAATTCTATGATATGCCACTGATAATTATACCTTTTTTCCTTTTTTTATAGTGATGTAATACAAAATGTACTTCACACCCTAAAGAACTACTAGATTAGCAGAATAAAATGTACATTCTTGGACTGTTTCTCTATTCTTATTTGCCAATGTCTTTTACATTATCTCTCATTGATAACAGAGAGTCCTAGATCTTTTCACTGATTCATATGCTATAATTTTAGATAGACAAATCATGCAATTTGCCATCTGTCAAGCCATAGATAGTGAAAACAAAGCACACATATTAAGAGCCTTCTATATATTTGCTGAATTAACAAAATTAAAAAAAGGAGGGAGGAAAACAAGAAGTGAATAGTATTCTTTGTTACCAGGAAACAGAAAGTATTAATTAGCTTGTTCTTGATATGGTTTGATGCCTTCTATAACTTGTATGTCCCTGAGCTTTGAATCCTTTCTCCTTGGTTTCATCTTCTGGAAAAGGTTTACCATCTTTCCTTTATTAAGGTGTAGATTTTGCTGATCACCAAATATTCAGAAAAGGGTGAACATGGCTCTACTTCTGGTAATAAATGCATTCAAGTCTTTCCTGTATTACTTTTTACATTATTTTCCTGGTGGTGTTGAAGTTTTGGGTGGTTGCACAATGTGTTCTGTCCACTAGGGAGTTTTACTTTGCCTAATTTTGCCTCTGGATAATGTGCAGATGGCATGATATTTGTTACACTGATTGATTTTTAAAATTTTGCCATATGGGATTGTGGCTTTCTTTTGAGAGCTTCTCATTCCAAAGGAAAGAGAGGCAGCAGGGATTCAGTGGCTGTAGCCAAAGCAACATCACAAATCCTATTGAAAGATAAAAGAATCAATGACATATTTGAGTAGGAACAATATCTCTCAGCAAGATTCTTTGACCCTTGCTTCAGAAAAAATCAGACAGAAAATGTTCTCCTACCAGACTCTACAATATACTGTCAGAAAGTTATATTGTCAGACGATATGTCTAACCTGGCTATGTCAGGAGAAATCCCCCAGCCCACCACCCCTATAGTATTTTTTAGTAAAGGGGAAAGTAGCCTATTATCCTAAACCTAGTTCTCTGCCATTGTTCTTTATCCCAATAAGTGGAACCACAACTCATCCAATTGTGCAAGCAAGATATCTAGAAGGTATCTTTGTCATCTCTCCTTCACCAATTCTCCTTAATCAATTAAGAAATAATCCCTATTGACTGTAATTCCTAAACTATCTTCAAAGTCAGATACTTCTGTCCATTTCCATCATCTCCTCTAACCTAAGCAATTATCACTGTTCATCTGGACCTAATGCAGTAGCCTCCTAACTAGTCTCTTTCCTTGCACTCTTGTACTTCTCCAACTCTTTATCTATATTTCACCTTATAATAGCAGATATAACTCATCTGATATTTCTAATCCAAAAAAAATGTCACTTGGGAGTCTCTCTTTATACTTCATATTTCCTCACCTACCTATATTTAATTCATCTCCAAGTATTAGTGATTTTGACTCCAAAATTTATCATTTTTTTTCTTTTATACCATTATCACCCTAGTCTGAATCACATCATCTCTTGAGTGGTCTAATATAATAGTCTCTTCTCTGTTCTCCCTAACTCCTATCTTGCTCTTCATTAATTCATTCTCCTGGTAGTGTCCAGAACACTCTGTATTAAATTTAAATCAAATTACAAAGAGAAAAAAAGGAACCTGGCAGTCATCACCTTAACCAAATGATCAAGGTTAATATCACCAGTGTTAAGCCAGATCAACATCATGAACTTGTTGTTGCTATGATGCTCTGAGATAGATACAACATCACCCTATGGTATTCTTGTTAAAAATGCACAACCTCAATCTAATCATAAGAAAACATCATACAAATGCAAAATGAGAAATATTCTAAAAAATAATTGGCCAGATTTGCAACGACGTGGATGGAACTGGAGGGTATTATGCTGAGCGAAATAAGTCAATCAGAGAAAGACATGTATCATATGACCTTACTGATATGAGGAATCTTAATCGCAGGAAACAAACTGAGGGTTGCTGGAGTGGTGGGGGGTGGGAGGGATGGGGTGACTGGGTGATAGACATTGGGAAGAGTATGTGCTATGGTGAGCGCTGTGAAGTGTGCAAGACTGTTGAATCACAGATCTGTACCTCTGAAGCAAATAATACATTATATGTTAAAAAAAAAAAAAAAAGAAGGGGCGCCTGGGTGGCTCAGTCGGTTAAGCGACTGCCTTCGGCTCAGGTCATGATCCTGGAGTCCCGGGATCAAGTCCCGCATCGGGCTCCCTGCTCAGTGGGGAGTCTGCTTCTCCCTCTGACCCTCCTCCCTCTCGTGCTCTCTGTCTCTCATTCTCTCTCGCAAATAAATAAAATCTTAAAAAAAAAAAAAAAAGAAGATAGCAGGAGGGGAAGAATGAAGGGGGGGAAATCAGAAGGGGAGATGAACCATGAGAGACTATGGACTCTGAAAAACAAACTGAAGGTTCTAGAGGGGAGGTGGATGGGAGGATGGGTTAGCCTGGTGATAGGTATTAAAGAGGGCACGTTCTGCATGGAGCACTGGGTGTTATTGCAAACAATGAATGATGTATCAAAAACTAATGATGTAATGTATGGGTATTTAACATAACATAATAAAAAAATAATAATGGCCAGTATTCTTGAAAACTTCCGCGGTCACAAAAGACAAAGAAACACTGAGGAACACTCACAGAATGCAGAAGACTAAAGTAGACATCCAAACCAAATGTAGTGTGACATCCTGGACCAGAAAAATGGCATTAATGGTCTAATTGGTGAAATTTGAATAATCTCTATCTAGTAGTTAGTAGTGTTGTTATCAAGATTAGTTTCCTGGTTTTCATAGCTGTACTATAATTTTGCATGATGCTAACTTTAGAGGGAGCTGGGTAGAGTTTGTAGAAGAACTCTGTTCTATTTTGCAACTCTTTTATTTCAAAAGTAAAAGTTAAAATATTTATGAACTTTAAAAGTTCAAGTCAGATTATGACCATTGCATTAATACTTTTCAATAATTTCTCATGGCATTTAAAATAAGAACAAAAGACAAAACTTGTTCTACTGGGTCCTATATAATCTGGCCCTGATGCTCTGTCCAGCCATATCTTATTATACCACACTGCTTCTTACTCAAATCACATTGGCAGAGTCTAGAATCATGAGCACCTTCACAACTGGGGTAAATCCACCCAGACACTGGTAAGAATTCAGCTAGAGTATTTGTCAAATTAGTGAAGTCCAATAGAAGGTTCATGGGATAATATGAAACCTCTAAAAGGGACAGAAAATTGGTAGACTTCAAACCCTCTTAACAGCCTCTTTCATCTGTAAGTACATACAGAAAAGATTAGAAAGAGACATAAGAAATAGCTACTGAGGTGCAGACCTAAAGGATGGAAAAACAAGTTCTGCCAGAGGGGAAAAAATAACTGCCCTAAGATACTCCTCTCCCTACTCCATATGGAACAAAAGCCTTAATCTGTGGGGAAGGTCAGCAAGCACTGTTTTTCTTTCTTTCTTTCTTTCTTTCTTTCTTTCTTTCTTTCTTTCTTTCTTTCTTTCTTTCTTTCTTTCTTTCTTTCTTTCTTTCTTTTCTTTTTTAAGATTCTATTTATTTGAGAGTGATAGAGTGATAGCATGGCAGCAGGGTGAGGGGCAGAGGGAGAAGCAGACTCCCCACTGAGCAGGGAGTCCGATATGGGACTTGATCCCAGGACTCTGGGATCATGACCTGAGCTGAAGGCAGACGCTTAACCGACTGAGCCACCCAGGTGCCCCAGCAAGCACTGTTTTCATTAGGACATTGTTGGAAACTCATTATATCCATGGGAAGGGAACAGAGAAAAGAAACACCTAAACAAACCAATAATCATATTAAATATAAATGGTCTGAATGTCTCAATTAAGAAGAGAGATCGGATTGGATGAAAAAGCAAGACCTGACTTTATGCTGCCTATAAGAAATGAACATTAAATATAAAGACAATAATAGGTTAAAAATAAAAAGAAAATGTATACCAAACATATGATCAAAAGAAAGCTACAGTACCTATAAATATATTAGATTTCAGAGTAAAAGAGTGTTATTAAGGACAAAGATCTTTCATAATAATTCAGGGATTGGTTCATCAGAAAAACATAAAAATCTTAAATATTTATGCACCTAATCATAGAGCTTAAAAATACATGCAGCACAACCTGATGGAGCTTCAGTGAGAAATTTACAAATTCACAATTATAATCAGAAATTTCAATACCCCTCTCTCAATAATTGATAAAACAGACATAAAATCAGTAAGGCCATAGATTACTTGAACAACACTATCAAAGAATTTGACCTCATTGACATTTACAAAGCACCATACCCAACACTTGCAGAAAACATTCTTTTCAAAGGTACACAGGACAATTACCAAGATAAACTATATTCTGTGCTATAAAAAACAGTTTTAGTAAATTAAAAGAATTAAAGACATAATGCATGCTTCCTAAGAAGTAGAATTAAATTAAAAATCAGTAATGAATAATGAATTTTATTTATCTAAAAAATCCACTACTACTTGGAGAATAAAGTACTTCTACTTAAATGATAGTTCAAAAATAATTCAAAAGAAAATTAGAAAATATTTTGAATGAATGAAAATTAAAACATAAGATAGCAAAATTTGAAGGATGGCACTAAAGTAGTACATAGAAATAGATAGCACTAAATGTCTGTATCAGAAAGGAAGAAAGGTCTCAGATAAATGCCCTTAACTTCCACCTTAATAAACTGCAAAAGAGGAACAAATGAAATTTAAAGTAAACAGAAGAAAGTAACTAATAATAAAAATCAGAGCAAAAATCAATGAAATAAAAAACAGCGAAACAATTGATAATCCCAAAAGCTGAATCAAAATATCAATAAAATTGGTGAACCAATAGGCAGACTGATTAACAGAAAAAGGGAGTAGACACAAATTACCAATGTCAGGAATGAAAGAAGTGGCTTAACTACAGATTCAACAGTCATTAAAAGAATAATAAAGGAATTTTTAAGAACTGTATGCCCATGAATTTGACAACTTAGATTGGAATGGGGAAATTCCTTGAAAGACACAGCCTATGAAAGCTTACTTCAGAAGAATCAGATAAATTATACAACTCTGTATCTATAAATAAAGCTTATGGTTAGAAACCTTCCAAAAAAGAAAATTCTAAACTCGGATATGATTCTTTTCCAGAAAAATGAAGAGGAGAGAACATTTCCCCATTCATTCTGGAAGGCCATCTTTACCCTCAAACCAGTCAAAGACATTACAAGAAAAGTAAACTATGATCTAATACAATTATTCACATAATTTTAGCAAATCGAATTAGAATATTTATGAAAAGGCAATAAATCACTATCAGGTGGAGTTTATCCCGGGAATACAAGGTTGGTTTAATACTCAAAAGCCAGTCAATGTAACTTATCATGTTAACAAATTAAAAGAAAAAAAAAAAAAAACCCTTAAGATCATCACTGTACGCACAGAAAGAAAGAAAAAAGCTTGACAAATCCAACATTTTCTTTGTATGGTTCCTTTGAGTAGGCCCACCTGTTCCTTTTGAGTAGAGTGAGAATTTAAGCAATGTGAACATGGGATCTTTCTGGATGTTTGACATTATTTTTATCAAGATTTTACACTTGTCTAAACCACATCTAATTTGACAGGTATTTTTTTCCTAAAATAATTTCCTTCTATTAGGTTTTTCCAAAGCATTCTGTTCAGTTTCCATAGAAATAACCCCCTTTTTTCATAAAGTTAATGTGATAATCCATTAATTTATGTAATTATGATAATAAAAACAACTCACAAGGTTTTAAGATCAAATACAACTGACTCTTGGCAGCATACAGCTGAACAGTAGGGAGCACAAGTGTGCATGTGCTGTGGGCATCAAGCAAGAATTGGAAGATTTTACGGCAGGAATGAAGACTATCAGTTAAACTAAAAATTGCATTCATAAAAGAGAACATTTATATTATATTAATTTTTATACTTTTATTGTCAATTTTTTAATTACTTTGGGCTTTTTGTTGTTTATTATTTTTTCCCTCATCTTTGTTTTTTATATCCTATTTCTTTTTTAGGAGTTCATTTTTCTTTATGTTGGAATAAAACTGGTTTTTTGTTTTTGTATATTTTTGTATTTTTTTCCAGAGTCTTTCAGTTTCTGTATATCTGCTGAAATGTTCATTACTCCCTCACTCTTGAATGACAGTTTAGCTGAATATAGAATTTTATTTTGTGAGATGTTTTACCTCAGCAGTTTGAAGACATTATGTGATTGTCATCTGACATTTATTGTTGCTGATGAGAAGTCTGCTATCAGTCCAAGTGATATTTCAAAACTAATCTCTTTTGATATTCTACTAGCTTTAAAATTTTTCCATCCTTTCCACTTATTCTGCCATCTTGAAAAAAAAAAAAAAAACTCTAGAAATTCATTGCCCAGAGGTAACTACTATTAACATCTTGGCCATATTTTTTTCATGCTTCCTATGTTATATCATAGTGAAGATAATACTGTGCAAACCATCATGTATGGTATATTTTAAAAAATATATAATAACAAGCATTTTTTTTCATGCAATTACCATCTTTTTGAAAATACAATGGTTTTTTTTTTATTTATTTATTCTTATGTTAATCCCCATACATTACATCATTAGTTTTAGATGTAGTGTTCCATGATTCATTGTTTGTGCATAACACCCAGTGCTCCATGCAGGATGTGCCCTCCTCAATACCCACCACCAGGCTAACCCATCCTCCCACCCCCCTCCCCTCTAGAACCCTGTTTGTTTTCCAGAGTCCATTGTCTCTCATGGTTCGTCTACCCTTCCGATTTCCCCCCTTCATTCTTCCCCTCCTGCTACCTTCTTCTTCTAATTCTTTTTTTTTTTTCTTAACATATATTGCATTATTTGTTTCAGAGGTACAGATCTGAGATTCAACAGTCTTGCACAATTCACAGTGCTTACCAGAGCACATACCCTCCCCAGTGTCTATCACCCAGTCACCCCATCCCTCCCACCCCACCCCCCACTCCAGCAACCCTCAGTTTGTTTCCTGCGATTAAGAATTCCTCATATCAGTGAGGTCATATGATACATGTCTTTCTCTGTTTGACTTATTTCACTCAACATAATACCCTCCAGTTCCATCCACGTCATTGCAAATGGCAAGATCTCATTCCTTTTGATGGATGCATAATATTCCATTGTATATATATACCAGATCTTCTTTATCCATTCATCTGTCGATGGACATCTTGGCTCTTTCCAGAGTTTGGCTATTGTGGACATTGCTGCTATAAATATCGGGGTGCACGTACCCTTTTGGATCCCTACTTTGTATCTTTGGGGTAAATACCCAGTAGTGCAATTGCTGGATCATATGGGAGCTCTATTTTCAACTTTTTGAGGAACCTCCATACTGTTTTCCAGAGTGGCTGCACCAGCTTGCATTCCCACCAACAGTGTAGGAGGGTTCCCCTTTCTCCGCATCCCCGCCAACATCTGTCGTTTCCTGACTTGTTAATTTTAGCCATTCTGACTGGTGTGAGGTGGTATCTCATTGAGGTTTTGATTTGGATTTCCCTGATGCTGAGCGATATTGAGCACTTTTCATGTGTCTGTTGGCCATTTGGATGTCTTCTTTGGAAAAATGTCTGTTCATGTCTTCTGCCATTTCTTGATTGGATTCTTTGTTCTTTGGGTGTTGAGTTTGATGAGTTCTTTATAGATTTTGGATACTAGCCCTTTATCTGATATGTCATTTGCAAATATCTTCTCCCATTCTGTTGGTTGTCTTTTGGTTTTGATGACTGTTTCCTTTGCTTTGCAAAAGCTTTTTATCCTGATGAAGTCCCAATAGTTCATTTTTGCCCTTGCTTCCCTTGTCCTTGACGATGTTTCTAAGAAGAAGTTGCTTCAGCTGAGGTCAAAGAGGTTGCTGCCTGTGTTCTCCTTTAGGATTTGGATGGACTCCTGTCTCACATTGAGGTCTTTCACCATTTGGAGTCTATTTTTGTGTGTGGTGTAAGGAAATGGTCCAGTTTCATTCTTCTGCATGTGGCTATCCAATTTTCCCAACACCATTTGTTGAAGAGACTGTCTTTTTTCCATTGGACATTCTTTCATGCTTTGTCAAAGATGAGTTGACCATAGAGTTGAGGGTCCATTTCTGGGCTCTCTATTCTGTTCCATTGATCTATGTGCCTGTTTTTGTGCCAGTACCATACTGTCTTGATGATGACAGCTTTGTAATAGAGCTTGAATTCCGGAATTGGGATGCCGCCAGCTTTGCTTTTCTTTTTCAACATTCCTCTGGCTATGCAGGGTCTTTTCTGGTTCCATACGAATTTTAGGATTCTTTATTCCATTTCTTTGAAAAAAGTGGATGGTATTTTGATGGGGATTGCATTGAATGTGTAGATTGCTCTAGGTAGCATTGATATCTTCACAGTATTTGTTCTTCCAATCCATGAGCATGGAATGTTGTTCCATTTCTTTGTGTCTGCCTCAATTTCTTTCATGAGTATTTTATACTTTTCAGAGTACAGATCCTTTGCCTCTTTGGTTAGATTTATTCCTAGGTATCTTATGGTTTTGGGTGCAATTGTAAATGGGATCGACTCCTTAATTTCTCTTTTTTCTGTCTTGTTGTTGGTGTATAGGAATGCCACTGACTTCTGTGCATTGATTTTATATCCTGCCACTTTACTGAATTTCTGTATGAGTTCTAGCAGTTTTGGGGTGGAGTCTTTGGGGTTTTCCACATAAAGTATCATATCATCTGCAAAGAGTGAGAGTTTGACTTCTTCTTTGCCAATTTGGATGCCTTTTATTTCTTTTTGTTGTCTGATTGCTGTGGCTAGGATTTCCAATACTATGTTGAATAGCAGTGGTGATAGTGGACATCCCTGCCATGTTCCTGACCTTAGGGGGAAAGCTCTCAGTTTTTCCCCATTGAGAATGATATTTGCTGTGGGTTTTTCATAGATGGCTTTTATGATATTGAGGTATGTACCCTCTATGCCTATACTCTGAAGAGTTTTGATCAAGAAAGGAGGCTGTACTTTGTCAAATGCTTTTTCTGCATCTATTGAGAGGATCATATGATTCTTGTTCTTTCTTTTGTTAATGTATTGTATCACGTTGATTGATTTGTGGATGTTGAACCAACCTTGCAGCCCAGGGATAAATCCCACTTGGTCGTGGTGAATAATCCTTTTAATGTACTGTTGGATCCTATTGGCTAGTATTTGGGTGAGAATTTTTGCATCCATGTTCATCAGGGATATTGGTCTGTAATTCTCCTTTTTGATGGGGTCTTTGTCTGATTTGGGGATTAAGGTAATGCTGGCCTCAAAAAATGAGTTTGGAAGTTTTCCTTCCATTTCTATTTCTTGGAACAGTTTCAGAAGAGTAGGTATTAATTCTTCTTTAAATGTTTGGTAGAATTCCCCTGGGAAGCCATCTGGCCCTGGACTCTTGTTTGTTGGGAGGTTTTTGATTACTGCTTCAATTTCCTTACTGGTTATGGGTCTGTTCAGGTTTTGTATTTCTTCCTGGTTCAGTTTTGGTAGTTTATACGTCTCTAGGAATGCAACCATTTCTTCCAGATTGTCTAATTTGCTGGCATAGAGTTGCTTATAATATGTTCTTATAATTGTTTGTATTTCTTTGGTGTTGGTTGTGATCTCTCCTCTTTCATTCATGATTTTGTTGATTTGGGTCATTTCTCTTTTCTTTTTGATAAGTCTGGCCAGGGGTTTATCAATCTTGTTAATTCGTTCAAAGAACCAGCTCCTAATTTCATTGATCTGTTCTACGGTTCTTTTAGTTTCTATTTCATTGATTTCTGCTCTGATCTTTATTATTTCTCTTCTCCTGCTGGGTTTAGGCTTTATTTGCTGTTCTTTCTCCAGCTCCTTTAGGTGTAGGGTTAGGTTGTGTACTTGAGACCTTTCTTGTTTCTTGAGAAAGGCTTGTATTGCTACATACTTTCCTCTTAGGACTGCCTTTGCTGCATCCCAAAGATTTTGAATAGTTGTGTTTTCATTTTCATTGGTTTCCATGAGTTTTTTAAATTCTTCTTTAATTTCCTGGTTGACCCATTCATTCTTCAGTAGGATGCTCTTTAGCCTCCATGTGCTTGGGTTCTTTCCGACTTTCCTCTTGTGATTGAGTTCTAGTTTCAAAGCATTGTGGTCTGAAAATAGGCAGGGAATGACCCCAATCTTTTGGTACCAGTTGAGACCTGATTTATGACCTAGGATGTGATCTATTCTGGAGAATGTTCCATGGGCACTAGAGAAGAATGTGTATTCTGTTGCTTTGGGGTGGAATGTTCTGAATATGTCTGTGAAGTCCATTTGGTCCAGTGTGTCATTTAAAGTCTTTATTTCCTTGTTGATCTTTTGCTTAGACGATCTGTCCATTTCAGTGAAGTGGGTGTTAAAGTCCCCCACTATTATTGTATTGTTGTCGATGTGTTTCTTTGCTTTTGTTATTAATTGGCTTATATAATTGGCTGCTCCCATGTTAGGGTCATAGATATTTATAATTGTTAGATCTTCTTGTTGGATAGACCCTTTAAGTAGGATATAGTGTCCTTCCTCATCTCTTATTACAGTCTTTGGTTTAAAATCTAATTTGTTTGATATAAGGATTGCCACCCCAGCTTTCTTTTGGTGTCCATTAGCATGGTAAATGGTTTTTCACCCCCTCACTTTAACTCTGGGGGTGTCTTTGGGTCTAAAATGAGTCTCTTGCAGACAGCATATCGATGGGTCTTGTTTTTTAATCCAGTCTGTTAGCCTGTGTCTTTTGATTGGGGCATTGAGCCCATTTACATTCAGGGTAACTATTGAAAGATAGGAATTTAGTGCCATTGTATTGCCTGTAAGGTGACTGTTACCGTATATTGTCTGTGTTCCTTTCTGGTCTATGTTGCTTTTAGGCTCTCTCTTTGCTTAGAGGACCCCTTTCAAGATTTCCTGTAGGGCTGGTTTTGTGTTTGCAAATTCCTTTAGTTTTTGTTTGTCCTGGAAGCTTTTTCTCTCTCCTTCAATTTTCAATGACAGCCTAGCTGGATAGAGTATTCTTGGCTGCATATTTTTCTCATTTAGTGCTCTGAATATATCCTGCCAGTCCTTTCTGGCCTGCCAGGTCTCTGTGGATAGGTCTGTTGCCAGTCTAATGTTTCTACCACTGTAGGTTACAGATCTCTTGTCCCGAGCTGCTTTCAGGATTTTCTCTTTGTCTCTGAGACTCGTAAGTTTTACTATTAGATGTTGGGGTGTTGACCTATTTTTATTGATTTTGAGAGGGGTTCTCTGGGCTTCCTGGATTTTTCATGCCCGTTTCCTTCCCCAAATTAGGGAAGTTCTCTGCTATAATTTGCTCCATTATACCTTCTGCCCCTCTCTCTCTTTCTTCTTCTTCTGGGATCCCAATTATTCTAATATTGTTTCGTCTTATGATATCGCTTATCTCTTGAATTCTGCCCTTATGATCCAGTAGTTGTTTATCTCTCTGTTTCTCAGCTTCTTTATTTTCCATCATTTGGTCTTCTGTATCACTGATTCTCTCTTCTGCCTCATTTATCCTAGGAGTTAGTGCCCCCATATTTGATTGCACCTCATTAATATCCTTTTTGATTTCTACTTGGTTAGATTTTAGTTCTTTTACTTCTCCAGAAAGGGTTTCTCTAATAACTTCCATGCTTTTCTCAAGCCCAGCTAGTATCTTTAAAGTGATGATTCTGAACTCTAGATCTGACATCGTACTAATGTCTGTATTGAGTAGGTCACTGGCAGTCAGTACTACCTCTTGTTCTTTTTGTTGAGGTGATTTTTTCCGTCTTGTCATTTTGTGCAGAGGAGAATAGATTAATGAGAGAACAAAATGCTAGCAGAGTAACAACGTCCCCAGAAAATATACTCTAAACAAATCAGAAAAGACCTGAAACAGTGGGAAAAGAAAGGGAAAGAGAGAAAAAAGAAAAAAAGAAAAAGATAAAGATAAAAACAAACAAAAACAGAACAAAACAAAACAACAGCAACAACAAAAAAACAGAATGTGATCAAATATGATCAGGCTGGTATATAGATCAGTGCCACACACTAGATTTTGGGTGTATTTTGGTCTGTTAGAAGAAAGTGCCTCCCAAAATTTTAAAGAAAGAAAAACTTATATATGTACAAAAATAAGGGTTGATATGATGAAGGGATGGAATATGACTGTAAAGATGGAAATTGTAAAAAATTTTATAAAAGGAATTGATAGAAGTTGTTTGAAAAAAGAAAGAAGAAGATTTAAAAAAAGAAAAAGGAAAAAAAAAGGGAGAGAATGTGATCAGGCAGGGGAGTAGAAAAAAACCTCATACTAGAGATTTAGGGTATATTTTGATCTGTTAGAAGAAACTATGTCAAAATTTTAAAGAGAGAACAACTTATATATATAAGCCAAAAATATGGGTAACTACTATGCAGGGATAGAATATGACTCTAAAAATGAAAAATAAAAATGTTTTTTTAAAAAAGGGATTGATAAGATGTTGGTTGAAAAAGGGAAAAAGAAAAATTCAAAAAAAAAAAAAAAGTTAAAAAAAATTAACTTTGAAAGACTAAAGAATCATTGTAAAAAAGCCATGCATTCTATATGTAGTATTCCCCTAGCGCTGGAGTTCTGCCATTCTCATTGATCGGTAAACTTGGTCTTGGCTGGCTGTTCTCGCTGATCTTCTGGGGGAGGGGCCTGTTGCCGTGGTTTCCAAATGTCTTTGCCCCGACCGGGCTAAGTAATCTGCTCGGGTTGCTCTCCAGGGCTTTTGTTCCCTGTGAGCTTTCCGTACAGCTTTGGAGGTGGAGAGTGAAAATGGCGGCCTCCCAATCTCCGCCCTGGAGGAGCTGAGAACTCGGGGCCCCGCTGCTCAGTGAGCCCCCAGAGAAAAGCAGTCAGTCACTCCCGGCTCCCCGGTCTCCAGCCGCACTCCGTGCTCACCTGGCCTGTGACTGCACGTTTCTGTCTCTGGCACCCGACACCGGGTGGAGTCTCCAAACCCAGCAGATCCCTGCGGTGCCCTCCCGCGCGGCTCCTCCCGGGGGAGGAAGGTGAGTCTGCCCGGATCTGCCGCTTGTTGGGTCCCTGCTGGAGGAGCAGGGGCCCGACTGGGCCGCGGATCCCGGTTTATGGCCACCCCGAGCTGAGAGCCCGCGCCTGGGCTCCGCCTCTGCAGCTGGCTTCCCTGCTCTGTTACCTGGGAGCTCTGCCGCACTCAGGCACCCCTGGTGGTTCTGTGACCCCGAGGGTCCTGAGACCACACTGTCCCGGAGGGTTCCACCCCCCGCTTAGCCACCAGAGTGACGTCCCTCGGCGGAGCAGACTTTTAAAAGTTCCAATTTTGTGCTCCGTGGCTCTATCACTTGCCAGAAGCGGCTGACGGAGGCCCCTCCCCCGCCGTCTATCCTCCGGAATATCACCTCTGGTTCACTTCTCCGCACATCCTACCTTCTAGAAAGTGGTCGCTTTTCTGTTCAGAGAGTTGTTGCTATTCTTTTCTTTGATCTCCTGTTGAGTTTGTAGGTGTTCAGAGTGGTTTGATCCCTATCCAGCTGAATTCCTGAGAGGAGACGAAATCCAGATCTCCTACTCCTCCACCATCTTGCTCCGCCCCTCCTGAAAATACAATGTTAATGTTTAATAGTATTTTACTGTATGATGTGGGTTAATATATGTAACCATTTTCCTATGTTTCATATTCCATTTTTTCTGATGTTTTTGTTTCATAAATAATGCTATAGTAACCAACTTTGCCTATAAATCTCTTCATTTCTATTTCTCTTGAATAGATTTGTAAAATGCGGCAAAACTACCTTAAATGATATGAATTTTTTCAATATTCTTGATATAGTGTTATATTATTTCCCATGAACATTTTCCCAATTTATAGTCTCACCTGTTACAAAGCCTGTATGTTCACCAGGCTTACTATCATACTCATAATGATCCTATTTTTATTACTAAAAAATGATATTGTATTATTGTTTTCATTTGAATTCCTTTATTATAAATGTACATTTTTTTCTTTAATTATTAGATCTGAGTCTATACCTCTGGTTTCTTTTTGGAGTCAGTTCCTGGAGCATCCTCATATTTCAAAGGTCACTGAAGGGACCCATTACTTATGCTCTGGGTAATCATTTTTTTTTCCCATATTTTTCTATGCATTGATATATTTCCAAAGAGATCTGATATTATTGTTTGATTTGACCACTTATTCACAACTTTCAGATTCTTAATGTTTCTATCAGGAAGCTTTCCTAAATTTCAAGGAATTGGTGAAAATACTTGCTTGCCCTTTCTAGGTATAGACTACTTGGGGTATCTACACAGACTTCCATTGAACTTTGGGGGCCACTTATCTTTATATATAATTCTTTATTGAGCTTCTGGAAGACATATAGGCAAATTTATGTAATCAAAGTGGTCTTACTGTCTTGGATTCCATTTATGTTGCTTTACAGTTTTAAAATATGTAATAGATCTTGCTAATGTTTAAGTAGGATAAACTATTGTCATCAGCTAGGCTAGTTTGTATTTGTATGATTCTGTTCATTGTAGTCTTTTATAATGGTCTACAAAAGACTTATCTTTTATTTTTTATTTATTTATTTATTTATATTTTTTATTTTATTTTATTATGTTATATGTTAGTCACCATACAATACATCATTAGTTTTTGATGTAGTGATCCACGATTCATTGTTTTCATATAACACCCAGTGCTCCATGCAGTACGTGCGCTCCTTAATACCCATCACCAGGCTAACCCATCCCCCCACGCCCTCCCCTCTAAAACCCTCACTTTGTTTCTCAGAGTCCATAGGCTGTCATAGTTCTTCTCTCCCTCCGATTTCTCTTGAATGACAGTTTAGCTGAATATAGATTTTTTTTCCCTTCGTTCTCCTAGTGTCCTCCATGATATTCCTTATGTTCCACAAATAAGTGAAACCATATGATAATTGACTTTCTCTGCTTGACTTATTTCACTTAGCATAATCTCCAATCCCATCCATGTTGATGTAAAAGTTGGGTATTCATCCTTTCAGATTGCTGAGTAATATTCCATTGTATATATGGACCACATCTTCTTTATCCATTCAAGACTGATCTTTTAAAAACAGATATAGAGGATCATTTTTAGCAATAGTAAGGATGACAAACAGGTTTTGTCTATTGTGTGAACTCTAATCGATGATATTAGCTGCCTGCTGCACAGGACTGAGAAGGATTCTGAGACTTTGTCAAGTCTCATTGGGAAAGATATGATTGATTAGCAGTGTCAATCACAGAAGTGTGTGTGTGTGTGTGTGTGTGTGTGAGAGAGAGACAGACAGAGAGACATACTAAAGGTTATGTACTTTTCATTCCTGAATTAGAGTTAACCAATCATGAAAATAACATCTCTTAAAATATACTAATTATAATTATTGCTGGATTCTATATTAAGAAGACTAGCATATTGTACCTTGCCCATTACATGGCACTTACGATGTGCTCAATAAATGCTGAATGGATGTGTATACTTATACTCACAAAAAATAACTGAGAGGCCCCTTATAATAGGAAAAGTAATTCTGTATATAGGATAATATGGATTTAAAATGAATCTCAAACATAAGCAAGGGATATCATTGATGTTTTGATGATTCTACATTATAAGAATCACAAGATAAAACCACTTTAAATAGCACTTGGATCCCTAAGGATACTTTAGCAGCCCACCTGAATGTACTAAGCATGAAGTAGGTTGAGGGTGCTTCTCCTTTAGCATTATACATATAAAAAATATTAACTTTAAAATAATATTTTCCAAATACTTATTTCATATACAGAAATATAGTTTTCTATTTTTCTATTTTGAAACAAGGGCCAAACAAGACAGGATTGTTGCCTGATGTTGCCAGGAAGGAAGAACAGAAGTGAGTTCTAAAGAGGGTGTTGGGTTTTCTGCCTGTGGTGGTAGGTCAGGGAAGGAAGGGGGGTGGATATGGTACATCAGAGAAATAAAGCCTTTTTGAAAAAGGAGACTTTTGAATTTATTGTAAAAACAGCTAGGTCAGATGCCTAAGGAAAGAACTTAATGCAAGTCAATGGAGACTTTGGTAATTAGATCCATATAAAATAATAATGCGGAAATTAAACTCATTTTAAACAATATTCTCTTAAAGAAATGTTACAACAATAAGAACCATACACTCATTGTTCCGAGTAAGCTATAAATTTCCAGGATGTGGCATTTTCCTCTAGCCACTAATAAGCTTTATAATGAGTAAGGTAGAATGTGAGGACAATTTGTTGATAACTAACCTCAATGTTTGGTAAAACTTAAAAGGAGTTCCTTGTTTGTTGCATGCAGGCAGGCAACAAATTGTGTTAAAATTTAAGATTTGGGGGAAAACAATGTAGTTAGCATTGAGGTTAAGAGTGAGACTTCTGGATTCAAATTCTACCTCTACCATTTAATAGCTCTGTGACCTGAAACAAGTCATCTAACTTCTTATCTCAGATTTCTCATCTGTAAGTAAGAGATGGGGAGATGTTGCAAGGGATCAGTGAGTTAATATGTAAAAAGCACTTTGGACAGAGCCTGGAATGTGTCAAATGACCTATAAATAATGGCAACACCCCCATCCCTCAAACGCACCACCCCCCAACCCATATGCTTAGTCTCTTGAGCCTCTCATTCCATAATATCCATAAATATTGGAGGTTGGGAGAATGGCATGATAATATGAGCAAATAAGATTACTTCTGACCCAGTTATTATTATATCCATCTGACAGCTAAAAAAACCAAAGGCTCAGGGATCTAAGTGATTTATTTGCTCACAGTAACATAGCTGGAAAATAGCAGAGGAGGTTTCTGAAATTATATGACACCCAAACTCAAGTTCTACCCACGCCGTCATGCTTTCTGCCTCCCTTGTCCCTCTCAGTGCATGGAAGCCTGATTATTTCTAAAGCCATTCGTTGTCACGATGTAAATAACACTGGTTAAGTGATAGATATCTAGAGAGAGATGCTGGAGATGAGTGGAAGTATATTTTCAGCTTTTTCCTCTTCCTCTACTGCTTCTCACTCCCAACCCTCTAATTGCTAACATACTTGGAGTGTCTCTCCTAGTCTCCCTGTGGCTGGTAGCAGTTGTCCTTTAGTCACAGGATGCCCCTCACATGTGTCTTCCCTCCCTGGGGCATTGACTTACATGTAGCTCTAACATCGAATCCTGCCTACTGCTGCCATCGGTGTCACAAGTAATTTACTGTCTCTCTAGTTGCAGCAGTAGCTAAAACCAAAGCATTGTCCAATTGATGATTCTCTTTCCCTATGTTCAAATGCCTCTTGTCTCTTCCTGACTGTACTCACAACTGCAGACAGGTCGTGTTTCTAATATGCACACTGGTCAAGTTGTGTCAAGAGGCCGATAAAACATCCAGCTAAATACAGGTGATCTTCATCATTTAAGAAACGGTGGGGAAGGGTGGATCAGTTTCAGATTTAGGCAAGGAGAGCACCTGGGTGGGAATCATGACTGAGCCAGCTAATCACTGCCCCCTCTTCTAATGTAATTTGATTTCTCTTAATGAAAACCCCAAACCTGAGAAGTTTGTTGTCAAGGATCCAGGTGGACTGTAAAGAATTATACACCTATAAAGTGTGATTGTGATTGTTCTAAAGGTGTTTATTGCTGTTCTCTAAGGATGTTTTCAGAATAGAATAGTTTGCTTCTTATTACCAGCCCATGGGCTGCTTTCTTTAAAAAAGTTATGCACATAAAAACTGTATCTTAAACTATGAAATGGAAGTAGAGAAAGAAACAGTCAACTCAGAGGAACACAAATAAGATTGATTTTCAATCTGTACTTGCTTTTTCTCCAAAGATAGCTAATACTATATTATTACAATTCAAAAGTCTCCTAGGAGAAAATTCAGCTTCTCTGGGTAATTAAAGGAGAGTTGTCAAATAGAGGGGAAAGAAGAAAGGTGGAGATAATTCAAAATGAAGCTAATCGGACTGCCTGAGTAGGCAAAAATGTTAAGGTGACAGACAGAGGAACCATTTTGAAATAGGCAAAATGTGATCTTGGCTTGCCTTCTGTTAAGGTAGTTATGCTTCTTTGACATATAAGGTGCATTGTCCTTTAATAAAACCCTCTGGAATATACTTTGCTTTTTCTAATCCAGCATGGAAGTCTTATGTGTTTTCATTATTAATATATATTTTTTCCCTCACTGACAACAGGAGTAAAAAATGCTGCCATATTTCAGGCACATTTTCTGAAGAATTTTCTTTTCAATTTCATCAAAATGACAAAACATATCAATGGCATTAGCAACAATGACAAAAAGACCAAAAGTCCTGCCTAATCATAAGTATATTCTTTTTGCAATTCGGCTCTTTACCCATCTTTTGCATCTTTTTTAGGTTGGTTCAGATCAGCCCATCCTTATAGGCTATCACCTAATTCCTTCTGAACACTCTTAATATTCGTAAACTTAAATTCAGCTGGGCAGTGAACCACAAAAGATATTTCTTGGTGTGAAAAGACTGAATGCATTAGATTTTCTGATGATAAATGATTTATGTCCACTAAATATCACAGTTGCTCTAACTATGAGCTGTCAAAAACAATGAGGTTCAAGTCCTACTGGACTCTTTTTTTTATGGTGACGATTCTTCACTTAATACCTGCTATCAGTGTGTGCACAAAAACATTTTAATTATGATGTATTTCTGAGCAAATTGAATCACAAAGGTATGCTCTAAATTATTGGAATCTAAAATCAGTCTCAAGAAAATAGCTCACACTTAAAAAAACCTTATTCTTTTATTCAGCTCAACCAAAGATAAACTCTTCTCCAGTAAAATTTTCAGATTGGTTTGGATTTTAGGTGGAAATATAAAGCCCATTTGTAATGGTAAAAAACAAAGCAAAATAACAACAAAAATTCTGTCTTCCAGCATCACCAAGCCCTTCCCTACCCCTCTGATTGTCTTGAATAACATTTAAAAAAAAAAAAGTTTATTTCTCTCTTGCCCTCTATGAGGAATTCACATGTTGAAGTTCTCCAGAGTTCTGTCTCTCACCCTGTTCTCTCCTGCTCTTGTTACTCTCATCCAGTTCTGCGAGCACCAGCCACCACACACACAGGCTGCCTCCAGGGTCCTTCTCTAATGACCAGACCTCTTCCCTGAGCTCCATGCTCATTTCTATCTGCCTACTGGGACAATTAGCAATTTGATCTAAGCAGAAAAATAAAGGGGGGGCTTTTGGGTTAACCAAGGATGTCTGATTGCAAAGCAAAAGACATCTGGAGTGATAAGAACAAAGCCAAAGGAATTTCTGAAGCTAGCAACAGCACAAACTATGCAGAAACTAAATGCCGAAATCAAGTAATGGAAGGGAAGCCCACTGATTTATCTGCAAAATGCATAGGATTAATACATGTGCTCAAACAGCTGTAGTCTTTGTGCCTATTTCTGAGAGTATTATGGAAGGTTTTGTTTTTTGTTTTTTGTTTTTTGTTTTAAAGATTTTATTTATTTAACAGAGAGAGACATAGCGAGAGCAGGAACACAAGCAGGGGGAGTGGGAGAGGGAGAAGCAGGCTTCCCGCAGAGCAGGAAGCCTGATGTGGGACTCAATCCCAGGACCCTGGGATCATGACCTGAGCCGAAGGCAGACGCTTAATGACTGAGCCACCCAGGTGCCCGAAAGTTTTGTTTGCATGGAAAGAATTCTATATAAATATATGTTATTGAATAAAATTGTTCTTAGTAAGTTTGCATTTTTGTGTTTATCAAATAACAATTGAAATATGTATACCTTTGAAATATATATAATGAATATGTTTAAGTATATATAATATGTGAAACATATATAATATATGAAACATAGATGTACATTTACCTCACATTAGACTTTTCTTAGCTTCTCTATGGCATAAGACCTTTTAATGGAAAAAAACACACATAAAATATGTCATTTACATAAGTCAATAGGCAACGTATAAAAATAGTTTTAAAGGAGTATGGTCTTGTGCCAGACACTGTTCTAAGTGCTTTATGTGCAGTTATTTATTTAATTTTCATAACAGTCATGTGAGATGGGTACTTTTATTCTCATCCTCATTTTACTGAAGACATTAAGGCCCCATAGCTAGTAAGTAATAGAAGGAGGAAGAGAATTCATGCTGTCTGGTAGGAGAGTGCTCACCCTTAACCATAACACTATACTACTCTCTAATATGCAAATTCTTCCAGAGTATGAAAAAAGGAGGCAAGTTTTCCAGTTCATTATTATAAAGCTATGAAATACCCTAACAATGACAAATATTTATTGAACATTTACTCTCTGCCAGACACTGAGAATTTACATGGATTGTCTCATTTAATCCTTATCAAAAATTTATGAAATGTCAGTATCTGGAAAATATTGAGTGATCAGTATGTATTTGTTGAATGAATGAAGCCAATATTATCCCAAACTTACAGATGAAAAAACTGAGGCTTTTAGCCATCAAATAAATTTATCTATGGTAATCAGCTAATAAGTGGTGGAATGAAAATGACTCTGATTATGCAATATACAAAATCAACCCATAGTCACTGCAGCAGCTAAAAGGATCTTTTTGGGATCCAGTTCTGATCATAACAGTCATTCTTGTAAGCCCATGCTTGAAAGATAAAGAAAAAAATCCTCTTCATGTTCTTCAGGGTTCTGGACGATTTGGACCCTGTCCATTTTTTTTACATAATATCATACATATCTAGGACAATGGAGAAGAAAATATGATTATATTGATAAATGTTAAAAGACATTAAACTTTTTACTAAACCAGGAATAAAGTGACTTAAAAATTAACCATTGTCTCTAGAAACACTAGAGTCATCCCCATTTGAGATGGGAATAAGGCAAGAACACACACCACGACTAAAATTTGGCATCACCTTGAAAGTTAAAGCAAACACAATTACATTGAACTGGAGGGTATTATGCTAAGTGAAATAGTCAGAGAAACACAATTATCATATGGTTTCACTCATACGTGGAACATAAGGAAAAGTGCAGAGGACAATAGGGGAAGGGAGGGAACAGAATGGGAAGAAATCAGAGAGGAAGACAAACCATATGAGACTCTTGACTCCAGGAAACAAACTGAAGGTTGCAGAAAGGGAGGGGAGTAGGAGGATGGGGTAACTGGGTGATGCACATTAAAGAGGACAAGTTATATGATGAGCACTGGGTGTTATACTCAACTAAGGAATCACTGAACACTATATCAAAAACTTGGCTAATTGAATTTAAATTTAAAAAAATAAAGCAAACACAAGATACAAGGAAAAGAAAATTTTAATTATCAGGCATCTGGAAACAATATTATTATTAATTGAAAATGATTTCACTCCTTACCAAAACAAAATGGAACTAAACCAAGAGAATCCATTGATAAGGTATAAGAAATAAGAACTAAGAGTTCCACTAAAGGCAGCAATTCATGAAGTGTGGTCCCTGGACCAGTAGCATCAGCAGCACAGGGGAGTTGTTCCAGGGGAAATTCTCAGGCTCCATCTCAGACTTACCGAATCAGAGACTCTGAGGTTAAGGCCCAGAAATATGTGTCTTAAGAAGCCCTCCAGATAATCTGGTTCATGTTAATGTTTCCAGAACCATTGGTAGAAGGAAATAGAAATAAAAGTTAAGAAAAGCCTTCTCTATTTC
The DNA here is from genome assembly GCF_011800145.1 of Mirounga leonina. NCBI lineage: Eukaryota > Metazoa > Chordata > Mammalia > Carnivora > Phocidae > Mirounga > Mirounga leonina. The sequence continues at coordinate 133,438 of NW_023270163.1, forward strand.
CCCACAATCATTAGTCAAAGTTACAATATGAAAATATTGCATTCCCAATAATGTAGCATTGCCAGGTTTAAACAAAAGGAAAAAATCATTCAGGTGGCCCTGTTAAATTTGAATTTGAGATGAACCACAAATAATTTTTTAGTGTATGTCCCAAGTATTGCATGGAACATAAATTATTCATTGTTTTACAATTTAAGCTTAACTGGGGAGCCTTTATTTTGTCTTGCAATCTTACCAATAAAGGCAAAAACAAAATTCTAGGAGTAAACATAATAAAAATATGTAGGGACTAAATGAAGAAAACCATCAACTTTTCCAGAGGAAATAACAACAAAACCAACATAACAGTTTTTGAACACTCATTATATGCTAGGTGCTGTTCAAACAACTTCAAACTGCATGTTCAAACTACATGTATTAACTCATCTAACCCTCCAACAATACTATGAGGTGTGCACGATTTTATAGTTAGAGGAAATGCAGTCACACAGAAGTAAAATACCATTCCAAGACCACATAGTTATAAAATGTCTTGCATTAATAGAGAGATATATCACACCCCTAGATTAGGAGGCTCAATATTATAGAAATGTCCATTCTCCGAAAATTAATTTATAAATTTAACATGATTCCAGAGAAATATCTAAGTGGAATTTCTGTCACTTGACAAAAATTTTCAGGTTTATCTAAAAGACTAAACATATTGGACTTAGCCAGAAAATGTTTGAAGTTGAAATAATAAATGAGGAACTTCTACCATAAGATATTAATACCTAAATTTTATTGTAACAGTATGATGCTTTCACAAGAATACAGATGCATATCAATAGAATAGACTATCATAGAATAGGGAAAAATGGGAAGAAATACATCAAAATGTCAGTAGTGGTTATATGTGGTGAGGATTTGTGTGATTTCAATAATTTTTCTTTGCATTTTTCTGTTTTCTGTGAATATTTTGTATTATTTTTAGTGAGGAAAATATATTTTACCTCAAATAAAGAAAAACTATTTAGGAGCAAATTAAAGAGCCTTGATTTTTATGCTATTCCAGATTCCCTAGGAAGGCGACATATGCCTGGAGCAAAGTGAGCCTGATTTTAACAGACTTCTAGGTCTACATGTATTACTGGAACCTCAAACTCTCAGTAAGTCCAAAGTATGATTTTTTAGCTTCTACTAAATGAGGCAGCCATTTTGCAAACCACGTGGTAGACATTTTCTCACTTGAACTTTTCAACAATGCTGTGTAATGCTGAAGTGTGTGCTCTAATCAGACAGGTTATGGATGAAAAACAAACAAAGCTTAAGGTGGTTAAATAACTCGACTAAGTTTATGTGGCAAAATTGAGATTCAAGCCCAATCAGGTTCTCAGTCTGATCCCATTCTGCTCTCAAAACTTCACTCCCACCACCTCTGGACCCACTCCTGTTCATGTATTCTCTCTCTGGACGACTGATGCCAACATTCAATCTGAAACCCAAGTGAGTTTAAACATCACTCATCCTCTATTCCTCCACCCCTCTCCATCTCAGCTCCAAATCCTATTAGTCACCAGGTCTTGTTAAATCTATTGAGATTTACAGTTTCTAACTTTTGCTCCTCTCCTCTTTATTTTCTACACTGAGGCCAGACATAGCCAAAATACAATTCTTAGCTTTTCATTTCCCTGAACAGAACCCTTCAGTGGATCCCATTGCCTAGGGAATTGAAACTCCTTAGCCTAGTACATAAAACCTTTTGTGGTCTAGTCCTTGTCCAGATTGGTAGCCCTGTTAATCTAAGTAATCTAAGTCATTAAAAGAGTAGGCACCACTCTCCCATGTGCAACATGAACTTTGGCCATACCAGTTACTTGCACATCCTTGAATGCACACACCAGATTGTCACATGTGTATTTAAATACACATGTGTATTTAAAATACATCTATTCTAAATATCCTTTCCTGTTCTGTGCTCTTGGAAAATGCCTCTTCACTCTTCAAGAGTTAGCTCAAATGATACTTTCTCCTTGGAGATTGCCCTAACCTCTTCAGGCAAAATAAGACCCTTCCTCTCATGTGTTGTATACCACCTGTCAGTTTTTTCTTGCAGAGTATAACGGAAAGAGAGTAGGCTTTGGAACCACAGGAGTAGGGTCTGCAGTCAGAGGTTACTGCTTACTAACTGTATGACCTACTGCAAATTATATCAACATGGGATATAATGAACTTCTTCAAAAACAATTTGACCAAAATGTCGGATTCATTACCTGCCTATTTTACCTTTTTCAGTTTAAAGACATTTCCTTATATTTCCCAAGATGCACTTATTCCCATTCTTCATGGATATATCTTTTCAACAAACTTTTAGTGAATACTCATGTACCAGACACACAAAAACAAAAATACATTGATAAACGCCATAAAGAGAAATAGAAATAGGCGTTGTGGATTAAGGAGTGCACTTGTCCTGATGAGTACTGGGTCATGTTTGGAATTGTTGAATCACTATATTGTACACCTGAAACTAATATAACACTGTATTTTAATGGTACTGGAATTTAAATTAAATTTAATTTAATTTTAAAAAGAAATAGAAGTACAGTTCTCAAGAAGTCTAATAGGAGACTCTACAAATTTTTTATCTGATGTATTCCAATGGAATATTAATAAGCCAAGAAGGTTGTGTTAATATTAATTTACCCCCATAACTCAGCTTCCCATCTTCCCTTGTGGTTGGTATAAGTTCAGTATACATCAGTTCTTGGTTATTCTCTTGGAGAGTTTCTTCCAACAACCAAAGCAGTCCCCACATCAGAGGAGAGTTGCTTCAGGAACTATCAGTATATTTCCCTTCATTTTCCAATGGGAGAGTTTCTGGGGGAGAGTGAGGCAGTATGTAGTTGAATAACACAAACTATAACTTTTATTTCATCCATCAGTGTTTGTTTCATTTTTCCCTATAACTGAAGCATACTGATTTTTGTTTTTAGAATGTGTTTGGTAAAATAATAATTCCACCTAAAAGTGGCCATTTCAAAGTCAACTGTATATATATATATGTATATATATATATATATATATATATATATATGACACACAACTTATATTGACTAGTTTTCTTATATTGACTTGAATAGTTCTGTAATCTCTTAAGTAGTGATAATATCTCAGGTTGAGACTGGGTCACTTGCTCTGTATTCAGACATTTATAAAGAGAAAATGGCATAAAGGTAGAGAACATGAATTTTATAGTCACTCAGACTTGGATTCAAATTGCAGCTTGGCAGTTGGAATGCCCATGGGGAGGTTACTTAACTTCTCTGAGCCTCACTAAACAAAAATCTTTATAGTATCCACCTACTGCATATTAAAGTCAACAAAGATTAAGTTATTGAACCCAATGCATGAACTACTAATAATAATATCTAACATTTATTGAGAGATTACCATTACTATCTAATGTTTGGAGATCACTGGCTTAAGGCTTAAGTACTGCATGGGGAGATGGGAAAAAAAGGGGGTGATTCCAATACAGGATGTGTCATTAAATGGATCTAACATCTCACTTAGCAGATATATGCTGTGAATGCTGCTAATTTGGTATATTTGTGGTGTAAGATATTTTAGGCTTGTGGGAAAAATATAGAGCATCATCAGTCTTAGAGGTAAGGCTGATTGGAGCCACTGGAGGGCAGAGGTAGAATGTGAGAGGAGACTAAGCCTGGCTCTGAGGCTTTGGGCCTGGGTTTGTACAACTCTGTTGAGACTTCTGTGAAAGCCAGGTAAATCATTGTTGTAGGCAACATAAGGCCACCGATTCCTTTGGAAAATTGACTTCCAATTGCCTAATAGTAGGAAGCGGGGAGAGGGTGCCTGACATCAAGTTTAGGACAGGAGGAAGTTAAAAACCAGGCCCTTAGCTGAATCACTGTACAGAGAACAGAAGAAGAATCAAGCTAATATCCACAGGATGATTGGGTAGAGGTTGGGTACAGGCATGAGCACATAGGTGCATGTCTGATGGAGAAGCAGTCAATGGATGCTTCTGTGGTAAAAACATCCAGTGAGTAAAGTATTCGATGCATTGGAACGAGCTGTTTCAAACATGTACTTAGTGTGAGATTGCTGCTATGTGTGCTGTTTGCAGGGTAAACCAAGAACAAAGTAGCCAACCCCAGGTTTCTACTTGGTAAAGAAGGTTGCATTTGAAATATCTAGTAATGGATAGAGCTTGGAGAGGATGCCTGACAGCCAATGCTTGTTATATTAACAGGGACTCATTCTTCCTTGGGTGGTAGGCAGAGCTATTAACTTGGAAGGGATATTCCAATTATGTTCTTCATAAGCTCTGCTGCTGTGAGAGCTGGAGATCAGGTAGATAAATTACAGAGCAGCCAATTCCAGACTTCTTTTCAGAAGGTGGACTTCCAGCTGCTAGGTACAGACATGTACAGCCTAGGAAGCATGAGTGACAGCAAATGATAGTAAGCAGGCTTGAGAAAATGTGAGCATTTGTGTTGGACAGTTCAATATATTGCTAGGTTTTATGTAGGGAGGGGGAAAGTATTGAGTTGGTGGGTGTACAAACAAAACTGATGTCTGTACTTCAGATGGCAGGCTTAAAACCTCACATATCCAAGAAAGGTCACCTTTTCTACTTTATACAAATAAACTACCTGCAAGTAATCTAAGTCATTTAAAAGCAAGCTAGAAAAGAGTGGCAAAGCAGCTCTTCCCATAGGCTTTGTCTTTTGACCAGATTTATGACCCTGTGGAGGTAGATGGGACACTGGAATGTCTGGTCCTGTTGTCTCATTTTACCCAGAGGTAACTTGGGGCTTGAGTGAGGGGTTAAGGGCCGAAACCCAGGAATCCCATGCAAATCCCAGCTCCAAGATGCACAAGCTGTGTGACCTTGGGAAAGTCCCTTGAGTTCCCTAACCCTTACTCTTGGGCAGGTCAGATGGGCTGATGGGCCAATACAGTGCCTTTAAAGATTTCAAACCAGGGAAATATGATGAAAACTGCTTGGATTGGAGAGTGAGGAGTCTCAGGTTAGTGTGGATTGCTATAGATTGATCATCGATCTGAGATCTAAATGTATCCTAGAGGAGATTCACAAAGGTCTCACAAAATTATTTCCATTGACACACTCAGTAGTGACATATGCATACTAATTCTTTTGTTTCTTTAATATCAAGCTTTTGAGTAGTCTTCAGGTTGTAGTTTAAAATGTATAAGGCTATAGTTGAATCATTTTTGTGCATTTCAGTAACACATAGAAGAATGACCTAGGCAGAGTATAAAAGTTAGAGGATAGAGATTTACTTAAAATTATGTAGTACTACTTGTCATGGCAATTCATCTCTGTGATCAAGCCTGAGGAGTGAAGATCATAGCTACTAAGATTGGCAGATATGTATTATATGACTAAATAACAGTATAGATATAATAAAGGTAAAGTTGCTGCTAGTACGTATTTCACTGTTCCAGCCTCCATGGAGTCAGTCTACTTCCAAACATCACTTCCCTTTAAACTAACAAGAATATTAGCAGCTCCTTGTATCCCAGGGACTGAAGAATGACTTCCCACTCTCTGGAAAATTGTCCCATGGAAACAGAAATATATATGGGATGGCAAGGAAGGCTGGGATATTAGACCCTCTGAGCCCAGTCTGCTGAGTCAAGGCTTCTCATCAGTGGGTAACAGACTTCATGGGATGTCCCCGGATTAGCCTAAAGAAAACCAGCATGTATTTCAGTGTGTAAGATTCATTTCAACATGTACATATTTTTACATGTACATGTACAGCTTTTTTCTTTCCTGCTTATAATTTTAAGGGTTAGAAAAATTGTGTTGGAGGTCCCCCAAAACCACCTTCAGGCATGATAATTCCATCACTAGAATGACTCCTAGAACTCAGAAGCTGTTATATTCACAGTTATAGTTTATTACAATGAAGACATAGATCAAAGTAGCAAAGGGAAAATGTGTCAATAGCAAAGTCCAGGAGAAACCAGGCAGAAGTTTTTAGTTCTTTCTGGAATAGTACTGAATTTCAGCAGTATGATGTTGTCTACATTGTATATTGTTTCTTCCACATAGTTCTGCACAGGATGAGAGAGAAAATTGGAGAAGTTGTGGGGTGTGAAAGGGAAGCCACACCAATTTTCTGGCTATTTTACTTTCACATGCATTGACTTCTCCCTCTATGTGAGCTCTCTCCCCTTTTATCTGATCAAGTTCCACTCTTTGCCTTAGGTTTTCTTCCAATGTTGTCTCCATGACTTACTGATTCCTACTTCTGATCTTTCACAGCATTTTGAATACAAGTCTTGATCCTGTTGGATGTGTTTTTATTAGTTATATTCATATTCATTTCCCCTACATCCCTAGTAGTTAATGTCTTATTCTTCTTAGGATAATAATAATAATAACAACAATAATAATGTAATTGATACTTAAATGATACACACTATGTGCCAGATATCATTCTAAGTGTTTTACATATAATTACTTGCTTAATCCTCACAATGACCCCATGGGATACTATTTCCTATGGCTGCTGTAACAAATGACCACAAAATTAATTTCCACAAAAGTAAATAATACAAGTTTATTAGCTTACAGTTCTGGAGATCAGAAGTCTTAAATGGGCCACTGGTCTTAAATCAAGGTGTTGAGAAGGCTACATTCCTTTCTGGAGGCTCTAGGGGATAATTAGTTTCTTTGCCTTTTCCAGGTTCTAGAGATCACACACATTCCTTGGCTTCTGGGCCCCTTCCTCCATCTTCAAAGCCAGCAATGGTGGGCTGAGTCATTCTCATGGCGCCATCTCTGATTCTCTCTCTCTCAGCACAACTCTCTACTTGTATGGAACTACTTGGAACCCACCCAGATAATCCAGGATGATCTCATCTCTTAAAAGTCATTAACTTAATCATGTCTGCAATGTCCCCTCTGCCATGTGAAGTAACATATTCACTGGCTTTGGGGATTTGGGCATGACACATTTGGGGGGATATTATTCTACATTCCGCAGATGCATAATATTATATAGATGAAAAGCTGGGACTCAAGGAAGTTTAGTAACTTACCCAAACTAGTAAATACTGAGGATGGGATTCAAGCACAGTCTAGCTCCACAGGCCTTCTGTCTACATATTATGCACTTATCAGGATTCCCTGAAGGAGACAGTACCGTATCTGCACATAGCAGTTGCTCATTGTGTATTCAAGAAATTGTTTCTAGTCTGAATATGCCCACCTACTCTCATTCTTCCCTGTTCCTGATTCTTGTCACTATGAAGAGTTATTTTGGTTTTCCAACTCTTTTAGTTTTCTAATTTGTGTATTTTCTTGTTCTTTACCATTATAGCTTAATGTGAATTCCATTCTAGCATGACCTCAAGGATTTGGGTAAGCTAAGAGTGGTTCCTGAGGAACATGTCCACTTGCAAGCAGGTCTAGACAGATACAAAAGACTTGTTTGGGGGATTCAAAATAGGTTGCCAACTACACACAGATCTAAGAGGCCCTGGAAAAAACAGAACACAGGCTCTGGTTTTGAGTTTCCTGAAGCTCTCAGCTAAGAGTCTCAGCTTTCTGTACTCTATCCTAATACCCCTGTTAGAGTATTGAAGCAGAGGACAGAAGCCTGGAAAGCCCTTAACTATTGCAGTATGTTTTTAAAATATGTATTATTCTTCACATGTATCTCTCTACTTAATATTCTTCAGGGTCCTTTTACCAGCCAGGATACAAGCTCTTGGGTGTCTTCTGCATAAAAGCTGCAATTAGAATATTTATGTATTTTTAGGCAATAAAGGAAAAATTGAACATCCATATCTAGAAAACACAATATTTGCATAATGAAGGCTTTTCTTTCTCTCAGTCCCTGGACAGCCTTCTTTGTATCTTGACAGTTGCGTTCCCCAGAGGTCAGTCATCATTATAAATTTAAAGTGACTTTTACAAGAACTCAATTAAGAACAAACTCAGAAGTTAGTGTACATGTAATTCATGTATTTACTTGGTTATGCAAGTAGCATAACAATGACCAGCAATGTGTAACTTCAGAGGATATGGTACTACATAGTTGTTAGCAGTTCCAGTAGCTGAACAAATGTAAATAGAAATTAATCTAAACTCTTCATCCAAAGAAGGCATCCCGGGCCTCCTTTTCTGCCTTTATTATAGTGCTTAAAGTGTGCAAGATCTCAGATCCAAAAATGACTTGAGTACCTATCAATGGACACAGGGAAGAAACCTACTACCATTGAGAACTGATGGAAGAAGTATAGTAACTGTAGTTAACATACTTGCTGTGGAATATCTGCATATTAAAAATATACTTTCAAAATCAGGACCTAGAAAACAAATCTGATTTTCTCATTGGTTGCCATTATAAAGTCTATGGGGGAAAGAACCAACAAGTAAATGATCTTTTGGTTTTGTTTTTGGATTTTTTTAGATGATGGAAAAGGTGTACTGTCCACCTAGTCCTTCACTTTTTTTTTTTTACAATGTTTTCAGAATTGGCAATACTGCACTTGAAATTCTCCTTTACCTCTTTTCATCCCTCTAGCACTTCTACACAAAAAAAATGAAGTGAAATTCAAAGCAGTCATTGTGGATGCATTTATTAGCTCAGATAGAAGAAGAAATTGAAATAATTAGCTAAAATCAGGTATATAGATTTTAGTTAACCATTTAGTTAACCTTACATAAAGAAAAGAATCTCTACAAGCTACCCTACTATTTCCTATACCTAAGACTTGTTTTTTTAATTAAGATGATCTTTTAAATCACTTATTAATATGTGTCTCAATGTGATATATTTTAATCTAATTAACTATATAAAATAAAAGCAAAATGTATGGAGGAAAGTCAATATACAAAATTTCCATTTGAACATACAAGCAAGAAATATCAAGAGGGTTCCCTAATATTAATGGCTTGCTGCTCTTGCCTTTTATCTTACTATGGTGACGGAATAAGTTGCAACTTGAGAAGTTGAGATGAAAGAGTCTGACTCCCTGAAAAAAATGAGCCCATAAATGAGAAGCTGTAACATCAGAAGGACTGTTGTGGAGCATTTTGCCTCCTACAGCCTGCCACGGGAAAGTGCACTGCTTCCATATGTGTCCCGCATATCCTTGTAAATCAGTTGCTCCATAATAATTTTCTCAGATTTTAATGCTGATGTAGAATGAAAGCCCTTCTCATTTTTCAAATAGGGTCATGAAGTATTGGAAGTCACAATTAACATGCAGGATACGTTAATTGCTGAAATAATCATAGCATTTTAATCTAAACTCTTCAATTTGGAGAAGTATTTGGCCCTTGAGTCTTAACTTTTAGAGACATGGAGAGATAGAAGTCAGAAACCCTAACCTCCTTTTCAGTGTATGATGCAGCTGTCTTCTAAATTTGCCTTCATTTTATTTGGAAGGGCTAGTACAGCATTCCATCTGAGAAATTATTGGCTCCCCCGCGCCCAACCAGCTTATTACAAAGGAAAACCTGTGAGCAGTGGAGTTTCCTGAACATGGAGTTTGTAAGTGTTCAATACATGTTTGTTTGATAAATGAATGCACTGGTCGAGGCACTGGGCTAAAAACTGTAAGTATGGAGATGCATACAGCATAGTTCCTATTTTTTAGTATACACTATGGTGAAGAGAGGGACATGTAAGCATTTAATTGTAATGAAATTTCATAATGCCTTGTTAGAGGCATAGAATGTTTCAGCAGCAAGGAGGAGGAGCACTTAATCTTAATTTGGAACGAAAGGGGAGGGTTTTTAGGGAAATTGAAGTAGGTGAGGTCATTACAGTATACTAGAAGTTTATATTTTCTTGAAAACCACCCTAGTTATAATCTTTCTTGTGGTAAAGATCAAAAATAAGATAAAACTGAGGACATGAGCTATATTACTGCTGCTCTTAGTTTATCTCTAAATATTATCTTTATGAAACCAAACAGGCATGACAAGTGTGTTATTGTTTTTGTTCCTGTTTAGTGTGTGTGTGTGTGTGTGTGTGTGTGCACATGTTTTGTTTTGGAAGTGCTGTTGACCCAAACCTATTCAATTATCCAGTTATGATGATTTTATTAATATACTAATATACACTGATTAATATACTGATTGGTGAGCTGACCCAGAAAACATATAATGACTTGCTTTTTCACACTAATACTATTTTCCTTTTACTGCTTGTGTTTTTATGACTATATCCTTTGATCCATGCCTTCTATTCCTCCTTAAATGACTAGACACTCATACATATCCCTCCCTGGTTCTTCCTCTTCATCTTAAAGGATTAAAGTTGGAGTGCTCCAGAGCTTAATTGGTTCTCCTCTCTTTGATATCTACACTCACAACCCTGGTGATTTCAGATCTATAGATTTAACTATTCTCTATATGCTATTGTTTTCCAAACTTACATTTGTGACTTTCATATCCCTTTTGAACTTCACACTCATATATGCTACTGCCTACTTGACATTTCCTTTTTTCCAAAACTGAACTCTGAAATTCTTCCCAAGAACTGTTTCTTCATGGCAGTAAATGGTATTCACCCAGTTGCTTAGGACAAATGTGTTGTCATCTTAGATTACTCTCCTCACCCTTGCCACCATCCAGTGCATCAGCAAATCCTGTTGGCTCTACTATTAAACCATATCCCAAGTTATACTATGTCACCAAAGATTACAGACTAATCCATAATTTATCACTCTTATAACCATTTCTTCTACTAGTTGGAGCAATCATCATTTTCTGCCATAACTATTGTAATAGCCCACACTGGGTAGTTTGTGTTATTTCAGTCTTTGCAGTGGAGCAGTTATGGGGATGACAACTTTAAGGGTAGTATTGTGCAATGGGTGGCTAAGATGGAATGGAGGCCAGGACCATTGGAAGTGAGAAGGTCAAGGAATTAAGAAACCAGGGTGTAGAAGAATCATCTATGTGAACTTTGAAATTGCCAAATTGATAACAAGCATATGGCTAGAAAGCAACATAGGAATTCAGGTGCTAAAATCTGAAACATGAAATGAATGAGAGGGAAATCTTTGGTTCCATGTATTTCCACTCTTCTCTACTTATAATTTCTGCTTTCTCATAAATCTCATAACTCTTATCTGTTCATGGGTTCTCTGTGTAGCCTTTCACATTTAGCTCCTATTAACAATCTCATTCCCTGCACTGTTTTTCAGTTCAGATTCCTGAGAACAAGAAACAGATTGGCTCAGCCTATTCCTGTTTGGATAGTCATTTTTTGTTTCTATGTGTGGCAGACCACATCATAGTTTACCCTTTGGTCATGTTCCTGCCTCTGATCTGATTAACTGTAGCCAGAGGGCATATAAGGAATGACAGTTGCAGGGATAAAGAGATCATGACCACCTAGGATTGTAACTTCAGCAGAAATTGGGTTGGATGGTTTCTCTTACATGCTAAGGCTTTGAAGGCACTTTTGGACATGGCACAGTGTCAGAGATTGAAGTAGGGAAATAGCAGAGAAAATATAGGCAGTATGAGGAGTCATTTTACAAATTACTAGTATAGATATACTGTCATTTCAATAGAACAAAAGAAAAACTGAGACTGTACATGACTTTAGTTAGTGCTTGATGCACCCTAGATATTAAAAGGTATTTTATTGCCTTTCATTCATTCACCCAATAATTATTAAGTAGCTCCTCTCTACTAGATGTGGTATGCAATGAGTAGAGGGTCCTAGTAAGAAAAACTTGGAATTCTATGAGGTTGCCCCTGACACCAATAATATCCTACTTGCTATCTCATGACTCAGGCCACTTTAACTAGCTCCTAACTCATCAAGAAAGATCTGCAATGCTCTGTAAGTGATTTCCTCTTATTACTTCACTTTCCTTTAATGTAAATTACAAAGGAGGATAACACACTTACTTCTTAGAAAATTAGAAAGACTACTTAAGTCAGGAGGCAGTGCTTTGAAGATGAAAGTGGTTTCTGAGTATTAAAGTGTTAAGTAAGTATCCAACAGTTGTTGGTCCAATGCAGTCTGCAGTACTGGTACCATGAATGGAAAGCATATCAAAATGCTTTTAGATGACAAAAGGGCTTTGTTGAAAATTCAAGTGATACAATAAAGTGCTTGATAGCCTTGAATTTCCAATAAAGTATTACTCTATTATCAAGTATACATATAAAAAGATACAAAGACACATATTCAAGATAAAAAATGGGATTTAGGTGGACAGAATGAATGAAGTAAGGAACCCATCAGGGTGCACATCCCAAAGTTCAGAATGTGTAAGGTAAAAATCTCCTACTGCATTGCTTGATCTTGAGTTATAGATAATAGAACAAAGGAGTTTGGAGGCAGAGTCCATGGACATCAAAGATGTTCCCGGTGTTGGGAGGAAAAATTTTTCTCTACTCTTCAAAATTCTTCTGGCTGGTCTAAGAATTAACTTGACATGAGACAGATTAATAGGGAAAAAAAATCAATCAAAAGTTTAATACCATGCATACCTCCTGTATACATGTGAGAGACCCAGAAAAACTGAGTAACTCCCTGAAATGGCCCAAGCCATCACCTTAAATACCATCTTCAAAGATGGAAAATGTTGGGTGTGGCAGAGGCCAGTTATTGGAAGTTGTCAAGAAAAAGCACTGTAAACAAGGGTGTGATTATTATGCAGATTTAAGTCATTGCCTTCTTCATTGATAAGGCTTTCTAGAGATTAAGAGTCATCCCCCCTCTTCCTGGTATAGACTTACAAATGGAGATTTCCATTATAAATGTAAATGTCTCAGAAAAGTGTAACTTCTACTTGGTTTAGAGAGCTTCTCATGTGTCTGCAGTTTCTTATTAATAACAAGCTTAAAATAATCAGTGTGCCAAAGACATATCTTGGAGTGGCAAAATTTTGCTCCCTACATCAGGATCTGAGAAATTAGGTAAGATGAAGGTTGAGGGTAGGGCTGAGAATATGGATTTGAAGAAGTCCTATAAATACTTCCCACACAGCTTGTGGTCTCATCAGGGATGGGGGAAACAGACTGAGTAAAGACATGAGATTATAGATTGTTTGCTCATTTATTTGTTTGCTTACTATATATTTATTTTTACTATATACATAATTAAGTGGTATGAGTTGAATTACCTCCCCCCAAAAAAAAAGAGATATGTTGAAGTCCTAACCCCCAGTACCTGTGAATGTGACCTTATTTGGAAATACAGTCTTTGCTGATGTAATTAGTTAAGATGAGATCATACTAGAGTAGAGTGGGCCCCTAATCCAATGTGACTGGTATCCCTGGTATCCTTATAAAAACATCCAATTAAATATACACATGAACAAGTCTGTGCTCACTGGCCAGTGTAGGGCAGGGGTTGGAAAACTTGCTGTAGAGGGTTAATATTTCAGGTTTGTGGACCACATGGTGTCAGTTGCAATTACTCAACTTTGCTGTTAGATTATAACAGTGGTAACAATGAGTAACAAATGGCCATGACTGTGTTCCAACAAAACTTTCTTTATGGACATGAAATTGGAATTGTATGTAATTTTCATCTGTCATGAAATATTCTTCTTTTGGTTTTATTCAACTATTTAAAAGTGTAAAAAAGGGATGCCTGGGTGGCTCAGTTGTTTAAGCATCTGCCTTCTGCTCAGGTCATGATCCCAAGGTCCTGGGATTGAGTGCTGCATCAGTGGGGAGCCTGCTTCTCCCTCTGCCTATGGCTTCCCCTGCTTGTGCTCTCTCTCTCTTTCTGACAAATAAATAAATAAAATCTCAAAAAAAAAAATTAAAAAATTAAAAAAATAATAAAAGTGTGAAAAAACATTTTCAGCTTGTGGGCCAGATTTTGCCTAGTTTGATAACCTCTAGTATAGGAGAAAGAAGATAGGTTTTTGAGATAGATAGATCTGACTCTACCACTTCTTAACTGTCTAATTTTTGATGTTACTTTACTTCTCTGAGTTTTGATTTCTGCCCTTCCAAACTAAAAATAGTTATAGTTTCCTCAAAAGGCTATTAAAAGAATAAATTTGCTTTTTAGTTTAATGCTCTGTTATCATCATCTTGAGGTTCTTAATAATTTTGAACAGGTTCCATATTTCCATTTTGCATTGGGGCCTGCAAGTCACGTCACCAGGGCCATTCCTAGCACAGACTGGGAGCCCAAAAAGAGTAACTATTTTTATTATTATGCATTGTATTGTATACATAAGTGTAGATTAATGAAAAGCTAACCCCTATCCTTAGTTAAGGAGCTATGGCTTCTTTGGGAGAGGGCAAGGATATTCTTTCACAAAACCCAAAGCAGTAATTACTAAAAGACAGATATACCTACATCAGATGAGCAGACTGACGTGGAAAGTAAAGACATAGTGCCCCAATTCTGTAACATGGCAAGTTAGTGGCCAACTGGAGATGCTCCAGAGACAACCAATTCGTGGGGCGGGGTGGGAGGGAACCTAACTATTCTCTTGCAATGAAGGTTTGTGTTATGAAATAACTTTGGAAATGTGCTGGCTTTGCAGGGATATGTGCACAGAATGTTAAAAAAATCCTTGCAGTTGGGTCTTGCGGCAGTCTTTATTTTGAGCAGTGACATCAGAGCATTTATCCAAACACTTGTTTAAATAGAAATGCAAAAAGAGGTGCATTGCAATGTCTGCTGAGCGTGTAAATCTTACATTGGTAGAAATCTGGGACTCTGAGGCTGTCTTGCCAACACAGCACAGAGTCTGACCTACTATTAATTTCTTTGCTCATTGTACGTGACCAAACTGGAGAACTCAGAGCTCCAAATGAATTAGTTGATCACCCACCTGTTTTTTTCTCACTTTTCAGAATTACTGCTTAGGTAGAGGCAAGCACTGTGATTCATAAATAAAGAAACCACACCAATTTTTTCTTTATATTTGGGAAGACACCCTTATTGGTGAGCAAGTTCTCTTTGACAGTTTTCCGGTATGTTTGGGTTTGTGTCAAATAGCATTTCAAAATCTATTTTTGAAATATAAGAATTCCAATTGCAAGCTCATAAGCTAAAGCCAGCTCTTTCCAGTTCCTCTGAGCTTTGGTAGGGCTTTAATCATGAGAGCCTATGTAGTAGGAAATGAAGGTCATCCACCCAAAAAAGCTTCTACTCAGCAACCATTCTACCAGTGCCATATAACCAGTCTGGGGTGTGGCTTCAGCCACTGGTTAGATACATCTTGTTCAGAACTGATGAAATAAAACCATTATAAAATGAGTGACAGCATTTACTAAGCAGTTTATATTATACAGCAATGCCAATAGTGTACAAACCTTACTGCAGTGTGGAATTGATGTAAACTTCCACCCTCTCACCCCCAGTAAGGTATTGGTGAAGCCTTATGTGTGAATGAAGTGTATTGATCCTAAACTTAGACAGCTTGGTTTCTTTTGTTGTCTAGGTGGCTGGGCTGGCCCTGAGCCACTTCTCCATCTCTTGCTGATTCCCATTGAGCTGGTCACCTCCCTCTATCAGCACACATTCAGGGGTGAGTATATCAGGCTTTATGTATTCATGTTCCTAGCCAAGAAAGTGGATGAAAAATACACACCTTATTAGCCAACAAGTTCAGGACTCTGTGCTAGCTTCTTCCTCTGGTCTCCTGTGATTGTGCATTGAGCCACTTTGTTGGTCCTTAGCACCTCCAATATGCACTGCTCAGGGATGGAGAGAGAGGTGAAGATCAAATCAGTCAATTTGGCTTCGTATTAGTAGCTCTGGCAAAATACTTGCAGGAGGTTTGCAACTAATGGCCAAAATGAGAGGAAATCATCCATGCTATTCCTACTCCTGATTCCCGAGTGAGCAGAAGGCTGGCTGATTTCCTCTTTGCTAAATAGTGTCCTGAGGGTTTGAATGCTTTGTAAAAATGCCTGCTTTAGACTGTTTCTGCATTGGGAAACTAATCAGTTGGCTGGGATCAAATGGATTTGCTAGTTCAGTTTAAAAGATAATATAAATTACAGAAATTCCCCCTTCTGCTTAAATATCTGTGTTTTGGGATGGGTTTTTGTTTTTTGTTTTGTTTTGTTTTTTAGTTTCTGTTTTTGGTTTTGTTTTGTTTCATTTTTTATATCAAAAAGGCATGACCTTTGGGGGAAGAGGATGGGACTGAAAATAAACAAGTAAAAAAATTAAGTAAATAAGGCACTAATTTCGATAGTAGTAAGGACTAGGAAGGAAGTAAGGCAGGTGAAGAGTCAATAGATAAATGGATGGGGCCGTGATTCTATTTTAGATAAGGTGGTCAGCCTATGGAGGAGATGACATTTGATTAGTGATTTGAGTAATGAGAAAGGAGAAACTTTGTGAGGATCTAGTGGGAGCATCTTCCAAGCATAGGAGTGACAAGTAGAAAAGCTCAGAGGTAGCAAAGAATTTTGGCTGCATGAGAAGCTGCAATGAGGCCTCTGTGATTGAAACAGTGAACACAGAGAAGAGTCAGAAGAGATTGAATTAGTGGTGTAGACAGAGATCAGAGAATACAGAGTCCTGAAGGCTCTGCTAAGGGTTGGGGTTGGAATCTAAGTGTGGTGGGAGCCATTAATGAGTCAAGCAGGGAAGTGGCATGGTCTCATTTATGGTTTATCCTGTCAATTGTGTTGAGAACAGAGAGGAGGGCAGGTGAGAGGTGAAGTTGGGGGACCAGTTAGGAGGCTGTTGAACTAAGTCCAATGAGAGATAAAGTGAGAGACATGGACTGAAGTGGTTACAGTGGAGATGGTGACAAATAGCAGGATTGCAGATCAAATTTTAGGGTAGAGCTTGCTAATGGATTAGCTATCAGGAGGGAGGAGGATTGAGGGGAAAAAGAGAGGTCACAAACATCTCTTTGGTTAATGGCCTGAGAAACTGTGTACTTTGAACAAGTAACTTAATGTCTTTGAATCTGTTTCTTAATCTGTAAAGTGAGAATTAGCACAGCTACATCCCATAGTCATTCTTGCATTGTACACTTAACTATTACTAGTGAAGGCCTCTCACATGTCAGGTGTTTTTCTGTTGCTTTTCATTTTTATTGTTAAGTTGGCCCCCACAAGTATTCTAGAAGGTTATTAAGGGACAATATTTCTATTCTACATACAAGGAACTCATGTGCAAAACTGTAGAGGTTTGATATCACATGGAAAGTAAGTGGCAAATGCAGGACTTAAATCCATGTCTATTTGCTTCAAAGCTCACACTCTTTCTGGTTAAGTGCTACCCAGAAGTGTGATGGCAGACTGAACCTTGGAGACCCGACTCTATCGTAAGGACCTGCAATGCTATAATTGGGAATCTGAACAGGAAGTAAAACTCTCAGACTTTACAGAAAACCACAAGCTCAGAGTTGCCCTTTAATCCCCTGGAACTCCTTCTAGGAGATGGCATAGAGAAAGGCATTCTGTTAAAGTTTGCCCAGGGTTGTCAACATTTTTTTTTTAATTTTTCCCAGTCTAATTTTAAATGGAATGTTGTTAAGCAAATGGGATCCCACTATCAGTTTAGCTTGGAAATGCAGAATACCTAAAATGAGCTGGCCCAATGCACCCACTGCCTATTGCATTGTCAGGATAGTACAAATATTACGAAAGTGGATTTTTAAATTGTGAGAATAGCCCAAAACCTCAGAGTCAAATGATGCTGAAAATGGGGATTATATCCTTCTCCAGACAGAGATTTTCCTCTGTACAGACTTTGATGTGGAATTTGAGAGAGTGTGGAAATGTTCAATCAACCAAGTTGATCTTTATTTATAGAGAAGAAACTGAGGGTTGGCACTTTTAAGTTACCCAAACATTCCTCCAACAGAGATCTTCTAGCATATATCATGTATCTTTTTCTCTTTCACCATATTTTTCCAGCTTCTAGAACACAAACGGAAGTGCCTCTCATATCTACCAGAGCCTGGTGCTACATAAAATGAGGAGATGATAAAAGCTCTTAAGATATGACCTCATGCTTCCCTCTGTCTCCAGGGCAACATTTAAAGGACCCCAGAAAACAATCTGTCTTTCTTTTCTCCTGCCAGCATCCAGAGGCAGAGACTTCCCTGGCTAATATGGACCCTTGCCTCTCATGTACATTTCCACTTGCATAAATGCCTGTGCCCTGTAATTACTTTCTGCTCCGCTGTGCACTGGTGTGCTGCAAGACATAGCCGAGAGCATTCCGTAGATCGTTAATGGGCAGACCTATGGGTCATTGGCCCCGAGTTTCAGCTTCTCATTTGTTTGTTAGTAAAAGACTCCAGGTTGTCTGATTCAACTGTCTGACTCAGCTACCGAAGAATAATAAAAGACAAGAGAAATGAAAGGATACTTTTCCTTAAAGTAACAACCCACAAACTAGTGTTAGAAGCTGCCTTAGTGGAGATATTAAATCTACCAGAACATTTGTTGGAGGTAGCAATTTGTGTTTTGTTTTTTTGTTTTGGTTTGGTTTTTTGGTATCCTTTTGGGGCAATAAAGTTGGCAAAATGAAGACAAGTGATCATTTCAGGGCAGAAATAACATCACAGCAGAACATTCAACAAGGTTGTCTAGTTATCACAGTGTGTTTTTTCTTCTAAAAATGAAATACTATAGTTTAAAAGACTACTTAGCTGCAATTTGGAGTTACATTAAATGAACATTCCATATTTAAGCTAAATCAATCTTCAGGGACTGAATTTTATCTAAAAGGCCACAAAATTTGGCATAATACAGCATCAACAGTACTGGCTAATGAAAAAAGCTACTGAAAGGAAAAATATGAAATGGGTTATGTAACCACTGTATTTACTATTAATTCTCATCATTATTTTTTTAAATATTTTATTTATTAATTTGAGAGAGAGAGAGAGTGCATGAGCGGGGGAAAGGGCATATGGGGAGGGACAGGAAAAGGAAGAGAATCTCAAGCAGACTCCCCGCTGAGTGCGGAGCCTGACATGGGGCTCCATCTCACAACACTGAGATCATGACCTGAGCCGAAACCAAGAGTTGGACACTTAACCAGCTGAGCCACCAGGCACCCCAAATTCTCATCATTATTGAAGACAGAATTTACAACCTGTTGAACCTCATAAATACTTTCAGGAATGGTGATTATCTAATTTGAGGATGAATTTCTGAATGATTCAGGTTTGTGAGTTTGTTCTTGAAGACACATGGCATTTACAGTGTTGTTAAAGTTTGGCTTAGCGTCTTCATAATAACTTTCTAGCTCTCCAACAATAAACAGGCTAGAGTAGAGCAGTGAGGAAGTCTGAGGGCTATAGTTGCCTCACTGAACTAATTGAGTCTATTATAGAATCTGAGATCTAAGTTCTTCATTTCCCAACATATAGATGAGGAAATTTAGATCAACACAAGGGTAAATTCAGTGTGTCTCTATCTCTACCCCTGTATAGATTGGATGCCTCAGTCTTTCTTGGTCAGGTCTACTAGACAGAAGAGAGTTGATCAATAATGTTTGCTTAGCAGATATTTTTGACTATTGTCCAACTTATTCTAGGAAGTGGAAGAGAGAAAAAGCTGGTAATGATGTGACAGGGCAAGACAAAGGTAGGGAAGAGGAGCATTTTTCAAAAGTAAGTAGGCAAGGTTGTCCATCCCTTGTTTTAAAGACATTGCTGATTAACATGTACAATGGAAAAATATCTTATTTTCATGAATACAAGAGGCATTATTAAAAAAAAATCTTTTACAAGTGAGTAGCTTACAAGGTTAGTCAAGGAACAACAGCATGAACTTCAGAACCTCAAAAGGGTATTAATTTACAAAAATCTGTTTAAACTTGCAGCATTATCAACCAGATATTGTAGTGCATGCTAGATATGCAATTTCTAAAAATTTTGTATACCCTCTCCACAAATGAAGCCCATCAGTGAGTAGGAAATCATAAAATAAGACTTGTCACCTTACATATTTTCTTTCTCTAAATAAAAGCAAAATCTTGAAAAAAATGTAGTCCACATTTTTTTTTTTAATTATTGAATTAGCCCTCATTTCAAAAAGACTGCCCCAGTTCTGTTAAAGCATTCTTCTGCTATATGTTTTACTCCTTTTGCTACTCCCAGAAACTTTATAACATGAATGGGCTAAGGATTTGAAATGGTATTTCACAAAAGAAAACAAATAACCATACACAGCATTTTATTCTTACTGGTTTAAAGAAAAAACAAACTGAATTAAAATAATAATAACGATAATAATGATAGTAAAGTATAGTTTGTATCAGCAAGTTAACAAAAGTAAAGTGATATTAACTGAGGCTCCCGCAGTTAACACAGAATTGGGTCACTCAGTTTTTACTGGTGGGAAGGGAACAAGGGCACACCCTTTTGGAAAGTAATTTAGCAATACATCAAGAACCATACAAATACTTTTATTTGGCCCATAAATTCTGATCCTGGAAATCTGTCACAAAGAAATTATCTAACTGAAGGAACAAATGTATTCTAAGACAGTGTTCTCAACCAAAGGCAATTTTGCCTCCCAGGAGACATTTGGCAATGTCTGGAACTATTTTGTTTGTCACTACTGTGAGAATGCTACCAGCAGCTAGTGGGTAGAGGCAAGAGATATTGCTCAACATCCTATAATGCACAGGATAGCCCCCAACAGCAAATTGTTGTCACTAGTGACAAAGTGGGAAACCTTGTTCTAAGGTACTCCTTGCAGAACTATGTGTAATTAGTGACACATTGGAAACAACCTTGATGGCCCTCCCCCCACAAAGAGACGGAAGGAAGTTTAGGGTGTTGAGGTGCATGCATCCACTTGATAGAGTATTGTGTAGACACTTAAAATGTTAGGGTGCTTTAAACAAAAATTTGAAAAAACATTTTTTAAGGTTGTTTTTTTTTTTTTTTAGTTTTGATTGTAACAAAAATGGAAAAAAAAATCTTCAGCAATCAGAGCAATATGAGCAGATTATTTAGTCAGTAAAGGAAACCCATTGTCATATTTTAGATTTGTTGAATAAGAATCAGTCTCTTATTCAGGTAACATCATAAACTGTCCCAAGGGGATCAGATATGTCTATTCAGGGCAAATGCATCATCTTCTCTCCTACTAATATGTCTGGTCTGAAAAAATTGCTGATTACATGGAGAGACAATGCACCAAATCAAGGAAAAACACCCCAAGAATCTTTATGGATTTTGCAGACATGAAATTTATCCCCATCAATTGTAAACTGAAAGAAGCTCACCTCATTCAGTCTGTTCAAAGAACCAATTAGCAGTAACTCATCCTCAGCAGGGTTTAGGACAATCAGTTTCTTGTCATCCAGGTCTGCATTTCTAGGTAGTGCTAGGTCAGGAGGGAAGAAAAGGGGTGCAACATAATTTGGAGTGACATCTGTATAGTATTGGAAAATAAAGATGCCCAAACTGAAAACTACTTATAGTGTGTGTGTGTGTGTGTGTGTGTATGTGAAGTATAGTGCAGTTGGTATTATGTTTCTTAAACTGAACATAAGCTATGCAAAAAAAAAAAAAAAATATATATATATATATATATATATGGTAGTGGGCAGAACAATGGCCCCAAGCATGTCCTTATACTAACAGCTGGAACCTGAAATATGCTATGTCACATGGCAAAGAAAAATTAAGGTTGCAGATAAAATTAAGGTGGCTAATTAGCTGACCTTGAAATGGGGAGATTATCCTGGATTATTCAGGATGTTATTACAAGGATCTTTATAAAAGAGGGAGACGGGAGAATCAGAGTCTAAGAAGGAGATGTGGTGATGATGGAAGCAGATGTTTGAGGGATATAATTGTTGGCTTTGAAGATGGAAGGGGGCCATGAGCCAAGGAATGGAGGCAGCTTCTAGAAGCTGGAAAAGGCAAGGAAACAGATTCTCTCATAGAGCTTCTAGAAGGAACATAGCCCACTGATACCTAATTTAAGCCCAGAACTGTATAGGACTTCTGAACTGTAAGATAATGAATTTGTGTTGTGTTACATTACTAAGTTTGTGGTCATTTTTTACAGACACAAGAGGAAGCTAATACAATTACCCCCTTGCAGCTATGTGTGTACTCTGCCTGCCCAGAATGTGTGTGTTAGGGAGCACATGGGTCCAGTTTTACCTTCTTTTTCTCATCATGGTCTGTGTTATAGAAAGATGTCACTTTTCCAAGTAAATTCTTCTTCAATGACTGATTATGTGCTTCCCCTGGAAACAAGATGCTCCTCTGGTCTCTACAGCACCTAGTAGGCAAATGTCCAGCAAAGACACAAAGAGAGTAACTTTTGAAGCTCTTTTCATTAAGAATGACTTCTCTAGACTCAGAGTGAAGGAAGTACTTATGTTTTGTAATGAATTGTAGGCTAAAACTATACAGTGTACTAGAAAAAATTTAAATTTTGGAGTCAGACACATCTGAGTGCCTATATCTTTGCATGACTATTTTGAGTGACTAAAGACAAATTATTTAACCTTTGTAGATCAAAGTCACATTGTTTCTTACCAGAAAAGTGACCTGCCTACTATCTTGCTGTGACCTGGACATGTTTAATGTTTGTAATACATAAAAAGGTGTTCTTACAAGTATAAGATACACTGCACACTCATTCTTTGTAATTAGTCATGAAGAGCACAGCCAGAGTAATATATCTAATCTTCATATTTGGCCATGGCCCTCCTTTACTTTAGACTCTTCAGTTGAGCTTTCTACCGTTTATGGCAGCAACTTTCAAACCTTTTCGTTTTAGGACCCCTTTACACTCTTAATAATTAATTACTGAGGACCAGAAAGAGCAACTGTTTATGTAGGGTGTATCTATTGATATTTGCCATATTAGAAATTAAAATAAAAGTAAATATAATAATCCCATTATAAGTTAAAATAAATATTTTACAAAAATAACTTTTTCAAGACATATAAAAAATGAGCAAGAAGAGTGGTGTTGCTTCATTTTTTTAATAATTTTCTTTAATGTCTGGCTCAATAAAAGACAGCTGGATTTTCATATCTGGTCTTGCGTTCATTCTGTTACAATATATTGTCTTGGTTGAAGCAAAATAAAAAAATATCCAGCCTCCCACAGATATGTAGTTGGAAAAGGGAGGATTATTTTATTTGCTTCTTCAGATATTTTTGGTTATTCTTGTTTGATACTCACAAAAACTGAACAAGTGATAGGTACTTACAAGCTAGTTGCCGTATGGACTCTTGGGGTATATCGCTGAACTTTTTGTATTCTGTTTCATTAAAATTCCTTGGTCTGTCTTACACTTTAAGTAGATGTTTTATCCATGCATAGTTTTGTCACACCAAGCACTGATCATTTTAAAAATTTTGGTTTCACTAAGTTATGCAGATTTTTTAAATGTTGGCCCATTTCACTATAAATATCAAAAATTCATATTTTTTAATATCATCACCAATCACATTACAAAAGTATTTAGGTATTGGGAAACTGTCAAGCTTGCTGTGGTAAAGAGAAGTTTTCCAAAATTTTAAACTTCACCAAGAGCTTTGAATTTTTAAAATTTCACCAGGAGCTTTGAGTTTTTGAATTGTATTATTGGCAACAAATGCTACCAGTTGTTTTCCTTGAAGCAGTAGGCTTATTTTATTCATTCTTGAGGAAATATCTGCCAAATACCCAATCTGAATGACCAGTTTGTTGGTCATTCTTTCAAGTAAAAACAATGCTTCATGGACAAGTCAACCCAGGCACACAAGTGCTTTTCCTAGAGATAACCATCATACTTCAGTTCACAGCAGAAGAGATTTATGCATATGTCCCAGCTCATCTTACAGAATGTTAACAATGTGTATGCTCAAGGTTGAGATTTAATAAAATTAATGATTTTTACTACTTTATTAAGGACATTCCTCAGTGCAAGTGGCTCTTCTTCCTTCTTTACTTTTCTTTTTTCCCTTTTCTTTCCCTGCCTTGCCTTGTCTTTCTTTTCCTTTCTTCTCTTTTCTACTGTGAGTACCTGACAGTGAAGAATACAAGATGACTAGTGCATTTTGTAGTACACTCTAGTGCTAGTTTTGATTTGTGCTAAGATGACAAGAGTTTTACCCCCATTGCTCTTGCACCATCAGTGCAAATGTCAACACAGGGAGAAAGGCAAATAATGTCTACATATTATTCTGAAAGTAGTTCTGGTCTTGCAGACCCCCTGAAAGTGTTTTGAGTACTCACATGTGTCTGAGGACCACAGTTTGAGAAACACTCTTCTACTGGATAAATTACAAGTTCCTAAGCAGGGCACACACAGCTCTCCATATGTGGTTTCTGTCTTTATCTGCAGCCTCATTGCACTTTATGTGCCAATAATCCTAAAATGCCTCTAGTCCTGAACCATGCTCATTCATGTGTCTCTGCTTTCTCTGATGCTTTTCAGACTCCTTGATGCACTGTGATATATAATGCCATTCCCCATTGCCTTTCAAGCTCCAGGTCATCCTTTGAGATGTAATTCCATTGCCAGTTCCTTCACATAGCCTTCCTTAAACTCCTCCCTCCTACAGCCTTCCCCCTCTATACTCCTTAGTACCTCCTGCACATCCCCATCACTCATATTTCCTATCCCAATAGTCCTCAATCTCCCTCTTCCTCTGAAGATTATGGGCTTCTTGAGGGTATTAATGATGGTTGTAACCTCATATCTTTCCCTGCATAGACTAGGTATTCAATAAATGCTGTTTGAATGGATGCAGTGATCAATGTGACTACACTCAACAAGACAAGCTTGGGAAAAAAAAAAATGGACAATCCCAACAAAACATGTTTCTCTTAAAGTTTTACCAACTGCACCACAGATAGATTTTCACTTTAACATAGAATTCAACCAAGCAACAAAATGATATGGTCTTCCTTTTATTTGGCATCTATTCAACAAATTCACCAAATGTCTACTTTTCTCCTGTCTCCATATCTTGTTCTAGAGAAGGTGAGAGTCATTGGTTATACAATGATAATTAAGCATCGCTATAATTGAAAGCAAACTAAAGTCAAGTCATTTGTTTTAATCTGTCTTCCATTTAATAGTTATGTAAACTTGGACAAATATTTAACGTCTGAGACTCAGTTTCCTTTGCTGCAAAATGGAGATAATAGTACCTATTTAAGGTCACTAGGGCCTTGCAATCCCTTGTTACTCAAAGTGTGATCCACGGACCAGCTTTGGTATCACTTGGGAGCTTGTACAGAATCATGGGACTCATCTCAGACCTCTCAGACCTTTTATAGAAAGACCTCATGTCATTAAGACTCCTTACAAAATGATTAATGCTGTATGCATACTTGGGCCCTTTCTCCTTATTGTTCTAAGGGTTTGCTTAAATTTTGTGAGCTTTTCAGCACTTTACTTGGTGTTGATTTCACCTTATTCATATCACCTTGCATGGAAGTTAAAATCCCAAATTATCTTACCTGCCTGGATGAAGCTAAGTACCAGATAAGTCTCCTTATAAAACCAGCAAGTAAACTTTTGCCTGTGGGTGGTGAAGAAACACACATGACATATTTTAGTCTACCGTCAACCTTAAAAGAGAAACCACTGGAGGAGAATTCTTCCTTGAACTAGCATAATGGACTTGGATTTAAGTATTTGGATAGGGATTTCATCTGTTACAGTCTTTTCTGAGTATTTGATAAACACAAATGAGTATTTACCAAAAATAGGCTCTAGCACATAAATGCCCCTATACAGCAAGGAAGATAGGTATAGAAGATGAATTGCAGTGTTCTGAAGCTTTACTCTGTATATGAACCATTTAAGAAGTATAAAAAAATCCATATTCCAGGGCCTCACCCCTAGAAGTTCTGATTCAGTAAGACTGATATAGGGCCAGGAAGATTTCTATCAAGGTCTCCAGTTGAATGCTTGCAACCATGCTTTGAGAAATGTGGAAACTCAGTCAAGTCAGAATATTGAATCAAAACACCTGGGAAATGGAAGAGGCAAAATGAATTAACTGAGTATTTAGTATATGCTAGCTATATTAAGAACATGATCAAATTTCATCTTTACAGCTTCATTTTATGGAGGAGCTGTTATCCCTATTTTACAGATCAGAAACTAGGTCACACAGTTGAGAACAGTGGAACAAGCATATGCTCCTAAATTTCTCTGACTCTAACTTATGCTCTTCTCACTACCAGAGTATAAACCCTTAATCTGGGCTTGAATCATGGCTCTGTAACAATTTTCGTAATTCTGCACAAGGTACTTAATCTTGAGTCTTAATTTTCTTATCTGAAAAATAGGGATCATAATAGCAGCTCTGTCAACGTGGTAGGATTTTTATGACAATCACAGATGATCATGGATGTGATCACAGATGTGAGTTCTGGACCTTTTGTTTCCATAAAATATGTCTCTTGGTCTTGGTTGGTCATCAAGAGGTCTAACCCAAATTTGAAACCTGAGATTAGTGTGGAAGTATTTTATTTGGTTTCATATTGTTGCTTGCTTATTTCTGGTGATAAATGAATACATAATCATTGCAGAAATTTTGGAAAATATATAAGTAAGAATGAATCGAAATATCATTTTATTTCTCTTGAAATAAAAACATAATTTTATCTCCAAGTCTTTTTCCTCATGTGTTGGCAGGAAATTCCATCATTTATGGGCTCAATTTCCTCTCCTAGGATAGTACCAGGATTGAAGGAGCTGTCATAAAGGAAATGAAGGATTAACCTCTAACCTCTCCTCTGGCCCATCACAGTAATGGAGGTTGCTGGTCCACATGTAGGATCTTGCCATCTTCACAGTGCTCCTTTTCTATTTTTTTTTTTTTTAAAGATTTTATTTATTTGACAGGGAGAGACACAACGAGAGAGGGAACACAAGCAGAGGGAGTGGAAGAGGGAGAAGCAGGCTTCCCGCCAAGCAGGGAGCCCGATGTGGGGCTCAATCCCAGGACCCTGGGACCGTGTGCCGAGCCGAAGGCAGACGCTTAATGACTGAGCCACCCAGGCCCCCCACAGCGCTCCTTTTCTAAGAAATGTGCTGGTCCTTGTTACCTTAGACTTCTAGATCTCTGGCTTTCCCAGACTAGAGAAATCTCCCTCCTCTCCCTTCACTACTCTCAGAGGCACTTTTCTTTCTCTCTTTGTCTGACTCCACTTATGTGAACCTAGTCATAGCTATTCAGTGGGTTTAGGCTTTAATGAACAATAGAACATGTCCATAACTATTAACTTGCTTTGATATTGGATTCTACAGAGAATACTTGAGGCAAAAAAAAACTACAAAGGACCTAACTACCTGCTTGGATTATGGGGAAAGGGAAAACAAATATATAAGAAGAAAAGCCCACATTCATAGGTAATAAAAGACCCATCACATGTAGCAACATATAAGCAAAGAAACCACTGTTGTCATTTTGGCATGTTTCCTTGTATTTTTCGTCAGTTTGGCATATTTCCCTGCACTTGACATTTATACTCTATTCTCTTTTTTTTAAT
Organism: Mirounga leonina; assembly: GCF_011800145.1. Taxonomy (NCBI): domain Eukaryota; kingdom Metazoa; phylum Chordata; class Mammalia; order Carnivora; family Phocidae; genus Mirounga; species Mirounga leonina. Next base: position 160,889 of record NW_023270163.1, read on the forward strand.
TCCGGTATAGTTAACACATAGTGTTATACTAATTTCAGGTGTACAATCTGGTAGTTCAACAATTCTATACCTTACTCAGTGCTCATCATGATAAATATACTCTTAATCCCCTTCACCTATTTCACCCATCATCCCATCCACATCCCCTCTAGTAACCATCTGTTTGTTCTCTATAGTTAAGAGTCTGTTTTTTGTTTGTCTCTTTTCTTTGTTTATTTGTTTTGTTTCTTAAATTCCACATATGAGTAAAATCATATGGTATTAGTCTTTCTCTAACTTATTTCATTTAGCATTATACTTTCTAGATCCAACATGGATGGATGTATTTGCAAGATTTCATTCTTTTTATGGCTGACTAATATTCCATTGTGTATATATATGCCATATCTTCTTTATCCATTCATCAGTCAGTGGACACATTGGGCTATTTCCATAATTTGACTATTGTAAACAATGCTGCAATATACATAGGGGTGCATATCTTTTCAAATTAGTGTTTTTAGATTCTTTTGGTAAATATTCTGGTACTGGAATTACTGGATCATATGGTAATTCTATTTCTAATTTTTTGAGGAACCTCCATACTATTTCCAGAGTGGCTGCACCAGTTTGCATTCCCACCAACAGTGCAGGAGGGTTATTTTTTCTCTACATTCTCACCAACACTTGTTTCTTGTGTTTTTGACTTTAGCCATTCTGACTAGAGTGAGGTGATATCTCATTGTGGTTTTGATTTGCATTTCCCTGATGGTCAGTGATGTTGAGCACCTTTTTGTGTGTCTGTTGGTCATCTGTATGTCATGTCTTCTTTGGAGAAATGTCTGTTTGTGTCTTCTGCCCATTTTTTAATTGGATTATTTGGTTTTTTGGTGTTGAGTTGCATAAATTCTTTATGTATTTAGGATATTAACCCTTTATTGGATATGTCATTTGTAAATATCTTCTCCCATTCCATAGGTTGTCTTTTAGTTTTGTTGATTGTTTTCTTTGCTGTGCAGAAACTTTTTATTTTGATGTAGCCCCAGTAGCTTATTTTTGCTTTTATTTTGCTTTTATTTTTGTTTTGTTTTATTTTGTTTCTTAAATTCCACATATGAATGAAATTGTATGGTATTTGTCTTTCTCTGACTGACGTTTTTCTCTTAGCATAATACACTCTAGTTCCACCCATGTTGTAGCAAATGGCATGATTTCATTCTTTTTGATAGCTGAGTAATATTCCATTGTGTATATATATATATACCACATCTTCTTTATTCATTCATCAGTTCATGGACATTTGGGCCCTTTCCGTAATTTGGCTATTGTCGATAATGCTGCTGTAAACATCAAGGTGCATGTATCCCTTCAAATCTGTATTCTTGTATCTTTTGGGTAAATACCTAGTAGTGCAATTGCTGCATCATAGAGTACCTCTATTTTTTAACTTTTTGAGGAACCTCTATACTATTTTCCAGAGTAGCTGCACCAGTTTGCATTCCCACCAACAGTGTAAGAGGGTTCCCCTTTCTCTGCATCCTCAACAACATCTTTTGTTTCCTGTGTTGTTAGTTTTAGCCATTCTGACCAGTGTGAGGTGGTATCTCATAATGGTTTTGATTTGTATTTCCCTGAGGATGAGTGATGTTGAGTATCTTTTCATGTGTCTATTAGCCATCTGGATGTCTTCTTTGGAAAAAATGTCTATTCATATCTTCTGCCCATTTCTTAACTGGATTATTTGTTTTTTGAGTGTTGAGTTTTATAAGTTCTTTACAGATCTTGGATACTAACCCTTTATCAGATATGTCATTTGCAAATATCTTCTCCCATTGCATAGGTTGCCTTTTAGTTGTGTTGATTGTTTCCTTCGCTGTGCAGAAGCTTTTCATCTTGATGAAGTCCCAATAGTTCATTTTTGCTTTTGTTTCCCTTGCCTCTGGCAATGTGTATAGTAAGAAGTTGCTACAGCCGAGGTCAACGAGGTTGCTGCCTGTGTTCTCCTCAAGGATTTTGATGGTTTCCTGTCTCACATTTAGTTCTTTCATCCATTTTGAATTTATTTTTGTGTATGGTGTAAGAAAGTGGTCCAGTTTCATTCTTCTGCATGTTGCTGTCCAGTTTTCCCAACACCATTTGTTGAAGAGACTGTCTTTTTTCCATTCAATATTCTTTCCTGCTTTGTTGAAGATTAGTTGACCATAGAGTTGAGGGTCCATTTCTGGGCTCTCTATTTTGTTCCATTGATCTGTGTCTATTTTTGTGCCAGTACCGTGCTGTCTTGATGATCACAGCTTTGAAATATAGCTTGAAGTCCAGAATCGTGATTCCTCCAGCTTTGTTTTTCTTTTTCAGGATTGCTTTGGCTATTTGGGGTCTTTTGTGGTGCCATACAAATTTTAGGATTGTTTGTTCTAGCTCTGGTAAAAAATGCTGGTGTTATTTTGATAGAGAATGCATTAAGTATGTAGATTGCTTTGGGTAGTATAGACATTTTAACAATATTTGTTCTTCTAATCCGTGAGTATGGAACATTTTTTCCATTTCTTTGTGTCCTCTTCAATTTCTTTCATAAGTGTTCTATAGTTTTCAGAGTATAGATCTTTTACCTCTTTGGTTAGGTTTATTTCAGGGTATCATTGTTCTTGGTGAAATTATAAATGGAATAAATTCCTTGCTTTCTTTTTCTGCTGCTTCATTATTGGTGTATAGAAATGCAACAGATTTCTGTACATTGATTCTCTATCTTGTGACTTTGCTGAATTTGTTTATTAGTTCTAGCAATTTTTTGGTGGAGTTTTTGTGTTTTCTACATAGAGTATCATGTCATCTGCAAATAGTGAAAGTTTGGCTTCTTCCTTGCTTTTTTTGGATGCCTTTTATTTATTTTTGTTGTCTGATTGCTGAGGCTAATACTGTTGAATAAAAGTGGTGAGATTGGACATCCTTGTCTTGTTCCCTATCTTAGGAGAAAAGTTCTCAGTTTTTCACCACTGAGTATGGTGTTACCTGTGGGTTTTTCATATATGGCCTTTATTATGTTGACCTATGTTCCTTCTAAACCTACTTTGTTGAGGGTTTTTATTATGAATGAATGTTGTACTTTGTCAAATGCTTTTTCTGCATCTATTGAAATGATCATGTTTTTTATCCTTTCTCTTGTTAATATGATGTATTATGTTGATTGATTGTGAGTGTTGAACCACCCTTGCATACCAGGAATAAATCCCACTTGATCATGGTGAATGACTTTTTTAATCTGTTGTTGGATTTGGTTTGCCAATATTTTGTTGAAGACTTTTGCTTCTGTGTTCATCAGAGATATTGGCCTGTAGTTCTCTTTTTTTTGTAGTGTCTTTATCTGGTTTTGGAATCAGGGTAATGCTGCCCTCATAAAATGAATTTGGAAGCTTTCCTTCCTCTTCTATTTTTTGGGGAATATTTTGAGAAGAATAGGTAGTAACTCTTCTTTAACTGTTTGGTAGAATTCACCTGCAGTGCTGTCTGGTTCTGGACTTGTGTTGGTTGGGAGCTTTTTAAATTAATGATTCAATTTCATTGCTGGTAATCAGTCAGTTCAAAATGTCTATGTCTTCCTGATTCAATTTATACTCTATCCTTACATTTAGTTGTTTATGTTTTCAGTTAGCATTATACAAAAATTATTTCCCATGTTGCTTTAAACTAGTAAAATTTTAGGTTGTATCCAAATTTGTATAATTATGAACAGTGTTGTGATAGATACTGTTATACAAAATCATTTGTCTGCATTTTGACCTATTTTCTTAAGAAATATGTGAAGTGGAAATACTGGACTCTAAGGTATGGAACATTTTTAGACATGAAGACTCTGTTAATTAATTCAACAAAGCTTTAATTGAATACCAGTCATTGTTATTATTTTATGTTCAAGCTAAAGGAGAAATTTGGCTTCCCATGAGTATACCTATATAGCCTGACTAGATGGGGCTTCAGAATACAGGTGATGTCAAAGTCAAGGACCAGCAATAACAGTTGGCCCCAGTGGTCATGTTCCACTTTAATGAGGAGAATATAGGGGTAAATATTTGTAATCCGGATTGAATGAATTTTGATTCCCCTCTGGTTTTGTTCAAGTCCCACAGACATTACAAATTTCAGTGTGCTCAGCATAGTTCAAGCATTTGCAAGATGATTGTGTAAGGAGAGGTGGGGGCATGGCTGGCTTTATGAGTACATGACTGCTACAGTTGCACTAGGCTTCACAGTTAGAAAAGCCCTGCACTTGGTTTAATGCTCTGCTATTGCTATTTTTGAATTTGTAATAATTTTTGAACCTCACATTTCCATTTTGCACTGGGTCCTGCACAATAAGATATTACTGCCATAGAAATAGCATAGATAGTGGATGAACTGAAGGATCTTTCGGGCTAGTTCTGTTATTTTGTAATGCTGTCTGTTCTCTACAGGGCCCTTTAAATTGGACCCCCTAGCGCAAGTCCCTCATTAGGAATTCCATAAAGATCAGCCACAGGAAGTTGTAACATTATGTTAGTAGTATTTGCTCCATTTGTCCACTGCCCTGTTATGATCCACTCTTCTTCACTTTTGTTTTCCTTTGATCTCTGATCTCTGTCATGTACGTGACTTCCAGTAGTTGTCCTCGTACCTGTTTTGAGGCTCCATTTGAACAAGCTTTGGTTCCTGGAACTATTTGTTAGATTCAATGTGGAAAACTTCTAGACCTATTCACTTGCAGGTGAGAGGCATTCACATGCACCTCTTACATTGAATTAGACCAAATCCATGAACCCAAAAGAAACATGTTGGCTCTTTAGGGATAGGGAGATGTCTTGATTTAGTTTAGATATGGTGGGTTCCTGAAGTTACTCTTTCCAGGAAGCTTTCCCTTATTCTCCAACAATAAAATATGTGGTCCTGGGGCACCTGGGTGGCTCAGTCGTTAAGCGTCTGCCTTCGGCTCAGGTCATGATCCCAGAGTCCTGGGATCGAGCCCCGCATCGGGCTCCCCGCTCTGCAGGAAGCCTGTTTCTCCCTTTCCCACTCCCCCTGCTTGTGTTCCCTCTCTCGCTGTGTCTCTCTCTGTCAAATAAATAAATAAAATCTTTAAAAATAAATAAATAAAATAAAATAAAATATGTGGTCCTATAGCACTCTGTCATCACCTCTATGTAGTACTTACTAGATTGCAGTGTGAGTGGAAGCCTACTTGACAATATCTGACACTACAATATAAGCTGCTTGAAGGCAGGCACCATGTTTTGTTTTCTTGTATAGCCTCCAAAGGTAGGTATAGTGTCTGGGATATATAGTATTTGCTCAAAAATATTTATTCAGTGAATTAATGTGTGGGAAAGTTAGTGATGCAATTATTTGATTTATTTAAATTAATAGGCTATATTTTTTGAGCAGTTTTAGGTTTACAGAATAATTGAGCAGAAAGTACAGAGAGTTCTTATATACCCCCTCATTGCCCTCCCACAGTTTCCCCTATTATTAATGTATTAAAAATATATATAATGTAATAATGTATAAATGTAGCTTTAGTGTGCTACATTTGTTATGATTTGATTAACTAATATTGATACATTATTTGTAATGAAAGTCCATAGTTTACATTTGGGTTCACTCTTTGTATGCTACATTCAGTGGGTTTTGACAAATGTATAATTACATGAATCCACAATTACAGTATCATATGCAGTGGTTTGCTGCCTTAAAAATCTTCTGTGCTCCACATATTCATCCCTTTTCCCCACCCTTCCCACTCGAATACCTGGCAACTGTTAATCTTTTTACTGTCTCCAAAGTCTTGCCTTGTCCAGAATGTCATATAGTTGGAATCATACAATATATAGCCTTAATATATGCTTAATATATATCATTTAATAATATGCTTTAAAGTTTCTCCATGTCTTTTTGTGCCTTGAACATTCATTGCTTTTATTGCTGAATAACATGCCATTGCATGGATAGCTCACAGTTTATCTATTCACTTTTTGAAAGACAACTTGGTTGCTTCCAAGCTTGGGCAATTATGACTAAAGATACTATAAACATTCACGTGCACATCTTTGTGTAGACATAAATTTTCAACTCATTTGAGTAAATACTTAGGAGGGTAATTGCTGGGTCATATGGTAGGAGTATATTTGGTTTTGTAAGAAATTGTCAGTCTATTCCAAAGTGGCTGTACCATTTTGCATTGCATCAGCAAGGAATGGGAATTCTTTTTGCTCCACATCCTCGCCAAAATTTGGTGTTGTCAGTGTTTTGGATTTTGGCCATTCTAATAGATGTGTCATGGTCTCGTTGTTTTAATTTGCATTTCCCTAATGGCATATGATGTTGAATATTTTTATATAATTTTTTGCCATCTGTATATCTTTTGTGAAGTGTCTTTTCAAATCTTTTGCCCATTTTTTAATCAGAATGTTTTCTTATTATTGAATTTTAAAAGTTCTTGATACATTTTGGATACTAGCCCTTTATCAAATATTTGTTTTGCAAAGTGCCAGTCTATGACTTGTCTTTTCTTTCTCTTGTCAGTGACTTAAAAGTTTTAATTTTAAGTACGTCCAACTTACCAATTTTTTCTTTTATGGGTGGTGTTTTTGGTGTTATATCTAAATAATCATCACCAAACTCCATGTCACCTAGGTTTTCTCCTGTTATCTTCTAGAGTGTTGCAGTTTTTTGTTTTACATTTAGGTCTATGGGCTATTTTGAGTTGATTTTTGTGATAGGGGTAAGGTCTGTATCTAGACTCATTATTTTTACATGTGGATGTGTAGTATTTCCAGCACCATTGGTTGAAAGACTATTCTTTCTCTGTTGAACTGCCTTTGCTCCTTTATCAAGGATCAGTTGACTGATTGTGTGGGTCTATTTCTGGGCTCACTAGTCTAGCCCATTAATCTGTTCACTTACTATTTCATTAATATCACACTAGTCTGAACACTGTAGCTTTATAGTTAATTCTCACAGTTAGGTGTCAGTCCTTTGACTTTATTCTAATTTCAATATTGTGTTGGCTGTTCTGGACCTTATACCCTTCATATAAGCTTTAAAATCAGTTTGTCTATATACACTAAATAATTTTTGGATTTTGATTGGATTGTTTTGAATCTATAGATCAAGTGGGGAAGAACTGACATCTTGACAATATTGAATCTTCCTGTTCATGTACATGATATATTTCTCCATTTATTTAGATCTTTGATTTCTTTCATCAGAGTTTTATAGCTCTCCTCATATAGATCTTGTACATATTTTTTGGATTTATACCTGTTATATTTTTTCATGTTTCATTCCTTTTTTATCACCAAAAAATCCATGTCCAGTATGGAGAATATGAAAAGCAAAACATTATTAAATATTTCTGTAATCTCACTGGCCTTGGCATGTATTTTGAAAGATACCTATGTATGCATTTTGATGAGGGGAATTTAATTAGTTCTAACTAATCCCCTGCTGTTAGATATTTAGGTAGTTTAGCTTTGCAATATTACAACTTAGACAAACAGGGATAATTGAATTAATATGGATTATAATTTTAGAAATAAACATTTAAACAATCTTTAAAATTCTCGAAAACAGACAAAATACTTGGATTCACAGAAATTTACAAAAACACTCTGATGTTTACTAAGATTTATAATAATTTAATGGTAGCATCTAGGAACACTAATTCTGATCAAATCAATGTTTTTATCTAATTGTGATGTCAAATATCTTGCTTTGTACCAAATGCTTTCAGCCAAGTATTTTTAAACTACATTACATGGAGCCCATGGAAGCTAGAGCAATGGATTCTCACCAATTTTAACTTATTTTCATAACTTTGACTATACAGTCTTTCTAAATTACTTAACCTGACATCTATTCCTCATCTCATGAAAAGTATGGAATAGTGTCAGTCATGGGCTTTAACCCATCCTCTGATAAATTATGTAAATAATTATTCAAAAGTAAAATATGTCATAGTCCATCTGCATTAGTATTAGCACACTGGGCCATGGTTTAGCAATCCATTATCTGCTACCATTCTTCTCATAAGAGTCCCCAGTTTCCCTTGTAGAACTAATCTGTGCTTAGTCCATGTGGTTTGGATGGGGAATCCAAGGGACGAATGGTTCCTAAACCTGGCATCATATAACCCAACTATAATGACTAATTCAAGTGTGATCTTCTTTTATAATAAATGCTAAAATCAGGGTACTTGATGAGGGAAACTGGGTAAGTTTTACACTTTTCAAATACACATACAGCTATAAATTTGCAAGAATGGATCTACTGGACAACCCGCAGATGAGCAGAATCTGCATGAGATATTGGCAATGCAGAGGAAAGTGGAGCTAACAGTTGGGGGATGGAAACAGGTAGAGAGAGAAAGAGTGGAGAGGAAGGAACTGATCCTGATGAAGATCTAGCCCTGTCTGTGTATGCAGACAGAAGCACTCCTGGACAATTCATTTCTATCAATCAAGCAATTGCTTTTTTTGCCTGGGGCATTTTAAGTGGATTTTCTGCCCTCCTTATATCCAAGAGTTGTGAATAACAACAATTTAGGATGGTTCAAGCTCTTTCAGATACAGTTTCTGTTTCCAACCCCTGTGGTACTACAGATTCTAGGTTTAATGTGCAGATTGTAAGTAATGATAGCACAGTGATTGTGGAGACAAGAAATGACCTTATGATGCTTCAATGTCATTGTTTTATTTGACTACTTGGAGTTTTTATTTGTACTGAAGTTTTCAAGTAGTGAAACAGTGTAGTTTTTGTTGTTTGATAATTTGAATTTTAGATGATATATGAAATATTTTACTGGACTTGAATAGCATCTTTAACATTAAAATTTCTTCTTTTAAAAGTTGTAAGTTTGTTTTAATACTAAAGGACAAATCAAGAAAATGTGTATTACTGATTTGTGCATGATTATTAAAAATAATTTTGTCATATAGATGTGGGAAGTGTTGAAGAGTGATCTGCTCTAGATGCTAAGTACTCTTGGTCTGCCACTATCTCTTTGCTATGGGAAATTAAGAAATTTCCAAAACTGCACTGTAAAATATAATGTTCTCCTTGAATGTTCAAAGTTCCTCTCAGATATTCCTCACTTTTAGTTCATCACAAGGGTCTCTTGGTGCGTTTCTCCAGACATTAGTTTGTGGTCTGTTATCTTCTCCATGACTTCAATTGATTAGATCATGACTGTATCTCCAAGAGTTCTCTACTCTTACTCAGAAGTGATCACATCGCATTACCTTTGTGCCATATGGTGAGGCTGCTGTTGTAATGGGAGAAAATGGGGGCTTCTATGTTTCATATGCACTTCTGATTGCCTAAAGGAATTTTGTTCATATTCCAGTGGTTGGTAACTTCCTGTGTTGCTTCTGGTTCTTTTCTTTACTTTTCTCATCCATTTCTGTCTGTTCTCTTGTGTTTTCTTTTGTTTCTTTGTTTTTATATCAGCTTCAAATCTTTCTTTGTTCTTAGAGAAATGAAACATTATAGATAAAACTAAATGTTCTCTTCAGTATTATTTCTTTCTCTCACTTTCCAAAAGCAACCATAGCCATGCAGATCTTTTGTAAATTCTTTTACTACATAAGTATTATCTATCATCTATCTCTAAAGATATATATTTGATTATATCTTTTCCTATAAAGTCTGTTGTGACTATGTAAGACACATTATAAAGAATAAGAAGAAGACAAATAACACACTTTATCCATTCACTGAATTCTATTCCCCCACCCTCTTCTTAGTCATCTTCCTTATTATTTTTGTCTGGGTTTCAGTTCAACTTTTTGTTTTACCACAAAAATGAGCTATTTTATAGGCAGTAGTAATTGTTGCCTATATATTTACCCATTTTATTTGTGCAGCATTATTTCTCATATACTACTCCTTCCCTATGGTTGAAATATCCTTTCTTTTGCTCTTTCTCTGTGTTTAGTAGTTTTGTGGTTGTCTCTACGCAGCCCCCTGGGACCATATGTCTAGAAATGGGCCTACTGTTGGCATCTCAGGGGTCCTGTTCTGCACCAATAGTGGAGATGACACGTTTAATTCCTTGGCTCATGGGACAGGGACTTGCCCTAGCTCCTCACATTTCAGCTGGGTTTCCTTTATCCACTAAGATACACATTTTCAACCCTAGGCTGTAATCATACTTTTTTTCAGCTTCCGTGGTGATGGAAGGGTGATTTTGAGGCAGGCAGGAGGGTGGGTTTGCATATTTCTATACCCAGAGCCCAAAGGGCTGCATGTTATGTTCCAGTTCTAGCTGATGGAGATGTGTATCTTGTGTTTAAGCAGTGATCTGGCCTTTTTAAAATATTCAACATTGTTGTGTGTGTTGCCAAGTTGGGGATTTACTGAATGTACTATACAGAACTACCTTGACTGGAAGTTGTGGTTAGGGTTTTGAGGTTCTTTCAAACAGATCAACTATTTATATAATAAGGATACCTAGATCGACCAAGGGGGGAAAGGACTGTGTGAGCACATATTCCTTATCTCCTCTGTTCTTTCTTTATTCCATGTTGTTTTCCTGGGTCTGAGGAACAACAAACCCCAAATCCAGAAATGTGACTGCCTACTAAACAATTCTATGTGTGTGTCCTATAGGCATTCCAAGGCAAAAAAGGTGTAAAGTAAAGTTAACATCACACTACAAAAATCCTGTTCCTCTGCCTATCCCACCATAATCCCCAAAGATGCTTGGGTCAGAAGCCTTGGGATCCACCATGACTCTTTCTCCATTTTCCTTCACCGTGGCCTTTTGATTTCACTTCCTAGATATCTCATGAATCATGACATATGAATCTTCATAGCAACTATTGATTTCCTAGTTTAAGCCATGGTTTAAGAGCCTTCATTAGTCCCTGATTGCCTATAGAATAAATTCTAACATGCCACACTTCATAATCTAGACCTTGCCAACTATGCAAACCTTATTTGTAGACATGCTCCCAGCTTAGCACCAAATATTATATTATCAACTATACCAAACTAATTTTTGCACAATCAATTCTGAAGAAAGAGGTCCCAGGAAAGAAGTATCATTTATAAGTGAAAGAATTACCACCACCTTGAACATAAATGCCTCTACCTGCTTCCAGACAAAAATTGCAATGATAGAAAGGGACCCCTAATGCAGATATTTCTGACCTGGTTTTCAAAAAGTCATTGCTTGTGCTTATTTTTCTTCTGAAATTGCCTCAAAAATATCTGTCAAAAACTATTCTAAAGAAAACCTCCTGGATCCCATGATTTCAGCAAAGGTGTTTCTTCACTTTCAAGTGTGTTATTTACAGAAGGCAGAAATTGGGAAGCCATCAGAGAAAAAAAAAAAAAAAAAACCTGTATAATGAATGTGTGCAGTATTATAGTAAGTTACTTCATGTCTCTGCCAGTTATTTTTCCCTATTTTACTGACTGCTATATATGTTAGAAAGCTTTCATTTTTCCAACACATCATTTGCATTTCTGTAATAGGTTATTACATATGGATTTGTGATTCTTTTTATACAGTTGTGGGTCACGTTTGTAATTGATTACATGGTAGTGTTAATATAGAAAATCAAGTTCAGTCTATATCATTATTACTTAAGCACAATAATTTTTTTTTAAAAGTAGTGGTATATACAGGGAAAAGAGGAGAAAAGTGCAACTTTAAAGCGATAGACACAGAAAATTTATACTTAACACATCATGTTTTGAAAATGTATTTTAGGGGCGCCTGGGTGGCTGAGTCAGTTAAGCATCTGACTTTGGCTCAGGTCATGATCTCAGGGTCCTGGGATCAAGCCACCCAAAGGGCCCCCATACTCAGCAAGGAGTCTGCTTCTCCCTGCCCCTCTCCTTCTGCCCCTCCTCCCCGCTCGGGCTCTCTCTCTCTCAAATAAATAAATAAATAAAATCTTTAAAAAAAAAGAAAATGTATTTTAATCATAGTTCAGTTTTCATTTTCATGCAGTTGGAAAGTATGTTACCAAACAATATACTCACCTGTATTGAGCCACTTTATAATATCATGGATACTTGTGGGAATTGGAAAACATCTTGTTTCATCTTGTTTTTCATAAAACTGATGGGCTAGTGCTTGATACAGCATTACCGGGAATATTAGGAAATATAATCCCTCTCAAAATTTCCCCAAAACATTGTTTTATTAAAACCACTTATTTTTTAACCTATAGCTCTAAATCTTAAAGAGTTACAGATCCTGTGTTCTCAATACTCAGCATGTAGCTGAAAAGAGCACAATTAGAGAAAGATACACAGCACTTGACAAATCATAGTTTGGGAGTTTGTTTGTTTTCTCTCCCCAAGGTAGTGTGGAATCCTGTGGTGGGTTTGAATTTGATACGTTTTGTTTTGTTTTTGAATTTTTCATAAGATATAATGTTTGAATATATGCAGCCATTTTAACACCGCGTATTCCTAGAGACTGTAGGAAATAGAAATGCCTCACAGACGACACTGAAGAAAGCAAGACATGGTAGTAAAGCTAAAATATGACATAAAAGCAAAGTCATGACAAATCTTCATAATGTTTAAGATGGAGAAGCATGCCTCAAGTTGGACGTGAAGAACAATATGTCTGTAGCTCCAGCCTTGCTTTGAATCCAGGCTGCTATGAGAAAGTCATTTAACACCTTTCACCCACATCCGTAAAAGGATAGTGAAAGTCACTAGACAGGCTCAGGGTGAGAATTGCAGGATGAGAGTGTGCATAGTTACACTGGAGCGGCATTGGTACTGAGAGAGGTTTTAGTGGTCAGCACTTACCTCGGTGCCCGATAAATAGGAGAGGATAAAAAAAATAGGTGGGAAACCAATGAAATTAACCAAACTCATCATTTTGCTAATGTGTAAACTCTGTCTCAAAGGTTTACAGTGCTAGATATTGCCAGATCTAGAACGGATACCTGGGTTTCTTGTTTCTTAGATTAATGCATTGGATATGTAGCAAATGAGCAATATTTGTTGTTCATGTCTTTAGGCAGCAAGTGAATGTGGAAACCAGAGTTTTTGGTATGATATAATTTATCATATAATTAAATTTACATTATAAATACACAAAAACACATATATACTGTTTATTCAATGTTATTAGCAACTCTTTTTCCCCCCTAAGATTAAAGATAAAGGATTGGGGCTACAGAAATCTCATTAGTAAGCATCATGAGCAAATTCTAATTACAATTGCTTACTAAACCACAGTATAAATAGAATAGAGCTGTCCTTCAATTCTAGCATCTGATGTATGTTAGAGAACTATATAACACTTGTATAGGTAAATGAGCACTTTGCCTTTTGAAACAAATAACAGATCAGCTTAACGGAGCAGTCCTGCAGATGTACCTGTGCCCTGGGATACCACTTTTCTGTCCGTGATTTGTGGTCATTTCACTAGTCAGTGTGCCTGCACAGAGAGTGAGCCCCGTGAATAGAGTGCAGCAAACAAGGTTGCTGGGCTTCCCATGACTCAGTCCCAATGAGACTGTTCCTTGTAGGGTTTCATGGATTCCATCAGTTTCTGTGGCTCTCCACATGCAGAACTTAGTTGCATGCATTTTTCCTTTATTGTATGGTAATTGGGGTATAATTCTGTGTTTGAGATCCCACCTCTGCCTTTCCATTTTTTGGGCCTTGTTCCCCTCAGTCAGCATAAATATATTCATGTTTCCTTTTCCACTGGATCTTTTTTTAAAAAAAAAAGAATTTATTTATTTATTTGACAGAGAGAATGAGAGCACAAACAGGGAGAGTGGCAGGCAGAGGGAGAGGGAGAAGCGGGCTCCCTGCTGAGCGGGGGTGGGGTTCGATCCCAGGACTCTGGAATCATGACCTGTGCCGAAGGCAGACACTTAACCAACTGAGCCACCCAGGTGCCCCTTTTCCACTGGATCTTAACTGACATTTTGAAATTACTTATGTATGGTTTCTAAAAGCAAATTCTAAAACAGATTTTTGTAAAAGTGATCTATTAGAGGAATACTCCTTAGTAAAGACCTGTAAGGGAGGGAATGAGGCAGGATAAAGAAGAAGAAAGGGCACAGCAGGGATGTGGTCTAATAAAATGTGTAGTCCAGGCCCCCCTTGGGGAAAAACTGGAATATAAACATTGCCTCGTGGTTATCTTCGCTTGAAATAAATGAGTCAGCCTTTTGTACCTTTGTCTTTTAGTCATTAGTTGTAGGCTGTACTCAGAAGATGTAACTTTCTAGGCCAGAGCACTTCCCGCATTTACAGCAGCTGGAAGGATGGGTGCACCAGCTGAAGAATGGGCATTTGAGCATAAGACCACATATCTACTGCAGTCCATTCCTTGTGCCACTGAGATCCATCGGCTTCTCACATTAGATACTATATTTGGACACAGTTTCTCAAGTGAAACTCCTAGGGAAGTTTAAAAGAAGACTGAGACAAATTTTGAGGGTGTAACTGCTAAGGACCATCTCCTTCTCTACCACACATTCTTTATTTTCCTTAAACTATCACTTCTGCTGGTCTAGGTGGGTTGCCTGGTCAGGTGACCTAGACCCTCAAGTCGGAGGTGTCTGAGCTACAGTTCCCATGCACTTATCAGGCCTGTGGTTCCTGCACTTGTCCATTTACAGTTAAGACTTAGCATGAGAGTACCAAAAATTTAGTGATTCATCACTTACATATAACACCCAGTGCTCATCGTAACAAGTACCCTCCTTAATACCCATCACCCTCCTTAATACCCATCACCCATTTAGCCCATCCCCACCCACTTCCCTCCATCAACCCTCACTTTGTTCTCTATAGTTAAGAGTCTCATGGTTTGCTTCCCTCCCTCTTTTTTTTTTCTTTCCTTCCCATATAGGATCCAGTACTATCTGTGGTTTCAGGCATTGTCTGGGGGTCTTGGAATGTATCCACTATGCATAAATGAGTACTATTGTACAGAGTTTCCTTTGATCTGCATCCTCACCAATACTTTCTATCTTTTCTTTTTTGATAATAGTCATCTTCACAGGTATGAGGCGATATTTCATTGTGGATTTGATTTGCATTTCCCTGATGATTAGTCATGTTGAGAACCTTTTCATATACCTGTTGGCGATTTGTATGTCTTCTTTGGAGAAATATGTATTAATTTCATATGTCATTTTTTTTTTTTTTTTTAGTCAGGTTATTTGTTTGTTTTGCTGTTGAGTTGTAGGAGTTCCTTATATACTTTGGATACTAATCCCTTATCCTATATATAGTTTGTAAATATTTTCCCCCATTTTCTAGGATGCTTTTCATTTCATTTCTTATGCTGTGCAGAAGCTTTTTAGTTTCGTGTACTCCCACTTGTCTACTTTTGCTCTTGTTGCCAGTGCTTTTGGTGCCATAGCCAAAAAATCATTGCCAATGTCAAGAAGTTTTTTCCCTATGTTTTAGAGTTTAAGATTTTATAATGAAGTCTTTATTTTGAGTAGATTTTTGTACATGGTAAGGTAAGGGTGAGGTAAGGGTACAATTTCATTTTTCTGCATGTGGATATCCAGTTTACCCAACACCATTTATTGGAGAGACTATCCATTCCCTATTCTGAATTCTTTGCTCCCTTCTCAGGAACAGCTGACTCTATATGCATGGGCTTATTTTTGGGCCTCTATGATGTTCCATTGGTTTATATGTCTATTTTTTGTGTCAGTACTGTACTGTTTTGATTACTATAGCCTTGTAATATATTTTGAACAAGTGATGTGATGCCTCCAACTTTGTTCTTCTTGATCAAATTGCTTTGACTAATCAGGATCATTTGTGGTTCCATATGAATTTAGGATATTTTTTTTCTATTTCTACAAAAAATGCCATTGAAATTTTGACACAGATTACATTGACTCTGTAGACTGTTTGAGGTAGTATGGACATCTTAACAATATTAAGTCTTCCAATCCATGAACATGGGATGTTTTTCCGTTTATGTTTGCTTTAATTTCTTTCATCAGTGTTTTATAGTTTTCAGTGTACAAGTCTTTCACCCCCTTGGTCAAGTTTATTCCTAGGTATTTTATTCTTTTTAATGCTACTGTAAGTGGGATTTTTTCTTAACATCCTTTTAAGATAGTTTATTGTTGTTGTATGGAGAAATGCAACTGAGTTTTGTATGCTGATTTTGCATCCTGCAACTTGAACTGAATTCTTTTTCTAGTTCAAAAGATTTTTGGTGGAGTCTATCAGGTTTTTGACATAAAAGACCACGTCATCTGCTTGCAAACATAAATTATTTTACCAATTGCTCTGCCTAGGACTTCCAGTACTATGTTGAATGGAACTGGTAAAAGTGGAAATCCTTGCCTTGTTCCTGATCTTAGAGGAAAAGCTTTCAGTTTTTCAAAACTGAATATGATGTTAGCTGTGGGGTTATCATATATGGCCTTTTATTGCACTGAGGTAAATTCCTTTAATACCTAATTTGTTGAGAGTTCCTATCATAAAAGGGTGTTAAATTATGTCAAATGCTTTTTGTGCATCTGAGATAATTGTGTAATTTTTATTCTTTCTCTTAATGTGGTGTATCACATTGATTGATTTGCATACATTGAAACATTGTTGCATCCAGCTATAAATCCCACTTGATCATGTGTGTGAACATTTCAGTGTAGTGTTGAATTCGATTTATTAATATTTGGTTGAGGAATTTTGCATCTTATTCATCAGGGATATTTGTCTGTGGTTTTCTTTTCTTGTGGTATCTTTGTCTGACTTTGGAATTAAGATGATGCTAGCCCATAAAATGTTTTTGGAAGTGTTCCCACTTCTATTTTTTGGAAGAGTTTGAGAGTTTTGGTATTAAATCTTTAAATGTTTGGTAGAATTCACTGTAAAGCCATCTGGTCCTGAGCTCTCCTTTGTTGAAAGGTTTCTGTTTGCTAATTTAAACTCTTTATTTGTTATTGGTCTGCTCAGGCTTTCTATTTCTTCTTAATTCAGTCTTGGTAAGTTGTTCCTAGGAACTAATCTATTTCTTCTAGTTTCTCCAATATATTGGTGTATAATTATTCACAATAGTCCCTTCTAAACTTTTTTATTCCTTTGGCATCGATTGTAATGTCTCCTCTTTCATTTCTGATTTTATTTATTTGTGTCTTCTTGCTTTCATGGTTAGGTCAAGAGTTTGTTGATTTTGTTTATCTTTACAAAAAAATCAACTCAATTTTTGTCTATTTTTCCTAATATTTTCTATTCTCTTATCATTTATTTGTGCTCTAATCATTATTTCCTTACTTCTTCTCACTTTGGACTTAATGTGTTTTTTTTCCCTAGTTCCTTGAAGTGTAAATTTAGGTTGTTTGAGACCTTTCTTCTTTCTGATTTAAGCATTTATTATCTATAAATTTCTCTCTTAATACTGCTTTTGCTGTATTCCATAAGTTTTGGTATGTTGTATTTTTCTCTTCATTTATCTTGGGATATTTTCTAATTTCCTTTTTGATTTATTCTTTGACCCAAAGGTTGTTCAGGAGTGTGTTGCTTAATTTCCATGTATTTCGATAGTTGTCTAAATTCATGTTCCTGTGGGGGAGAGAAGGTCTAGGAGCTCCAATTCTTCCAAATTGCTGATGTTATTCCCCTCAGAAACATCTTTAAAAGTCCATTTTCCACCTTATTACTCTGTCATTTTTAGATGGTGCATTATGTAAAAGAACTAGTGGATACCATGATCCATGTACCTACTACCACACATCCTTTACCTTAAATAGGGTCCCTTGATCAAAGATAATGCTATGAAGTTTCCCACATTGGGAAATCAGACACACTGTGAGCTCCTAGATAATGGTTTGAGTTGAGACTTTGTGGACAGAAAATTCAAACTCATACCCAGAATATATATTAATCTTAGGAAGAATTGTATTTTTCAAGCTGAAAGGGCTTCAATGTGATCAACTTGCTTCAAAGTGATGGTTAATGTCCTCAGGGGTGTCGTCATATCAGGGACTCAGTATCTCTCTTTACTGTTGACATTTCAGACATTCAGCATTGGTAGCAGCTAGGTGAGGATTGGTAAAAGGGGATCCATGTTGTTGGGACTATATATAGCTTTCATCTCTGCCAGTACTGTGGTAGCTGAGGACAGAAGTGGGCTGTCATCAATTTGCCAGGTCATCTGTCCATTTGAATGTTTAGTTCCTCTAATGGAACAGATGCTCTCTGAAGTATGTTAATGTACAAAAAAAAAAAAAGAGAGAGAGAGAGAGAGAGCTTTACACTTGTATCCACTGTATCCACTCCCATAAGTCCATCCACATCTTTGATCTACCTTGCTCCTTCTGGGCTATTGACAAACCAGCTAAGCCAATTGATGGACCAGTAAGTCCATGGGCACCCATTCCTATATTTGGCCACTTCTCTTTCCACATAAAATAAATGAACAGAGCTCTGCTCACTGGGAGGATTTCCCATCACCAGCATATCTCAAGGCAACCCGGAGAGATACTGGAATTCGGCAGTAGTCCATTTTTAGTTTGCCCCAGTGTACTAGGCTTATCTATTTGTGATCTTTTATTTCACCTGGACATAAAGAAATTCCCATGAGACAATAAGCATGATCTGAGTGAAAGGCAACAATTTTACAGTGGTAGGACTATGTTAGTTAGCCATATGTTTGTCCAGTTTATTTGTATCCTCTGCACTGCTTATGTGCAATCCCACTTCCCCTTATGAAGAATTGTTGCTAGATGTGCTACACTTTATGTTACAGTATCCAGCCTATAATTGGTAGTTTTAGTGGCAGGGTCACTTGACTTGTCATGTTCAAGTCCTCTAATATAGTGAATCAATGTGATGTACTATGGAATTGCCAGATGTATCTAGATTTCTATGGACTATATTACATGAAAGAGCAAGAGAATTAACATATCCCTGGGGTGTTTCAGATTCTCCTTCCTAATGGATTTGGAAAATAACATATTTTCCATATCAATACCTATATACACAATCCTGAGGCTGTTAATCTGATCTAGTGAAAATACCATCTATGGCACAACAGTTGTAATTGGGCTTATTATTTGCTTAAATTTGCATTAGTACACTGTCATAGACCATTATCATCTGGATTTTTCAGGACCCATATGGTGAATTAAACAATTATATGATCGGGACAATCACTGCTGTATCCTCACTGTCTCCGGGGTGCAGTATTTGTGTGTGTGTGTGTGTGTGTGTATTTTTTTTTTTTAACTAGAATACATTGAAATTTACTTTTTTCATAAAGTTCTATGAATTTTAGCACATGTATAGATTTGTGTAACCATGACCACAATCAACATACAGAACAGTTGCATCACCCCCATAAAATCCCTCATGTTATCCCTTAACAGTCACTCTCTCCTCATAACCATAAACTTTGGCAACCACTGATATTTTCTCTGTTGCTATAGTTTTTCTTAATGTTATATAAATGTAATCATAGGTTACATAATATTTGTGAACTTGCTTATTTCACTCAGATTAATGACTTTGAGATTTATCCAAGTTGCTTATGGCAATTATTCTCTCCTTTTTATTACTTGGAAGTATCATGGAATGGATGTACAATAGTTTGTTTACTCATGCATGTGTTGAAGGACATTTGTGTTGTTTCTAGGTTTTGGCAATTATGAATACTCTTGCTATAAATATCTGTGTAGTTTGTGTGTGTACAAATGCATTTTATTTCTTCAGGATAAATACCCAGGAATGAGCTTGTTGAGTCATTATTATAAGTGTATGTTTACCATTGTGATAAACTGCCAGACATCTTCCAGAGGGTTTGTGCCATATTGCATTACCAACAACAATGTATGAGAGATTTAGCTGATGAGTATAAGGATATTTCATTATGGTGTTAATTTCCATTTTTCTAATGAATAATTATGCTGAAATATTTTCTCATGCTTATTGTCATTCCTATATCTTTTTTTGTGAAGTGTCTATTAAGTATTTTATGCCCATATAAAAAATTAGGTTGTTTGCTTTCTACTTTAAGTTTTGGGAGTTCTTTTTATTTTTATAAAATTGTGGTTTCCAGGTGTTGGGGGTAAGGGAAATCTAGTGATGTAGGTCAAGGGTACAAATTTTCAATTATTAGAAGATAACAATACAATAATAGTAGGAAACTTCACTACCCCACTTTTAACAATGGGTAGATCATCTAGAAAGAAAATCAACAGGGAAACCTTGGGCTTGAACCATTATTACTATCAGTGAATTGTCTCTTTCTCCCTTCAGATCTGCTAGTGTTTGCTTAATGTTTTTAGGTGCTCTGATGTTGGGTTCATATATATTTATGATTATTGTATCTTTATATCTTTCTGATGAATTGACTCCTTTATTATTATATAATGACCTTCTTTGTCTCTTGTTACCATTTTCAACTTAAAGTCTATTTTGTCTGATTTAAGTATAGCTACCTCCACTTTCTTTTGGTTTCTACTCATATGAAATAACTTTTTCCATCCCTTCACTTTGATCCTGAGTATATCTTTAAATCTGAAGTGAGTCTCCCATAGGCAGCATATAGTTAGGTCTTGTTTCTTTATGCATCCAGCCACTCTGAACCTTTTGATTGGTAAATTAAATCCATTTACATTTAGAGTAATTATTGATATGTAAGAACTTACTAATGCCATCTTATTATTTGCTTTCTGCCTATTTTGTAGTTCCATTGTTTGTTTTTCCCTTCTCTGTTTCTGCTTACCTTTTGCAAATTGATGACTTTATATGGTGGTGTTCTCTGTTTCCCTTTTCTTTATCTTTTGTGAATCTAGATATTTGCTTTCTGGTTACTATGAGGCTTACATAAAGCCTTGTATAAATAAAATAGTCAATTTTAAGCTGATAGTAACTTAACTTTGATCACATACAAAAGTTCCATCCTTTTACTCTTCCCTTTTTATATTTTTGTTGTAATTTACCTCTTTGTATACTGCATACTCATTAACAAATGATACTACCTATAGTTATGTTTAATACTCTTTTCCTTTAACATTTATATTATAACATTTATATTATAGTTAAGTGGTTAACACACTACCCTATTACAGAATTAGAGCTTTCTAAATCTGACTGTATATTTACCTTTATAAGTGTGTTCTACACTTTTGTATGTTTCGTGTCATAATTAGCCTCTTTTCATTTCAGCTTAAAGAACTTCTTTCAGTGTTTCTTGCAAGGCAGGTCTAGTGGTGATGGACTCCCTCAGCTTTTGTTTGTCTGGGAAAGTCTTTATTTCTCCTTCATAACTGAAAGATAACTTTACCAGATAGAGTATTCTTGGCTGGCGATTTTTTTTTCAACACTTTGAATATATCATTCCACTCTCTCTTGGCCTATATGGTTTCTATAGAGAAATCCACTGATAACCTAATGGGGGTTCCTGTGTGGGTTACAATCTTTTTTTTTTTTTTTTTTTTCTGGTTGCTTTTAGGATTCTCTTTATCTTTTATTTTTGACAATTTCATTATAATGGGTCTTGGAGAAGATCTTTTTGCATTGAGATAATAGAATGATCTATTAGCTTCATGATCTTGGGTATTCAAGTATCTCCCCAAATTTGGGAGTTTCTCAGCAATTACTACTTTTTTAAAAGCCATTATTTCTTTAAATAAACCTTCTGCCCCCTTCTTCCTCTCTTCCCCTTTAGGAACTCAAATTATTCTAATATTTTTACATTTGATAGGTTTTCTTTACTTTTTTTCATTCTTTTTACTTTGTTCTTCTCTGTTTCTTTATTTCAAAGTTCCTATCCTTTAGCTCACTTATTCTATCTTCTATTTGTTCTACTCTGCCATAGATCCTCTGAATTCACTGAATTCTTCAGCTCCAGAACTTCTGTTTGGTTCTCTTTTATGATTGCTACCTCTTTGTTAAATTTCTCATTTTGTTCATGTATTGTTTTCCTGATTTTGCTAAAGTGTCTCTCTGAATTTTCTTTAAGCTAGTTGAGTTTCCCCCAAACAGCTAATCTGAATTCTTTATCAGCTAGATGGCAAAATTCCATACTTTTGAATTCAGTAGTTGAAAGATTATTGTTAGTCTTTTGGTGATGGTATGTTTCCCTGATTCTTCATGTTCCTTTTAGTTTTTCATTGTGCTTTCACATTTGAAGTATCAGACATCTCCTCAACTCTTTACTAGTTGCTTTCATATGGGATATACTATTCACTGGTCCTGCTATATCTAGGGCTTTATTCAACCTTGTATGCATACACTTGCTCCACATTTCTTGCTCCTTCTTGTGGCAGAATTCTAAGTTTTTACTCCTTATTTGGTCCTTACAATTGCAAGTTCTTCTTTATAATTCTGGATAAAAGTTTTTCTGTTGGATATATGATTTGCAAATATTTTCTCCCAGACTGTATCTCATCTTTTCTTTCACCTGACAGTAACTTTCAAATAACTTAAAATTTGGGTTAAGTCCACTTTATTATAATTTTCTTTTATGGATTGTGATTTTGGTGTCATATTTAATAAGTTTTTCCTAAACCCAGGTCATGATAACCTGTTTTCTCTAAAATTGTTATAGTTTTATATTTTACCATTAGATTTATGATCCACTTTAAGGTAATTTTTGCATAAGCTATGAGGTTTAGATTATTTATTGTTGCTGCATTTATTTATTGTTTGTTTGGCCTAGAGTTGTCTAATTGGTGCAACAGTATTTACTAAAAAGACTATTCTTTCCCACTAAATCACCTTTGCATCTTTGTTAAAAATCAATTGTTCATGCTGGCATGGCTCCATTTCTGAACTCTCTATTTTGTTTCATCAATCTGTGTGACCAACACCAATACTATTATGTGATTACTGCAGCTTTACAGTAAGTCTTAAAATCAGGTACAGTGATTTCTCCAACTTTATTCTTCTCTTTCAAAATTATTTAGGTGACTTTTTTGCATTTCAATATAAATTTTAGAATCATCTTGTCCATATATACAAAAACATTGGGCAGAGATTTTTGAATTGTAACTTTATAGATCATTTTTTTTAGAATTGATATTTTTACTATGTTGAGTCTTCTAATCCATGACCATGATATATATTTCCATTTATTTAGATCTTTAATATCTTACAAACAGCTTTTGGTAGTATTTTTGAAATACTGTACATATTTTGTTAGTTTATATCTAGCTACTTTAGTCTTCTAAAGCTATTATGAATTGGTGTTTTATTTTTAATAGTTTCCAGTGTTCATTGCTAGTATATATATATATTTAAGAATGATTTTTTGTTTGTGTTTTTATGTCTTATGGCATTTCTAAACACATTTATTAGATTTAAGATGGGTTTTTGTGGATTCCTTGGGATTTTTTACATAGGCAAATATGTGTTCTGCAAATAGGGACAATTTTATTTCTTTTTTTCCCACAATATGTATTTCTTTTATTTATTGTCTGATTGTATTGCATTGGATAGGATTTCCACTATGATATTGAATAAGAGGTGCGAGAATAGGCATCTTTTCCTTGTTCTCAGTCTTAGGAGAAACATATTCAGTCTATATGTTTTCTATAGAATTTTTATACATTTTTATCAGGTTGAAAAGGTTTCCCTGTATTCCTCATTTGTTGACTGTTTTTGTCATGGATGAAAGTTGGACTTTGTCAAATAACTTTGCTTGTCAATTTTATAATAATTTTTTTTCTTTTTTAAACTACAATTAGAATGGAATACATGGGTTGATATTCAAATGTGCCAGCTTTGCATTCTTGGAATAAACAACCTTTGTTGTGGTGTTTCATTCTTTATATAAATTGCTGTATTGATTTGTTTTTGTTTTGTTTTGTTTTTACTATTTTGCATCTTAGTCGGTGAGCAGTACTGTTTTCTTTTCTTGTACTGTAGTTGTCTGGTTTTGGTGTCAGTAATCCTGGCTTCCTACAAGTTGGAAAGTATTCTCTTCTGTTTTCTGAAATAGATACTGTAGGTTGGTGTTATACATTTCTGAAATGTCTCCCAGAATTCCCTAGTGAGAGTATTGGTGCTGTGAGATTTCTTTTTTGAGAGGGTTTTAACTTTGAATTTATTTAGTAGTTATAGAACTATTCAGTTTATCTATTTCAGATTGAGTGAGTTTTGGTAGTGGTTTTCAAGGATTCCATCCATTTAATCACATTTGTAGAATTTACCTATGTGGAGTTGTATCTAGTATTCCCTTATAGTCTTATTAATATCTGCAGGGTCTGTAGTTGTACATCTATTTTTGTTCTTCATATTGATAATTCATGTCTTTTTTTATTTATCATTTTTCCTAGAGGTTTATCAATTTGATTGATCTTTTTGTATAATCAGCCTTTGATTTCATTTATTTTCATTTTTATTTTCAATTTTATTGACACATCTACTTTTATCTGTATAATTTCCTTTCTTTGCTTGTTTTGGGATTATTTTGTTCTTCTTTTTCTGGTTTCTTAAGGTATAAACTTAAATTGGTAGTTTGAGCCCTCTTTTCTTTCCTAATATAAGATTTGATGCTTTATATTTTTTCTAAGCTTTTCTTAGCTGTACCTCACAAATTTTGATGTTATACTTTCAATTAATACAAAATATTTTCTAAAATCTTAAGACTGTCTTTTTCTCATATGTGGTCTAGAAATGTGTTATTTTCAAATTGTTTGACATTTTTCCCATTATTTTTCTGTTATTGATCTCTAGTTTTATTCCATTCTTATCAGATAATAGACTCTGTATGAATTTAACCCTTTTAAATTAGTTGGGGTTTTTGTGACACAAGATATAATGTGCTTTGATGAATGTTCACTTGTACTTGAAAAGAATGTTACTGTTCAAAAAATCTTTTAAAGTGTTATGCAAATTTTCAAACTTCTGCAAAGTATACAGAATAAGCCCTCATAAAAAAACATAACTCCATAAACCCATCACCCAGTTTAAATAATTATCTACATACTGCCTTTGTTGTTTTATCTGTAACCCCATGGACACCACACCCCCTACTTGCTTATTTTTCACAGTCATCTTTCTTTTTCTTTTTTTTTTTTTTTTAAGAGAGGGAGAGAGAGAGAGAAAGAGGGTGGAGAGGAGCAGAGAGAAAGGAAGAGAGAGCATCTTAAGCAGGCTCCATGCCCAGCATGACTCAGGGCTCAATCTCAAAAACCTGAGGTCATGACCTGAGACAAAATCAAGAGTTGGACACTTAACTGACTGAGCCACCCAGCCACCCATAGTAATTTTTCTATGTGAAATTTACATATATTGAAATTTACAAAATTTAACTGGAAATTTGTTTCAAATGGATATATTTCTGTAATATACAGCTCTCTCACCCTATATAAAATGTCTGTCTTCTCAAAATTGTCTTATGTTCTTTTCCAGTCTATCCTTCCAAACCCAAGAGAAACTATGTTCTGAAACTTTTCACCTTAGACAAGTAATGCATTTTCTAGAATTTTGTACAGATTCATTTATATTATATAATGGTTTTGTATTTAGCTTTTCCCACTTAGGGTTATGAATGTGATGTCTGTCCATCCTGTTGATTGAAAGAGTAGTCCATTCCTCTTTATTGCTAAGTATTATTCTATTGTATGAATATATTACAATTTTTAAATCCATTTTATGTCAATACACATTTAAATTGTTTCTAGATTTTGGATTGTTAATAAAACTCATAAACTTTATTATTTTTACAAATTTTTTTCTTGAATATCCTAACATCTGCTGGATAAAGTAAAATTGTTGGGTTGATGGACAGGTGTAGTTTTAATTTTATTAAAAACATGCCAAAACTTTCCCCAAAGTGTTTTTACATTCCCACTAACAATGAAAAAGAATTTCAATTGACCTCCATTCCTGCCAACATTTGGTATTGCCATCTTTTGAGTTCATGCCATTTTACTGAGTAAATAATAGTGTCCACCAGTTGTAATTTGCATTTCCACAATGATTAACGATGTTGGGCATTTTTCATGTGTTTATTAGACATTAATATATCATCCTTTGTGAAGTATCTCTTCAAGTATTTTCCTATTAATTTTTTTTCTTTTTGGCTTTTTGAGAGGTAACATTTCTTTATAAATTCTGAATACAAATCCTTGGTCAAACATGATTTGTGAATATTTTATTCCAATATATGGTCTGCCCTTTCATTTTCTTAATGTTATTTTTTGATGAAAAGAAATTTTTGAGTTTGAAAAGACTAATCTTTTTTTTCTCATGCTTATTGATTTTCTTATCCTGTCTAATAAGTCTTTCTCAACCCTAAGTCATAAAATTATTCTATCTTTGTTCTAAGACCTTTATAATTTTAGCTTTTGCATTTAGATATATGAACCATCTAGAATTAATTTTTGTGTGTGGTAAGAGATAGGGGTCAAGGTTCATTTTTCTTTAATATGGATATACTGTTATTTCAGAGCCATTTGCTAAAAATACTTTCCTTTCTGTATCAAATTGCTTTGATACCTCTGCCAAAAATCAATTGACCACATATGTATTGGGTCTGTTTCTAGGCTCTTCATCCAGTTGTGTTGTATTTATGCCATTTCACATTGTTTTGATTACTATAGATTTAGAGTAAGACTTATATTTCATTAGTGCAGTCCTTCTATTGTTATTTTTCTTTAAAAAATATATTTTAAATACATTAAGTGCTCTGAATTTCAGTATGAATTTTAGAACGAGATTTTCAATTTAATAAAAATTAAAAAGAAATAAAAGTTACCAGAGGAGATGTGGGTGGGAAGATGGGTGAAATAGATGATGGGAATTACCAGAGGGGATGTGGGTGGGCGGATGGGTGAAATAGGTGATGGGAATTAAAGAGTACACTTATCATGATGAGCACTGGGTAATGTATAGAATTACTGAATCACTATATTGTACACCTGAAACTAATATAATACTGTATGTTAACTATACTGGAATTAAAATTAATAACAGTAAAAAAGAAATAGAAGTGATGAGAGTGCCCATATCAACTTTGTTCTTGATTTTAGGAGGAATGTATGAATCACCATTGATTATATTAGCTGTAAGTTGCTCATGTATGCTCTTTTGCTAATTGAAGTAACTCTCATCTATTTCCAGTTAGTTCAGTGTGCTTATGTGGGTATTTACTCCAAAGATACAGATGTAGTGAAAAGAAGGGCCACATGCACCCCAATGTTCATAGCAGCAATGTCCACAATAGCCAAACTGTGGAAGGAGCCAAGATGTCCTTCAACAGACAAATGGATAAAGAAGATGTGGTCCGTATATACAATGGAATATTAGCCATCAGAAAAGATGAATACCCAACATTTGCATCAACATGGATGGAACTGGAGGAGATTATGCTAAGTGAAATAAGTCAAACAAAGAAAGACAATTATCATATGGTTTCATTTATGTGTGGAACACAAGGAATAGCATGGAGGACATTAGGAGAAGGAAGGGAAAAATGAAGGTGGGGTTGGAAATCAGAGGGGGAGATGAACCATGAGAGATTATGGAATCCAGGAATCAAACTGAGGGTTTTAGAGGGAGGGGGTGGGGGGATGGGTGAACCCAGTGATGGGTATTAAGGAGGGCACATATTGTATGGAGCATGGGGTGTTATACACAAACAATGAATCATGGAACACTACATCAAAAACTAATGATGTACGGTATGGTGACTAACATAATTTAATTAAAAAATTATAAAATAATCATACATTAGTATTGAATTTTGTCAAATATATTTTCTGAAAGTACAGAGATGATCATATCATTTTGCTCCTTTGTTTTTTTTTTTTTTTTTCTGTTTTCCTTTATTTTGTTAATGAAAAGGATCCTATTGATTGATTTTCAAAAGTTAAACCCACCTTGTACTTATTGGATAAACCCTAATTATTCATGATATGCTATACTTTTTTAAAATATTAATAAATGATTTGGTAATATCTTGTTAAAGATTTTACACCTATATTAATGAAACCTTGGTCTGTAGTTTGTTGTTGTTGTATTTGTTATTCTTATGATCTCTTTTTCTGCCTTTTTTTATTGGAGTTATCATTATAAAATAATTTGGGAAGTATTCCCTCCTCTTCTGCTTTCCAAATAAGTTTATATACAAGTGATATTAATTGTTCCTTAAATGTTTCATATAATTCACCAACAAATTCTTCTGGGATGTTTATTGTGGGAGGATTTTTAATTACAAAGTTTGTACACATATATGGCTAACAAGCTTTCTTATTTCCCCTTTTTTTCTTAATTGTAATTTAATTCTGTATTAATTTTAAGAGATTCTGAATATTTTATGGCTTTATTGAGATATATTTTACAGGCCATTACATTCACCCACCCAATTAAAGAATGTAACTCTCAAAGAATACAGTTCAGTAGTATTTGATATATTCATTGAATTATGCAATCATTACCACAGTTAATTTTTTAACATTCTCAACACTCTAAAAAGAAATGCTCAAATATTATTTGTCAATCACCATTTCCATTCCCTGCCCTCCATCCCACCTTGGCAACCAGTAATCTATTTTCAGTCTCTATGGCTTTGCCTGTTCTGGATAATCCATATAAACTGAATCACACAATATGTGTCCTTTGTGTGGCTTTGCTTACTTAGTGCAAAATTTTCAGTTCATCCATGTTGTAGAATGTAGTAGTGCTTTATTCCTTTTGATGGCTGAAAAATATTCCATTGCATGTGTATACCACATTTTATCTTTGTATCAGTTCATGAACATGTGAGTTGTTTCCACTATTTGACTATTATGAATAATGACACCGTGAATATCTGTGTCCAAGTTTTAGTGTGGTCATGTTTTATTTCTCTTGGGTATATACCTAGGAGAATTGCTAGGTTATATGGCAATGCTATGTTCAATCTTTTGAGCATAAGCTAGACTGTTTTCCAAAGCAGGTGCACCATTTTATATTCGCACCAACATTAAATGAAACTTCTAATTACTCTGCATCATTGCTAACACTTGTTATTGTCTATTGTGAAGTGGTGTCTCATTGTGGTTTTGATTTGCATTTCCCTAATGACTGATGGTGTTGAACATCTTTTCATGTGCTTATTGGCCATTTATATACATTCTTGGCAAAATGTCTATTTAAATCCTCTGCCCACTTTTTATTTGAGTTTGTCTTTTATTGTTGAGTTGTAAGAGCTCATTATGTATTCTGGACACTAGAACTTTATCTAATGTGCAATTTGCAAATATTTTTACCCATATCACAGTTCTTTTTCTTCACTGGATGCAGCAGTTCTTAATTTTGTTGAAGTCCAGTTTATCTATTTTGTTCTTGTTGCTCATGATTTTGATGTCAGACCTAAAAGTTCATTGACAATCCAAAGTCATGAAGATATACTCCTGTTTTCTTCTAAGGGTCTTAGAGTTTTACCTCTTATATTTACACCTTTGCTCCATTTCAAATTAATTTTTATATGGTATGAGGTAAGCATCTAATTTTATTTAGATATATACAGTTGTCCCAGCATCATTTCTTGAAGAAACTATTTCCTCCTTGGTAAAAAATTAACTAGCCAAAGCTCTATGAATGTATTTTTTTTGGACTTTTAACTCTATTCCATTGATTTATATCCCTAACCTTATGCCAGTATCACACTGTTTTGATTATTGTAGTTTTGTAGTCAGTTTTGAAATAGGAAATTGTGTCTTCCACCTTTGTTCTTCTTTCTCAAGATTATTTTGGCTATATGATATTCCTTGCAATTCCACATGAATTTTTCCATTTCTGTGAACTTTGACAGTTGCAGTTTTGACAAAGATTGTATTGATTCTGTAGACCATTTTAGGGAGTATTTCTTTCTTTTTTTATTTAAATTCAATTAGCCAACATATAGTACATCATTAGTTTCAGATATAGAGTTCAATAATTCATCAGTTGCATATAACACCCAGTGCTCATCACATCATGTGCCCTCCTTAATTGGGAGTATTTCAATACTAACAACATTAAGTATTCTAATACATGAACTTAGGGTGTCTTTCCACTTACGTCTTCTTTAGCTTCTTTAAGTGATGTTTGTAGTTATTAGTGTACAAATCTTTATCCCTCAGTAAATTTATCCCTAGATACTTTATTCTTTTTGCTATTATTGAAAATGAAACTATTTTTTAAATTTATTTTTGGGATTGCTCATGTTTAGTGTATAGACAACTGATTTTTATGTGTTGACATTGTATACCTCAAATTTGCTGGATTTGTTTATTAGCTGTGCTTTTTGTGTGTGTATTTTCTCTATATAAGATATTGTCTTCTATGAATAGCCGTACTTTTAATGCTTACTTTCCAGTTTGGATGCCTATTTATTTTTCTTTCCTAATTGCTCTGGCCAGAACTTCCAGTATGGTATTGAATAGAAATGACAATAGCAGGTATCCTTGTCTAGTTCTTGATTTTAGCAGGAAAAATTTTAGTCTTTCACAGTTGAGTATATTACCTATGTTTTTTTTTAATACCTTGTTATAAGCTAAACGTTTGTGTCCTCCAAAATTTATATGCTGAAATCCTAACCTCCAGTGTTACAGTGTTAGGAAGTGGGGCCTTTGTAAGGTAATTATGTCATGATGTTGGAGCCCTCATGCATGGGATTAGTGCCATTATAAAAAAGACCATAGAGAGCCCTCTAGGCTTCTTTCCACCACTTGAAGACACAGTGAGAAGACTGTCTATGGCTCTCTATGGATAAGGAAGCTGGCTCTCACAGACACTGTATTGCCAGCACCTTGATCTTGGACTTCTTACCGTCCAGAACTGTGAGAAATAAATGTTCATTGTTTAAGCTCCCTAGTCTGTGGCATTGTTTGTTATAGCAGTCAAAGTGACCAAGACTACCTTTTATCATGTTTAAGAAGTTCCCTTTTATTCTGAGAGTTTTGTTTTGTTAAATTTTTTTCTTATTTAGTTCTTAGCCACAAGTCAATTGAGATGGTTATGTAGATTGTTCATTTTATGAATGTTATGTACTACAGTCATTCATTCTTTTTTTTTTTTTAAGATTTTATTTATTTGACAGAGAGAGATACACAGCGAGAGAGGGAACACAAGCAGGGGGAGTGGGAGAGGGAGAAGCAGGCTTCCCTCAGAGCAGGGAGCCCGATGCGGGGCTCAATCCCAGGACTCTGGGATCATGACCTGAGCCGAAGGCAGACACTTAACGACTGAGCCACCCAGGCGCCACCAACAGTCATTCATTCTTTTATGTTGAACTACTTTTACATCTGGAATAAATCCCATTTGGTCATGGTGTATAATCCTTTTAATATGCTCCCAGATTTTTTTTTCTTGGATTTTATTGAAGATTTTTTGCATCTATATTCATAAGAAATAACAGGAATGTAACTTTGTTTTATTATAAGCTCTTCATTTGGCTTTGGGGTCAGGGCAATGTTGACATGATAGTTCAGTCCTCTTCTGTGTTTTGTAACAATTTGAAGTTGTGTTAATTCTTCCTTAATTATTTGGTGGAAATCATCACTGAAACCATATGAAACCATATGAAACCATATGAACCTTTTTGAGAGGTTTAGATTCCTGATTTCAACTCTTTACTGTTTTAAGGTTGTTCAGATTTTCCTTTTTGTTCTTTGGTTAGTTTAGTAGTTCATGGATTTCTAGGAATTTTTCCATCTCATCTAAATTATCTAATAAGTTGATGTACAACTATTCATAGTATCTTCTTACAATTCCTTTTATTTCTGTAAGATATGTAGTGAGTTCCTCACTTTTAATTCTGATTTTACTGACCCTACTCTATTTTTTTCCTGGTAGGTCTAGTTAGTTTCATAGATCTTGCCATTCTTTTCAAATAACCAATTTTTGGTTTTGCTGATTCTCTTATGCCAGTCTAATCTTATTATGTCCTTCCTTTTACTACTTTTGGGATTAGCTTGCTCTTCTTTTGTTAGTTCCTTAAGATGTACAGTTTGAGGGACACCTGGGTGGCTCAGTCAGTTAAGCAACAAACTCTCTATTTCATCTCTGGTCATGATCTCAAGATCGTAAGAATAAGCCCCGTGTCGGGGGTCTGCACTCAGCAGGGAGTCTCCTAGGTATTCTCTGTCTCTCCCCCTCCCTCTGCCTCTCCCCCCACTCATGCATTTGCTCTCTCTCAAAATAAATAAATAAATCCTTAAAAAAAAAAGATGTACAGTTTGGTTACTTCTTAGATCTTTCTTCTTTCTTAATATAGGTATTTGCAGCCACAAATTTTTCTTTGATCATGGTTTTTGCTGTATCTGCTATGTTTTGGTATGTTGTGTTTTATTTTCTTCATCTCAAATTATTTCCTAGTTGTTCTTCTGATTTCTCCTTTGATCCATTGGTTATTGACTAAAAGTGAATGTAGGTACATTTCCTTGTTTCTGAACTGAGGGGCAAAGTTGACATAGTTGATTATGTTAGATACAGGTTTTTAAATAGATGCCCATTTTTCAAACTGAGAAAATACGCTTTTATTCCTATTTATCTAATAGTATTTTTTAAAGTTTTTATTCAAATCCCAGTTAGTTAACATGCAGTATAATATTAGTTTCAGGGGTACAATATAGTGATTCAACACTTCTGTACAACACCCAGTGCTCATCACAAGTGCACTCCTGAATCCCCATGACTTATTTAACCCACCTTCCCCCACCCACCTCCCCTCAGGTAACCATCACTTTGTTCTCTATAGTTAAAAGTCTGTTTTTTGGTTTTCTTCTTTTCTCCCTCTATGTTTATTTGTTTTGTTTCTTAAATTCCAAATATGAGTGAAGTCATGTAGTATTTGTCTTTCTCTGACTTATTTCACTTAGCATAATACTTTCTGCTCCATCCATGTTATTGAAAATGGCAAGATTTTGTTCTTTTTTCTGGTTGAGTAATATTCCATTGTATGTATATACCACCTCTTCTTTATCCATTCATCTATCAGTGAACACTTCAGCTATTCCCATGATTTGGCTATTGTAGATAATGCTGCTATAAACATCAGGGTGCATGTATCCCTTTGAATTAGTATTTTTGTATTCTTTTTGTAAATACCTAATAGTGCAATTGCTGGATCACAGGGTAGTTCCATTTTTAACTTTTTAAGGAAACTCCACACTGTTTTCCACAATGGCTGCACCAGTTTTCATTCCTGCGAACAGTGCACAAGTGTTCCTTTTTCTCCGCATCTTCACCAACACCTATTGTTTCTCGTGTTGTTGATTTTAGCCATTCTGACTGGTGTGAGGTGATATCTCACTGTAGTTTTGATTTACATTTCCCTGATTGTGAGTGTTGTTGAGCATCTTTTCATATGTCTGTTGGCCATCTGGATGTCTTCTTTGGAAAACTGTCTGTTCATGTCTTCTGCCCATTTTTTAATTGGATTATTTAGTTTTTGAGTGTTGACTTGTATAAGTTCTTTATATACTTTGGATACTAACCTTTGTCAAATATGTCATTTGCAAATATCTTCTCCCATTCCATAGGTTGCCTTTTAGTTTTGTTGATTGTTTCCTTTGCTGTGCAGAAGCTTTTTATGTTGATGTAGTCCCAATAGTCTACTTTTTAAAAATTTTTATTTAAATTCAATTTAGTTACCATATAGTGTACTATTAGTTTCAGGGGTAGAATTTAGTGATTCATCAGTTGCTTATAACACCCAGTGCTCTTTACATCAAATACCCTCCTTAATGCCCATCACCCAATTACCCCATCCCCCCATCCACCTCCCCTACAGCAACCCTCAGTTTTTTTTTCCCAGAGTTTAGAGTCTCTTATGGTTTGCCTCCATCTCTGTCTTCGTCTTATTTTATTTTTCCTTCCCTTCCCATACGTTCAACTGTTTTGTTTCTTAAATTCCACATATGAGTGAAATCATATGGTATTTGTCTTGCTCTGACTGACTTATTTCACTTAGCATAATACCCTCTAGTTCCATCCACGTCATTGCAAATGGTAAGATTTCATTCTTTTGATGGCTGAGTAATATTCCATTGTATATATATATACCACATCTTCTTTATCTATTCATCTGTTGATGAACATCTGGACCCAATAGTCTATTTTTGCTTTCGTTTGCCTTGCCTCAGAAAATATATCTAGAAAGAAGTTGCTACAGCTGATGTCAAAGCAGTTGCTGCCTATGTTCTCCTATAGGATTTTTATGGTTTCAGGTCTCACATTTAAGTCTTTAATCCATTTTGAATTTATTTTTATGTATGGTGTAAGAAAGTGATCCAGTTCCATTCTTTTGCATGTTGCTGTCCAGTTTTCCCAACACCATTTGTTGAAGAAACATTCTTTTTCCTTTTGGATATTCTTTCCTATTTTGTCAAAGATTAATTGACTATGTGACTGTGATTCATTTCTGGGTTTTCTATTCAGTTCTATTGATCTCTGTGTCTATTTTTGTGCCAGTACCATACTGTTTTGATCACTACAGCTATGTAATACAACTTGAAGTCTGGAATTGTGATGCCTCCATCTTTGCTTCCCCCCACCCCCCAAGGCTGCTTTGGCTACTCAGGATCTTTTGTGGTTCCACACAAATTTTAGGATTGTTTGTTCTACCTCTGTGAAAAATGCTGTTGGTATTCTGATAGGTATCACTTTAAATGTGTAGATTGCTTTGGGTAGGATAGACATTTTTACTATATTTGTTCTTCCAATCCATGAGCATGGAATGTCTTTCCATTTCTTTGTGTAATCTTCAATTTCTTTCATCAGTGTATTATAGTTTTCAGACTACAGGTCTTTCACCTCTTTGGTTAGGTGTATTCCCAAGTATCTTTTTTTTTTTTTTTCTGCAATTGTAAATGGTATTGATTCCTTAATTTCTCATTCTGCTGCTTCATTATTGGTGTATAGAAATGCAACATATTTCTGTACATTGATTTTGTATCCTGCAACTTTACTAAATTCGCTTATCAGTTCTAGCAATTTTTTGGTGGAGTCTTTCAGGTTTTCTGTATATAGTATCACGTCATCTGCAAATAGTGGAAGTTTTACTTCTTTCCTGATGATTTGGATGTCTTTTTTTTTCTTTTTGTTGTCTGATTTCTGTGGCTAGGACTTCCAGGACTATGTTAAAAAGTGGTGAGAGTGGACATGCTTGTGTTGTTCCTAACAGAAGAGGAAAAACTCTCAGTTGTTCCCCATTTATGATGATATTAGCTGTGTGCTTTTCATAAATGGACTTTATTGTGTTCAGTATGTTCCCTCTAAACCTACTTTGTTGAGGGATTTTTTTTTTAAGATTTATTTATTTGACAGAGAGATAGAGAGAGAACACAAGTAGGCAGAGCAGCAGCCAGAGGGAGATGGAGAAGCAGGCTCTCTGCTAAGCAGGGAGCCCAATGTGGGGCTCAATCCCAGGGCTCTAGGATTATGACCTGAGCTGAAGGCAGCCGCTTAACCAACTGAACCACCCAGGCGCCCCTTGTTGAGGATTTTTATCATGAATGGATATTATACTTTGTCAAATGCTCTTTCTGTATCTATTGAAATGATCATATGGTTCTTTTCTTTTATTAATGTGGTGTATCATGTTGATTGATATGCAAATATTGAACCACCTATGTGACCCAGGAATAAATCCTACTTGGTTGTGGTGAATGATTCTTGTAATATATTGTTGGATTCAGTTTGCTAGTATTTTATTGAGAATTTTTGCATCCATGTTCATCAGGGATATTGGCCTGTGGTTCTCTTTTAGTGGTGTCTTTATCTGGTTTTGGTATCAGGGCAATGCTGGCCTCATAGAATGAATTCCTTTTCTCTTTTGGAATAGTTTGAGAAGTTTTCTCTTTTGGAATAGTTTGAGAAGAATAGGTACTAACTCTTCTTTAAGTGTTTGGTAGAATTCCCCTGTGAAGCCATCTGGCCCTGGACTTTTGTTTGTTGGGAGTTTTTTGATTACTGAATCAATTTCTTTGCTAGTTTTTGGTCTATTCAAGTTTTCTATTTCTTCCTGTTTCAGTTTTGGTAGTTTATTTGTTTCTAGGAATTTATGCATTTCTTCCAGGTTGTCAACTTTGTTGCCATATTTTTTTCATAATATTCTCTAATAATTGTTTGTGTTTCTGTGGTGTTGGTTGTTGTTTCTCCTGTCTTCTTTGTGATTTTATTTATTTGAGTCCTTTCTTTTTTCTTTTTAATAAGTTGGCTAGAGTTATCAATTTTATAATTTTTTCAAAGAACTAACTCTTGGTTTCATTGATCTGTTCTATTGGGGCTTTTTTAGTTTCTGTATCATTTATTTCTGCTCTAATCTTAATATTTCCTTCCTTCTTCTGGCTTTAGGTTTCATTTGTTGTTCTTTTTCTAGCTCCTTTAGGTGTAAGGTTAGGCTATTTATTTGAGATTTTTCTTGCTTCTTAAGGTAGGCCTCCATAGCTGAATATTTTCCTCTTAGGACCACTTTTGCTGCATCCCAGAGATTTTGGACTACTGTGTTTTCATTTTCATTTGTTTCCATGCATTTTTTAAATTTCTTCTTTGATTTCCTGATAGACCCATTCATTGTTTAGTAGCATGTTGTTTAACCTCCATGTATTTTTTCTTGTGATTGACTTCTAGTTCCATAGCATTGTGGTCAGAAAAGGTGCATGGTATGATCTCAATCTTTTTGTAAATTATTCAGTCCTTCCTGATTTGTGACCTACTATGTGACCTGTTCTGGAGAATGTCCCATGTGCACTTGAAAAGAATGTGTATTCTGCTGCTTTAGGATGAAATATTCTGAATATATCTGTTTAAGTCCATCTGGTCCAGTGTGTCATTCAAAGCCATTGTTTCCTGTTGATTTTCTGCTTAGATGATTTGTCCATTGCTGTTAGTGGGGTGTTAAAGTCTCCTACTATTATTGTATTATTATCAATGATTTCCTTTATGTTTGTTATTAATTATTTTATATATTTGGGTGCTCCCATGTTGGGTGCATAAATATTTACACCCTATGTCTCTTGATTAGAGCCCTTAGTCCATTTACTGAGAATATTTTTTAAACCATAAATGTATAATGGTATGTGTCAAATATTTTAATGCATTTATTGAAATGATTTTATACGTTTTTCAATTAATGTGGTGAATTATATTAAAATATTTTTGATTTTTAAACCAACCTGGCATTCTTGCATTCCCTGTTGATTGTGATGTTTAATCCTTTTTACATATTGCTAGCTTTGATTTGCAAATATTTTATTAAAGTTTTATGTCTCTGCATTTATCAGAAATACTGGTCAGTTTTTTTCTTATAAAATGTTCATCAACGTTTGACATAAGTTTATACTTGCTTTACAAAATTAATTGGGAATTGTTCTCTCTTCAGTTTTCTGAAAGATTGTGTGATATAGCATTATCTCTTCTTCATTATATGTTTGCTAAAAATCACCAGTTAAATTATCTGGCCCCAGGTTTTTTTGTGTGATGATGAGGTGAAGGGTTTTGGTAATAAACTTAATTTCCTTAATAGATACATATTTCTTTATTTTTCTATTTTTGAGGCAGTTGTAAGTTATCTTTTCCAAATAATTTTCAGTGTTATCCAAGGTGTTAAATTTATTGATATAGTCTTCATAATGTTTCCTTACTCTATTTTTAACAACTGCA
This sequence comes from Mirounga leonina, assembly GCF_011800145.1. NCBI lineage: Eukaryota > Metazoa > Chordata > Mammalia > Carnivora > Phocidae > Mirounga > Mirounga leonina. The sequence continues at coordinate 198,440 of NW_023270163.1, forward strand.
GGATCTGTAATGATAGCCTGCTTTCATTTCTGATATTGGCATTTGTTTGCTCACTCATATGCATTCTCTCTCTCTCTTTCTATCATCTCTATCTCTATCTCTACTTCTATCTCTTATTGTCTTCCTAGTTACATCAAGTGTGTTAATATTTTCAAAGAACCTACTGTTTATTTTTGTTAATTTTCTCCATTGTTTGTGTTCTATTTCATTGATTTTTGCTCTTATCTTCATTATTTCCTTCCTTCCGTTTAATTTGGGTTTATTTTGCTTGTTTTTCTAGTTTCTTGAGGTAAGAATATAGATTATTGATTTGTGAACTTTCCTTTGTTGTAATATAAGAATTTAAATGTAGAAGTTTTCTTTACAAATTACTTAATCTGTATATACCCCCATCCCCTCACTTTGGCATGCTATATTTTTTTATTTTCATGCAGTTCAATTTTTTTCTCTAATTTTTTCATGATTTCTTTTTATTTTTTAAATATAATTGTACTTTGGTTAGAAAGTATACTCTATAAGAATTCTATCTTTTGGAATTTTTAATACTTATTTTATGGACTTACATAGTCTATCTGTGTGAACATTTTATCTATACCTCAAAACAATGTGTGCAATAAATGCATGATCTGCAGCATCACCATGGGTCACATATTTATGCTTCCCTGCATGCCTATTAGTGGTTATTATACATTAGGCATTGTGGTTTACACAATATAGACACTCTGAATTCTGTTGTCTTCTTTTGAAGATTGTTGAAATTTGTTCTTTCGGGCAGTTAAATTCCTGACTGATCACCTTCACCCTAACTTCATTTTTACATTTTCTTAGGGTTGGTCAGTGAAAATCAAAGGTTTTACCAAGCCATTCTTAGCTTTTTCTACTTGAACTCTAAACTCTGTCACCCTTGCAGCCAAAAACCACTGAAATCTCTGCTTGTGTTTTTCAACCTTCCAATTGTAGTTTTCCATTGGCTCTTTGTTCTTTGGACTTTTCCCTATACAAACACAGTTCATGATTCAACCAAACACTTGAAGAAAGTTCATACCCATATTTTGGGGCAACTCTCACTTTGCATTGCTCCTTTCTAGGATATCCCTCTTCAATTTCTAATGATTCTGGCAATTACAGCCTCCCTTTTTTTTGACAATTTTAAGCCAATAGAATGGTGATTTTCTGTTGAAGTGCTTGCATCCCTTTTATGAAAACTGAGGAGTGCCTTAGGGGAAAAGTCTTATAATCATGAATCTTACCCAGTGCACTCTTCTTTTTTCAAAGACTGAATCCCCTTTGGTTTCTATCTGATTTGATTTCAGTCTCCCGTGCCTTCAAATAGTTATATTTTAAAAAATTTGTACCCAGTTTATAAGTATCTGTGGGGAGGATTATTCTGAAACAAACTACTCTGCCATTATCAGAAACAGACCTAAAGATACACATTTTTTTAAATACAGTTGCAATATTAGGGGAAAAAAGATACACATTTTTAAATGAAAATACTAGAAGACTCAACTCTTGTGAAACTTCCATTTAAAAAGCCTAACTAAACATCATTTGACTATCACTATGTGCAGTTTACTGTTAGCAACATGAACAATCTTTATAAAATATATAAATTTATTTTGGAAAGATGGTTTCAATAAGTTAATTATACATATACATTGGACAGAATCATTGTGAAAAATCCAATAAAAAGTTCAATTAAGCATCTAAATTATACATTTAATCATAGTTTTAAACTACACAAAACTGATTTGCATGTATTTTCACTTGAAAAATGTTTAATGTAAGATGAACATTGCATTTCTGTGCAGTCTCAACCCTATTAGTTATTTCCGCTGTAGAAATGGCAATGCATCTTTTTATCAAGTTTATTTTTGCTGAACCTGCAGTTCATTGAAAATCTTAGTTCTTGCCTTTCTTGAATCCTCGGTGCTGAAATTCAGGAACTTCTTTACTTTTTTTGAACATTGTATTCACCCAAAACACACCTGTAGGCCTAGTGTAATGTATGTTTTGTTTATTCAGAGAGGTGTTGCTCGTAAGAATGGCTGCCAGGGGCTTTGAGGTTTTTGTTATGACTTTATTGGTTTGGAAAAACCCATGTAAATCATCAGCTGTTTTTTCTATAACATATGAAAGTCAGATAAGCAACAGCATTTTTAATATTCTGAGGAGTGACTTGGGAGCCATAAAACTTAAGTGAAATCTTATTTCCACACAACCTTTAAAATAAGCCTTACACTCCTTTTTTTTTTTTTTGCACCCAAATTAACATACAATGTACAGATAATGGACATTTATGTATTCAAGCTATTGTTTAGTTTAAAGATTCTTATCTCATTGGTAAAGTTACACGTATTCTATTTTTTATAATTATTAATAACATCACAAACCAATTTTTGATTTTCCTTAGTTTTGTAAAAAACTGCTAAGTTGTCTTCCGAAATAGCTATACTAATTTGCCTTCCCACCAGAAATTACCAAGAGTTCCTTTTGCTTTATATCCTCATCAGTATTTGGTATTTTTGGTGTTTTGGACTTTAGCCACTTGAATAGGTTAGTAGTGGTACCTCAATATTGTTTTAATTTGCAGTTCCTTAATGACATGTTCAGCATGTTCACAATATGTACCAAAGCCACATAATGGAAGAAAATATTGGCAAATCAAATATCCAACAAAAAACCTATATCTAGAATATATAGGTCTAGATATAAAAGATTCAAGATTCTAGATTCAAAAAGAATCCTCAGAATTGAAAAATTAGAAAACAACTTTTTAAATGAGCAACATGCATCAATCCATACTTCAGTATAGTTGACATATGGATGTTAAATAAGCACATGAAAAATTTCTCTACATCATTAGCCACTACAGAAATGCAAATTAAATTCATTATTCAAATGGAAAAAAATGATATATTGGACTTCCTCAATATTTAAAAATATTTCCCAGGGCTGAAAACAGAGTAAGGCTGATTTCTGTGAGGTCCTGTGTGTACTAGGGTAGTAGGTCTCTTCAGTCCTCCTCAAGACCATCATATTTACTCCTGACAGGGCCTGCATGCCCTCTCCATCTGCTGACCTGAGGATGGTTCCTCAGGTCAAGGCCACCATCTCCTGAAATGCCAGAAAAAGAAGTCAAGGAGATGCAGAGTTGTCTTTACCCAATGTCCATGCATGAAGCCTCTCAAGACTGACAATGGGGGTGGATTTCTGTGAGATTCTATCTATCTGTAATGAGAGGTCCCCTCTGCCCTCCCTCTGGGTCCTTACCTTGATTCATGACAAAGCCTAGGATTCCTGAACCAAGGTTGTACCCTTCAGAAAAAGTTTCATCTCCCTCAGCCTCCCAAGATGGAAGTCCGGATATACTACACGAGGGAAATGCTTGGGTCTTCTGAGGGCAGACGGCAAGGGCAAGGCGAGGCTGGAGCCCACTCTATCAGCAGTGAAAAATCCACTCAGTCCTTCCTCAGAGGCTTTAACTTGAAGCCTGGCCTGGTGATAACTCTTATATGCTGATCTGAAGTCCCACCCTACAGAGGAAGCCTCACACCCAGTCCCTCAAGCTCCCAAGATGGAAGTTTGGAAATGATAACATCTCAGAGAGCCTGTCTTGGGCTTTTAGAGGCTGACATCAGGGGCAGGGTGGGACCGGGTTTCCCTATATCTATGGTGGGAAATCCCTTCTGCTCTTCCTTAGAAGCCCCACCTGGAAACCCGGGAGGACCTGGGACTCCTGCCTCTCTTGTCCTGAGTCAGACCCCCTCAGATGATTCCGGGCTTCCCTCAGACTCCATTGATGGGGTCAGGAAACACCACATCTGGGGACCCTGCATGGAATTTCTCTGGCTCAGGCAGGATTGGGGCTCCTTCATCTGAGGTTGAAGGTCCCCTCAGTCCTTCCTTAATGTCCTGCCTTTGACAACTTGCCGGGATCAGAGAAAAAATGGCAAACTGAAAAGTCTATATCTCACAAAAAAATACAAGAAAATTTAATGAGCTGGAATTAGGCAAAGAGCTCTAAAGAGTGACACCAAAAAATGATTCAAAAAGAAAAATAATAAATTGAGCATCAGCAATATTTAAAAACTTTATCTCTCTGAGAAAGAAATGCTTAAGATCAGATAAAGTCAAGCTACAGACTGGAAAACAGTATTTGCAAATCAACTTAGGATCTCTATCCAGAATACATAAAGGGCCCTCAAAATTGAAAAAAAAAACACAGGGAAAACAATTTTTTTTTTTTTTTTTTACTGCAGAAATAGTTTTTTTTTCATTATGTTCAGTTAGCCACTGTATAGTACTTCATTAGTTTTTGATGTAGTTTTCAATGATTCATTAGTTACGTATAACACCTAGTGCTCATCACAACACACGCTGTCCTTAATACCCATCACCCTGTTATCCCCTCCCCCCACTCCCCTCCCCTATGAAAACCTCAGTTTGTTTCCTGGGGTTCATAGTTTCTCATGGTTCGTCTCCCTCTCTGATTACTCCCCCTTCAGATTTCCCTCCCTTCCCCTATGGTCCTCCATGCTATTACTTATGTTCCACATATGAATGAAACCGTATGATAATTGTCTTTCTCTGCTTGACTTACTTCACTTAGCATAATCACCTCCAGTTCCATCCATGTTGATGCAAATGGTGGGTATTCATCCTTTCTGATGGCTGAATAATATTTCATTGTATATATGGACCGCATCTTTATCCATTCATCCGTTGAAGGGCATCTTGGCTCCTTCCACAGTTTGACTATTGTGGACATAGCTGCTAAGAATAATGGGGTGCATGTGCCCCTTCTTTTCACTACATCTGTATCCTTGGGGTAAATACCTAGTAGTGCAATTGCTGAGTGGTAGGGTACTCTATTTTTAACATCTTGAGGAACCTCCATACTGGTTTCCAGAGTGGCTGCACCAGCTTACATTCCCACCAACAGTGTAAGAGGGTTCCCCTTTCTCTACATCCTTGCCAACATTTGTTGTTTCTTGTTTTGTTAATTTTTGCCATTCTAACTGGTGTAAGGTGATATCTTATTGTGGTTTTGATTTGTATTTTCCTGATGGCTAGTGATGTTGAGCATTTTTTCATGTGTCTGTTAGCCATTTGTGTGTCTTCTTTGGAGAAGTGTCTGTTCATGTCTTCTGCTCATCTTTTGACTAGGTTATTTGTGTTTTGAGTGTTTAGTTTGAGAAGTTCTTTATAGATCTTGGATACCAGCCCTTTATCTGTAATGTCATTTGTAAATATCTTCGCCCTTTCCGTGGGTTGCCTCTTTGTTTTGTTGACTGTTTCCTTTGCTGTGCAGAAGCTGTTTATCTTGATGAAGTCCCAAAAGTTCATTTTTGCTTTTGTTTCACTTGCCTTTGGATATGTGTCTTGAAAGAAGTTATTGTGGCCTTTGTTCTCCTCTACAATTTTGATGGATTCCTGTCTCACATTGAGGTCTTTCATCCATTTTGAGTTTATCTTTGTGTATGGTGTAAGGGAATGGTCTAGTTTCATTCTTCTATATGTAGCTGTCCAATTTTACCAGCACCACTTATTGAAGAGACTGTCTTTTTTCCATTGGATATTTTTTCCTGATTCATCAAAGATTAGTTGACCATAGAGTTGAGGGTCCATTGGTTTATGTGTCTGTTTTTGTGCCAATACCATGCTGTCTTGGTAAGCACAGCTTTGTAATATAGCTTAAAGTCAGGCAATGTGATGCCCCTGGCTTTGTTTTTCTTTTTCATCATTCCCTTGGTGATTTGGGGTCTTTTCTAGTTCCATACAAGTTCTAGGATTGTTTGTTCCAGATCTTTGAAAAATGCCAATGGTATTTTAATAGGGATGGCATTGAAAGTGTAAATTGCTCTGGGCAGGATATACATATTAACAATGTTTATTCTTCCAATCCATGAGCATGGAATGTTTTTCCATCTCTTTGTGTCTTCCTCAATTTCTTTCATAAGTGTTCTATAGTGTCTAGAGTATAGATCCTTTACCTCTTTGGTTAGGTTTATTCCTAGGTATCTTATGGTTTTTGATGCTATTGTGAATGGAATCAATTCCTTAATTTCTCTTTCTACAGTTACATTGTTAGCATATAGAAAAGCAACTGACTTCTGTGACATTGATTTTGTATCCTGCCACATTGCTGTATGAGTTCTAGTAATTTGGGGGTGGAGTCTTTTGGGTTTTCCACATAAAGTATCATGTCATCTGCCAAGAGGGAGAGTTTGAAAAATTTGCCAATTTTTATTTCTTTTTGTTGTCTGATTGCTGAGGCTAGGACTTCTAGCACTATGTTGAACAAAAGAGGTGAGAGTGGGCATCCCTGTCATGTTCCTGATCTTAAGGGAAAAGCTCTCAGCTTTTCCCCATTGATAATGATACTTGCTGTGGGCTTTTCATAGATGGTTTTTATAGTACTGAGGAATGTTCCCTCTATCCCTATACTCTGAAGAATTTTAATTGGGAACGGATGTTGTGTTTTGTCAAATGCTTTTTCTGCATCAATTGAGAGGATCATATGGTTCTTGTCTCTTCTTTTATTGATGTGCTCTATCATGTTGATTAATTTGTGAATGTTGAACCACCCTTGCATCCCAGGCATAAAACCCACTTGGTCATGGTGAATAATCCTTTTATTTATTTTTATTTATTTTTTTTAATTATGTTAATCACCATACATTACATCATTAGTTTTTGATGTAGTGTTCCATGATTCATTGTTTGCGTATAACACCCAGTGCTCCAATATACAATGGAATATTATGCAGCCATCAAAAGGAATGAGATCTTGCCATTTGCAATGATGTGGATGGAACTGGAGGGTGTTATGCTGAGCGAAATAAGTCAATCAGAGAAAGACATGTATCATATGACCTCACTGATATGAAGAATTCTTAATCTCAGGAAACAAACTGAGGGCTGCTGGAGTGGGGGGGGGTGGGAGGGATGGGGTGGCTGGGTGATAGACACTGGGGAGGGTATGTGCTATGGTGAGCGCTGTGAATTGTGCAAGACTGTGGAATCACAGATCTGCACCTCTGAAACAAATAATGCAATATATGTTAAGAAAAAAAAAAAAGAAGAAGATAACAGGAGGGGAATAATCCTTTTAATGTACTGTTGGATCCTATTAGCTAGGATCTTGTTGAGTATTTTGGCATCCATGTTCATCAGAGATATTGATCTGTAATTTTCCTTTTTGATGGGGTCTTTGCCTGGTTTTGGGGTCAGGGTAATACTGGCCTCATAGAAGGGGTTTGGAAGTTTTCCTTCTGTTTCTATTTTTTGGAACAGCTTCAGTAGAATAGGTATTATTTCTTCTTTAAATGTTTGGTAGAATTCCCCTGGTAAGCCATCTGGCCCTGGACTTTTGTTTTTTGGGAGGGTTTTGATTACTGCTTCAATTTCATTACTGGTTATTGGTCTATTCAGATTGTCTATTTCTTTCTGTTTCAGTCTTGGTAGTTTGTAAGTTTCCAGGGAGGCATCCATTTCTTCCAGTTTGCTTAATTTGTTGGCATATAGTTGCTGGTAATAATTTCTAATAATTGTTTCTAGTTCCTTGGTGTTAGTTGTGAACTCTCCCCTTTCATTCATGATTTTATTAATTTGGGTCCTTTCTCTTTTCTTTTGGATGTTTGGCCAGTGGTTTATCAACCTTATTAATTCTTTCAAAGAACCAGCTTCTAGTTTCATTGATCTGTTCTGTTTTTCTGGTTTCTATTTCATTGATCTCTGCTCTGATCTTTATTATTTCTCATCTCCTGCTGGGTTTAGGTTTTATTTGCTGTTCTTTCTCCAGCTCCTTTAGGTATAAGGTTAGCTTGTGCATTTGGGATTTTTCTAATTTTCTGAGAGAGGCTTGGATGGCTATGTATTTCCCTCTTAGGAACGCCTTTGCAGTATCCCATAGGTTTTGGACTGAAGTGTTTTCATTCTCATTAGTTTCCATGAATTGTTTAAGTTTTTCTTTAATTTCCTGGTTGACCCATTCATTCTTTAGCAGGATGCTCTTTAACTTCCAAGTGTTTGAATTCCTTCTAAATTTTTTCTTGTGATTGAGTTCCAGTTTCAAGGCATTGTGGTCTGATAAAATGCAGAGAATAATCTCAATCTTTTGGTATTGGCTGAGACCTGATTTGTGACCCAGTATGTGGTCTATTTTGGAGAAAGTTCCATGTGCATTCAAGAAGAATGAGTATTCTGTTGTTTTAAGGTGGAATGTTCTGTATATATCTACAAAGTCCATCTGGTCCAATGTGTCATTCAACGCTCTTGTTTCTTTGTTGATCTTCTGTTTAGATGATCTGTCCAATGCTGAGAGTGGAGTGTTAAAATCTCCTACTATTAATGTATTATTGTCAATCTGATTCTTTATTTTGGTTAACAGCTGGCTTATGTAGTTGGCTGTTCCCATGTTGGGGGCATATTTACAATTGTTAGATTTTCTGGTGGGATAGACCCTTTAAGAATGATATAGTGTCCCTGTGGATCTCTTATTAGAGTCTGGTTTAAATTCTAATTTTTCTGATATAAGAATTGCTACCCCAGCTTTCCTTTGAGGTCTGTTGGCATGATAAATGGTTTTCCATCTCCTCACTTTCAGTCTGGAGGTGTCTTTAGGTTCAAAATGAGTCTCTTATAGCAGCATATGGATGGGTCCTGTCTTTGTATCCAATCTGCAACCCTGTGCCATTTCATGGGAGTATTTAGTCCATTCACATTGAGAGTTACTACTGAAAGATATGTATTTATTGCCATCCTATTGTCTGTACAGTCCCTGTTTCTATGGATTGTCTCTGTAAATTTCTGGTTTATATTACTCTTGGGGTCTTTCTTCTTTTATAGAATCCCCCTTAGTATTTCTTGCAGGGCTGGCTTGGTGGTCATATATTCTTTCAGTTTCTGCAGGTCCTGGAAGCTCTTTATCTCTCCATCTGTTCTGAATAAGAGCTTTGCTGGATAAAGTATTCTTGGCTGCATGTTCTTCTCATTTAGTACTCTGAATATGTCTTGCCAGGCCTTTCTGGCTTGCCAGGTCTCTGTGGACAGGTCTGATGTTCCTCCCTCTGTACATAAGTAATCTCTTCCCCGTAGCTGTTTTCAGGATGGCTTCCTTGGTTTTAAGATTTGTGAGTTTTACTGTTACATACCAGTGTGTTGGTCTGTTCTCCTTGATCTTGGTTGGGGGGGGGGGGGTCCTCTCTGCCTCTAGGACATGAATACTTGCTTCATTCCCCAGATTAGGGAAGTTCTCAGCTATGATTTGCCCAAATATATCTTCTAATCCTCTCTCTCTCTCCACCCCCTCAGGGATCCCAATAATTCTGACATTGGAATGTTTCATGGTATGGTTAATCTTTAAGTCTGTTCTCATGGATTTTAAGCTGTTTATCCCAGGCCTCCTCCTCTTCCTTCCTTTCTATCAGTTTATCTTCTAGATCACTAATTCATTCTTCTGCCTCATTTACCCTAGCTGTTAGAGTATCCAGTTTAGACTGCATCTCATTCATAGCATTTTTAAGTTCGGCCTGATTGGCTCTCATTTCTGCCCTTAGAGATTCTATGTTGCTGCTAATGGTTTTCTCAAGCCTAGCTATTGTCTTCATAATTGCTACCCTGAAATCTATTTCTGACATCTTGCTTATATCCATATCCATTAGATCTGCAGGAGAGGCCATTGTGTCTGGTTCTTTTCTTTGTTGGGAGTTCCTCCTCCTAGTCATTCTGTTGAGGGGTGTTTGAGGGGATGTACAGAGTCCAAAATATCAACCACAGTCCAGGCAAGATGCACCCTGGGAAAGTTCAGAGCAGTCAGAAACCACCACCAAAAAAACACAGCCAAAATGAAACCCAAGAATAAGATTTATAAAATTAAAAAAAAAAAGGGGAGGGGCAGATGAGGGGGGCATCTATAATCTCTCAAATTGGCAAGGTAGGGTGTTTCAGTTCTTCCTGGGTGTATTTTGTTTTCTTTGTTAGAGAACACTACTTCCCAGAGTTACAGGAAAATTAAAACTGGTATATATATAAAGGTAGTATTGAATAGGGAAAAAATGACTACATTGAAGCTTAGATAGATAGATAGATTCATATATATATATATATATATATATATATATATATATATATATATATGAATGAAAGGGAAAACAGTTTTTAAATGGGCAGAATATACTTCACTAAAATTAATGTATGCATGTTAAATAAGCCCATGAAAAATTTTTCTACATTATTAGCCATTAGAGAAAAGCAAATTAAAGCACAGTAAGATGCAACTTTTGAGAATAGATTAAAAAAATAACATTGAAATTACTAAGCACCAGCAAAGATGTAGAACAACTTGAACTCTCATGCATTGCCCCAGTGAATATAAAGTTGAACAGTCACTGTGGGGAATGACTTTGTAATTTCTTATATACATATACACTTATCACTTGACTCAACAATCTCATGCCTGGGAGAAAAAAAATTATGTTCACACAAAAATATATACATGATTGTCTATGATAGCTCTACTCATATATGACAAAAGCTTTGAGCAATCTAATGTCCTCACAAGGGTGAACGAATTAATGAACTGAGGTGCATCCACATAATGGAATGCTACTAAGCAGCAAAAGGGATAGACTATTGACACACAGAGCGATTTAGAAGAATCTCAAAGACTGTTTACTATGTAAGCAAAGCGAGTATCAATAAGTTATATACTCTATTACTTCAATTATATGACACTCTTTGAGATATGTAACTGTGAGTGTGGAAAACAGATGAGTGGTTGTCAGGGTTAGGTGTTGGAAGAGTATATAAATGCAAATAGCACATGGGAGGGTTTTTTTATTTTTTTGTAGAGGACAGTTATGAAACCATTCAGTATCCTGATTATGGTTGTCATTACACAAATTTAGACAGGGGTAAAAATCATGGCACTGTACACCAAAGAAGTATTATTGTTTGCTATTTTAAAAAATAAAATGGAAATGGAAAAATAAGATAGCTAGATAAATATAATAATGTCAGAAAAAATAATTTCATAAGAATAAATAACAGATATTACATAATGTTAAAAGAGTCAAATTATCAAGATGACATAGCAGTCCTTAATATGTACAAACTTAAAAGCAGAGGTTCAAAACACATTAACTAAATAAAACAAGAGATTGGGAAATGAGAAATAATTGAAGCTACAATTATATTTGGAGACATCATCATTCCTCTCTGTATAAATAATCAAATAATTAAAAAATGAAACCTGAAAAAGAATATTAACCAAATTGATTTACTTGGCATTTACAAAACACTCCAAGAGCAAAATGTACATTCTTTTCAAGTGCACTCAGAACATTCACACAGACCATAAAACAACACTTGACAAATTTTTTTTAAAAATGGGAATTATGTATTTCTCTACCCATAATAGAATTAAAGCAAAGAATAGAACTAAAGAGATATGTAAAAAGTCACCAAATTTTTGGAAACTAAACAACACATTTTTACCATTCCTACTTGAAAGAAATTATTGAGGGAAGTTAGGAAATATATCCAACTAAATGAAAACGAAAACAAGACACATCTGAATTTAAGGGATTCAGCTAACACTGTGCTTAAGGGTAAATTTATGTCACTAAATGCTTTTATGCAGCTTAAAAAAGACCCAAATCAATATTCTAATATTCCACCTAAAGTATAAAAAGAAAAATAAATTCAACCCACGTAATGCAGAAGAATAGGAATAATATAGATAAGAGCAGAAATCAGTGAAATTGAATTTAGAAAAACAATGCCTGTCAATGGAAACAAAACTGGTTCTTCAAAAAGATCAGAGAAGCTAAAATATCTGCTGTTGTTCTGAGAAATTAAAATTAAAAGAGGTTGAGAAGCAATGGTGTAGGACATAGCTAAAAGTATAGGGAACTATATATAGAGAAAGGGACATATCATGGAATTGCTTTCAGAACGTGCAAAAATGATAAGAACATGTCATATAATCAAGCTCTTGGCAGTGCCAGAAAACCAGGCAGCAAAACTGGGATTCAGTGTATTGGGTATATTAGGGTCCACACGGATAGATGCCCATGTAGGAGCATGATGAAATCCCTGTCTGAGAAAGTCTTCCATCCTCTGTGCTCAGGGAAAGCCTAGAGTTCCGTGGTTGGGTGTGAGAACCCACCACCCTGGGGATCAAGGAAAGAAAGCATGCTGAGTTGGTAGGGACTCTGGGCTTAACAGTCCTCATTTTAATCAGACTATTTTGCCTTCCTCAAGTTCATGGATCAGATTCTTTTTGAAGGCTTCCATTGGAATGAGAGAGGTCCCACTTCTAAAATTTTGACAATGTCCACCAGTTAGATATTGTAAGAATTATGGAGAACTGGCCTCTGGGTACTCTGGCCCAAGTTGGCCTCAGTCTTGCTCTGTTTGCTATGAAAAACTTTAGTTACTGCACAGCTGCCAGCTTCCTAAAACAAACACACTAAATTAGAGGAAGGAGTAAGTGTCTGGGTATTAATAGGTATAAGCTGAGACCTGAACAAAGGATGCCAAGAGCAGAGCTTTTTTTTTTTTTTTTTTTTTTTTTTTAAGATTTTATTTATTTATTTGTCAGAGAGAGAGACAGAACACAAGCAGGGGGAGAGGCAGGCAGAGGGAGAAGCAGGCTCCCTGCTGAGCAAGGAGCCCCATGTGGGACTCGATCCCAGGACCCTGGGATCATGACCTGAGCCGAAGGCAGCCGCTTAACCAACTGAGCCACCCAGGCGTCCCAAGAGCAGAGCTTTAAAAGTGATCTGAGATAGTCGATGTGAGATTGAAATGTCATGATCACTGTATATATACTATGAGCCACAAATACACAGGCATGGACATAGTCAGGTATATACATATATCTAAATTTAAGAAAATGCAGGAAAACTTTCTCTTCTTGTTTACTACTATAGGAATTCTTTTTCCCTTTAAAGTATTACCTAGATGTATTATGCCTTTTAAATTTTGGCTGCCAAGTGTGTTCACAGGAAAGGGATGACATTCTGCAACATGTAGATTTCTATACAACACTCTACTGCAGCTTAGTCTAGTCTAGTCTTAGTCTAGCCTAGTATCCTCTCCTGAAAGTCAGACCCCTGGTTCCTATGGCTTACCAAACCTATTCACCTAGACATCCCACTCAACTTCACTGTCTACGTGGCCCACAGTGATATCATCTGCCACACCCTTCTTCATGTCAACCGTAATTCAAATTACCACCAGTTCTTTCTCCCTTATCCTCAATCTCATCTGGGAGGAATGATTTCTGCCTAGTCAGCAAATATAAGACCTCAGAATCATTATATATTATCCTGTCATTTCACAGTTGCTAATTTCCTAATATTTTCTAGAATCTGTCTCCTGCTCTTTTTCTCATATCCACAGCTTAAATTACATGTGTTATCATTCCTTTGGTTTATTTCCTTGGTGTTTCTCCCCAGCATATGTTCAGTAAATGCTTCCTGACTGAAAGGATGAATGAGAGAATGATTAACTGAGTGAATGAATAAGTGAATGAATGAATGAATGAAGGAAGGAAGGAAGGATCACATGTTTTGATTCAAAATGTGGAATGTGAGCCCTACCTGGGCCTTTGAACTCCATGGAAGAAATTGAAAATGCTACAAATGGCTCCAGAATTTCCCTAGGAAATTATTACTGAGTTTGTCATTATGGACTTCTCATACCCAAGCCCAAGCACTGTCTTAGACTTGGAGATGTTCTCAATATCATGATACATAATATCAATATCATGATACATGATACTTCTTACTTTGGACTCTACATAGTCCATCAGTTTAACAAGGAAGGGTGCCATCTCCATGGGTTTCCATCCACCCTGCAAATGTCTGCACCTTGGACAAATCTTCTATCTGGTAGCAACATAGACCAATAGTCATAGCCATAGGACATCTGCCCTCTAGTGTGCCAAGAGCTCAGAATCTGGGGGAGGCAGCCTGAGCCAGGGACAAAACCCAGACCTATTTCAAGGCATGTCCACACCCAGCCCTTTACCTGCAGAGTCACTGAAGTGATTAGTCCCAGGGCATTGCTCCACTCCCTCCTTGCAGGTGTACACTCCCTTCCACTAGTCACTAGTGTTTCTGGTCTGTCTCAACTGTCAGACATCAGTCACCACTCCCACTCACTCACATAGCCCCAGCCTTTACAGAGGGGTCCACTGTGCACAGAGGAGACACATCCCAGCCTCCAGCAGGCACCAAGGCATCTCTCAGCCCTGGGACACCAGCAAGGGTGCAGTGGACCCTTGTACTCAAGAGTATTCAAGACTATTGCTCAGCCAGATTATGCAGGGAGCAGCTGTGCTCTTCCTGACAGAACTTAGCATGGTCCTAAGGTAGGGGCTGGTATCTGGCATGCTGCAGGGCCACTCCTCCAGTTGATCTGTTTACTCAGACCACACTAAGACTTTCAGCTGGTAATGATGATTCTGAGATCTCCCAAACTTATTCGTGAAAGATTTCCTGTACAACATTCACTCCCCACTTATCACCCAGATTCCTAACCAACTCTGACAGAAAGAATTACAGTTTCTCAGAGCCCCAAAGTGCCTTGGCTCAGGGCCTTTTTACTTAACTTCTCCTATCTGGAGTCTCACTTCCTCACTCTTTTTTCTTGTTCTGTATCTCTTAGAGGACATGTCACCATCTTCCTGATATGATTGCTGCTCCTAGCCTCTACCATTCTTTGGGTAGGGGTCTGTCCTGCTGATCCTACCATCCCCACTACTAAAGCAGGGCCTTCCAAAAAGCAAGTACTGAAGAGATGTTTGGTGAATGAAAGAATCAGTGAGCAGGGACTTTCATCTATTAAGATTTCATCTACTTTCTTCAATAGGCCAAGCAAATCCAAGTATATCTTTTTCATTTTCCAGAATGGTGGACTGGAAGGTATAAACAAGCCCAAGAATAAGCCATCCTTTACATTTTCCCCTCTGTTTACTGAACCCTATACTTTACTGCTTGGCTCTTTCACAATTCCAAAGAAATTTCTATTCCAATGTTATCTTGTACCAGGTCCCCCAAAAGATGGGAGGTTTCCCAAATTTTTGCAAAATATTGAAACTCTTATTTTTAAACCGGAAAAACAGCAATAAAAACATTACCAATGTCATTCTAAACTTAGAGCCTTTAGGGAATTAAACCTTCCATTAAAAGGGACATTTGAAAAATACCAAAAGAAAAAAAAAGATAAACTTCCAAGTCACTCATATGGAATGGGAACACAAAGTTGTACGCTGTGTTCTCCCCAGCCTGACCTTGACTCTCCTCTACTTAGAGCCAAGACTGCCCTCCTCAAACACAGAGTGATGATTCAGCCTCACTCTTCAGTTGGGACAGGAAAAGCTGCTGACCAATGTCATGCAAGGAACATGGCAGTAGTATTATCCATGGAGCCATTTCTGGCCTGGGCCCTCCCTTCCTCATCTCTTAAAGCCTCCTCATACCAGCATGAGAAGGAAGTAGGGTCGGTCCCTTTAACCTTGGCCAAAAATTCCAGAACTTTCATCTTGCTGGTTTTAGCATGAGCCCTGGGGTCCCACAGAAATTCATAGTGTGGAGGATCACTGTTAGGCACCTGCCAGTACTCCTGATAATTCTCCTGCACCCAATCTCTGGTGATGAGCTTCCTGGGCTCCCCATAAATGAAATGATCCCTCCCAGCATACACTCCCATCATATTCAGGAAATCCCAGATGTCTTCATCAGGGGCACAATTGCCCTATGAAGATCACACCCAGGATGATTATCAGGAGACCATTTTTAGGCATGCTCTGGTTGTCGCTAAGCATCTCATCACGGGTGAGGTCCAGGGAGTTGACAAGGACATAGGAGTGGGTGGTGGGGTCCACTTCCTTCACATCAATGCCAGAGATCACCTCCAAACACTTAGACACTTTCTTGAAGATCACAGGGAGTTGTTTCTTGTACCTTTTGATGACAACCTTCAGCATTTCTGCCTTTGTGATGGGCTCCTTCAATCAATACTTGAGGACCATGAAATGCACCAAATCAGCCACCTTCTCATCTAGTGGGCCTCTGGGCAAAGATTCAGTGTCTGCTGATGTCTGTGGGGAACTTGTATCCTCTTCTTCTTGGCTGTTGGAGACTCCTTCTGATGTGCTCCATGATGCAGAGAAGGAGCAGCTCTGAGGACTCTAGGGAGGACTGAGTGTTGCAGCAGGTTCCTCTTCCTCCTCCTCCTCTAGGGAGACTGGGATCACAGGCGAGGAAGGTGGGGAGATGGAGGTGGAGGGGTAAGAGAAGTTGAAAGAGCAACTGGAAATAGAGGAAGTCTCCTCATTGGCTTCAGCTGTGAACACATGTACTACTGCCAGGCCCTGTATCTCACTTTGGGCCTGAAAGTCTGGCGTAGACACTTTGGAGAGTGAGGCACGATGACTCTTATTGGCAGCAGCAAGTAGAAGTGTGAGCAGGATGGTTGGAGATGGGGTACCACAGGTCTGGAGGAGAGAGGGAGAGGGTCAGCAGCCTCAGTGGAGAAATGCACTTTGGCAGCTCTGGACAAAGACTGACTTACAGGTTTCCTCTTTAGGGGGTGCTCTAGGACCCCAAAGGCCTTCTGGACTTTGAGTCACTTTGTCCCTTAAGATCATATCAGAGGATGTAAGAGAGTTTCCCAGGCTGTAACCAACCAGAAAGCCTAGGATTCTTGGGTTGACTGTAGGCAGATGGGATCAGGCACTGTAGGCTTCCCTCTGTTCTGGCATGGGTAGATACCTTAGTAGACACTGAATGTGGCACTGAATCCTGGCACTGAGTGGGCCCCTTCTGTTCTGCTGACCTGAGGACACATGCTTTAGAACAAGGCCCTCATCACCCAGTTCCTGGAGCCCTTGTAAGAGGAATTGAGGGGGCACCTCAGGATATAGATGACAAGCAGAGCCTCCTGTGTTCTAGTATGGGAGGTACCCTCAAGCCAAGATCCCCATTTCCCTGAGACCCCAAAGAGGATGTAATAAAGTGGGATTATCTGCCTGAAGGCCCTGCCTGGGGATTCCTAGGACCGAAAGTCAGAATGGGTTTCTGAGAATACACTTTAGGGTGGGAGATCCCCTCTGCCCTCCCTCAGAGTCCTCTTCTTGATGCCTGATTGGGCCTGAAACTCCTCCCTCTGCTAACCTGAGGTCACGCCCCTCTGAGAGAACCTCACCACTCTCAGCCTCCCAAGATGGAAGTCCAGATACACCACATCCAGCCTCCCTGCCTGGGGCCTCACAAGGCTGAAAGGGACAAAGCAGTCCTGGGTCTCCCTCTATATGGGGTAGAATGTCCCTTAAATCTTCCCTCTTAATCATCAGCTTGATGCCTGGTAGGGCCTGGGACTCTTCTCTTGTGTACTGAGCTGGGCCACTTCAGAATAAGATCCTCACTTCTCTGACAACCCCTTCAATCAGATGGAAGAGTGGAAAATTCACCCCCATAACACATGGCTAAGTCTGCCTTAACTTCCCAGGCTGAGAGCAAGTTAGATTTCATGGGGCCCGTTGTGTTCTAGGATGGCAGGTGCCCTTAGTCCCCTTCAAGGTGTACATATTTGCCCCATCTGGGCCTGAGCTCTCTCTTTAATGGAAGTAGTCTCAGGCCAAGATTTCCATGTCCATGTGATGCATGAAGAGGTAAGGAGTGAATCTGCCTGATATTCCTCCCTAGACCATCTCCAGGCTAACAGCAGGGGCATGGCAGTGCCTGGCAGCCTTCTGTGTTGAGCATTCCCCTGAGTCCTCTCACAAGAGTCCTCTCTCAAGAGTCCTCACCTTGAATACTGGCACTGTCTGGGCCCCCTTTCCCTGCTTACCCAAGAGTGGCCTCCTCAGACCAAGGTATTCACTTCCTAGAGACAATCTGGCAGCAGTGAGGGTCCACCACATGCTTATACATTGTCTCAGGGTCTCTGAGAGCTGTCAACATGGGCATGGTGAGGCTGAGGCCCATCACTCCTGGGTGGTGGGTTCTATCAGTCCTTACTCAGAGTCTGTACCTTGACTCCTTGTTGAGCTTGCGCCTCCTCCCTCTACTGACCTGATTCTGCCCCCTCAGACCAAGGTCCTCGCCTCTCCTGGATGCCCTAGGGGAAATCAGATGCTGCTGCTTATGGCTACCATGTCCCAGGGCCTATTAGAGCTAACACTGGGAGGCAGGACTGGATTGTGTGAGGCCTTCCTTTGTTCTACAGTAGAGTACCCATCCTCCCTCAAGATACTAATATCCAGGGGTGCCTGGGTGGCTCAGTTGGTTGGGTGACTGCCTTTGGCTCGGGTCGCGATCCTGGAGTCCCGGGGTCGAGTCCCACGTCCGGCTCCCTGCTCGGCGGGGAGTCTGCTTCTCCCTCTGACCCTCACCCCTCTCATTCTCTCTCTCTCAAAAATAAATAAAAATTAAAAAAAAAAAAAAGATACTAATATCCAAACCTGGCAAGGCCTCAGCCACACCACTCTCTACTGACTTTAATGTTGCCCTTTCAGTCAAAGCCTTAGCTCTCTAAGATACTACTCGCCACTGATAGAAGTGAGAGAACACCACATCTGGCCACCATAGGTCCTAACATGGCTGACAGCAGGTGCAGGGCAAGGTTTCTGTGGGGCCCCTCTGTTTGCAATGGGAAGTCCCATTACACATCCTCAAGGTCACCATATTTCCTCCTGGCAAGGTCTGCATTCCTCCCTCTGCCGAGGTAAGGATGTGTCCCTCAGGCCAAGCCACTCATCTCCTTTGTCAAGGTGAGAGCTATGAGGGAGGATTTAGGGGAACTTCTACCCCATATGAAGGGGAGCCACACCTTCTCTGTCCCTGCTTTCACAAGAAATTGGTGTCAGAATTATGAAAGAGGTGTCTTCTGCCTGAAATCCATGCACAAGTCTTCTCAGAGATGACCCTAGAGCAAGTTTCTGTGAGGTGAAAGATTTCCTCTGTCCTTCCTTTAGGTCTTCACATAGCCATCTATATGCAACTGCAACTCCTTACTCTGCTTAATCTGATGAGGCACCATTCAAAGAATGCCTCACATCTCTCAGACTCCCAAAGTGGAAGACAAGAAATGTATTCAGGGACCCTCTCTAGGACTTTCAAGACTGACTGCAGGAGGAAGAAAGGACTGTGTTACCCTCTATGTGGCAAGAGGTCCCTTTACCCATTCCTCAGAATCCTTACCTTTGCTGACCTGACTCAGCAACCCCACTCCCAAAATGAAGCTGTGCTTCTCTCAGACTCCTAAGATGAAGGTCAGGAACCGAGATGGAAGCCAGGATACACTAGAGCTAGTTACCTCTACCCAAGCATCCTAGAGCTGACAGTAAAGACAGGTGTGGATTCTGTGGGCCCCTCTGTGTTCTAGGTTGGTAAATACTCTGAGTTACCCTCAAGGTTTTTATGTTTACTCCAGACAGGGCCTGAACCTTCTATCTCTGCTGGCATGAAGATGTCTCCCTCAGGCCAAAGTTGCCTCTTTCCTGAGACTCCCAAAGAGGAAGTGAAGGAGTCAGGAACTTCTGTCTATCAGCCCTGCCCAGGGCCTCCCAGGGCTGACAGCATGAGCAGGTGCTTGTGGATCCTCCTCTATCTGAGGTGGGAAGTCCACTCAGTCCTTGCACAGAGTCTTCTTGGTGACTTCTAGCAGGGCCTAGGTTCCTCACTTTCCCAACCTCAAGCCAGTCCCCTCTGAACAAGTCCCTCATCCCTCTTTGATCCCCCAACTGGGAGAAGACCTATCATTCATCACCATGGCTGAAGGTGTGGAGAGCTGGATTGTGTGGGGCCTCCTCTATGTGGGGTGGGGTTTTCTGCAGTCACCCTTCAGAGCCCTAATCTTGATGACTGGCCCATCATGGGGATCCCCTATTCTTCCAAAGATTACAGTGTGATGCAGGTAAAAAGGGATTAATTTACTATGGGAAAACCTGAGAAATGCTCCCTCATCAAGCTAACACCATTACTGATAAACCATGTTGATGGTGTGCACCATGGATATGATGTGACAAGAATGGCCCTTCACCTCATTCATCATCCTCCCAAAAATCATAATCCATGTCTAATGTTGAGGAAACTATCAGACAAATCCTAATTGAGGGACATTCTACAGAATACCTGACCCATATTCCTAAAAACTGTCAAGGTTATCAAAAACAAGGAACTCTCAGAAATTGGCACAGCCAAGAGGAGTTTAAAGAGATATGGTCAGTGAAAGTAAGAGGGTGTCCTGGAGGGGATGCTGAACAGAAAAAAAGAAAAGTGATGAAACATAAGGAAATCTGAATAAAGTATGGACTTTTGTAAATAATTACGTATCAGTATTGGTTCATCAGTTGTAACAAATGTACTACACTAATGCAAGATGTCAATATGAAGAACTGAGATTGGGACATATGTGAAATTTCTTCACTATTGTTGCAATTTTCCTGTAAATCTAAAACTATTCTAAAATGAACCTTTAAAAACTTAAAAATATGTTAGCAAACTAGATAAAGTATATGTATGAAAAACCTATAGCCGGGCACCTGGGTGGCTCAGTTGGTTAAACGACTGCCTTCGGCTCAGGTCATGATCCTGGAGTCCTTGGATCGAGTCCCGCATCAGGCTCCCTGCTCGGCAGGAAGTCTGCTTCTCCCTCTCCCGTTCCCCCCTCTTGTGCTCTCTCTCTCTCACTCTCTCTCTCAAATAAATAAATAAAAAAAATCTTAAAAAAAAAAAAAAACCTATAGCCAACATCATACTTTTTGAGGGAGATTTGAAAGCTTTTACTTTGAACTTGGGAACTAAACTAGGGTTCCCACTATCACCATTTCTATTCAATACTGTAATGGAGGTAGCAGCAGTGCAATGATGCGAAGCAGAAGTAACAAAAGGGAAAGGGATCAGAAAGTAAGAAATAAAGCTTTCACGATAAACAGATGATTAGACTGTGTATGAGGAAAATCCAAAATGAAAAAAAAAAGAAAGCTAAGCTATTCAACCCATAAACATGTATATAAGTTTGCTAAGTGTAAGATCAATATACCAAAAAATGAACTTTGTTTTCTGCCAGAAACAAATGTGTGAAAATGAAAGTAAACAAAATATAACTTGTAATCTATAATACCAAAACACCAAGTATCTTAGACTATATTTAACTTAAAAAATTAAGAGCTTTACAGAAAGAAGTATTTAAAAATATAAAAATGTTGTTTAGATATATTCATAAATCCCTCTATATATTAAATAAAATACATTCACAGATGTAAGGGTTTAATACTGTAAACATTTTGCTTATCACAAAAAAAAGAAAATGCAGATTAACTGCAACCCCATATTTAAAAACAGGAAAGGGCTTCATATGTGAATATGTGTGTACATGATACCATGGATGATTCTAAAATATAAAGGCGTACAAATAAATGGCCAAACAAGTCAAGATATTCTTGAGAAAACTAGAAGATAAGAGCAATTACTCTGCTAGCTGGTAAGAAGTACAAGCAAGCTCCAGTAACAAAGCTTATGGTTTGGGTGCAGACACCAACAAGGAGACCAATGAAACTGAATCGTAAGTCCTGGAAAACACACACACACACACACACACACACATACCCTTAATTTATGAAAAAGTTGCAACCACAGAGCAGTACAAAGACTATAGTCTTTTAATAGATTTTTAATTTTAATAAATTGCATTGAAATAACTGAGTGTCCATATAGAAAACCAAATGCAACTGGAATCCTCCTTCACACTAGACACAAAAAGCAGTGACACAAAGATTAAAGACCTGCCTTAAAGCTTATTATGAACACTTTCAAACATATGTAAGAGTATACAGGAGAACAAATTGAACCTTTGTATAGTCTATTGTTTAGAGACAGCAGTGTGGGTCCATTAGGGCAAAGGTAAGGCTTAAGGGTAAGGACTGAAGGAGACTGGGGATGAGGTAAAGTCAGTAACAGAAGGAAAGGGAGAAGGAAAGGAAATGGCAGCTCCTTCTGCCCTCTTATGTCAGCCATAGATGACCTTACTACTTTCATGGGCCCTCACTTTCAAAGAGCAAGATCTGGAAATTAGTGGTGGCTTAGGAGAACATTCCTGGGGCCAATGATTACTTCATTCCACCTCCTACTGCTATCAGACTCCCCACTAACTTCTGGAGTACTCATATCCAAGAAATATAATCTGGACAGAACTATTCCAGAAAATTATGACCAGTTGATGTTGGGTTGACTACAGACACCATGAATCGACCCAGGAAGACTTCACTGACTTAGCACCAGTGCCATGTTGTCCACATGTGATGGGAGCAAAGGCCTCCCTCTCTCCCCACATGGATGTAAGCTTCTGCAGGAGGGAGGACCTTGGGTATCTTGGCCTCTCCCCCTACTTGCTCAAGTGATGGTGTCTGTCAGATCCTGTTGTTTATCAAAAAGACCCTCCTGTGGACCCCCTTGTACTAGGGCTTAGGGCATTTTGTGGAGCAAGGGAAAGGACTTTCACCTTGCTGAGGTCAAGGGTGCTCTGAGTGGTGAGAGGACAGAAAGCTGAGCTAATTCCACAGTAGGTGAGGAACTTCCAGTGATTAGAGTGGGAAGGTCTCTTCCAGCACATGAACAACCACATATCTGTCCTAGAATTGCCTTAATAAAGTCTCTTCAGCATCAAAATGGAATTTAAGACTCATACGTGGAAAGGTGTCAATCTGACAGTTGGTTCTTGAATGAGAATAGATGTCACTCATAAAAGGGGGCCACATGGTCAAGCTGAGGTGCCCCACAGGAGGAAGTGTGCCATCTTGGTCATGTCACCAACACATGGGTTATACAAGAACTGTCCCCAATTCTGCTCTGTGTACATCCTTCCAGCTGTTCTTAAGCTCAACAGGACCCTCAGCAAAATTCAGGAATCCTGAGATTCCAGAAGAGGTATTATTTTCAGAGTGTTATATTTATGTGAGATGAATCCTTTACTATGTAGGAGATTTACAAATATTTTCTCTCAATCTGTAGATTATATTTTTTCTATTTTTTTAAAAGTGCCTTTCTTATTTTATTTTATTTTATTTTATTTTATTTTATTTTATTATGTTATGTTATGTTAGTCACCATACATTACATCATTAGTTTTTGATGTAGTGTTCCATGATTCATTATTTGCATATAACACCCAGTGCTCATTGTAATACATGCCCTCCTTAATACTCATCACTGGGCTAATCCAGCCCCCCCACCCCCTCCCCTCTGAAACCCTCAGTTTGTTTCCTGGAGTCCATAGTCTCTCATGGTTCGTCTCTCCCTCTGATTTCCCCCCCTTCATTTTTCCCTTCCTTCTCCTAATGTCCTCCATGCTATTCCTTATATTCTACAAATAAGTGAAACCATATGATAATTGACTTTCTCTGCTTGACTTATTTCACTTAGCATAATCTCCTCCAGTCCCATCCATGTTGATGTAAAAGTTGGGTATTCATCCTTTCAGATGGCTGAGTAATATTCCATTGTATATATGGACCACATCTTCTTTATCCATTCATCTATTGAAGGGCATCTCGGCTCTTTCCACAGTTTGGCTATTGCAGACATTGCTGCTATGAACATTGGGGTGCATATGGTTCTTCTTTTCACTACATCTGTGTCTTTGGGGTTAATACCCAGGAGTGCAATTGCTGGGTCATAGGGTAGCTCTATTTTTAAATTTTTGAGGAATCTCCACACTGTTTTCCAAAGTGGCTGTACCAACTTGCATTCCCACCAACAGTATAAGAGGGTTCCCCTTTTTCCACAACCTCTCCAACATTTGTTGTTTCTTTCGCTGTCCATTTTGGCCATTCTAACTGGTGTAAGGTGGTATCTCAGTGTGGTTTTGATTTGGATTTCCCTGATGGCTAATGAAGATGAACATTTTTTCATGTGTCTGTTAGCCATTTGTATGCCTTCTTTGGAGAAGTGTCTGTTCATGTCTTCTGCCCATTTTTTGACTTACTTGTTTTTTGGGTGTTGAGTTTGAGAAGTTCTTTATAGATCTTGGATACCAGCCCTTTGGATCTATACTCTAGGAACTACAGAACCCTCATGAAAGAAGTTGAAGAAGACACAAAAAGATGGAAAAACATTCCATGCTCATGGATCGGAAGAATAAGCATTGTTAAAATGTCTGTGCTACCCAGAGAAATCTATACCTTCAACACCATCCCAATCAAAATTCCAATGACATTTTTCAAAGTGCTGGAACAAACAATCCTAAAATTTGTATGGAATCAGAAAAGACCCCGCATTGCCAAGGAAAGGTTGAAAAAGAAAAACAAAGCTGGGGGCATCACGTTGCCTGATTTCAAGCTATATTACAAGCAGTGATCACCAAGACAGCATGGTACTGGCACAAAAACAGACATATAGACCAATGGAACAGGATAGAGAACCCAGATATGGACCCTCAACTCTATGGTCAAATAATCTTCAACAAAGCAGGAAAAAATATGCAATGGAAAAAAGACAGTCTTTTTAATAAATGGTGCTGGGAAAATTGGACGGCTATATACAGAAGAATGAAACTCGACCATTCTCTAACACCATACACAAAGATAAACTCAAAATGGGTGAAAGACTTCAATGTGAGACAGGAATCCGTCAAAATCCTAGAGGAGAACATAAGCAGGAACCTCTTTGACATCGGCCACAGCAACTTCTTTCAAGATACATCTCCAAAGGCTGGTGAAACAAAAGCATAAATGAACTTTTGGGACTTGATCAAAAGTGGCTTTTTTAAATAACTCTGTCAACATAACTTATCACTATTGATGTTGATAATGATGACCTGAGACAGCATTTGTTAAGTTTCTCCATTGTAAAGTTACTCTTTTTTCCCCACTTTAATGCTGTATTCTTTGGAAAGAACTCTCTATGCACAGCCCATACTTAAGTAGGGAGTTATACTCCACCTCCTTGAGGAGATATATGTGTGCTCAAATTGTTTCAGCCAAAGCTGAATTAAATAAAATGATATTAGATTATAATCGATTATTATAGAATGAAGAATTGAGAACTCCCTTACTTTCTTCCACTACAAGATACTCCAAGCTCATCTTGTATATTTCTTGACCCAGTCTTCGAGTCACCCATTTCCTCACAGAGCGCAGGTTCCTTTTTTTTTTTTTTGGAGTTTGATCTCAGAAACCTAAATCTGGGGGTACCTGGGTGGCTCAGTCAGTTAAGCATCTGCCTTCAGCTTGGGTCATGATCCCAGAATCCTGGGATCAAACCCCGTGCCCAGCTCCCTGATCAGAAGGGGAGTCTGCTTCTCCCTGTCCCTCTGCCCCTCCATTTCTCCTGCTCTCTCTGTCTCTCTCGTTCACTCTCTCTCTCAAATAGAAAAAGACATCTTTAAAAAAAAAAAGAAACCTAAATCTGGTCATTAGGTATGCCCATCACTACCAGAGAGCCATTTCTTCTAGGCCCTCTCAGCTGGTAGAGCAAAAAAATATATGTGTGTATGTCAACCTGTATATATACATATATCTATAAATATTTATATATGTAATTGTATGTGTTTCTGTTAAGCTAAACATGAGTTCATATTGATTTCTGCAACTTGAATCCATGGCCATAAGAATCATTCTAGCCTCTCAACCTTTTTTGTCTGTAACATTTTACTCCAACAGTGAGAAACCTGGCTCTCACCATTCACCATACCTTTAATTAATTTTTCAATTACAGTTATACATGTATAATGGTTTCAGAATTGCTAATAAGCACATGTAATAAATAAATTATTAATAAATACATATGAATAAATACATGTGGGAAACAACTTTAGTAACAACTAGAATGCAATGCTTTTTATATAGGTCCTTTGGCTTTGGTCTTACAAACCCGACTCCTATTCAGATATACTTAGGTCAACACCTTTCAACTCCATACCCTTGAGTTAAGTTGTTTCATACATTTGTAATACATATGGGTTGTTGTTTTCATAATTTTCATTCTGTCCTGACATCCCCCAACCTCCTATTTATCTTTTTATTTGTAAGCATTAATTTTTCATTCTTTATGCTCGCAAGGTCGATGGCTTTTGACAACAGTGTAAGGTGTCATGTATCCACCATTATAATTTCATACACAATAGTTTCACCACCCCAGTAAATGCCCTATATTTGATGTATTCAACCTTCCTCCCCAAGCACCTAGCAATCATTTTTCACTTTACTGTCTCTATAGTTTTCTCTTTTCAAAAATATTATATAAATGGAATCATACCATATCTAACCTAATCAGACTGGCTTCTTTACTTTGTAATAGGCATTTAGGATTTATGCATGTCTTTGCCTAAATTAATATCTCATTCCTTTTTATTGACGAATAATATTCCATTGCATGAATGGACAACAGTTTGTTTAACCATTCACCTATTGAAGGGCATCTGGGTCCCATCTAGTTTTTGGTGACTATGAATAGAGCTGCTATAAATATTCATGTGCAGGATTTTTGTGGGCCTAAATTTTCAAGTCAACTGGGTAAATACCTAGGAACATGAAGGCTTGATTGTGTGATAAGACTATGTTCAGCTTTGTAAGAAACACAAACTGTCTTTCAAAATGGCTGTACCATCTTGCATTCCCACAAGCAAAGAATGAAAGTTCTAGTTACTCTGAATCCTTGCAAGCAATTGGTTTTGTCAGTGTTTTGAATTTTAGCCATTCTAATAGGTATATAGTGGTGTCTCATCATTATATTAATTTAAAATTCCCTAATGATAATGGTATTGAGCCACCTTTTCATACACTTATTTTTTATCTGTATATCTTCTTTGTTGTGGTGTCCATTCAAATCTTCTACACATTTTTTTCTTAAATTTTATTTATTTATTTAAGAGAGAGAGCACAAGCAGGGGGTGGGTGGTAAGGGGCAGAGGGAGAGGGAGAAGCATACTCCCTGAGCAGGGAACCTGATGCTCTGGGATCAAGACCTGAGCCAAAGTCAGACGCTTAACCGACTGAGCCACCCAGGCACCCCAACATTTTTAATTATGTTGTTTTCTTTTTGTTGAATTTAGGAGTTCTGTGTATATTTTAGATAAAAGTCCTTGATCAGCTGTGTTTTATCAGTATTTTCTCCAAGTTAGTGACTTGTCTTCTCCTTCTCCTAACATTATCTTTCACAAAGAAGTGGTTTTTATATTTAATAAAGTCCAACATCAAAATTTTTCTCATGGCTTGTGCTTTTCATATTGCATCTAAAAATTCAATGCCAAACACAAGGTAATGTAGATTTCCTCCAATGTTTCCTTCTAGAAATTTTTAGTCTTGCATTTTACATTAGGTGCTATAATTCATTTTGAGTTAATTTTTGCAAATGGTGTAAGGTTCTAAGTTCATCTTTTTGGATATGGATGTCTAATTGCTCAGTTACCGTTTGTTGAAAAGACTATACTTTCTCCATTGCATCTTTGTTGAAAATCATTTGGTCATATTTTTGTGATATATTTCTTGGCTCTATTTTGTTCTATAGATCTACGTGTCTTTTCTTTCATCAATACCAAGTTGTCTTTACTATGGCAGCTTTGTAGTAAGTCTTAAAATTGGGTAACGTGACCTTCTAACTGTGTTCTTTTCCTTCAATATTATGTTGACTATTCTAATTGTTTGCCTTTCCATGTAAACTCCAGAATCAGTTTGTCGATATCTAGGAAATAGCTTGCCAGGATTTTGATTAGAATTGTGTTGAATTTATAGATAGATTTGGAAGAAATGACATACTAACAATATTGGGTCATCCAATCCATGAACATGGAATATGTCTCCATTTGTTTATTTAAATCTTCTTTAAAATTCTTCTATAAAGAAGTTTTGTAGTTTCACACATACTAATCCTGTAGATTTATTTCACTTTTAGTGCTGTTTCCAAGGTGTTTTGTTTTGTTTTAGTTTAAATCCCAATGTTTATTGCTGGTATGTAAGAAAGCAATTGACCTTTTTGTAGATTAACCTTGTATCCTGGGGCCATGCTATACTGGCTTATTTCTTCCAGGAATTCTGTTCATTTGAGAAAGTTTTTATTTCTGCTTTATTTTTAAAAGAGAATTTTGCTGGTTTCTAGGATGGTGGGTTTTTTATTCTTCTCAACGCTTTAAATATGCTGGGTTTTTTTGTTTGTTTGTTTGTTTGTTTGTTTGTTTGCCTGTATGGTCACTGACAAAAAATTCACTATAAATGTTATCCCTATTTATTTATAGGTAAAGTTTCTTTTCTTCAGGCTCTTTTGTCACCTTGTCTTTGTTTTTCTGCTATTTGAATATGATATGCACAGGGTCGTGTATGTGTGTGTGTGTGCATGTGTATATATGTGTAACATAAATATATAAATACATACACAGCCACATTTGCTAACATGAGTTGCAAAGCAGGAGCTGTTTGAGTGGGGGGAAGGAGAAGCTAAACAATATAAAGAAGAAAATGACAATACAGTACATGTGAGTATGACCTCAGATAATACATTTATGTAAAAAATACATTTGTATATGTAAATACAATAAAAATATAAAATATAAAAAAGGAATTTATGAAATGGATTGCTTGTAAGAAATGAGGTTTTAGAGATTGTTAATTATATGAGAAGAGCACCTAATTTAAGACATTTCCCTCATTTCAATCAGAAGTAAAACAACATGAGCTTTCCTGTGACCTTTAATTATAATCCTGTGTGAATTTGAGCAAATAGTTGTTCTCTAGAATGATATAAACTAATCTTTTTCAACCTTAGACAAACTTGAGCCTTTACTTAAGAAACATCAAATAATCCATCTCAGTTGTAAATGTGAATTCTTTAATCTTACAAAAAAAAAGCTTCATATATTTTGATATTTTCTGATGACAATGGACTTAAATGCTATTGTTTCTTATTCTCTATTAAGTAATATTACCAGAAAATATCCAGGCTAGCATATATGCTTCCCTGAGAAAGCTTAAGTATTTGAATGCATGAAGTATCACTATCACTCAAAATGGATAATTAATCCTCTCACTAGAATTAATTCTTCTAACTTAATGCAGTAGTCACTAAGTGTATAATCATTCAGTAACCATGTATTTCTTTTCAAAATATATATGCTAAGAATGTGCTATGTGCCAGATTCTGTTCTAAGTGCTCGGGACACAGTAGTGAAAAATCTCCCAACACTTTTCGACTATACATTATAATGGAGAGTGATACAATTAATTCACAAGCCAGATAAGTTCAGAGTTTAAGTATTATGAAGAAAACCAAGGTAAGTAAATAGAGGATGAGGGTGGGGCCTGAGGGCAACATAGAGCAGAGACTTGAATAATGGGGAAAAGAGCCATCTGAAGTCTGGGGAAAGAGCATTTTAGACTCAGAGAAGAAGGATAAAAACCCCGAGGCAGGAACAAGCTTGACAAGTTCAAGGAGCTCTAAGAACTCTTACATGACTAGAGGAGCAAGTGATAGGGAGAGAGTGGGAGGAGAGGATTCAGGAGGCAAGCACAGTCACTTGTAGAATGTGGAAGGAGTTTGCATTTATATTGCAATTGTGATAGGAAGACCCCAGAGACTCTTGACAGGGGAAGTGAACTAGAGAGATATATATTATAAAAAGATCTTGTATTACAAAGATAGGATTTAGAGTTCTATTTTGAATTCCATATTTGGAATTCCCTTCAAATTTTGCACCACCTTCACAAAAATTTCTAATAAGATAAAATATATGTACTTTGAGGATGAATTTCAATCTTTCAAAATATTTTATGGTTAAGGTTATTGAATAAAACTCCAGACAAGCAGAACCTGGGTCGGAGGCTCAGGCTTCCTTTTTGAAAAGTATCTGCTCAGTTGGAATTCTTTTCTTCCTGACTTTCTATCTTGAGTGGGGATTACCCCTTAACTTCCTGGACTTGGTGATTTTTCCTGGTTCTTTATCTTGCATGTGGTTTCACTTTCCAATTTCTGGACTGGAAAATTTTTCCTGGCTCTTTGTGAGACCTCACTGTTCTCTCTATTTGATCCTGCTACTCCCATGAGAACTTTTCAGTTGACTGAAACCCCTTTCCTGAACTGGCTATACAACCCACAAATTTTGTCCTTCTCATTGGTATGATTTTACCAAGGAGAATGCTTGGAACTTCAATGAACTCTTTGGGAAAATGAAGATCTCTCCAATCTGGCTCCGCTAAAGTCTCCCCTTTCCCATCATCACCTCTGCTCTTCGTTTATCTTTTTACCACCTTCAATCTTCCCTTAAATTAAAAATATGAAGCAAAAGTGTACTAAAACTTTAGGGTAGAAAGTTATACTCTGTGTCTGGTTCATGTGATTATGTATCTCTCTGTGTGTTATGCATATGTGATATTTTCTTACCTCTAGACAGTATTAGTGAATTAATACATAAAATCCCTTAAAGGAGTTCTATTCAAATTGGTTTAGAGATAAATGAGCGCTTATATAAGTTACATTTTCTGGAAACTCCCAGAAATAGAGAAATTAACCCAAATACTTCTCAAATTCACATGACTTGGGTAAATCTTTGGCAATGAAGACTTGTGGATTTAATTTTTTTAAAGCTATGGCTTATGAGTCATCAACATTAAGTATCATATGAACATACATTTTTATCCTATTTGAGCTTACGAGCCAAGTAAGCTCTTATTACATTTACCGTATGTTTAAGATTATGAAATTGCAAATTCAACCCAAGGAAAAAATGTACATGTAAAATGCAGTAAAAATCAATTGCTTGAAAAAAAATGAATTGCTCGATACCCATTACTTCATGCATAACAAAAACAGCAGTAAAACAAACAAAAAAATGCATTTAACTTTGTTTAAGTTTTTGTTCTTGTGCTACTTGACTAACATGCATGTACTCTAAAAGTAGTCAATAAGGAGGTAGCTTGGGATGATAGCTAGCCTTGTTTAGTGTGATAGTATGTCTGCCTGAAAATTGTTCCCAAAATCTTTCTGGTAACTTGAAACCTTAGAGCTATGCTAAAACAAGGAACAGATATTTATTAAATATCTAGATTCTTTCTAAGTAAGACAAAGTACTGAAACATTAAGCATAAGTTTAAGTTTATATACTTCTGGCATCTTATTTTTATAAGGTATATGGAAGCTAAATATATTTGGGTCTTTTAAGAAATATGTTCTCTTTGCCACATTCAGAATTTGTACCATGAGGAAGAATATAGAGTTGACCCTTGAACAACATAGGGGTTAAGGGGTGCCAACCCCCACACAGTCAAAAATCTGCATATAACTTTTGACCCCCCCTCAAAACCTTACTAATAGCCTACTATTACTGGAAGCCTTACTGATAACATAGATAGTCGATTAACACATATTTGGCATGTTATGTGTATTATATGTTGTATTCTTACACTAAAGTAATCAAAAGAAGATGTTAAGAAAATCGAAAGGAAGAGAAAATACATTTACAGTACTGTAATGTATTTATCAGGAAAAATATGCATTTAAGTGGACCACAGAGTTCAAACCCATGTTATTCAAGGGTCAACTGTACCTGTAAAAATTGTGAGATATTATATTCACAAAATTTGCTAGCTTGCTACAGGTTGCTTGCATGTGAGACAGTTCACAATTGTTTACTTTCTAGTTTTCTCTATAGAAGAAAGGTTACTAATGGTTAAATTCATAATGGATAGATATAATTAAAACTGCTAAAAATAATAAGGATGATGAAAAACAACTTTGTATGAAAGTATGTAAGGAAAGTAGGATGTGTTTTTGACCAGGAAAAGCATCCAGGGTATAAAGGATGTGTTTTTATTAAGGGAAAAAAAGAGAACAACTTTAAACTAAAGTAAGTTGTCTGGTTGTTTCAGATTGAGAAAGATGAAAAATATAGGACAAATCTGAATGGGTATAGAAAGTTGTAGAAATTTTGTATAAAAGGAATTTGATGTGTGGTCAAGCTGGTAAGATTGAATGGATTTATTTATAAGGATTTAAAAAATAAGTCTTAATATCAAAAGTACTCTGGTACAAATCTAGAATTCAATTATCTATTAGTTAAAACTACAAAATTTTCTTAGATTATTGGTCTGTTCTTTTTTTTTTTTTAAAGATTCTATTTATTTATTTGACAGAGAGAGACACAGCTTGAGAGGGAACACAAGCAGGGGGAGTGGGAGAGGGAGAAGCAGGCTTCCCGCTGAGCAGGGAGCCCGATGCGGGGCACTATCCGGGGACCCTGGGATCATGACCTGAGCCGAAGGCAGATGCTTAACAACTGAGCCACCCAGGCACCCCATTGGTCTGTTCTTAATAAGACATTCTAAAAGGTTTTTCTTTACCTTTGAAGTAACCTCTCTAGGAAACAAAGCTTTTGTATCTTATTTGAATAATTTCTTGTGCTTTATGTAAATCTTCACCATATCCTTGATTATGTAAATGAACCAAGACTTCTCACTTTTAAATGAGCTAATGTTTTTTGACATTTTTGTCAATTTTATATCCCCCAAATTAAATCTTAAATGAAATCTTTCTGTTCTATAACTGACCTTGAGATTTCTCACAGGGTCCTGAAAAATCTCAAAGGATTTGTTCTTTCAACTTGTAAAGAAAAACATTAAAAATAATTTTAGCTTTGGGGCGCCTGGGTGGCTCAGTGGTTAAGCGTCTGCCTTCAGCTCAGGTCATGATCCCAGGGTCCTGGGATCGAGCCCCGCATTAGGCTCCCTGCTCAGTGGAAAGCCTGCTTCTCCCTCTCCTGCTCCCCCTGCTTGTGTTCCCTCTCTCGCTGTGTCTCTCTCTGTCAAATAAATAAATAAATAAAATCTTTAAAAATAATAATAATAATAATTTTAGCTTGGGGCGCCTGGGTGGCTCAGTCATTAAGCGTCTGCCTTCGGCTCAGGTCGTGATCCCAGCGTCCTGGGATCGAGCCCCACATCAGGCTCCCTGCTCGAGGGGAGGCCTGCTTCTCCCTCTCCCTCTCCCCCTGCTTGTGTTCCCTCTCTCGCTGTGTCTCTCTCTGTCAAATAAATAAAATCTTTAAAAAATAATAATAATAATAATAATTTTAGCTCTATCCTTTTCTCCACCATTGTGGTGTGTGCAGTTCATTGTTCCTCACCATGTCCTCTCACAAGACTTTCAGGATCAAGTAATTTCTGGAGAAGAAACTAAAGCAGAATCCTCCCATTCCCCAGTGGATTCAGATGAAAACTGGTAATAAAATCAAATACAATTCCAAGAGGAGACACTAGACAAGAACCAAGCTGGATCTATAGGAATCACGTAGGAGATGGCACACATATTCGTATCACTATGTAAACATCACTACTACCTGAACAATCAGACATATTTTATTGGGAAAATTATTTTTCTGTTGCTATGCTTCTGCACTAGCTGGTTGGTTCAGTAATAAATATGTGAGAACTTTTGTTTGAAAAAAATTTCATTTTACTTGATATGTTGAACTGCCTAAAAAGCTGTTGCCAAATAAAAAGGGATGTGTAATCTTCCCCAGGTTACATTTGTATGAGTAAATGTTATTAACATAAATATTGCAGAAATCATATAAGTTCATAGATATTTGTCAATATTCTTGCTGCTCAGGATATGTCTTGGTTCAACATTGTTAGTCATAATTCTAATTACCATTTTAAATGTTGCATGCCACAGAAATAACCGAATTCCCTTGTTAAATGAACTCTCATCAAATCTTTAACCATGACCATTTTGTCTTTTGTCATTCACAGTTGTTGTTTTACTGTTTTTTCTCTGAAAACATTTGCAATCTGCTGCAGGCCAGAATGCCTCATGATGGCCTTGCTTTAATAACTTTATACCGCTGGCTTAGGGATTTACAGAACTCTAGTGGAGAAGCTTATGGGTTCCTGAGACTGCTAGCCCAAGATCAATCAGAACAAGAGTTAGTTACATGGGACTGAATGACCTGATAAAAGATGATTATAGTTTTTGTTTGGAACATTGCTAGTTCTTTAATGTTTTATTTTCCAGATTTAAGGAACCCTTTTTCTTTTTTCTTTAGCTATCTATTTAACAGATTATATTTTGTAAACAGATATGAAACATTTCTTTTTTCTTCCTGCAAAATACCTCCAGAATTCAAAAAGTCTTATTGAATATTCTAACTTTCATGACAATATAATTATTTGCATAAGTTCAAAAAGAATCTATTCTCCTTGTAATAGCTCATACTGGTTGGAACCTGCATATACTTGGTTATGTAATGTTGTATTTATATGTCATATTTGAAAATGATGTACATAGAATCTGGTTTAAGGAACTAAGGTTGACTTCATGAAGCCAGTGCCTACTAAGCCCTTCTGGGAAAACCAGCCTGGTATCTGAATTACAAAGTTCCCAGCCTTATAGGTGAGTAAGGAAGATCACTTCCTGGCAGACCCAGGACACCTGAGATATCTTGGGTATCTGAAGAAGCAAGGAATTCAACCAAATCTATAGGTGCTACTAGTGAGGTCTGATGACAAGTGCTTGGCTTGGTTTCCTAGCCTCAGGAGGCTTTTTTTTTTTTTTTTTTTAAGATTTATTTATTTATTTTAGAGAGAGAGAGAAGGGGAGGGAGAGAGAGAGAGAATCTCAAGCGGACTCCCCGCTGAGCACAGAGCCCAACTCCAGGCTCGGACCTATCCAGAGATCATGACCTGAGCTGAAATGAAGAGTCAGATGCTTAACTGACTGAGCCACCCAGGTGCCCCCTTAGCCTCAGGAGGCTTTTAAAAGTCTAATCTGAGATTCCTTATTGTCAGATTCCAGCAAATCAAACTCAAAAAGGCCTACGTGGTCAATTATCATTCCTGCTTCACTTATGTAAATAATAAGACCAGATCTAATAAGACCAGACTTGTTTTGTAAACAAGAATCAACATGAGGGTGATTTTAGAAATTTATGTTAGAGTAAAAAACTATAGTATATCCTGTGGAGTCTCAGTTCTCATTTCCTCCAGTATCTGGCTATAGCTGTCCAAATAGACATTTCCAATTTTTCTCCCAGTCTTGTCTGGTCATCACTGAGAATTAATATTGCCCTTTTCCTGAAGCACTGCAAGCTAGAACTGAACTTAATATAAACTTCAAAGAAATAGTCACAACAGATCATGTATGAACAATCTTCAAACCTGCTGCTGTGTGAGCCACTCAGAAAGTTCACTAGGACACCAGATGCCATCATCACCAAGACAATTCAAATTGCAAACCAGAAAATTCATCATATTACCACTGCTATCTTTGAACCCAACATTTAGAAATCTTGACTGGCTGCCCTCTGGACTCAGGAACTGGGTTTCCAACTATTAATCTTTGTTTTTCTTTATTTTCATAAAGATTCCCCTCTTTAAATGACTGACTGCTAGCACCATCCAGCAAATATCCTCTACTACCAAATCCCAACAGATGGTTCAGCTAGTACTTAATGAACAAAAAGCCACTCAAATGAGAAATGGACTTATAGTGTTCAAAGAAAAGAAGAATGTCTCTTCTTTCCTTGAACCAGAGGATAGACTGACAAAGATTCTGTTCTTGACCCAACTCCAGTCAGGTTCTTCTGAGCTATTTTTCAACTAGGCCCCATCCTTGGTCATGTCCTTGAGAGCCCAATTTTAGCAAGAATCTTGCCTGAATTAGTTTAGCCACCATCCCCCAGGTGATATCTGATCACCCTGGCCCGCCTTCAGCAAGAATCCTGTTACATCAGTTTAGCCAGAACCTCCTCCTGCCCTTTCCCCTAATGTTTCCTCTTAATAATTTTCCATCTTATGATATCTCTCCCCACCCCCACCGGCTCCTTGTCTATAATTCCCACTTTTCTTTGTCGTATTTGAAATTGAGTCCAATCACTCTCCCTTACTACAAAACCCCATTGGAGTAGTCCCTACACTTATTGCGATAGTCCTGAAGAAAGTTTACTTTACATAACAAGTGTCATGAATATTATTTTTCTTAACAACATTCAATTTCAATCCCTACTCCAGAGTCTCTTGTGGTCAGTCTCCTCTCAAGGAAGGTTCTCATCAACTCAATTGATTTTTTTTCGGCATAGCTAACAATTAGAAAATTCAACGAATAACTAAAAATAAATGTAAATTATCTCTTAGGGCCTGTATAAAAAGAAAAGCAGCAAGGACAAAAATTAAAGAATGGATAGAAAGTAAAATAGAGGAGGGAAGTTGGACCTCTGAGCAGCCACAAGAAGAATGGATGAAGAGCCAGCTAAGCAGTATTTGAAGCTCTGGCATTCAAAGATCTTGAGTGTGCTATCCCCTCTATCACTCTCCTTTGAAATGGTAATTAGCAGATTAACCACCTTTCACAGCTCTTTAAGAACTTTTTCTCCTCAATTTGAAGGTCTTTGTTCTGTGAGCTCTAAGACTAAGCCCATGACAGATTCAAAATATTCTTACTTCCTTTTGTAGGTCTTGGGATACTTTTGTTTATGTGGGGGGTGGGAGCAGACTTCCTCCTAGAGTTTGAACAAGTTGTAGTTACTTTCTCGGGAAAACTCTCCTAATCTCCCAAGATTTTGCTCACTGTCACCTTTCTAAGCCATGCTTGCATTGTACCTGGTTATACTCTGTACCTCTTACTACCATTTTTAAATTATCTGTTTCCTTTTAAGTGTTCCCTACAACATTGTAAAATTCTCTAGGGCTGTGGTTGTATTTGATCATAGTTGCCAATGACAATGTTTGGCATAAGATATGAACTCAGTAAATGATTGTTGAGTTACTCCTTCATTAATTGACCAACTTAAGGAATGGATTTATGAAAGATATGACTATGACTTTGACATGCTATTGATAAAATATACCTCATCTGGCTCTTAGAAATAAAGGACAATTAAAATATATATCTGATTGGCAATTTCTGTTCCTTCTTGTCATTATTTTAAAAATTGCAAAACTCAAAAGTGTTGAAGTTTGACGCACATTGTTGAGAAGGAAGAAATTTACTTTACCCCTCAAGACCCTTTTAGCTGGACTCAGAATCAAATTGATAAGAGATAAATTAATAGGAGAAAATCAAATTTAGTTTTAGACATGAAATTCTAAATATAGTCAGGCAATATGAGGCTTATGAGATATCCCGAGCTAGCTATGGAGAGGGATGGAGTCCTGAGGATACAAAGGGAGGAAGACCATTAGCAGAAAGAAGAGAGGCAATGTTTGGAAAACAAAGGTTGCCCTGTTATGCAGATAAGGTTCTTAGGTAAAAAGAAATCTCTGTTAATAGCTCTTTTTCTGATATTGGCAGACAGTTGAGCAGGAGGTAAAGTTTGTTCTGCATCTGCTGGGTTTGGATTGTTTTTAACTCAAAATAATCTTCATGTTAAAGTGGCCCATGTTGGTGCAGCCTGCCCTCGGCCCCTACAAATGTAGTGGAAATATATAAAACATATATAAAAAAGCATAACCAATAGTCTAACTTGAAACAAACGTAAACTGGTTTTTATGTTGATGAGTCAGAGAGAGAGAAAAGAGATTCCAAATTTAAAAGTAATAGAAATGGGAGGAAAACCAAAATAGCTATAACCCCCTTACTTTAATTTTAATTGCTATTGAATTATTCATAATTTTAAATTTGTTGATATCTTTCAAACATTCTTTATTAACAGTTAAATCTTAAATGTCAGAATTAGTTAAAACTTCAATGGTTTACCTATTGATGAAGTGTCTTAAAAATCTGGAAAAGATTATGAATAGGAGATAATATTAAGACATCCTGAGTACAGGAAATATATTCGATCTCTCTTAGCTGTGTCATATTGAACGGTGTGCAGTTTAAAAACATCTCGTCTTTTATACTTAATTCATCCTGAAACTTGAAATGGGACTTTCTGACTCTAAAACAACAGATCGAAAGCTAGTATGATTTTTTTTTTAAGGAGATTCTTCCTTATGCCCAGCTTTATTGTATTGCTTGTGTAGATTCATAGTTTATATGGCTCTGGAAGTTGTGTCCCAACTGAAATTTATACAAAAGATTTTAAATTCTAAGAAATTGGTTGGGGAAGGGGAAATAAATAATAAATGTGGATGCTAACAGAATAGGTGTCATGAAATGCATTTGCCAAACCAAAATGGTATGAGTTTAACGAAGCTAATAATTACTACTGAGATCCAAGCTACTTGTAGTATGTACCCGTGTGTACACACTTTTGTACACATATGTGGGGTAGTGGAGAAGGGCCACTGAGCTAGGCACCAAAGGGACCAGAAACAAATGTAATTGAGACACTGTGCTTGCCTTCAAATCCCTCACCCTCTTGTGCAGAAGGTGAGACAAAGAGAGAAATGATAATACTACAAGTGGCAGAATGTGGTGCACATCAGGATAAAAGTGTGGGACACAATGTGTGGTCCTGACAGAAAAGAGCTCAACATTCCCACAGGGACAGAGGAAAACCTTTATGAAAGAGAGGGCATTGTAATTAGGGGTAAGCAACATTTTATGTCTTTCTAGCAAGGTTCATCAGTTTGAAGTGCTCTAAACATATTTCTTTCTCTTTGGAGTCATTTTTTTCTAGTAAGTCAAGGTTGGAAATTGCCCCTTAACCCCCTCATAGGTTTCTGTAGAAATTTTGAGTAGGCTGTAGAGAAGAAGATGGAGTGACTTATGGGGCCCCTGGGTGGCTCAGTCGGTTAAGCGTCTGCCTTCGACTCAGGGCATGATCTCAGGGTCCTGGAATCAAGCCCCACGTTGGGCTCTCTGCTCAGTGAGGAGTCTGCTTCTCCCCCTGTGCACTCTCTCTCTCTCTCAAATAAATAAATAAAATCTTTTAAAAAAAGAAAAAATGGAGTGACTCATGTCAAGCAGTGACTCATGCCAAGCTATGACATAAGCAGCCAAACATTACAGCTAAAACCAGATATTGCTGAAACCAGCGCTGGCTGACGACATCCAGAATTGATAACCAGCAGAACCAGAAGAGGCTAGCAAAGGCCCAAGACTGCTTAAACTTTTAAAAGGGAGTACTTTTGTAGCAAGTCAGACTCCCCAGATGCTACCCTTTCACATCTGACCATACCAGAAAGGCACTGTAGCCAAAGGCTCTGCCCAATTGATCTCTGAATAGAACAAAGAGCCTTCCCTGCTTGAACATGATAAGCAACACACCTTGAGAGCTGACCTGGGCCAGACTGAGGCCTCATCGCAACTACACACTCACAGACCAACTTGGCATTTGGTTCATTAACTTCTTAACACCTTGTTATATTTGTTGTGTGACTTTGTGTTATGCTTTGCTTTGTATGACATATATGAAGACAAGTTAAATGCACAGTGAAATGTCATTGAGTTTGCAATCCGGAAACTGCTTTATGATTATGTTAACTCTGCTTTATGATTTAATAAAGCCGACATTGTGGAAAGACACAACTCGTGTTTGTGCCTTCATAGAGTGCTTGTGACATAGCGCTTAGATAGGAATATTTTCAAGACTACCATTTGCCATTTGCAATACAAGGATCTGAGCCCACTTTACTGTAAACCCTCCAAATATATTTGGTTTCTGTTTTAGCATTTGGAAATGAATGACACAGAGGTTCCCCCCAGGTGATTCTGCTCCTGCAATATTGGTGTGTCGACATGTCCTTCTTTCCTTCTCAGAGTTCTGGTGAACTTCTGAAATAGAAGACAGGTAGTCAAACACAGTTAAAGCAGTTTAATTAACACTTGGGAAGGCAGTGAGAGGGCTTCTGGGGAGCTGGTAATATTCTGTGTTCTGATCTGTTTGTTGGTCATATGGGTAGATTTATTTTGTGAAAAATAAGTGAGGTATCCACTTATTGTATGCAAGCTTTTCGGTACATAAATTATATTGTAATAAAACAGTAAAAAAAGAAAGTCAATTAACAAGAGAAAAAAAGAAACATATAATTAACTTAAATCAGCCTTACCTCCGTGATGGCTATATGAAATAGTCAACCCTTTGGTCCATTCTGCCAAACCGAGTATCAGTCAATAAATGATGGCTGAGCCCTTGAACAATCTGTATGTTGCGGTTTATTTGATTCCTTGACATGCTCTTGAGAAGATTCAGATAGATTATATACCTGTATGGAGTTTGACACTAATGACAACTGCTTGTCTCTGCTTTGTACACGCACCCACAATCCTCACACAAACATTTACTTATTCTAGCCAGCTCTTCCTTAAACCCAGCTTTATTGTATTGGTTGTGTAGATAAAGAGTCGAAAAAAATTTTCCAAGTTATCAACACCTTCATCTGACCCCATCTTGGCCTTGCCTCTTTCTAGATTTCCTTTACCTGATCTTTTACTGAAAGCAAGATCTTTACTTTCATACCTTCCAAAGGTGCTTTCTATTTGCCAAAGCACAGCCATTTACTTACGATCCATCTCGTAACAGAGTTGTAGTTCTTTGTCCACCCTCTATTGTAGCATTAAGTTAGGAACAGATTTGAGGTGGATTTATGATATTTTGCTTTCGGTTTATATAAGTCTAACCTCTTTGAGGCACTCCCTACAACTCTCTCTATCCTTCTATTTTTGAAAGTCCAGGACATTCAGAGGTGAAGTTTGACTATTCACAAGTGGCTGAATATTTCATAATCCTTACGAATACTTTCTTT
The DNA here is from genome assembly GCF_011800145.1 of Mirounga leonina. Classification (NCBI taxonomy): domain Eukaryota; kingdom Metazoa; phylum Chordata; class Mammalia; order Carnivora; family Phocidae; genus Mirounga; species Mirounga leonina. The sequence goes on from NW_023270163.1 coordinate 239,067, forward strand.
TCTTATTACTTTCATAAATAATTCTCAGTTTATAGTAAACATTGGGAGCAAATTATCCTTCTAGCAGGTGTAAGAAGCCAAAACTTAGGTTCACCTGGCATTTCCCAAAACTTGCGTATTCTGTTTTCTCTAATTTGCACTTTGCATTGAGGTGCTTGTCTCCCTTCCCCCCAAAGCATAGTGACTGGGACTATTGTAGGCCCTCAACAAATGCCCTATCAAAGGAATGAATGCTGCTTCTACCATGGCTCTGGTCTATATCTCTGACTCCCTCTCTTTATTCCAAAGGACCCTGCACATTAAGAAAACTAAGGAACCCCATAAGTATGCTGAGAAGTGATCTGAGAGTCAACAATTTTAATGCTGTAGATCTTTGGGGAAAGAGCTTGAGTTAAGGGAGGGATGGAAGGGAGGGATCACAAAGGATGTTTCAGTCCACCCAGTTCTGTTTTATTTTACCATTACTATTTTGCATTTAGTTCTGGTAACAAGGCAGCCAAATATAAAGATAACTCTTAGTGCTTGGCATTCACATCTGTGCCTTTGTTTCAGTGTTACTAATATTTTATCATAAAATATATTTATTTAAATGTGTGATTTTGAAACTATTGCTAAATTTTAAATTGTAATGTTATTATTCTCAGGAATATATAGCCCCTGAAAAATAGGTTTGCATTATTTAATGAAAGTCATTGATCAGTGAGGGTCTTTTGAGAAGAAAGACATAAGCTGAGATCCTTGTATTCAGGCAACATTTTTTCCAGTGCTGTGACACATGCACTACTTTGCTTCAATCCTTATACATTTTGACTTCTCTGTAGCATTTGACATTATTGACCATCTTTTCCTTGTCAACTACCTTCCCATGGATTTCACAATACTGCATTCTAGCCCTCCTCCTACCTCTCTGACAGTTCCTTCTCAGGATCCATTCATGACTTCTCTAGTTCTCAAAACCTGAACATTTCCCAAAGTTTTTTGCATTCTCCTCCCCAGAGTTCCTTGCTTTCTCCTCTTTATTCCCCATTGGCATGTACTTCTTTATCACATGCCGACAAGTATAGCTTTTATATGGATATCCCTCACATCCATTTTTATAGTGTTTTCCATAACAAAGAACTAGTTGTGGACAGAGAGTATGATGTGGTAGTTTAAGATTAGAGAAATGAAGCAGTTTCAGATGTTGAGAAGATGTGGGGGATGATCATGGGAGACGGTCACTGGAGGAAGGTAGAAATGATGGATTTTGACAATGAAGAAGTCAAGGTGCTGGGAAGTGCTATTTGGGCCATTCTAAAGCCATGAAAGAAGATGACAGGTCTTGAGAAGGAGAGAATTGTAAGAATGTGCCAAGTACTTCCATGTCAGCAAACTTCTTCAATAAGGAAACAGATAAATATTTTAGCCTTTGCAGGTCATATGGTCTCTTTTGCAATTCCTAAACTCTATTGTTGGGGCACCTGGGTGGCTCAGTCATTAAGCGTCTGCCTTTGGCTCAGGTCATGATCCCAGGGTCCTGGGATCGAGCCCCACATCGGGCTCCTTGCTCAGCGGGGAGCCTGCTTCTCCCTCTCCCACTCCCCCCACTTGTGTTCCCTCTCTCGCTGTCTCTCTCTCTCTCTCTGTCAAATGAATAAATAAAATCTTAAAAAATAAATAAACTCTATTGTAGTGCAAAGGCAGTTGTAGATGCTACATTAAGTTAAGCATGACTGGGGGCACCTGGGTGGCTCAGATGGTTAAGCGTCTGCCTTCGGCTCAGGTCATGATCCTGGGGTCCTGGGATCGAGCCCCACATTGGGCTCCCTGCTCAGCGGGGGGCCTGCTTCTCCCCTTCCCTCTGCTTCTCCCCCTGCTCATATTCTCTCTCTCTCTCTGTATCTCTGTATCTCGAATGAATTAAAAAAAAAAAAAAACCTAAAAAAAAAAAAGTTAAGCATGACTGTGTTCCAATAAAACTTTATTTCCAAACTAAAGCAGAATAAATTTGGCCCATGAGCTAGAGTTTGCTGACCCCTGAATTAGGGGATTAGCCAATAAGTTAGTAGGTAGAATAATGAGGGAATTTAGAAGGTGGTATAGTTGAATGCCATAAGCCTCCAAAAAGCAAAGAAATTTACATGAACATAATGGAGTAATGATCTAGAAGTAGGATGAAGATACCACTTCTTGACCTTGAAGTAGTTGGAGAATGGAAAACATGTGCATCTATTTTGAAAGGGCTTTAATACAAGTGATAAATATCAGGTATTAGTAAAGAGAGGATGTCTAAACAAGAAGTTGAGGATGTAGAGTAATTGTAAACCACAGAATGAGAGTATGGGTGGCAAGGTCAAGATTCTACTGAGGTCTTCTATAGACAAGAGCAATGCTAGTTCCATTTCTTTAGAGCTGAAACACAACTTCTTGTTAAATAAATGCTTTCAGTGCTTTGAAAGTCATACATTTTTCCCACTGTTTCCTGAATATAATTCACAGCCAGGTAAATTCTGTTTCTGGTTCCTTTTTTTTTTTTTTTTTTTATAACTTTGCAGGCTCTTTATATTAATACTCACACAAGGGGAATTTGGTTGTCATCTTTTATTTTTGTATGCATGTATATGCATTAATGAACTACATTCCTTGGATATTGATAAAAATTCAAAATGTGTATACTAATAATTATACAATTTATAACATAGCTTTATTTTAAAATGGATTACAATTAATCTTCAAGTTCTTTGCTATTCACTATGTTCACTATGGTAACCATAGAAAAATCTGGCTTTGAACTTTTGGTAAGTTCCACGATGATTTATTATTCAAAATTATAGCAGAGTAAATTTTAGCTATAAAACATGACCTTTTAAGTGTCCTATTTCCTGAAACCTAGCCCAAAGTTATTTGACTTCACACAGTGATTCAATATCATAAATTGTCACCATTCTCTTCAAATCAAAATGTATTGAGCACTGTTATTTTATTATGGAGCAATACAACCACAAGCCAAATTGAATACAAGCACACACATGTGCATGTGCACACACACACACACAGAGGTGTGTATAATTGCACAACACATGTTCTGGGGACAGACTCCCAAGAAGAAAATCTCTGACAAAACTGTCATTCTACTTCACTGTCTGTAGGAATGATTTATTGGAAAAATGATTTAAGACAGTCTCTCTATCATACCCAATTCTGACATGAGACTTCTATGCTACGTTGCTGTGTCTTTTCTGTGAGATGCATTGTCTTTCATAGCATTGTGTTCTCCCAGGGCATTGTGCGGTATTATTTGAGTACTGTAGATCATTACTACCAATAACTACCATGTTTCACTACTTTCTAATGTGCTATCTTCACATACACTAATGTATTCCACATAGCAGTTTCATGACTCATTCCAATTTTGTAGATGCAAAACCTAAGGCTCAGAGACAGTACATGAGCACATGACCAGAAAATACTGGGAACAAAATTTGAACTAGGGTTCAGTATGGCCTCAAAGCAAACGCTCTTTTTACTACAAGCTGAGATGAACAGCATTATTGCAACAGTTGCCTAGGAAAATATTTTGAGTAATGAAAAAAATACAAATGGGGGGAAAGAAAATAAATATCCCACTTCATTGAAATAACCACCTTTTATCAATTTAGTGCCTATCATTTCAGATGTTTTTCTCTGTGTATATTATAATATGATATTTTTCAATAGAATGGGATCAGGGCGCCTGGGTGGCTCAGTTGGTGAAGCGTCTGCCTTCGGCTCAGGTCATGATCTCAGGGTCCTGGGATCAAGTCCCACATCAGGCTCTCTGCTCAGCAGGGAGTCTACTTCTCCCTCTCACTCTCCTTCTGTGCTCTCCCCCCCCAATAAATAAATAAAATCTTTAAATAAATAAATAAATAAAATGTGATCTTATTGTTGTAACTGAATAATTTTTCCCCAATAAGTTGTGAACATATCTCCACGTCAGCAAGTTTATGTCTGCCAGGTCAAAGAGGGCACATTATTTCATGGTCTGAATATAGTGTCTGTTTTAATCAATCTTTCATTGTTTGGAGTATTCATTATGTAAAAGTTTTATTTTTCTATTATTAAAGATAATGACAAACATCCAAGGACCTATACCCCTTTATGCATCTCTAAATATTTTTTAAGATTAAAAGAATGATCATTTATTATTTATTTGGGTTTAACAATCTGGGGTTTTTTTTTTACATTTTTTTTACATTTTTAAAAATTTTATTATGTTATGTTAATCACCATACATTACATCATTAGTTTTTGATGTAGTGATCCATGATTCATTGTTTGCATATAACACCCAGTGCTCCATGCAGTACATGCCCTCCTTAATACCCATCACCAGGCTAACCCTTCCCCCCACGCTCCTCCCCTCTAGAACCTTCAGTTTGTTTCTCAGAGTCCAACATCATTAGTTTTTGATGTAGTGTTCCATGATTCATTGTTTGCATATAACAATTTTGAATGCTACCTGGTATGACAACAGAATGAAGGACCCAGAAAAAATGCCCATTTATCTATATGTAGAAACTTGATATATTACAGAAGTGACATTACAAATCCATGGCGATGGGATTAATTCTTCAAACATAGTATTGAAACAATTGTTTATGCACCCCAAAAAATGCAATTAAAGCCTTAATCTACATCATATCACATAAATAAATCCCCAGTGGACTAAATTACATGTCAAAATTTTTAAAAATAAAAACATTACAAGGAATATATTTAAAAACCTTAAAATTTGGGGGTAAGAATTAAGGAATGAATTCCTTAAATAAAACCTAGAGAGCACAAATCATAAATGACAATACTGACAATTTCGACTACATTAACATTTAAAACTTCTCTGTATCAGAAGTTAAATACAAGCCAGTGACTTGGAAAAGATATTTAAAATATAATAACTGGGGGCGCCTGGGTGGCTCAGTCGTTAAGCGTCTGCCTTCGGCTCAGGTCATGATCCCAGAGTCCTGGGATCGAGCCCCACATCGGGCTCTCTGCTCAGCGGGGAGCCTGCTTCTCCCTCTCCCACTCCCCCTGCTTGTGTTCCCTCTCTTGCTGTGTTTCTCTCTGTCAAATAAATAAATAAAATCTTTAAATAAATAAATAAATAAATAAAATATAATAACTGATAACATTTGCATATGGCATATTTAAATAGCTCCTACACAAGAATATAAGCTCCACGAGGGCCGAGATGATTTTTGTCTGTTTTGTTTACTGCTGGTTCCCCAGTACCTAGAACAGTGCTCGGCAAATCTAATTTCACCAGAAATCCCTAGTTCAACTTTGTGTCATATAGTCCTCCCTGAGCACTCTGGACAGGAAGAGGATGTACTTCTCTTGTTAGGACTGAGTCATATGTCCACTTCTGGAATGGTGGCTCCTCAAAAAAGCAATTAGTGTGATATTACCAGTAGAAAAGGAAAGGAAGTCTTGGCAGGCAAATGCCATAGCTGTAAAACCACAAGGTCATTGTTGTGGAATGAGATATGAGAGTATGGGGGGGTGAAAGTAGGGCATAATGGGAGAAGACCTTGTAGGTACTAACACTGAACCCTATTTATTTCTTGAATAGCATTTGTTTTTTGAAGCATTTGTGATTAATTTATTGTCGAATGTGTCACTTGTTTATTGTCCATTTTCCCACCAAACTCATCATTTCCATGACTGTGTGGACCATGTCTGTCTTGCTCACCACATTATCCTCTCGCTTTGACTGCAGTATTAGGCTTTCAGTGACTTCTGAATGAGTTAATATATAGCAGTGGTTCTCAAATTTTTTAGTCTCAGGACCCTTTTATATTTTTAAAAATTGTTGAGACTTCACAGAGCTTTTGGTAATGTGGGTTATCTCTATCAAAATTTATCATATTTGAAGTTAAAACTGAGGTTTTTATAAATATTTATTTAATGGTTCATTTAAAAAAAGTCCACTACATGTTAATATAAAAACATATTTTATGAAAAATAACTATTTTGCAAAACAAAAAGTATTGAGAAAAGTGAAATTCTCACTGAAGCAAGTGCATTCAATTATTTGCAATATACTGTTTTGATTGAAGTATATGACGATAATCTGGCACCATGCAGACATGGAGTTGGAAAAGTGAAGAGTATTTTAATAGCTTTTTAATATAATTGTGGACATTCTTCTTGGATATTGAAATATACAAACTCAACAAGGAGTAGTTTCCTATAAGTTAGTGAATGTGAAGTCTGAATCCCTATCAATAAACTTTTTATATTCTGTTATATTAAAATCTATTGCTTTACCCTGCAATTTAAATGGGTCTTTTAATCATGCATGATTTTATAACATCATAAGTTGATCATTTGGGAAATCTGGTTTACCGTGTTACACAGACTTGTATGTTAATAAATTTCATTATACAATATCAAAAAATCACATTTCTTAATATCACCACCAATCATATTAAAAGTGTATTTAAGAATTAGGAAGCTGTCAAACTTAGAGGGGCAGTTACAAATCATCCAAAATTCTACTTATTGCTCGAAAGCTCAAATTTTATCATTAGTAACAAATACTATCAATTGTTTGCTTGAAGTGATAGGCTTATTTTTTCACTTTTGAAAAAAAATGTCTAAATAACAATAGTTTGCCACCCAGTTGTCCAGCAAAAATGGTGTTCCATACAAAAATGCAGATAGTCAGACAAGGATTTTTCCTGAGCCAACAATCATACTTCATTATTCAGCAGAAGTGCTTTATGCATACTTCCCATGTTGTGATACAGAATGTTAAAAAGGTTGCACTCAAGGGTTAAAATTTAATAAAAATAATCATCTTTAGTGCTTCATCAGGACATTCTTAAGTGAAACTGACAGTTTTCTTTTTCTTCCATGAATGTGGCGGTGACGAATGCAAAGAATGCAAATACAATTTGATGTCACTGCCTTGGTTTATGTTAAGGATCCAGAAGTTTTCCCCACCTTTGCTTTTAATCATTATTAAAAATGTCGGGAGCCTGAGTGGCTCAGTTGGTTAAGCGTCTGCCTTCAGCTCAGGTCATGATCCCAGGGTCCTGGGATCAAGTCCCGCATTGGGATCCCTGCTCAGTGGGGAGTCTGCCTCTCCCTCTACTCTTCCCCCCCTGCTCCTGCATGCTCTCTCTCTCCCTCTCAAATAAATAAATAAAATCTTTAAAAAAATTCTGTTTAAAAAATGTCAACTCAGTGAAAATGGAATATAATATCTTTACATAATTATGAAGATAGTTTTGACCTCATGGGCTCCTGAAAAGGATCATGGAAACTCCCACTTTGAGAACCACTGATCTCCATTGTTCCATTATGTTTATGCTAAAATTAAATTTCCACATATTTTTATACAGTTTGCACTTCCAGCTAACATCTGAAGAAAGGTATATTAGGATAATATAAATGTCAAGGATATCAGATGTTTTATAGTTAAACACAAAAGCTGAAATACAGATCCTTTAGTATTGATAAGAAGAGAAGGAAAACAAACTTAGGATTTGCTGTATAAATCTAATGGCAAATTTAAATTGTTATTGAAAAGTGCAGATATGTGTCTATTTAGATGGTAGATGTGCTACTTAAAAAGCTGTATGCGTATCAATTGTTTCATAAAATAGAATCCTAGTTTGAATGCACTAGAGGAGCTCATAGGGCAAACCAAAGTGAACTATTTTGCATAGAGAAATAATTTATATCATCATGTTATATATATGACATAGTAACATATCACATAAATACAGTGGTCACTTTAGTAACTTACACTTTTGGGGTTTCTAAAGGATGAAAATTTTTATATGTTACCATTACTCCTTGTCAACCATGTTCCTCTGGTATTATATTTATGCACAGGCTCACTGATAGTGTAGGCTTCCCATGAGCAAAAAATGGTTTGCTCATTATTTAAATGAAGAAAAAATGATTCGTTGTCATCAAGAGAAATCGCATAAGTATCTGGATTTCTGGCTCTTTGTGAATAATTAGAGGATCAGGGATCTCTGGGCCCATATTCCCATATGGAAACCATCAGTTGATGGCTGCCCCTTTTTATGGGGCATTTACTCTCCACTTGACTCCCATGCCAACCACTCCTCATTTCTCTGTATCTGGCTCAATTCATTCATCTACATTAACTGCAAGGTACTTATAGGTATTTGACTATAGAAACAGTGTGATATAAAAAGTATTTTTATGTATACCCAGGATACCATCCTGTGTATGGTAAAAGATGACCCTGACTAGCAATCAGGAGGCTTGAATTCTTGTTTCCATTTCCCTGCGAATTCACTGTATGATTTGGGGCATGTCAGTTAACATCCCTGGGATATAGTTTTCCCATCTATTAAGTGAAAAGTTTGGCTGGTAACCAGTTGCTTTTTAAGGGCTCTTCCACATATCCATTTTTATTTCTTGACTTTACACCTGTCCTAGAATCACAGCACTTACACTACCATGTTTTTCTTAGTATTGAATGTTAGTAAATACACACTCACTGGCACTCACAATAACAATTTATTGTGTCTTCTTGGAAGTTAAGACAACAATGATCTCAACTTCATAAAAACTTTACCAAATGATACATCAAATCAGAAATTTCTTATCGACTATATTATATTAGGATACAAAACATATTTGGGCCTTATTTGAGAGTGATATGCTATTTCTTAGTTAAATTTTCTCCATGCTGCCAATACAGGGAAAATTGTGGTTTACCAACAAAGAAAAAACTAATTGAAATTATCAAAATCTCCTTAGCTCATATAAGCATCATGTTGCCTGACTGTCTTTGGAATTTCCATGTCTGTGTAGATTCCCCCAAGTATGCTATTAAATTTGATTTTCACCTGTTTTAAAAAAAATATATCAGACTCAACGAAGAGTAAGTTAAAACAATTTTTGCAATCTTTCCTAATAGTACAGATGTGTCTTCTTAATCTCTGGATAAATTCTAGCATTTTTTTCCTTGTTGGTTACCTTAGTACCCCTCTGTTTTTAAACATATATTGTTATAATATCTATCAAAACTTATCTTTAAATTTTTCAAGAATACCCTTTTCCAGTGTGTCCATTCTTCCTATATTCCTTCCATTTTTCCTTCTTAGCAGCTTACCTACTTATCTCTCATTAGTCCTGCCCAATATGGTGGGGATGTACACTTTGCCACCAGGAGCCAACAGTACAGTAGATGAGATGGGTATGAGGTAAGGGCTAAGTGCAGTATTAGAATAAGGAGAAAGTTATGGCATCTACCTGGGCAAGTCAAAGACATTTGTACCAATTAGGAGTCTTTTAAACTGTCACTTGAAGGATAAAGAAGAATTTTCGAAGTAGGTCAGTCAGGATGGGCCATTCCAAGCAGAATAGAGCAAAGAAGTGGAGGGTGTTCGCATCGAATTACATGGCACATTTGGAGAACAGCAGGAGTTTCATGTGTCTGAGACATGGATTTATGATAAGAGGTGAAACAGGAACAGATGCCAGACGGTAGAAGCCCTTGTGCGACATGTTACAGGAGTGGTGATGGTTTTTAGTCAGGGAAACTACATGGTCAGACTCATGTTTTAGAAAGATCATGCTGGCAGCAGTGTTGAGGATAACCCAGAAGGTGAAAGATTTAATCCCTCTTCCCCGTTCTTCTTACTTTCAGCTGCAAAATGATGAAACTAGGTGCACCTGAGAGGTTTGTTTTCATTCCTATGGTTAGCGGGCTGTTCAGACACAAAGGATAGGTTCATCAGGGCATTGGGCCCAAACCTTCAGACCTGCCTGCTAGATCTTGCTTTATCCGTGCTAAGTCTCCAGTCTCTGCGGAGCCCTTGGGCAACCTACTCTTCCAAATCCCTGGCCCTATCTGCCATTCCATTCACACCGCTGGAATGTTGGAATTGGTGTGTTTAGTGACAGTTGTAAGCTCCATCCAAAGCACATTACTTGGGGGAATAGAGTTGTATAGTGACTCTGGGTAACTTGTGAAGAAAATGACACTCCTGTGAAGCCCTAGGTGCAGCTTTCAAATGGTACTTGTTTTGCCCAAGCTGTTTTACCTGCATTTGGCACCACCCAAAGTTAAGCATTCTGTTACTCCCACAGATCTTGTATCTTCTGCAATTAAAGAAGAACAAGTTTTCAAAGGTTGTGTTGTTGGAAGGTGCATACACAATTGTTGGTATTTGGGCTTGTCAAGATGACATTTAGATTTCTAAACCCAGTGCCTACAATATCTCTGGTATGATAATTATTATTGGCTTAATAAGCACTTTTAAAGTCTGCACTAGAGAAAAATTAACAGTACTTCTAAATGCTTTAAAAATGATCATGATTGTTTTTGCACTAATAACTAGAGCCTTTGGTTTCAGACAGGTCTGAATTAAGTCTTAGGTCAACTTCTTCTGGTTACTGGGTGGGTGCCTTTGACCAAGCTACTTGACCTCATTGAACTATATTAACTTCATCTGAACGGTGGGAATAACAATGATGCATACTATATGGACTTGGTATGAGGATTCAGTGAGATCATGTATGTGGAAAGCCTGATATATTATAACCTCTATCATTTATAGTATTTGTAGATAAAAATTAGCATTAACCACACTAAGAAATGTAATTATTGTGACTTGAGATTTCTGCTTACAAATAAGAATGAGTATCAGGGACTGGATTTACTTTGGAATTTTTTGGAACCAAAAAGCTAGAGTCATTTTTGAAACCATGTTTTTCAAGACATTGGACATCGGGTAATGAAAGACAAGGATCCCTGAAAGATGAGAAATAAAGAAGGTGAGCCCTACAGTTATCTCACCTGCCTGCTTTGTAAAAATTCCCAGCCTGCAGTGCAGGGAGGGAAAGTTCAGGTGGAGCCAGACTTTAATCACAAAGTTGAGTAGATTGAGCTGAGAGTCTGGCAGAATCAAGGCAGGTAGTGCTCACAGAACGAAATACCAGAAAGGAGAGAGCTGTATAGAGAAAGCAGTCGAGAGATCTGCAGACAACCTCCCTTGAGTATTCAGGAGATTATTAATCAGAGCATGCATGTGAGGAAACTAACCTAGGCTCAGAGGACTAAACACAACCATGAGAAAAAATAGGAGGAATCATTACCTGATAGTAACATGGGGTCAGAAATTGTGCCCATTCCAATCAGCCAAACTGAACAACCTCAAAATTCATGGCACTTTTTATTGGTTACACAAAAGGACTTTGCCTCGGTAGTGGGGAATAATCAGTCCTAAACTAAACACTGTTAGTCCCACCTAGCAAATCTTAAAAGCAAGACATGAAAGGATTAGGCTGTTTCCAAGGAACTTGACTGCATCCCAGAGCAAAGCTTAATATTTAGAGGAATATAAAAATATCATCACCCAACAGGATAAAATTCACAACATCTGACATCCAGTATAAAATTACCAGACATGCAAAGAGGCAGGATAATATGGACCATTATGAGGGAAAAGTTTATCACTTAAGATCAACTTAAGATGGATACAGATGTTAGAATTCACAGATACGGACAATAAGACATTATCTCTGGATTCCATATGTTCCAAAAGTTAAATAGAGACATGGATGATTAAAAATATACTCAAATCAAACTTCCACAGATAAAAATCACAATGTGTGAGATGAAAATACACTGGATAGGATTAATATATGATTAGATATTGCAGAAGAAAAGATTAATGGACTTGAACTCATAGCAAGAGAAACTATTCAAAATGATACAAGAGATAGAAAGATGCAGACACTGACCAGAGAAGCAGTGAACAGTGGAACATGTCTAAGCAGCCTAATCTATGTATAATTGAAGTTCCTGAAGGACTGGGGAGGGGAGTGGCAGCAGAAAAAGTATCTGAAGAAATAACTGCTGAAAATTTTCCAAAGTTGAAGAAAACATTAAACCCACAGATCAAAGAAACTTAATGAACACCGAGCACACCAAAAAGAAGAAAACTATACCACCACAAATGACAATAAAATTGCTTAAATCTGGTCATAAAACCAAAATTTTAAAAGCTGGCAGAAAAAAGGAAACACATATTACATACAAAAGAACAAACTTAGGGACGCCTGGGTGGCATAGTCGGTTGAGCATCGGATTCTTGGTTTTGGCTCAGGTCATGATCTCAGGGTGGTGAGATCGAGCCCTGCATCCGGCTCTGGGCTCAGCAGGGAGTCTGCTTGTGACTCTCTCTCCCTCGGTCCCTCCCCCCTCTCTAAAATAAATAATATAAAATAAAATAGTAACACATTTCTAATTAATGCAGGGATCAAAGAAGAAATCAAATGGAAACTTTGATACATAGCTCATGCCATACATAAAGAAATAATTAAAAATGGATAATTGGCCTCAATGGAAAACCTGAAACTATAAATTTTCTGGAAGAAAATATAGGAGAAAATCTTTGCTACCTGGGATTGTTCAACACATTCTTAGATACAATAAAAAGTACAATTCATTAATGAAGAAAATGCTAAATTGGACTTCATTCAATTGAGATCTTCTCTTGGAAAGACACTTGAGAGTAAAGACAAGCTACAGACTGGGACAAAATATTTCCAAATTACATATGTGATAAAGCATTTGCATCTTTATATGTAAAAATCTTTGTACAAAAATAACTTTCCAATAATAAGTAATCAAGCAACCTAATAAAAATGGGAAAAGATTTGAACAGACACTTCCCCACAAAAGACATCCAGATGGGAAATAATCACACAGATTCTCAACATTATTAGTCATTAGGGAAATACAAATTAAAGCCACAATGAGATACCACTATACACCTACTGAAGTGCCTAAAACTGATGACTGATCATACCAAACGTTGTCAAGGGTGTGGAACGGAAATTTCACACATTGCTGGTGAGAGTGCAAAATCTCACAACAATTTTGGAAAACAATTTGGCAGTTTCTTTTTAAAAAGTTAAACATACAACTTCATTATGAATCAGCCATCCTACACCCAGGTATTTTTCCAAAAGGACATAAATCATACATCCATGCAAAGAATTGTACACAAATGCCAAAAACTGGAAACAACTCAAATTTCCATCAAAAGGTGTATGGATAAATACCTGGTTTTATCCATACAATGGAATACTACTTTCATAAAAAATAATGAACTTTTGATACACACAGTACATGAATTAATCATCAAATCATTACACTGACTAAAAAAAAAACCATGCAAAGAGGCGTACACACTATCTGATTCCACTTATTATAAGAGTTTCAAAAATGTAAACTAATGTACAATGACCAAAAGCAGATCGGTAGTTGCTTGGCAATCGGGTTGCTTGAAGGGGCATGAAGGAGATTATAAAGGGGTAGGAAAAAACTTCTGTGGGTAATGAGTATGTTCACTTTTTGATTGTAGTGATGGCTTCACGGGTGTATACATATGTCAACACTAAACATATTTTACACTGTGCAATTTATGGTATGTCAATGTTACCTCAATATTTTTAAAGTGGTTTTTTAAATGATATTTTATGCAGACAAGACAAAAACAACTATGAAAAAAATTAAATATTTTTTGGGGGTAGGGGAGAGCATTTAATCACTGGAATTATTAAGAAATGCGGAGTAGGAGGGCGATAGTAAAAATAAGATCAGTTACCACTCAGGTTTATTCTTTCATTAAAATTCTCTATAAACAGTGCTCCCGTTTATGGCCTGTACCTGGAACAGGCCACGCCCACTGCCCCAGCCTTGGTGGGCCGCTGCTCCACCCCCAGGTTTCTTAGATCTAATCAAGTGAGTACAAGCTAATAAGAGGATGATCTAATTAGTGTTGGGTTTGTGGTTTCCAAGCACCAACATTTCAGTATTTGGGCATACTGTCAGTAACTTCAGTAGCGGGAGAGATTCGGGAATCTTCCGAAGGCTTCATTTGCTTACAACATAAGATGGTGTGCAACAAACACTACTATGAGGTACGGGGCCTGGGGGCAATTTCTTTTTCTGATTTTTTGTAGATGACACTGTCAGCCTATTCACATCACACCTCTCAATGTCTGGGTCCACTCCTCCACACATGTGGAAATATCAAGTCCTTTCCCTTCTTTCCTGTGGGTTAGAGTGTTAAGCAGGGAACTCGTCTTCAGTTCTCAGTCCTCTCCCAACCCTTATCCCTGATGTCTGCTCATCTGTAAACCTGCAAGTCTTGCCCCTAACTCTGCATCCTCTCTTGCCCCACAACCCCCCTCTCTTATATCCCTGCCTTTTCCCTTCCTTCTCTCCCTCCCCACCACTGGAGAATTTGCAGATGTTTATGCTCACAAACACACACCTCTCCTCTTCACATTTCATTGATTTTTATTTTAATCATCAACACAGATGTACCCTGTTACTGCAAGATTTCTTCCCTATGCACTTGACCATTTCTCCACAGCCTCTGTAGACACAACAGATACTTTGAATGGTGGAATTAATTCTCCAGTGTCCCTTGTACCTGGTCTGCCAATTTTTATTTCCATGTCTTCAGTTCCATGTCTTATTTAGCCATCCAACAGATAAATATGATTGGCCTTATTGCTCACTTAGGTTTTCTTGAAGAGATGTTAATTGTTTGAGTATAATTTTTTCTTGAAGTCCCTTGAAGGGGTCTTCATAGCATCATTATCTTCTTCTGCACCTGGTAGGGAAACAGGGTAAGCCCAGAAGGGCATTGGTTTGGAGAAGAGGATGGGGACTGAGTGGGAAGGGGCGGGGTCCCATGGGAGTGCTAGCTGAGGAGAGGATCTGTGCCAGGGAAGGACAGGTAGGAGTTGTGCCTCAATCGTTGTAGGCTCTGGTGGTTTCCTGATCACCTTAGCTTTGTTGAAGAGAGAGAGAGAGAGAGCACTCCTCATCTTTGTTTGGTCAGCATGGTTCTATCCCAGCCAGTGACAGCCCTGAGGGGGCTCTGACATGGGAAAGCACTATTTCTGACAACATCAGGGGAGGGGCTGGTGCTGGGAAGCCAAGATTCTCTGGTTGGAGAAGGGGCCTTTTATTTAGCATCACCTAAAAACCTTTCCCCCCTGACTGACCACCTCTTCTCATTTCCCCAGATTCGATTCTAGTGGTATACACAGCAGGAAGAGGGTGTTTCCTCCACGCCATACCCTGTGGCCATCCCATTCAGTAGTTCATTCTGTTACCTCTCATTGTTCACCATTATCTAGTATTTGGATATCCTTCAAGCTAATATGGTCATATTTAGTTTTCAGTAAAGATATGAATCATCCCACTTCCCTTCAACAAATTCCCTTATGCAACTTTCACTTCATGAATACTACCTGGTAACTTTCCCATCCTACCTCCTTTACCCAATGTCTGTTTAGCTCCCCCTTAGTTTTCCGTTTCTGTTGATAGAAGCAACATGGATGCATCTCAAAATAATTATGTGGATAGAAAGAGGTCAGATAATAAAGAGTGAATACTATATGACTCCATTTATATAAAATTTGAGAAAGTGCAAAGTAATATATGGTGACTAAAAATAGCTCAGTGGTTGCCTAAAGCAGAGGTTTGGGAAGGATGGGAGGGAGGAGTTAGAAAGAGGCATGAGGAAATTTTAGTCATGATGGATATGTTCACTATCTTGATTGTGGCAATGGTTTCACAGGTGTGTGCCTATAGCAAAACTTATCAAATTGCACATTTTAAGTATGTTCATTTTATTGTATGTCAATGAATTTTCAATAAGGCTGTTAAAAAAAAAGTCAACAAGGAATGTAATTAGCACCCCTTACACAGAATGATTCTCAGGAACCTTTTAAAATACCATTCTAATCAGCATGTTGATGAAGAAAAATAAACAAAAACTTAAGAAAATGTAGCAATTTACCCAAAACTTTTACAAGTTTTCTTCTAAATTCTCCTTAATTTTGTTGATGAGATTTAAAAAATTAATCACTGCTGTTGTGTTTGCCTCTCTGACCTTGTTTCCTTGGAAAGGAGAAATGATTCCATGGCAATAAAGTAGTTTGTCTTTCAGGTGAAATACACATTGCTTTGGGCTTAAATTTCTGTTAATTGCCTATGCTTAGGTCACACATTGAATATTCTTATTTGATCTCAAGGAAAGAAAAATCAAGTGAACATCTTAAAAAGCTGAAGGATAATTAAATATAAAATCATTAAAAATCATGCCCACCTTGGGTGCCTGGGTGGCTCAGTTGGTTGAGCGACTGCCTTCGGCTCAGGTCATGATCCTGGAGTCCCTGGATCGAGTCCCGCATCAGGCTCCCTGCTCAGCAGGGAGTCTGCTTCTCCCTCTGACCCTCCCCCCTCTCATGTGCTCTCTCTCTCTCTCTCCCACTCTCTCAAATAAATGAATAAATAAAATCTTTAAAAAAAAAAATCATGCCCACCTTGAAGCCAATCGCTGTGTTACATCCACCCTAACCCTATCATGCCCACTTGGACAACTTTTCTTTAATTCACTGATTGCATTTATTTATCTCCTATTTATTGAATGTCTCCTATGACACAAGCACTCTGATTAACATCAAACATTCTAACTTCTAATTTCATCTTTTTCACTGTGATAGGCATAATGAAAGGTCCCCCAATTTGCCTACATCCCAACCCCCAGAACGTGAATATATTGCCTAACCTGGGGAGCAAAAGACTTTGCATATGGGATTAAGTTTAGGAACTTGAGTTGGGGAGAGTATCCTGGCTTTTCCAGTGGGCCTAGTCTAGTTACACAAATCCTTAAAATTAGAGAACCTTTTCTGTCTGTAGTCAGAGGGAGATGTGACTACAGAATTATGTTCAGGGAAGTGTAGTGTTGCTGGTTTTGATGATAGACGAACGGCTCCTTGAGCTAAGGAATGTGGACAGCCTCTAGATATTCTGCCAGCATTTTTAGTCCAGTGAGACCCAGGCTGACCTTCAGAATTGTAAGATAATAAATTTGTACTCTTATAAACCACTGCAGTGATTTATTACACCAGCAAAACATAACTAATATGTACATACCCGCTTGCAGATCCTATGACCATGGACAGACCTAGGGAATAACCGTATCTGTGCTACCCATTTGAAATATTTGCTGAATGAACTTCAACAAATATCCTAAACTGATTAAAACACTGCTAGCAAACTGATCTCCAAAATTTGTTGTGAAAAGTGGAAGTCTTTCAAGAAGGGAACCAGTTAGTTACAAATCATAATTTGATAAGGAAGAGGAAAAGAAAATAAAGACGAGTAGAGTGTCTTTTTTTTTTTTTTTTTTTTTTTTTTGCCAATGAAGCATTCTTGAATGAAGCTGTCTTGAGATTTTGGTATGCAGCTCAGAAAAATATTTTATAAATCTCTGGAAATAAAAGTTAAACATTCAAATGTTAGAAAAACTTTTAATAGCCGTATGAATGTGCTTTTATTATTGATTACTTTTTTATGTCAGTAAGGTCAGAATTCTATTGCTATTTGTCTACTGATTCCCTATGTCCAAATGTAATGTAAAAGTCATTAGTTGGGCAAAATGTGATTCAAACAGTAAGTCAACATTTCTAAATTTAAGTTTCTGACCAAGAACCTGAAGGAATGCATCTTCTCCTGAATTTTCTCTTTCCTCATCAATGTGCACCCCCTCAGGTGACTCCTCCTCTGTAAGCTTCTGGTCTTACTTTTCAAATTTCTCTTAAGCTAAAATACTGGAGGTACATTTTTTTTCCCAGTTTTGTCTCAGCAAAAATGAATAGGATTCAGTTGCAATGAATGAGACTTAGGGTAAATGTTGCAAAGAACTTTTCAGTTTTGGAAAGGATTACAGTACAAAAAAAAAAAAAATGGATAACTCTTGGTAGACATGGAAGATAGAGATGTTTGACCAAAGTTTGGAGAAAGGTGCTACTAAAGACTCAAGCTAGTCTTTTAGATCTGTGGTTATGTCCATATAGGTATGGCTGAATTAAACTCAACTATGCCATTTGGTTCATACTAATTGCAAAGTCTTATTAAAGTGATGATGCCATGTAATGGGATCAGGAATACCTGAAATCCTATTGACCTTGCATTAAATCATTGATCTGATATAGTCAAAGAAACACTGGGTTCAGGGCCAGAATTTCAGTTCAAGTTCCAACAGCATTCATTAGATGTATCTATAAATCATTTAAACGTTCTGAGCCTCAGTGTCTTCTTCTGTAAATGGTTATAATTCTAGTTCTCCCCCGGACTTGCATATTATTACCTGGCTCAAAAGAAAGTCACAAATGTGAAAGTAACATGAAAATGGTAATGTATTATCTGTGTCAGATGTTATAGTACTTCTGTATCATTTTGATATTAAAAGCATCCCTACAAAGTAATTATTTTTATTCCAATTAACACTGCTGGGAAGGACTCAGAAGTTAATTAATCACTCATGGTTTTACAGTCTATAAATATCGGAGCCAGAATTATGTTTTGAACCCAGAATCCTTTGCTCCAAATCCTGTGCTCTCACACATTCTTATATAAATCCCTCCTCAAATTATTGTCTTTGGTTTGTTTGTTGAAATCAGGTTTTAGGGATGGAGTAAAGTAAGAAATACACAAAATATATTAATATGGCTTATTACTCAAGTTTAATCTCTCTCTCTTGAAATATGACAGACTGAATGAAATATGTGGGGCCAGTCTTAGGATCTTGGTAACTTCCAAATTCAAGTAGAATTAATGTCTAGAGACACAGTATTGAAATTAACTTAAAATTTAGAAGATTTTATGTTCCCATGACTTGCGACTAACTTTACAATGCAGTCAATTTTGAGCCATTAATTTCCAACTAAAGCAGTTTAATTTGATGTCTACCCTCTAAAACAGTCTTTTAAAGAAGCCCTCGAGGCACGATGAAGTAGAGTGCTTTTCATAACACACTTCAATGTAACATTTGATCACATGTTGAGGACATTTATGATAACATAATATTGTCACATTCTAGAGTCCTATACTAGCCTCTTATTAGAAGTTTGTGACAAATAACCCTGGTTTTCAGTGACTTAAATTTGTTTCATTTCCATTACAGAGAAGACGTTAAAAAATAAAAGCACTTGGTGCATGACATTTGTACATTGTTGGGTTTCAGAAGAGCCTTAAGCAATTTGACCTTCTCAGTGTGGAAATGTAGAGATGAAAAATGATCCTTTATACATCTGGGACACTTAAATTTGAACAAGCTTCTACTGTTTTCACAGCAGTAAATCTACATGAAGTATATGGAAAATTAGACTGGTCACACTTCCAACCAGATGATTTAGAAGCACATATGTAGCAAATTTAGCTACAGAACTATACGTTTCCCCACATTAAATAAATTACCACCATTATTATAACCATTCCCAGTTAGCTTTTACCTAAGTAAAAGGAATCAGAGGATCAATAAGTGGTTCCTACTTTTATGATTGGAACATTATTAGACTTAACTCAGTTGCCTAGAAGACTTTATTCTAGACAGAGCCCAGATGAGAAGGTTGTAATTTTTTCACTGCTATTCAACTTTGAAACCTTTCCAAGTAAGGATGGTTTCTTTTTATTTTAGAAGAATGACTGTGAAACAAATGTAACATTTTTCTTTTGGACAAGGAGGTGGTCATTGAGCACTTACAGAGGAGGAAATGTGATAGTCACAATGTGTTATTAGCTGTACAAGAATGCATTCAAGTCACTAGGAAGGTATTTTCTTTTAAAAGCATCATTCTAATAATTAAAATGAAGGTTGGTAATAATGAAAATTGGGAATTCTCTTCCATACCCTTTGCCAAGTTCCTACTGTAAGAAGCTTCTGCTCTCTGTCATGGTGGATTGTTTAAGTTACAATGAAATCTGATGGCATTCATATTTTCTAAGGACATTATCTGCTGCCTATTAAATATTATTAATGTTATTTCCCTTAAAGATAACATTAAAATGTCCTGGCATCAAATATAGCATACATAATGCTGTCTGAATTTTCTTTTTTTTCTTTTTCCCCCTATATCTCCTATAGGAAATATATTGGCATCTTGTAAAGCTGGATTACAAAACTTCCCCAAGCAATTTCCTTACACGACTGAAATTTAATGCTTATCCACACACAAAATTCAGAGATGAAATGGGACATTTATTCCCCTATGCCAAGAGATGAGAAATTATCCTTGTTGGATTTCAGTTTTATCTTTCCAGCAAAAGAATTAGTTTGTTGGACTTTTCTCTGTCTCTCTGTCCCCATCTGTGTGTGTGTGTGTGTGTCTGTGCGCGCACACGTGCGTGTGTGTGTGTGCACATGTGTGTATGTGTTGGGCCATGTTCTGAAACACATGTTAGAAACTCATTACATTTTATGTTCACATAAGTAAAATCTCATGTTGCTATAGGGAACGTGAGCATTTTGTAAATAAAGCTCAGAAAATACCACAAATGATGCGGTTGAATTTGAATACTAAGGCAGTACTTATACTTGGTTTCATCTGAAGATGAAATTGTGACATACAGAGTCTCCTAAATACAAATGATGTCTTTCATTAACATCATAAGCTCTTTTGATAAGATTGCCTGCTGCAGCAGACACTGCTCTTCGCAGCACAGTTCTTTTCCTAGCCCCAAGCCTCATGGCTGTTTATCTCAGCGTCCACTTCCAAACACTCTTGAATAGTTAAACATCAGCAGTGCTTGCCAGCTCAGAAATGAAGCCAGTGTATCTGCAATCACTTTTCTTACTGTTGGCAGCAGAAATATCTGTGACTACCCGCGTTAAGTTAGCAGCCTGCTCTCCTGCTGCGAGAGTAAGGGACAAATGGAGGTAAATGGTCTCTTCTCATAGAAGCTAATTGTCCTGGGGCACCTGGGTGGCTCAGTCGTTAAGCGACTGCCTTCGGCTTAGGTTATGGTCCCAGGGTCCTAGGATCGGCCCGCATCAGGCTCCCTGCTCAGCAGGAAACCTGCTTCTCCCTCTCCCACTCCCCCTGCTTGTGTTCTCTCTCTCACTGTGTCTCTCTCTGTCAAATAAATAAATAAAATCTTAAAGAAAAAGGAAAAGAAAAAGAAACTAATTGTCCTGAGATGCTTGGTGCAGGGCTTTTCAAGTATCAGGTGACAATAACTGGAGATCACCAAGATTTCTTATTTTTTGTTTGCTGATTGGTAACAGCTAACTGGATTTCAGGTCCCAGAATCAGAGTTCGGGATTATGCCAGGAGTTACTAAGCTTGGGACAGAAAGTCATAGTCTCTTATAGAAGAAGAAACTGGAAATAGAGATTACAGAGCAATGGATTGTACATAAATAAACTGTGATAATCATTCCAAAGAAAGAATTACATTATTTTATGGATCCCATTTTGACCCTTATATGTATCTGCATCATGTACAGACAGCTAATTTTTTAAAAATAATTTTTGCCAATTTTTAATCGAGATATAATTAACATATAACATTATATTAGTTTCAGGTTACAACATAATTTGATATTTGTATACATTGTGAAAGGATCACCACAATAAGTCTGGTTAACATCCATCACCATACATAGTTACAATTGTTCTTCTTGTGATGAAAACTTTCAAGACTTATTCTCTTAGCAACTTTCAGATATACAAGACAGTATTATTAACTATAGTTACCATGCTGTACATTATATCTCTGCAACTTACTTATTTTATAACTGGAAGTTTGTCGGACAGTTAATTTTTGTTTTTATTGTATGGGTCCTTTTTTCTTTTGGTGTTTCTTTTTTTCCCTTAAGGGGTAGATTTCCTAAATTCTATTAAGCTTACAAAATATTGTATATTGCACAAAATATTACTCTACAAAATTGAAAGTTTGAGCCAGTGAAGCTTCACCACAGTACTAGGAACATGCTTATTTGCAAAGGACTGTGGTCCAGATCAGGTGTCATTCTCTGTAGATAGAAAATTGGGCTCTAAGGAAACATACTTGCCCTGGGAGAAACCTCATTTCCCAGCCTGCAGTATCGAATTCAAATTAGTATTTTGTGTAATCCAGAGAAAATAACTTTTTTTTTAAACTGAGGCCCACACATTAGCATATCAAAGGTAAGATGCAAAGGTGTATATTTTTAAGGCGATTTTCAATCTTTTTTAATCAGCACTCCCAAAACATTTCCAAAATACATCATTATTAAAAACATCCTATATAGGCAGCAACTTAATTTATATATTCCTGTGGTCACCTTCCTATGCACTGCATCAATTTTATATATGCATTTGAGAGTTGAAAGAGTAGAGAGCCGGAGTTTGAGTGACCCTGAGTATTGGCATTGGAAGAGTTATCTGTTGGGGTTAGAACAGGAATTGAATGGGTGTGTGTGTGTGTGTGTGTGTGTGTGTGTGTGTATGGGTTTGATGGGGTTTTCTTTGTTATTTCTAATGGAACAGGTAAGATACATAGTCTAAAGTGTTCTAAGTGTTGTACAAGTTTTCAAAAACAGTTTTAAAATTATTTAAACCTTATTTAAACATTTAAACATTATTTTAAGACATTTATTTAAAAATTACTTAAACAGCACTATTAATTGATTTGAAATCAAACAAAGAATAAATTCATGCATGGTTCTACCTCCCCAGTAAGCCCCAATTCGACATTGGTCCAAACCCCTTTTTGGTTCTTGTAAGCATACATATAAAATGTTATACATTTAATAATAATAGTGACATTTATAGGGTCTTTATTGTGTTTACTTTCCATGTTTTGACTCATTTAATCTTCATAATACCCCTGTGGTATAAGTAAGTACTGTTCCTACCCCATTTTACAGATGAGGTACGTGAGGCACAAGGCCGGTAAGGATCCTGCCCAAGGTGCTAGCACTAGGGAGTGGCAGAGTAAGAGTTTAATCAGGGAATTTGACACCACAGCCTGCATTCTTCATCATTATGCTCTATCATCATTATAGCATAAGTACCATTTAACATGATATTATAGTTAATAAAGAACTCTGGAAAGGCCATGTAGTTACCATGGTTTTTCAAATACCCACTATATTCAGCATGTGTATAAGTATTATGGGGACATGGAACAAAATTGAATGAATAGTACCAACGACCTTCACAGAACTTTGCATTAATGATAGTGTACTATGCCGAGGTAAACAACTTTCAGGCCCTGGCTCTATGAGCTTCAGTGATTTCGGAAACTATTGAGCTAGTTTTTAGTTTGCTAATTATGTTACATAATAGTATCTTTAAAACAAATTGCTTCCCTCACTAGTCCATAAGCTATCTGAGGGCAAGGGCAGGCTGTTTTCCTCTCTGAATCCCCCCAATCACAGTCCCTTACAAACATTAGGAACTCAGTAAAGGTTGTTTATGTGAAATGAAGGCTGTTTGCAAGATATCTATAAACTGCCTCTTCTCTGCCTCCAGTGTGGTCCACACATGGTTCCCAGTCAAATAATAGGCCCCTGAGTCAACTGGCATGGGATGATTTAAAAAATATGCAACATTTTTATTTATCAAAACATACAATTCAGTTCAATTACAGAAATCGTTATTTAACATTTACTTTGCTCACTACTTGGGTCAGATTATGAAGACACCTTATAAAGGGTAAGGCACTATGCAAATAAAAAGGGTTTTATCACAAGGTGCTGTGCTAGGGACCACATTCCTGCCTTCATTAGCTCTTCATGGTTGGATAACAGTAACCCTCCCACCTGTCAGCTTAGTCTAAACCCAGTCTCTGTGTCCATGTGACTGATGTGGACCAGCAGCCTTCTCACCACGGTTCGGTGGGATAGGGCTGAGTGAGCATAAATCCCCCTGAAGGTGGGATCAGGGCCTCCAGAGGTAGGCTCCTGATTGCTTTGTTGCTCTAGGCTCCAGCGTATCTTCCTGTGCCCCCCAATACCCAACACTATGGCACACTGGTCCGAGAAAGAGGACTGACTTCGGGGCTCAGACTCTTGGGACTGTCTAGCCCAACTCTGTTGTGGGCCTAATTGCTTCAGGATCTTGATTCTTATTCTCTTTAGCAAATGAATTTTGGGCAAAAAGATTGAGATTTTCCTCTTTCTCTACAATGTCTCTGAGAATGAACTCATAAGCTTTACACTGATATCAAATGATTTCACTTTGTGAGGTATTGAAGATATGAATAAAACACTATCCCACTCCTAAGAAGTATACGATCTAATAAGTAATTAAAATAGTTTATAGAAAATGATTTCTTCATTCATTGATTTCACAAACACATTCTGAGTACTTGGGAAGGAAGTACTGTAGATGCCCCCATGGAAGGAGATATTTACCAAGAGTGTCAAAAAATCATTTTTTCAGAAGATCACATTGCTCCGTGTGTGCAGAGGGGAGGTACACCTGTTTTAAAATGCCAACTCAGACATCTGCATGGCAATATCAAAGGTGACAGGGTAAAGAATATCTGTGTTACAGTGCATGTAAAGATCAGTCCATTTTTAGTGTGCCAAAGCTGTCTTTAAATAGCCAGATCTCCAAATTGGCTGGGAAGGGAAATAGTCCTTATCAACTCAAGGGTCAACAGAGTTTGCATTACTAATCACCTCCTATCAAAGCTTGCATTGCCCCAGACTTGTCTTATGCACAATTCACACGGCTACCTGCAAGTGCAAACACCTGTTCATGAGCATGGTATGTTTTTCCCTAGGTGAAAAGAGGCTACTGGTATGCATTCTTCCCGATATATCTTAGTGGCATGTTGACCATCTTAAAAAATCATTGCTATGCAGTGCCTCGATTCATGGACAACTTCATTGACACAACATTTAAACACCAAGTTGTCTTTCATGTATTTTTTTATAAATGAATCCGATGCCCTCTTGTCTTCAGGTGTCTGATGGCCACAGTGAAACAATTATCATGGAAACTGCCTGTTTTTGAAGACATTAGCATTTGAGTCCAGAAATCTGTTAACTCCACTTCCTTACGCAAGGTGTCAAAATTTCTCAGTTTTGACCCGTGATATTTATTTGATATTTTAGCTATAATCTCGCCTGGGTGTACAATGAAGATTGTAGAGAAATGTAGGCGCATAGCGACTAGGTTGCCAGCTATGATAACATTTCTAGTTCTGGGTTCCTGGAGGATCTTTGCACCATACAACTGTGAGGCAAGAATAGACCTGGAACTTTCTGCCATTGTCCTATAGTTCTCCTTTTACTGAAAAGGAACCTGGGGCCAGGAGATGTCAAGTGCATTCCTCAAGGTCACACAGCCACGTAGTAACAGAATTGAGGCTAGAACTCAGGCCAGCATTTCCAAGGCTCCTTCTCTTTTCAACTTTAGTATAAAACGGGCTTGTGTTAGAGCTCCTTGGGGATTTACTCAGAAGGAACTCGTTATAAGGCGGCCGTTCTTCATGTTGCGGACTGGAAGATGGTTGATGAATTTAAAAGGTGTGTGTCTGTTTGATGGCTGTATTTCTTGATAAGTATATGTGTAATGATACAACCAGCTCACAATGAGCTTTCCACATGGAGCTGCCTGCATATATTTTTTTTTTTTTTTAGATTTTCCAGATCTTAGACCAAAGACATTTACAGCCGAAAGGAGCCTTGGATCAGTGGTTCCTTATCTTTTTGAGGTTAAGGATCTCTCTGAGTGTCAGAGAAAAGCTTTCTCTGCATGAAAATGCATATGCTCACAAAATCGCATCCACTATATCCAGGGGTGCTTGGGGCCACCTGAACTCAGTTTCACTCTTTCTCATTTGCAAAATGGGTGTGTGTGTGTGGGGGGGTAAGGTTAGACCCTGCCTTCTAGGTTACCTAGTCCAGCTCCTGCACTTTTAACAGAGGAGGATATACCTAAACAGAGAGGGGGAGAGACTTCCAAAAGTCTCACATCTTGCCCTTGATTTGTAGAGTTTAGGCTCTTGTTCTCTCCGCTTAACCAATCCATTGCCGCCTTTTTTGTCTTTTTCCTCAGAAGACGACAGATGAGTAAAATACTACCTTAGCTTATATATCCTAGGTCATGCTTTGACTGTGAAGCATTGAGACACTACTTTTTATTCATAACTGCTTCAGCATATATTACAGAAAAGTTCCATATATAAAAAGACAGTGCCCAGAATAGGAATTTGTGTTCCTTAAACAAAAACAAGGCTTCACATAGATCCTAATTATCCTGTGTAATTGTTTATACCGTCACCGTGAGGCATGGCACTATGAGATAGCTTTCCCTCTCAGAATGTCATTCCTGCCATCATGGTATAAAGGTAATTGGAAATGGTTTTGTTCTTTAAGTCTTCAGTGGTTGGCTTGACGATTAGAAAATTAGTGTACTTTTTAGATGACATACTTAGTTACATAATTGTCCTAGTGATCCAAATTACTTCCCGCAAATGCAGCAAAGTGTGTGTGTTCTGAAACCCATCATTTGACTCGTTGATGTTGTGCACAGTTGTCGAGCAGCGTTGCAAAGTCTTCTCCTTGACGTGGAAAGCAACAAAGCACCATTACCACCTGATTGACCAGGGGGCAGATAGAACTGTTTCATACAGAACCGCGGAGTTAGCCCCTCAGAATGCACCATCCTGGAACAGAACCTCCTGGTTCAATAGGCTTCTTGCCAATCCATGGAGGAAAAAAAAAGTTGGGAGAGGGAGCTGAGAATATGTAGCGGAGATGGGCCAGTGCCAGGAAGCGCCACAGAGACTGGAAATAGCCTCTCTGTAAAACCCTGAAAGCAGTTAGCAATCCTGCAAATGTGAGAAACCAAGTGGACCTGCCTTCCAATCATTAGTTTTTACTTTTATGATAAAAGCATAAAGTAGAAATGTTATTGATTTTAACATTTATATTCACATTCTTTCCCCATCACAGGCAGAAAACCCTTTGGTTTTTGCTCTACCATAGAAATACCCCTTGCAGCAGAGACCCATGGAGGCTGACGCTTCATCTCTTGTCACATTTGATAGAGTTCCACTGAAGTGATCATCCTAATGAAATCTGATCAGTTTACCCTCCAGCTTACAAACCTCTGTTTGCTCTTTCTTGCTACTCAATCGCTTACAAGATTTGGTACATTTTCCTCTTGGCAAACAAGATTTTTCCCAGTCTGACTTCCTCTCCAAATGCACCCTCACCTGCTCCCCTACTCTATCCTCTATACGCTAGCTTCTGAGCTATCTCAGCAGTGTCACCTTGTTGTGCCCGGCTCTTAATTCCTTCCTTTCAACTTGCTATTTCGTGGGCTAGAATCGCCCACCTCCTCTGCCATACAAAATGCATTCTGCAAGACTCTGCATGTTATTCAAGTCTTTGCGAACATGTCCCTCCCCCCATGACAGTGTTAATTAATCTGCTTATTGCATTCACCAGATCTCAGTGGTAGTGCAGTTTATCTGTTTATGTGTCTTTCTTTCACCACTAGTCCCAATGTCAGGAAATGCGTTTTGTTTATCTTTGTTGTGTTTATCTGTGCTGCTGGATTCATAGTAAAAAAAAAAAAAAATAGTAACTCTCATTCCTACCCTTCCCCCTTCCAGATGGAACATAAACAAATTGGTGACTTTGTGCTCGTTAAGAGATCTAAAATATTTACTTTCAGCCCTGGTGCCAACCATATATTTAGACATTTATTTCTCCACTATTAAAAAAGTAATAGTAGAATAATTAATGTTTGATAAGTCAGCCAAAATGGTTTGATCTTTTTTTTATAATTCCAACTGCTCCCTGATGGTTTTATTGCTTTAAGCGGTGCATCAGAATAACATGAAAGTCTCTGAAAAATACAGATGCTTTAGTCCCATGACCCAAAGATTAGATTTCACTTGGCCTGGGGTGGGGCCCAGACATCAGTATTTTTTGAAAGTTCCTCAGAATATTGAAATATGTAGCCAGGTCAAAAAGCACAGATATAGAAGCTAGAATTGACAGTGGGCCAATGGCAAGTTCGACTTGTTCTTCATTGGAAATGATTACAACCGTTGCTTCTTGAGAATATTTACTAACATTGAGCACTTTTCATACCTTGCATGCATTTTCACACACTCTCTCATACATTTTACATACAAGATGTATTTTATCATTACATATATATCAATTAGGTGCCATGTGGTAGATGAGCTAGCCATAACAGCAGACATCTGTAGCAGGAGAGTTGATCTTGAACATGTAGCAATGATTTCTGGTGATTCATCTGGTTTGGTCCTAGGTGCAAAAAAAGTAGGTCTAACCCAGGGATTCTAAGTAAGTTTCACCGCAGTGGCTGTTTGCAGAGCTGAGTTGTGAAGGCTCATTAGAATGCAAGAGGGCTCAGCAGGAAGAGTGCCTTGGTGCCATAGTCCTGAATGCGGGAGTAAATGGATACATGTGTTTGGATACCAGAACTGTTTCTCCAGAGATTTGTGTTATCTGAAGTCTTTTCACCATCCAGCAAATAGAAATGGCTGCATTCGTCAGTGACCTGGAACAGAGTTGACTCAAGGATCTGTGGTGAAGTATCCCTTGCAAATTAGCGTCATGTAGTTGCTGGTTGCAAGAGATTTGTCTCTTACTCCCCAGAAAGGCTGGGAACTCAAGGTGCCATTACATCTCTTCACAACTTCCACTAAAGTCGGTTTGGTGGTACTGATGAGGCAGACGAAACCACCAGAGCTTGGGGATGTCTTGGATATAGATAAGAATTTGCCAGCCAATAAAAATATTATAAGACCTCTCTGTTTCTAACAGAGAGCACATATTAGCCCTTCTTTCACTGCCCATGAAAAAGGAAAACTGATCTATAAAATGAAATTGGATCTTTGCACCTCTGAGATCCAGTCCTATCTGATTTATGCCCTCTGTACACACTGGAATATGGTAGTAAGATATAAATTGCTCAGGTATTCTAATAAATTTGCCTTCTCATCGTTTAAGACTAGTCCTACAGCACATTCTCTTAAAGGGTGTCTGACTCTAATCTTTCACTGCATATTGGAAACTATAATCCTAGGGTTTGTTAGCATTTTTCTGATCTTTGTGATACCTCCCTGAAGGGCAGTATAAGGAATGACATTTATTTCTTTGATTGCAAAATGCTGTAAGTCATAAGGAGTAATGCTAATTTAGTCAAAGATTTGGGGGCAAAAATAGAAACCATGCGACAGTACATATCCCCTTTAAGTTTATAGCACATCTCAATTCAGAAACATTAAAGTATAAAAAAGATACATCCTTAGAATCAAAGAAATACAAAAGTACCATCTTCTTGCCTTTCTGTAGAGTATTAGATTTTACCAGGTATCTTTGCAGTTTCGAGCTCATGAGATCTTTAGGTGGAAATCTGGGGAGCAGGGCCCAGAGAGAACAATGGGAGGGAAGAGTAGAGATCAGAAAGAGGGATCTGGGACAGGGGGCTGCTGATGTCCCTCTTCACGTGGCCTTCTCTCCCTGGATCTTTCCCTGCCATTAGCTTAGCGGTAATGCTGCATGCTGATGAAGGAAGCAGAAGCACCTGGAAGATTCTGCTCGGAATCCTTCCAGAGGAGCTTATTGGCACGTGTGAATGCCAGAGTCGCTTGTTCTAGTGAAAGTCAGAATGATTAAATACGGGGATTAAAAATGACATTTTGTTTTTTAGAAGGGTTATTATACTGTGTGTTTTGCTGTTTTCTTTTTAACTAAATGGAAAAGGCAATCATGATTAGCCAAGTAGTGATATTATGAGCATATGATGGATATTCTCTATAGAGTACAGCAAATTTTCTTTAAAATGGTATTTTGCTTTTACCATCAGTTCAGTAATGTTGGACAGTAAATTAAATAGAGAAAATCATTTAATATCTTATTTTAGGCAGTATAATAATACATGTATTTTTCAGTGCAGACCAATGATTTCTATTTTTTTGAATTCTTCCTGCTATGGAAATAAAAATAAGAAAAATATTCAATATGCCTTATTGATTTTTATATTTAAATATTTAATCTGTTTTTTAGGTTTATTGGCAGGAGTATTGATATGACTACATTTCCTCAAGTGTTTAATCATGCTTATTGAATAGATTTCTAGTTACTCAATTCAAATTGCCCAAATATATATATATATATTTTTATTGTAGTAAGAACATTTAATATAAGATCTATCCTCTTAACAGTTTGGAAATGTATAATACAGTATTAACTATAGACATTGCATTGTCCAGCAGATCTCTAGAATTTATTCTTCTTGCATAACTAAAACTTTATACACATTGAATGGCAACTCTCCATTTCCCACTCCCTCCAGCTCCTGGCAATAACTATTCTACTCTCTGCTTCTATGAGTTTGACTATTTTAGATATCTCATATAAGTGAAATCATGCAGTGGTTGTCCCTCTGTGACTTGCTTAATTCTCAGCATAATGTCCTCCAGGTTCACCCATGTTGCACATGGCAGCCTTCTTTTTTAGGACTGAATGATGTGGTAACCATTCATCTGTAGATGATAATTACATTGTTTCCATATCTTGGCCATTGTAGGTAATACTGCAATGAACATAGGAGTGCAGATATCTCTTTGAGATACTGATTTCAGTTCTTTTGGACATATACCAAGGAGTAGGATTGTTGGATCATATGGTAGTTCTGTTTTTCATTTTTAAGGAAACTCCTTATTGTTTTACATGGCAGCCACACCATTTTACACAACCACCAACAATAGTACAAGGGTTCCCTCTTCATGGCCTCACCAACACATGTTATCAGGTGTGAGGTAATAGCTTATTGTGGTTTTGATCTGCATTTTCCTGATGATTAGTGATGTTGAGCACCTTCTCAGGTCCTTGTTGGCCATTTTTCTGTCTACTTGGAGAAATGTCTATTCAGTTCCTTTGCCCATTTTTAAATTGGGCTATTTGGTGTTTAGGGGGTTTTTTTGTTTTTGTTTTTGTTTTTTTGCTATTGAGTTGTATGAATTCCTTATATTTTTTGGATATTGGTCCCTTATCACATATATGGTTTGCAAATATTTTCTCCCATTCTGTGAGTTGCATTTTCATTCTGTTCATCAATTGCTTCCTTTGTGGTGCAGAAACTTTTCAGTTTGATGTAGTCCCATTTGCCTATTTTGTTGTTGTTCAGCACTTCTTGGATTTCATATCTCCATCTCCTGAGGAAGGTATTGAGTCAGGCATCTTTCCCTAGACTTTTTCATATAGCAAAACTTGGGCTCTCCTATGTAGAAAGAAACCATGGATTACTCCATATATGGCTGTAACAGAAGCAAGTCAAAAATTAGCTGAAATTGACTACTCCATTCCATTTACTAAAGGTTCCTGTCTTGTTCCACTCAGACTGCTGCAACAAAACACCATGAACTAGGTGGCTTAAACATCATTTATTTCTCAGAGTACCAAAGTTTCCTGGCTTACAGATGGACACATCTTGCTTCTGATGTCTTTCCTGTTCTTATGAGGTGCTAATCCCATCATGAGAGCACCTTCATGAGTTTGTCTAAACCTAATTATCTCCCAAGGCTTCAATATATGAATATGGGGTGAGGGGGTGTGGGTGGGCGGGACACAATTCACTCCAAGCAATTCCTAAGCAAAATATCTCCTGGTCAGGAGAACAAATCCAATTTGTGTAGTATGCAGTGTTCATCCACCAGGGACCCAAATTAGACTTCTGTACCTTCTTGATTTTATTTCATGGATTAAACTGAAGTTGTGTCCAAAGAGCATTAAAATATGGCAGACAATGGATATAGAAAATATGGACTTACTTTTCTTTCTTACTTTTAATTAACAGAAAGTGATTTTATAAATTATTTGTTGCCTAGCTTTTTATTCGATGCTTTCATGAAAAATAATCCTCTTGTTGTCATAGAAAATCAGAAAGAGACTTTATCTGCAACAGTCATTGTGTGCTATCTGGATTTGTGAAACAAGTTACTTCAAAATTTATTGGCTTAAAACAACAAGCTTTCATACCCTACTTCCTGCGAATTAGGAATCTAAGAGTGGCTTATTTCAGTGCCTCTGGTTCAAAGTCTGTCATGAGGTTGCAATCAAGTTGTTATCTGGGATACAGTCTTATATGAAGGCTTGCTGGAAGAGGGAGAATTTACTTCCAACCTCTCTCATGCCGTTTTTGGCAGGCCTTGGTCTCTTGAATGTAAGCCTCCTCAAAAGATTGCCTCATGGCATAGCAGCTGGCTTCCCTCAAGGTAGGTAATAAAAGAGAGTGAAAAAGATTTTCCAAGATGGAGTCTTTTTATAACCTCAAGGCTTGCAGTCTTTTTATAACCAAAAATGACCAATAAACACATGAAAAGATGCTCAAATCATAAGCCATTACTGAAATTCAATTCAAAACCACAATGAGATACCACTTCAGACCCACTAGGATGGCTAAAATTAAAAAAAGAGAGAGACAATAACAAGTGTTAGTGAGGATTTGGAGAAACTAGAACCATCATAGATTGCTAGTGCAAATGTAAAATGATGTAAATACTATGGCAAACATTTCCCAAAAAAGTTAACCAGAGAATTCTCATATAATCCAGCAATTCCATAATTAAATATATACCCATGATAAGTAAAAACATGTGTGCACAGGAAAAATTGTACACAAATATTCACAGAAGCATTATTCATACTGGCACCACAATGGAAACAACCCAAATGTCTATCAGTTGATCAAGGGAGAACCATGTGTTTGTACATCTCCATAAAATGGAGTATTATTTACTCATAAAAATGAATGAAGTACTGATAAATAATACAACATGGATTAACAGTAAAAATCTTATGCTAATTGAAAGAAACCAGACCCCCCCAAAAAAACAGCTAAAAGTTACATGTATTATATGATTTAATTTATATTAAATATCCAGAATAGGTAAATATATTGAGTCAGAAAGTTGATTAGTGGTTGTCAGGGACTGTGGGAAAAGGAAATAGGGTGTGGCTGCTAATGAGTATAGGGTTTCTCTTTGGGTGATGAATGTATCCTGGAATTATGTAGTGGTGATGGTTGCATAACTTTGTGAATATACTAACACTCACTGGATTGCACGCCCTAAAAAGGTGAATTTTATGATTTTTGAATTGTATCTCAGTGAAGTATTATTAAATAAAAGTGAAAAAAATTACTATGAATGCAATTGTAAATCTATCACAGACTCAAAAAAAAAAGAGATGAATAAGAACATCAGAATGTTTATTTTTTTAGTGAAACTAAGTATGAGTGGTATAGTTGCTGATCCCTGGATAATTCCAGTAACTATACATAATCATAAAGAGAATTATTAGAGATTCAGAGGGGTAGTCTGGTTTAGATTAACTTCTAAAAGATTAATCACTTGTTCTTAATTTCTTCTCTGAAAAACTGATAGATAAGCTTCATGGGAACTGGCTGTCCATGTTCTTGCTGCTTCTGTGTAAGACCATGTATATTTCTTCTTGTTTAATGTACTGGTGTCTGATTAAGATGCAGATCTGGAAGTAACAAAGGCTCACATTTGTTAAAATTTGAGACAGGTCATTGCTGGTTCTTCTCTGGAACTGTTTTCTCTCGTAAAAATAAATAAACAATCAAAGCAACTTGTTCTGCAATGTTGGCCATCATCATCAGTTGCACCTTTTGCAAATGATTCTGATCCCTTAAACTCTCTTCTCTAGGGCCGCCTGGGTGGCTCAGTCGGTTTAGCATCTGACTCTGATTTTGGCTCAGGTCATAATCTCAGGGTCGTGAGATGGTGCCCCACGTGGGGCTCTGTGCTCAGCACGGAGTCGGCTTGGGTTTCTTTCTCCCTCTCCCTCTGCCCCTCCCCCCACAAATAAATAAATAAATCTTAAAAAGAAAAACTCTCTTCTCTGGTAGACAAGGCTACTATTGGTGATGGCTTCTTTCATTTACTCAGTGTTCACTGCTTTTACCAAAATCACCTTATTTTAATCAGAAGTCTTAACATTAAGTAGAGTTCTGGTCAGAACAAATGCTGGGGTGTGTTTTTTTTTTGGTTTTTTGGGGGGGTTGTGTTTGTTTGTTTGTTTTTTATGTCTTGCAGGTACAACATAGGAGAATATAAAGGGGAACCATGTTTCTTTCAGAGGAAGTGTGATCCAATGTGCCAAAATTTCATTTAATTGATATAAACCCAAGAGTCAGTCAGGTGTGTTCAGTATAAACCTTCTCCGGCGGTTAAGAAAATTTCCAGCTGAATAGAATTTGGCATTTTAATAAAAGGAAGTGTGGCATTATGCTGCAGTCAGCATGCCTGACTAGAAACAGCCAGCCATGCCGAGAAGATTATAAAGCTTTTCCTCATGACCTTTAACTTGAATTCAGTAATCAAAAGATTGATTTAGTGCTCAAACTTAATTTGCAGCTCTCATTTCATTAGTTTTCCAAACCAGCTAGATCTTTTAAAATCTATTGGATCAGCTGCAGCTGTTCTGCCTCTGGCACTAGGGGGTATACCTTCCTCCTTCATTATCCCTAGCCATGATGAGAGAAAGGGAAAATGAAGTCCAGAGTCATTGCCCTCCTCGGAGTCCAATCACGTCCCTGACTCCAGGAACTGAAATAATCTTTCTCCTTCAAATAGAAGGATGTAGCGTTTAAGGATTAGGGAAATTGCAATAAATAAGAAATTTCTCTTCATCAGTTTAGGGGGGGAAATATGGAGGGCTGTTTGTCTAATGCACACCAGAGTTCAAAGGCAATACCAAAAAAAGAATATTGAGACTCATGAAAAGGATCATTGACCTAGAGTAAACATCGCTTTAAAAAACAAGGCTCTTAACCTTTCTTCTAAACAGAGGTGCATCCATTGGCTGTATACATTATAGCAGCACACCAGAAAACCTCATTGTTAGACTGCTGATGTGTCTTGCTGAATTAACAGCTCCTATTGTAAACGCAAGCCCCCCAGTGTTTCTCAGATGGTATAGAAGGGCTATTTTCAAATAAGCTAGATGTTAGGAAAGAAGTTTAACTGTGTACATAGGACTCAGTCCTCCGCTACATACTGCCTCTCTTCCTCTTAAGCTATGGGATCAGCAAGTGCAGGGGGACTTGAGGAGGGGCTCAAACTGCTTGAGTCCGTAAATTTCTGTGCTAGGTTTTATCAAGACACAGAGACCAGAAAGCTGCCAGCTTTTTTTTTTTTTTTTTTTTCTCGTGCTACCTGCCCAGCCCTGCTCACTCGCCTTTTTTTCTCCTCTTACATTTGGTATTTCTATAGCTCCAGTGTGTCTTAGAGAATTTGGATTTTTGAGAAAAGGAAAAAATGTATACCTTAGGATTTTACCTTCAACTCTGTTAGCATTTTTTTTTTTTTGCATTCCCCTACTTCTGAAACCTCTTGTCAAAGACATAGCGTAATATATCTCAAATTCTAACTCTATGCTTTTATGTCCTGTTTTTTCTATTTAATATGTCTGTATGAGCCTAACTCGCCCCATCCTTCAAGACCCCAACTATTCAAAAGTTCTAAAAGTTTGCTCTGGTCCACATTGCCCTAGAGCATAAATTTAATGGGAGGGAGACTTGGTGGCATGTTTGGCCATGGTTCTGGATCTCTCTGTTTTCTCGATTCTGAGTAAGTATTCTCAGCATTTGATAATGTCATCCAATTTCTCTACTTCTTTTCTAGAATGAGTAAGTATTCAATATAGAATAAAGATACTTAGTCCCAATTTCAAAAAAACTTTCTGAGGGTTCAGAAAAGAAAGTAAAAAAAAAAACAAAAACCCAATCTTTTCTTTGTGTTCTGTCCCTGTCTCTCTTTCACACATACATATCCCCTCCCCCCCAAAAAAAAACTCTTACCTGCCCAGCATGGAGCAACTTTCAAGAAAGGGTTTTGTGTTATATATTCAGAATCCAGGCCCTAATTACATGTTATGGGGCATCCTTCCCATAACAAAATGTTAGCCATAAGGAGTGAACCCTGAATATTTCTGTGCCCCGACTCATATTCTGTTCCCAAGTCCCAGTAAAGTGTACAATGCAGAGAGTATAAGTTGTTAAATGCCTCCCAAACAACCATTTGGGATGGAGACTGTTTTCATTGACATCCTGTTATTCTCCCAGCCCCCACTCCCCAACCCCATGCATTGCTTTGCCTTGGGAGCTTGGTTCCTGCTGGTTGACCATCCTTACCCAGCCATGGGGTCCCTGACAGGGCTCTCACACCCAAGCAGAACTGGAAGGCCAATTGTCTAGGAGAGCCTCCCCTGGCATTCTACTCCTCCCTCGTGAACACAGCTGAGCACTGAGCACCTGCTTTGAATAGCGAATAGCTTGGAGAGCTGCCCAGACCTATTTCCAAATGGGCTGAACAGAGATCCTGAATTCTGCAGAAAGAAACCATCAGGTAGATCACAGATTAATGCCATGTACAACACAGCCTCACAACTACAGGCTTAAACTGGGGCACCGGAAGGGGAATGACTATCACATTTCAAGACTAAAAGACAAATACATTTAGCGAGGCATTAGGTACTTGATTTGATCCTAGGTAAAATGAAGAGGAGTTGTTGCACTGCACGCACCTTGTTTTTCAGCACACTCTGCTTCCCACGACATCTGTCCCTGGTGCTGCCCCTCCGGCTCTGCATGACCTGGGAGTGTCACCAGTAGACTTCATCCTTTGAAGGAAACAGGAGTGGATGAAGTATGAGAAACACTGCCATCTTCTCAAAAGCACTTGTCAAAATATGCATCTTTTGGGGTATCTTGTATTCACACAGTCAGTTACTATGATTATATATTATACCTTGGGAGGCACGTAGAGTCAGAGGGGCAACACTATTTTATCAGAGGTTGTTTGAGGGGAAGGGAGAAGCCTGGCATGTTGGTTCCCAACCTCTCAAGGGCTTCCCTAGCATGATCTGAAATGGCTCCTGTGGGCAGAGGGCCGGGAGAGAGCAAAGAAAGAGGCACCTCACCCCAGGTTAGCAAGTGGCAGTTTTAATAAGCCAAGAGAACTTAACATATGCGGCTTGCCTTGGGTAGCAGCAAGATGAGTGGATGCATGCACCTGCCACCAAATCTTAAAAGATTATAAAGAGGCTTTAACTGGGTTCAGGCATGTATAGCATAGAGGTGTTTGCAATACCACATCCCTACCTCAAGGCCATGTCTTTGGAGCAGCCTCTGGGAGCAGGAAAGACAAATGGGACCCACATTTCAAGGACGGGGTGGGGATGGGGATCCTCTGAGTGCTGGAGTCTGGCTTGCAGGTCAACTGGTGGTCACATTTTTTCGATGACCTCCCCCAGTATGGTGTGAGCAAGTCTGGGCAGTAATCATGCCAGGAGGTAACACCAAGAGAAGAAAGTCTTGGCCCCGGTTGGCAGAATACCTGGAGCCCACACATGGGAAAAGAGATGAGAGAGTGAGACCAAACATCCTAATAATATGTAGGATAATGTCAGAGTGACAGAAAAATGAGTCAGGCATTGAATTGGTTGTGGCAAATGGGTTGTACATAACCAAATGCCTTTCAAAGGTGGAAGCAGGGACAAGAGTAAGTACAACTTTAGTTCAAAGGGGAAAGAAGAGGCAAACTCTAAGTCTGTGAGATGGAATTTAGTGTTGTGGGCATGTGATTGTTCATTCCACTATTTTTGCTGAGTGACAGTGGGATGGGAGGAGGTGGAAGTGGTAAAGTTGTGGCCCTCAAAGAGCTAAGACAAGCTAGCTAAGGTGAGTTGGTAAATATGTACATGTGCACACACGCACACCCTCCATTCTTGTGTCCCTGACCACTTTCAGCCTTTCGTTAGAAAGTGTTGGCTAACAAAATGGCCTCAGCCTCAGCAGATGGAGATTCTAGTACTGCTCAGCTGTGGTGGCTAAAAAGGCAAATCTCTTCTCTCTAGCTAGGTCTTGATCTACGCACAGCCATAGATAAGAGTTGGTACAAGAGGATCGTGGAAATGTTGATTACACCATGATGAATGAAAAACATTTATTCAAAAATGCAGAAGTATTTCAGTAGAGAGTATGCTTGAAAATGTGCCACATTACAAACGATCTAAATGATTTAGTCGAGTAAATTATTTTATTCTTTATTTGAATTATTTTAGGAACACGGTTGATGGCAAACATTTTCTTGTGGGCTTAGAAATAGTTGGTCATAAAGTGCCAACAACCTGGTTCCTCCTAGCATGATTTCATCACTGTTCAAGCCTCTGGAAGAGGTGAACTGATCTACTACTCAGCCTTAATTTTCAATGATTGTTGACCTGCAAGACCAAAAGCATTCACCTCCAGCATCCTGATATGAGTGTTGCTTTCTGTGGCAGCAGAGGGTAGAAGTGCTACCAAAGTGCTGCTTGCAGTGTCCTCAAGGAGAGGGGCTGGTTGCTTTGCGTGGGCATCCCCTAAATCAAGCAAGCTTGATTTGCAATGTGAATTGTAAATATGATCGAAGAAGTAATGTGAGTGAAATCATTAAAAAGGAAAATAGCCATGACTTGTTAATTTGGAGGTTTGCATGTCTGAACTACTGACCTCTGACTGATTTTTAGACCAGGTTTCTTAGGATACACAGGAAGTTAGAATTGCCCTCAGGCCTTGTTTATATTAGGCAAGAGATTCCTCAGTGTGGTAGTATGGCTTAAGTCTCTTAGAATTGCTCTAGGAGAAAATACAAATAATGAAC
This sequence comes from Mirounga leonina, assembly GCF_011800145.1. NCBI lineage: Eukaryota > Metazoa > Chordata > Mammalia > Carnivora > Phocidae > Mirounga > Mirounga leonina. The sequence continues at coordinate 277,608 of NW_023270163.1, forward strand.
AAATAAAGAGAAATTCCATCCTTGCAAATAAAAAAACACAGGGAGTTGAAAACAACCACATAGTATTATTTTCACCTATCAAGTGAGCTATAACAAATACAAAGAAAGCTAAGATCCATGAAGAGTGAAGTTGCATTGAAAATGGTACACTGATACACTGTTAGAGGTAGAAATTGTTCCTATTTGTAGGGAAAGCAGCACAGCAAGACATGTCGAATCCTGCGGATGGGTCATCCAGTTGACTATTATGTTTCCGCCAGGCATATCCAAGGCCAAATGTTTGATAGATAAACTTATCCTTTGTGGCATCAACTTCAGAAATTTGAGTGTCTCTTAAGTAATCCTCAAGACTGTCACCTGCCATTATAGATTTGTTTCCTGTATGATATTTTGTAGACCTAGATTCCCAGAAGACAGGTCTCAGACTTTCCTGTACCTGCAAAAACAGCTAGCACATGGCTTTAGGTAGTAAGCATGCAATGCATAGTTTATAATTAAATTTATACTCTTCTAACTCATATCACCTCCTGGGTTTAAAAAAAAAGTGTGTGTGTGTGTGTGTGTGTTTGTGAAGCCATTGGTCAACATCTGGCAAATAAGTATTTGTTCACTGGCTCATTTATTTATTCAAAAAAAAAAAATGTAACAAGTGCTAGATACATTTCTAGACACCGGTGATACAATGGCAGAGCTTCAGTTTTAGTGGAAGGGAAATGGACAATAAACATGAAAAATGGCTTATGAAAAATTGTTATAAGGTGAAAAGTAGTGTGGATAAAACAATAAGAGGGATTCGAACTGCCGGCAGGAGTTTGCAGTCTTAAAAAGAGTGATCAGAGCCTGGTTCACTAAAAAGGTGTCATGTGAATAAAGATGTAAGTGAGATGAGGGAGTGAACTGTGTGGATAACTGGGAGAAGTGTATCCCAGGTAGAAGGAGAAAGGGCAAAAGCTCTGAGGCCGAGAGGTGTCTAGCAGGTTTTAATAACTGCAAGGAGATTAGTGTGGCTACAGTGAAGCAAGGGAAGAAGAAATTGAGATTGTCAGCTATGAGATGAAAGAGGCCATGGAAGAACAGATCGATAGGCTATTGTTGCCTTTATTGTTGGATATAGCATGATAAAAATGGGGCTCCAGTGGGGAGGTTTGAACAGATGCATGCTCTGATCGGACTTATATTTTGATGGGATCACTCTGGCTGCTTTGCTGAGGAGATACTCCAGAAGGGCAAGGGTGGAGTTAGGCAGGTGGGCGGGAGGCAATGGCAATAATCCAGGTGACAGGCAATATGGTTTAGGCCAAAATGGTGGCAGTGAAGGTGGTGAGAAGAGACCAGACTGTGGATGCATTTATTAAAGGACTGAATAGATTAATTACATTGTGGTGTAGAACTAATAGTAAATCGCAAAACAAGCCGTGAATCAGTCATATACTTGTATTATCAGATGAATACTAGATATCTAAGTCAAAGTTATAATATTCTCAAATCATGAATCTTATTAATTAATATTAATAATATTAATTATATTATTATAATATTATAAATATTAATTATAGCATAAAGTTTTGATGGGAATTTTCTACCAAAAATGTTTTGACACCGTACCAGAATCACTGCATATACAGAAATAAGTGAAGAAAAACCTAGCCTAATTTGAGCTGCAGCTGCTATGGGACCAGATGGATTCATTCACTGCCTGGGATCCTACAGACAAGAAGCTTTGCAGGACCAGTGATTTTAAACTATTGACTCAGTAAAGTAGCAAATTGCTCAGGGTTGCTCATGAAGAGCTAAATATTGGAAAATCCCTGAATGACAAGTATCTATATGACCCAAGATTTTGAAAGAATTCTGTTTTGACACTTAGAATTTTCTTGATCCTTTGTAAAAATTTGTGCACTTTCGAGCCCCATGGGTGACAAGTTTTGTGGAACATGGAAAGGGTTCAGAGGACTGTTACCAAGATGATTAAATCATTGGAAAATAAGGGCTATAAAGAAAGGTTAATGGAACAGGGACTGTTCAGCTTGGAAAATAGAAGACCAAGAGGGGATTTAATAATGGTCTTTAAGTGTATCAAGAGCTATTACACAGAGAATGCTCACCAGCTGGTCTCAATCTTCTCTTAGGACAGAACAAGGAGAATGGAGTGTAAATTGCATCATGAGGGATTTAGGCAAAATACTAGGAAGAATTTCCTGACAAAGAGTCTTGTTACACATTGAGATAGGATGCCAGTCCGAGCTTCATCGGACCCTGCACTCTGACAGTGTGCCTGGGATTCCAAGCATTCGATCCATTAATGTCAATTCCATATACATTTCCTGAGAGCTCACTGTATGCAAGGTACCATAGGCTTAGATATTTTCTATGGAAAACCACTGTTGCGATTCACCTATTGACTTAGAAGGAAAATGAGTATAATTTGGCTTATATAACTAGTGAGTTAGAAAATCAGAAACCAGGAAGCAGAAGCAGAACCCTAAAGTGGCATGCCATAAGACCAGTTAACTTTGATATGCAGGCATTGGTAATATAGTAGAGGGGGAAAGAGAGGGGGAAAGTGTGGGCCTGGCAGAGGAGGTACAGATAGGCTTTGGGAGGTGGCTAGATGAGACTGAGTCACAAGCAGTGACAGGGAAGCTCATACCACACCAGCCAGTCCCATCAGTGGGAGGGATGCAAAGCAATCAAGAAAGACAGGGATACAAGACACCTCTAGTCCTAGCCCAATTTAATTTCAAACCATGATCTTTACTTCTGCTACAAGTTTCTTCCTCTCAGGCATGGAATGAGGTTTGGCCCAGTTGTTTTCTCAGATACTTTTTGACAGCTATTGGATTGAGAAAGGATTTAGCTCTAAAAGAGAGGTCCTGAGAGTTGATACCAACCCAATTCATTCCCTGTACGTTTGACTCCTCTCCTTAATCTGTATCATGCTATAGAAGGAATATGTGTTCTTCTGAGTTTATATCTGGTCTCCTTCACAGCTGTGAGACATTCGTTCGATTTCTTAATCACCCCGAGTTTTATTTTTTTTTAAGATTTTTTATTTATTTATTTGACACTGAGATAGAGATAGTGAGAGCAGGAACACAAGCAGGGGGAGTGGGAGAGGGAGAAGCAGGCTTCCCGCTGAGCAGGGAACCTGATGTGGGACTCCATCCCAGGACCCTGGGATCATGACCTGGGTCGAAGGCAGACGCTTAACGACTGAGCCACCCAGGCGCCCAATCACCCCAAGTTTTAAATGTTCTCATCTGTAAAGGGGAGATAGCTATTACCTCAAGGAGTTCCTGTGACAATACATGTTTTTAAAAAAGGAGTTTCTGTGAGAACTGAAATGCTTAGCAAAGTACTGAGCATCTAGTAGGTACTCATCACTCATTCCCTTCACTTTTTCCATGTAACAAACCTTCATTATGAAAAGACATCATTTCATATCCTCTCTCTGCTAAGCACCTTAAATCTTCACTTCAGCCTAAACCCCTTCATTTAGTTAGATACCTTAACCCTTGTTCATGTGGTAAGGCATCTTAAGATATTCTAAAATATACTAATACCTTCCTTAGGAGATGGGCTACTCTGAATGGAACACACAATCAAATATTATCCCATCTCTACAGAGTACTATGTCCTTATTATGACCTTCCTTGATGTAGAAAATATATTTCTATTAATACATCCTAAAATTGTATTGCTTTCTTAACAGGCACATTCTACTTTTGACACAAATCCTGAGGGATTTTTAGAACCTGGATTTTCCTGGGGGATATTCTGAAGTCTGGTTCTGCCTGCAGGGAATTCACTAGAGCAAATGATCATATATGGCTGTCATGAGCCCAATGGATGTGTGATTCTCAGAGGCTGAGCAATCCTAAATGAGCAATGTAACGTCCCAAATATTTAATTGACTTTCTAAATAACACAAAACATAACATAACACAATGTACAATATTCCTGTGAGTTACCACAACAATGCTTTTTTACGCGAACCTTCTTGGAAGAGCTGTTCGTATTTGCTACTTTTAGTTCCTCCCCTATCAGTTTCTCATCTCAAAGCAAGCTGACTTTTCCCTCAAACTGCTTTCCCAAAGGTCACCCAAGACCTAATTGTAAAACTCATTGACTTCTTCTCAATTAGTTTTCTCTCTAATCACTTGTGGCATTTGCCATTCCTGACCATTTGTATTAGTATGATTCTGACCCAGAAAAACAGAAAACACGTGAATATTTAAAGCGAACACTTGAATGCAAGGAACTGTTTCCATGGGTGACAGAAGACATGAGAAGTCAAAGTGGACAGTGAAGTTCCCCAAGATTAGCAGTATCAGAAACCACAACAGCCCCAGGCTGGAGGACAAAGGGAAGAGGCAGGATTCCCAAAGCCCAGGAGATGAGGTTACCTGGCTAAAACTAGAGTTATAGGGGGAACCCGAAGCCACAGAGTGGGGGCAATTGCTACTTAAGATGCTATCTGAGGCAAAGCAAGAGGAATAAATACTCTGGTTTCCCCCCTCGTCTTGCCCTTCAATCTTCTGTCAGCGCCTCAAACTGGCTGAACCCAGCTGGAAGTCAGCTCTCAATGGAGACTGGGAAACAAACTGCAGAGGGCATGGCCCTCCACCTCACCATACAGAATGGGGCAGGCGAATGGTGAGGAATGGATATGAAGTCAAACAGGCCCAGGATGGGCACCGTACTTTTGCCATTCAACGTTCATGCTCACTTAGATGCAACATCTTTACCCCTCTACCCAGTATGAAGCAAATACCTTTCGTGTAAACAACCCTCACATCCTCTCTTCAACCAAGGAAGACAAAAAGGCTCATTGGTCATTGTATTCATTCCAATTCTAGAATCTTTCGATGCTACAAATTTTGCTCCATCAGATTCAGAGGCGATTCCTCATGGTCAGGTGCCCAACTTGTAAAACTTCAGAACTCCCAACTCTCCTCAAACAAAATATAGCAGGTGTATCCTCATTTCTTGAATGGGTCACAAGCCATAGTTGACACTGATCTCTTCATTGACTAGAAGAACTAAACCTGCCGAATCACCAAAACTAGAAAACCACCAATCACCATAGAATCCTCTTTCATTTCCCTCATTCAGTTTATCATGATTACTGCTGATTTCACTGTTTTAGCCTTTATCAGATCTTTTACTAACACATTGATGAGTTCAGCTTTCATTATCTCCCATTTGGATACCTGAAATAGTCTGCTAGTTGGTCTCCCTGCCTCTCATATACTATGGATTTTCACATCGTTAAGTCTTTGAGAATTCTATTTTCTTTATCTGTAAAGTATGTTCTTCAACTTAAGTCAAATTCAAATATTACCTCTTTTGTGAAACCTTCTTTGATTCTTTACATTCTTATCCACCAGCAGATTTAATCACCACTCCCTTTATACTCCTCATGCACTTTGTATATACTTTCATTATATCTCAGGTTGCATCCTATAACTTTCTGCTTTCTTCCTGATCTCTGCAACCAGACCAACTTTGCTCTAGTACCTACCAGGATATTAGGGACAGAGTGGGTGATCAGAAGGTATATGCTGAATGAAAGTCTATCTGAAAGAATATATGAATTACTCAAACACTTGATGGATGAGGGCAAAATGTCTTAAGGGTTGGTTTTACATTTCATTGTGGGTATCAACAATTCTATATTTAAGTTAAAATTATGTCAAGCATATTGTGAAGAGAGTACACCTCCTTAACCCTGAACCCTGGGAGCTCAATTCACTTGATTTGCTTTAGGGCAAATATGTTAGGATGAGCTATGATAAGAGTTTATGGGGAAGAGGAAGAGGCCTGGAAAAAGCACGTGGCCTGTCATTTGATAAACTTGGGTTGATTTTCTGGCTCTGCTGTGAGCCTCCGTGATTTGATATAAAAATTTAAAGGGGACTATAAGGCAAAATATGTGAAAATCTTATGGAAATGACTGAATACTACTATAAAAATAAGTGATGTGGTATAATGAAATTGTTGGAAGTGCAGTATTTGGAGTCAGACAGCTTGGGGGTTTTGTTTTATCTCCTTCTTATAATTTGCATGAATTTTGTCAAGTCATATGAACTTGTTGAGCCTCAATTTCCTCTATGAGCACTGAGTGCTACATACTTTCCAAGATGGTGGCTGTGATTAAAGAATAAATGAATGCAAATAACATAACAAAATGCAAGGTAATTAGATTAGCTCTCAGTGACAATTCTATTATTATTATTATTACTCATAATCAGAGCATCAAATAATGTCAGTGCAGAGAAATACCAATGTGCAAACTGTTACCAAGATGCAATCATTTCCCAGTTGTCGAGAGAAATTGACCAAGTTTTATACTACCACTTCTCTTCATATCATTTGGCTATATCACGCTCTGAAGTACCATTCAGAATGCACAGCATGTTTCTAATTTAATATATCGCAACATAGGGAACACGACTACACCATGTGCTATGAAAACAAAGTAGAACGCCAACGTGGAGAACCACCAGCCTGACCCTGGCATGGTGGAGCACAGGCAAAGCTTTTGCTAACATCATAATGAAGAGGTGATCTTTTCTGGCCAAATCGGTGTTTGTAAAACTCAGTCATGACACAGAATACTATTATTAATGCTACATCCAAAGTTGGTTCTCTGGTTCTTTCCAATTTTATATGTTGTGAGATTGGCTTCAACTGTTGTCACTGAAATTCGATATCTGACAAAGGAACAAATGAAGTTAATAAGCCTTTTCTCACTCCTCGTGTGCATTTTGGAAGTTAAGCTGTACTGATCAGCATCTGAATTTCTAGTTGGTCTCTGGGGTAGTTAAGTATTATATGGTCGACTTGCAAAACTGCATGGTGGAGACATGCACTAAGGAACTTTATGATTGGATATAAGATGAGAACAATTTCATTTTTAACAGTGTATTTAAGCCCAGAAATGAATATATATCTCTAATATGAATAGGAGAACTTGGTAGCTACAAAAAACATATCCTTTATATTATCTCTCTGAGGACAATTTTAGAAGTTATTTTTGCTTAATCCTAAATGTTACCTGGAAGAGATCTCAGTTTTTATAACTCCTAGCGAGAAAAAGTATAGAAAAATCTGAGCATCAGCCAGAGTATGGAGCAAGCATAAGAGGGCAACATCAAGATTTCTTAACTGTGAAGCAACCTAAATATATTTTACTTTTTTTTTTTCAATAAATAGCAAATCCCATGGGCTGAAGAAACAAAATTCTATTTTTCCCCTGCGACTGAGTTTCAGAGTCTTCTTTTTGTCAGGTCTCTTGCAGAAAAGGGGTAGACAAAGGACACGTTTCTAAAAGGAAAGGTCTTCAAAACTCTTTGGCTAAAATTGACTTCTGTGATGGTACAGCTGGTGCCAGACTAGCTCTCCCTACATGAACAACAACAACAGCAACAACAACAACAATAAAACCAACCAAAACCCAAACCAAACAAACTGATCCAATTATAGGAAGAAATAAATGCTGGACTGAGGACACAAGGCTCGGACTTTGGGGCAGCTGGAGCTGCTCACTCTGCAGGTGAGGGAATAAGAGAGGAGGGAGGTCCCTAACGTCTGTGCCTGAGTGCTCGATGACCACTTGGCTGTGTGAAGTAGGAAGTTGGAAAGGGGGAAATGTGAAATCTCTGTGATTAAACCAAAAAATGAGAAGTAGGAAATGTGAAGGCAGTGTGTGAAGTGAGATGTTACAGGATGCATTAGCTTTTGACAGGGTAACATATCATTCACCCTGATACAACCGTTCAAAAATAATTAAGGGAGGTATATCTAAGAAGCCAATGTAGAAAATAAAATGGAATATTAAAAAATATGCAATTCAACCAAAAGATGAGAAGAAAGGAGCAATGAAAGAACATAAAAAGATAAGAGGCAAGTGGAAACACACTCTATAATCAGAGTTAAACCCAACCATTTCAACAATTGCATTAGAGAGAAATAAGCACATCAATTAGACAGAGATTGTCAGATTAGATGAAAAGAATCAAAACCTAAGTAGGAATTGTTTATAGGAAACACAGGAGACTTTAAAGACACAAATCGGTTGCAAGTAAGAGGGAAGGAAAATATATACTATGTATACAGTAAGAGTAAGAAAGCTGGAGAGTTTATATTAATATCAAACAAATTAAACTTCAAGACAGTATCATAAGAGATGAAAAGAAACAGCTCATAATGACAAAATGGGCAGTTTATCAAGAAGTCAAAAAAGTCCTAAATATGTATATACTTAATAACAGAACACCAAACTTCATAAATCAAAAATTGATAGGACTACACACACTGATAGTCACAATTCTAACTGGAGACTTTGACACCTCTGTCAGTAATTGATAGAAATAGACAAAATCACTAGCAATATAGAAAATACAAAGAACACTAGCCACCATCCATATCGGTGAATTTATGAACGTTTATAATGTATTTCTTACATTATCTTAATTGAATATTGTCAACACTAAGCCATAGAAAGGCAGGTTAATGACTCAGAATTACCAACCCAGCCTTGCCTCCTCGCCATCCTCATTTATCAGCGAGCATCTAAGCCACTTTGTGCACACAGTCTCCTTTGAATTTGGATAAATTTGGCCCCTGATTGTATTTTTATGATGTTGTAACTCATTCTACATCTCGTAACCAGAATCAGAGTGTACTAGATGAAACCTTCTCTCTGCCTTCAGGAGATTCCTAAACTTCAGGGGTAGAAAGTGGAGTCTTACAAGTAGATGCTTCTTGGGTAGCCTTCAGCAAGGATACTTGTGATTTTCCACTAACTAAAAAGTCATGGAGGTATCTGCACCCCAGTTAATACCAGTTGGTTTGTTATCAGCCAAGAACCCTGAATACCTATCCCCAAGTCACTTTACAAAGACCTGTGTCTCTTGTAGGGCAGGGAGCTAAAACTAGTGGTTACTACATATGGCAGTAAAATATTGACCAAAGCTCTATTCCTAATTCTAAGGCCCACATTCAAACTGCCTCTCCTCTGATGCCTATAATTTGCATCATCTCTGCCCATTTGGCTGATGTGATAAACACTGTAACCACCTCTGGTGAGTATGAAACAATTATATGCCAAAAAATACAGCCATCTGCATCAGTGTGTGTCTTGGGTTATTGTGGTGGAAGCAGAGTCCCTAATATTTTCTTTGAAACCTACCTGCCTCTGAATCATTTTAGGATTGCTTTGTATGAATTCATCATCATTTCAAATATTTCCATAAATTTGCATTGCTGATGTTCCTTCCATTTGTGATAATGGTGCTATTCTGGATGTCTTACGCAGGTATGCTTTCTCTACGTGTATACTAATAGGAAGCACGATAGCTCATCCAAGGCAAAGTCAGCTTTCTCAATGAATAGATAATGATGAAAAAAATACTTATGTCAAGCTCCTCATCTTTGAAGCATAAAACGTCATTACAAAACCATCAAGAAATGAATTTTGCTTAAATGTCAACTGTAGATGAGATTTTACAGTCATTTTTGAGGAATGTCTAATGCCTAAAAGCACTTCATCGAAAGAAGGTGGCCGCCAAAGTTTTTAATCCTTGTTACTGCTAAGTTGCCAAAGAACTCTAAAACATATTACCTCAAGAACTTGCAAGGATTGTAATGTCACCTGGATTTAATTTGCTCTGGGAAGCACCGTGCTGTAGGGTAGAGGGGTGGGAAGCATTAACACAAGGTTTGACTTGTGAGCTCTGAGTTACAAGGCGAGTGTGATAAGATAGAGAGGAGATGGAAGCATTCCATCGTTCTGACCTCTCTGAGCAAACGAAAGATTAGCCAAAAGACTTACAGAAAAAATTCCTTCCTGTCAAACGAAATGGAATTCAGACCTTATTTTCAGAGATACAGTATGCTGTACTAATATGCTTGGCTATCTGGTTCAATTCACTCTGAAGGATTTATTAAGCAGCCTGAAAATGTGTGTCTGTACACACATCACACACACACACACACACACACACACCCCTTGAGATTATATTGTTCTATGCAAACACATAAATACAAGTGGTATTAAGCCACATCAATAAGAGAAAACAGCATTTTCACAGAGAAACTGGAAAGGATAGAGCACCGGAGGGATTAGCAACAGAAGAGTTTTTAATAGGCACAATATAATTTAACAGAATACTGGCTTTTAATTCTGTTTCTGAAAATTCACCGTGGAACTACATGATCTTGGGGAGACAGTAGCACAGTGGGACACCCAATCTAAAACCCAGGTGGTATAGTTAAAGACACACGTAGAGGGGTTTAATGATCTGATTTCTTGTGTGAACTTGCTTCTTTTGAAGTAAAAAATCTATGCATGCTCAAGTGTAATTTGTGTTAAGCATGAAGTTGTGACACGGTCTCTATTATGTGTTGTAGCAGAGTACAGAGGTACTTTCTCCCTCCTCCTTCTGGCAGATTCACACAGTACTGACAGGTTATTTTACTGCTTCCTAACCCCCTCCCCAGTTTTTTGTTTGTTTGTTTGTTTGTTTGTTTTTTAGTTGTGGAAAGTAAGGCTCAGAGAAGTTAAATAACTTGTCCACACTCACACAGCTCATAAAAGGTAGCAATAGGACTCAAATACAAATCCGTCTGACCCCAAAGCAATGATTCTTTGTACTCAATTCTTTTGTGTCATGACAATCAATGCAGAAAGTGACAGAATTTCCATTTTAAAAAGGCCTCTCAAAGGTTGTCTAGTCCAATGTCTGCCACCAGCTGTTTTTATCTCTGCTGCAGAACCCCGACTTGTCGACCCAAAATGGATATCTTGGAAAATGGGGTGGAAGATGTAGGAGAATCCAGTGCTCCATGTCTGAGCAGAGTGTGTCTTTAGGGGCTCCAGCTCCTCTGCAATCCCACAGCCGCTGGGGCTCTGTCCTGAGCCTGGAGTTCTGCAGAGGGTCCTGGGCTCCAGCTGCCCAATGAGGGATTCAACCCAAACCAAAAGGAAGGTGTGCTTCTTGAGTAACAACAGCCTTTAAGGCACTGAGGGCAGAGGGTTGGGAAGCTGGCTCTGGAGCTAGGTGCATGGTAGTTGAGTGGCTAAAGTTTTACTCAAGGGGTACCGTGGTTAAACGTTTTAGTTACTTGGAGCAGGACAGCCCTGGGCCATGTCCTGCTCATACACTGGACTTGATAATGCCCTACATCCTCTTGTCTAATCTCATTGCAAAGTTTTCCCATGAGTGAAACTTGCAAAAGGGTAGGCTTCCTGTGTGACTTCTATAACATTCTGTGGTAGTCTTTCTCTTTCTGTCTCTGTCTCTCTTTCTTCCTCTCTCTCTGTCTCTCTTTCTCAAATAGGTTATTGTTACATTCATAGAACTGTTTGATGTTATATAATGAGAGGATTCATCTTTTACCAGACACTGTATTTCAGTTAATACATTAGGGTTGTTTTTTAGTTTTGTTTTTGTGGGGGTTGTTTTATTTTGTTTTGTTTTGTTTTGTGAGGGAGATTTGCTACATTACATTATTGGGTTCTGCTGAGCTCTCTGTTAATATAATTCCTGAGAGTTTCTTCAATAGATGTTGCTACTACTTAATTTCTTCTTCATTCTTCAGTTATGAAGTTGGGATTTTTGATTCCAAGTACCAAGCCTCCTCATATCCAATACACCTAGGCCCCATGGCATTAGACTCATAGATTCCATCATATTAAATTCAGTTCATTGTTCCATTCTATTATTTTTTTAAGTATCCTAGTAGCCAATATTTTTCTATTTTCAAATCATCCACAGGTCTGTTAAATATGTCTGCCACATTTTCACTTAACTAATTAAGAAAAAAAAACATTGAATAAGATAAGTTTTCCAATAGAGCCTTGCATCATGGCACCGAAGACTTTTCTCCAGATGGATATCTGTGATTAAATTGTGTACCTTAAGTACACTTGTTCATACAGGTACTGCCTTACTGAATTCTTTTAGCTCTTAGTTCATATGTTTTCATCTTGCCCTCAGAGAGCTCATGATAGGCTTTGTCGGATGCCTTGCTGAATCCAGGATAATGGTGACCTCTGTGGATTCTGTCTTTGCATCGTTAGGCCAAAGGGGTCCAATGGTCATGAAATCTCAAAACTGGAGCCCGTTCTTGGGATATGGGGAGGCCATGGTCATGAATTAGTTCTGAGCATTCAAAATAGAGTCTAATTTGGTCTGAAATTAACCAGGAGAGACTTACTGACCTAGAGTGAGCTCATACAAGATTTAGATGACCTCTGGAACATAGTGTTAGTGCCTCTTATCCTTGGTTTTATTATTTATCCTGAAATCTTTTATACTAACTTATGTCATGTTATAACCTTTATATCACATTTCATTTCATGCTGTGATGGATAAATTACATGGAGGAGAGGACCCCTGGAACTAAATAATGCAATATAGTTTGCTAGCTTCGTGAAGTCAAGGTCTGAATGATTCTGTGTTCAGTGAATAGATTATTATTCAAGAGTTGGAGTCGTTTATTTATTCTGAAGGTTCTCCAGTTTGCTCTAGGAAGAAGCTAAGTGGGCTGATAATACCTTTTATGAGTTCCGATGGTTAGTCTGAGAGCAGCAATGACTTGAGGTGACTTGTTATCAGGATTCAAGTAGAGAATATGAGTTCAAGTTTTCAACACCTTCTGCTTCCTGATAGCCTATTCACATAAATATGTCAGAAATGGTTTACACTAAAAAAAAAAAATGGTTTTCACTAGTTATAAAACAATTTCAATTCCTACTCCTGAGAGTACATGACAGCAGGCATATAAATATAATTTTTTAAATTCTCTTTAACCAGTGACCATGTGTGTCAATCTTGCTCCTCTCTAGAAACTTCTTGCCCTTGGAACTTCTGCTGTTTCAAAAGAAATGAGAGTCCCTAGAAAGACAAGAGGTTAACTCATGATCTTGGCATGAATTCAGTTTTTATTGTTAAAAAAAAATAATGGAAGTTTCTGGTACCAGTACTTGAAATCATGCTATTGCATGGGAGTGATTTCTTGACTATTTGGAAGAAAATTTAAATACCTATGTAGTCACATTTCAAATAAATTGAGATTTGTGAAGGAAAACATCACATTTTATAGTTTACCATTTCTTATTTTTGTTTAGTTAATTGTATACTTTACCCTATTGCCTGAAATCCCTGTCATAGTTGTCAATTTCAGTACATCCTGTAGATGCCATGAGTATCAAGCAGAACTTTTTTAAATTGCTTGCCATCACATTCATTATGTTACAGTGGGAAATTACTTGAGTCAACTGTGGCTTCTTATTCACTTCGGCTTGCATGCAGATTGTTGGAAATTATCTGTCTACAGAACCTAACATCATCCTTGCATTTCCTCTTTAAATATTAATGTCTTTCATTCAAACATTGGTCAGTCTAGCACCTGTTGTCAAGAAAGCCTCTCTCCTCTTGTGATTGCTTTTTTGTGGATCCTGCTCTCCTGTGCCCATTTTTCTTCATTGAAATGATAAATGCATCTGTAGTTTCCAAAGCTTGGCAGATGATTTTTATGCTTAGACAACACTTATTACCCTTAGATTAACCTGTTAACCAGGCTTATGGTTAACTAAATTTATGGAAGAGCTATTTCATCAAGTATAGTAAGACATTCATGGTCTCCCGAACACATAGTTAATGATTTGCATCCCTGATTCAACCTTGTTGAAATCTATCAGCTGTAGGAGTGGTACTCTTTCATATGTGGATCCATACATTCCATTTATTGTATATCAACTACTGAACACTGTTGAACCTGGTATAGTTCAGGTCTCTTTTGAGTGTGATTAACTTTGTTGTTCTTAATTTTGATTTAACAACTTCTGTTTACTCTTCTATGGAAATACAACTCTGAACTCCTGTGTTCCTGTCCCCTTTCTCCAGTTCTTTCTGATTCCAGTGTGTTAATCTGAACCTGGTTCTCAGTTCCTCCCTCGTTTTGACAGCTTGATTGGTCTTCCACAGACCCTCTAAATTGACTCCCATTAAGTCTACCATTGTAATGTAAATTTAAGATTTGATCTTGAGAAAAGAGTTCGGATCAGGAAAACGGCTTTGGGAGCCATCCACATAATACCAAAATTTTATACAAGGATTTATAATGCACTAACATGTATGTTATCTCATTTGACATTCTGTAAAAGTCTTATTTTGTAGGTGAAGAAACAGATTCATAGAGGTTAAATGGCCCTCTGAACATCGCAAAGCCAATAAATGACAGAACCTGGCCTTGAGTCAATTCTAATTGCTTTTTCAACACTGCAGTACAACTCTGCAGTGAGACAATCATTACCACCTTACTAATCTGTCTCATAGCCCAGGTGGAGAGACTTCTGGGTGGGTAGTAAAGCTCTAATACCTTAATCTTCTCTACCTTAAAGACCTGCCAGACTGTGGAATACATATTGGAAATCCTGGCTTTTCTAGAGAGGCAGTTTTCTAGAGCTGTGCTCCTCAAATTTAAAAAGCACGTAAATCCCTTGGGCATCTTGCTAAAACTGAAATTCTGATTCAGGAGGTCTGGAACAGAGCCTGAGATTTCACATTTCTAACAAGGTCTCAATCGATGTTCATGCTGCTGCTCTGTAGACCCCACTTTGAGTTGTGAGGCTAGAGTTTTCTGGGTGCTAATGTCACTACAGAACAAGAATCATAGCAAGTATTCTCCTTCCATTCCTTCATTGGTAAATTCTCCTTTGGTGACTAAGGAAGAATTGATGGTGGCATAATTGAGGTCGCTATTTCTCTAGGCTGCCAGAGCCCTGCTAGCTTGTCAGGAGCAGCTCAGTCCAATATCTCAAACGTGTGTTCTTGTCTTCTCCTGTGAAGAGGAGAGGTCAATCTCTTGCTCTTTCTTCTTCTCGCTTTTCTGATTTTACTTTGTACCTGACAACAAATGCATAATTAAATCCCCCTGATTTTGTTTTCCTTTGTCTCCCAAAAGCTGGTTGATTTTAATCTTTTTTTTTTTTTAAGATTTTATTTATTTGACAAAGAGAGACACAGCAAGAGAGGGAACACAAGCAGGGGGAGTCGAGAGGGAGAAGCAGGCTTCCGCAGAGCAGGGAGCCCAATGCGGGGCTCGATCCCAGGACCCTGGGATCATGACCGAGCTGAAGGCAGACGCTTAACGACTGAGCCACCCAGGTGCCCCAAGCTGGTTGATTTTAAACAAGTACACCACTGAGATTGTATGCTCTGCTGCAGCAGCAAGCAAGGCTTCCACTGAGCTAGGGAATGAAGCCTCTATCATGAGTTGCTTAGGTAATTACTCAAGGTCAGAACAAGGTGTCTTGATACTTTGTCATCTGAATATGGAATGAATGCTCTTTAAATTCCCCAAAAGTAAGAACAAGATTCATCCCAGAGTTAGAGGTAGGACCAAGCATGGACAGAGCGTCAAATGGCTCAAGCTGTGTGGAGAAAGAGGCTATAGGAGCACAGACCTAGACGTAGAGTTAGAGGGTCTAGAGGGGTTATCGTCCTTGATTGTGCATTGAAAGCAACTTAAAAGCTTATTTAAAATGCAGATAGATTCCACTATATGTTAACTAACTAGAATTTAAATAAAAACTTGAAACTAAAAATAAATAAAAATAAAAAAATAAAATGCAGATGGATACCTGGGTGTCACTCCCAGAAAATCAGAGTATGTAGACATAGGGTAGGACCCAGGAATATGCATTTTTAATAAGCACAAATGGTAATGTGGTGCATGCTGTAGAGCCCACATTTTGAGAGATACTGGTTTTTATGCAATATCCAAAGGCAAATTCTTTTTTTGAGCATTTGAAAGGAACGTTTGGCCATTATAAGATAGACATATATATAAAGTTATCTTAACTATAAAACACTCCCCTTCATAAGCAAACAGTATTTTCATTCAGTACTAATAGAAACATTCACTTAATCACCAGTGGATATATTTTTAGGGCAACTATAATAGTGTCACAGAAATTATTAGATCTATTTGCTTGGAGCCTGTCCTCTTCCACTCTAACAAATGTCAAAACCCTCTAAAAGATGAGCTTAGTAGAGGTCTTAGGTACTGGAAAAGCTTAGTTCTTTCCAGTGACATCTGAATGTCCTTCAGAAGCTCAAGAAAAGAAGGATCAAGCTAGGGAATAAAATCTATGACAGCATAATAAAGCCTGAGGAACCTCTCCCAAATGGTATGGAAAAAGTACAAAAAAATGGAAATAAAAAGAGATATATCATAGGTATGGAGGACAAAGAAATGAGATTCAATGCAAGGGTCCTAAGTAGGTGTTCCTTAAGTGGAGAAGGAAGAATATACAAGAAAATAGGGGTACGGGAGTGATGTCAGGAAGATGGCAGAGTAGGGGATTCCAGCCTTCATCCTGCTGGAAAATATACCAATTGGACAGCTCTCCATGAACCAAAACAGCTCTGGGAGAGCTCTGGAGTCCAGTTAAGAAGCTGCAGCAACACAGTGGAGCAAAAAACCCAAAGAGTAACCACCCATAAAGGGTAGGAAGAAGAGTTTTCTTTAGTCTGCGTCATCCCATGCCTCAGGCCAGCACAGCTCAGTGCCCAGAGGGATCTCTTCAGCCTGCAAGCTCTTCTCACCGGGAAAAAGGAGATCAGGGTGAGTGACCAGCTTCCCCCGCCTTTCAGGGCACTGCTGGAAGGACCCACTTGGGTTTCACCCTACACAGATCTCTAGGGAGATGGGCAGAGCTGACACATCTGCAGATAGCTACGAACTAAGAAGGGTGGGGCAGTCAGCACCAGCCCTGCAGCAGGAGCCAACATGACCCCCAGTGGCCCCGCAGTTTGCTCTTCCATGGACCCCAGCAGCCTGAGCCTCCAGCCCTGTCACTCCCCCATGCACTGGACTCACCCCAGCCAGTGCTGCTATGGGCACCACAGTCCCAGGATCCAACATGGTCACTGCCAAACTGGCACTCACTGCAACCTCCACGCATGTGCCAGCCTGCTGCTGGCCCCAGACCCTGCCACTGCTCCTGCTGCAGAGCACGCATGGGAAGACCACTAGCACGGCTGAGTGCACGCACATGGGGGCCCGGCCCGGACCCATGTTGACAGCCCTATTCCCCAATGCCACATGCACATTGGGGACAGCCAGCCCCAGTCACACTGCCACTTGCCATGGCCCTTGCCTACCCAGGTGCATTTGACACTGGACCCAGAGTCACTGCTGAGGACCTCAACAGCCCTTGCAGCAACTGCAGACCTCCCCCACAGCTCTCACTGCTGAGGAGCACCAAGTTGCAGTGGATTGGTACAGTCCTACAACATATATCAAATTCTTTAAAATCATTCATGCATTTTTTTTAAAGATTTTATTTATTTAAGAGAGAGCGCGCACATGCTTACGCAAGTGGGGGGAGGAGCAGAGGGAGAGGGAGAGAGAATCCCAAGTAGACTCCCCAACAAGTGCCGAGCTCCTCCTGGGGCTCGATCTGACTACCCAAGATCAGAGCTGAAATCAAGCATCAAAAGCTTAATGGACTGAGCCACCCAGGCGCCCCATTCATGTGTTTTTTAAAACAATTTCATTCTTTGGGCACCTGGGTGGCTCAGTCAGTTAAGCACTGGAACCTTGGTTTCGGCTCAGGTGGTCCCGGGGTCGTGGCATCCAGCGCCTAGCAGGTCTCCACACTGGGGGAGTGGGGGTCTGCTTGCGATTCTCTCCCTGCCTATCCCTCTACCCCTGCCCCCATACTTGCTCTCTCTCTCTCTCTAAAATAAATAAATAAAATATTTAAAAAAAACAATTTCATTCTTAGGAAACAGAGATTTCTACAAAAATGTATGTAGAGGAATATTTTCCCAAATTATATATAGTGAAACACTTGTCTATTTTTTGTTTACATTTGTCTTTCATTCTACTCTCACATGCTGTTCTGTCTCCCAGCACTCGATACACTGCCACTGAGAACATTAACCTATGCTTACCAAATTGCTCTCATTACCAAAGTATTGTGATGACATCTTGATTTTTGAAGAGGCTTTTTTTGTTTGTTTTTTTGTTTTGTTTTCTCAGTAGTTGAGATTGCTGGAGTGCTGACTCCGAGTTAAGTGAAGTATTACGGTAGATAGTTCAAATTTATTCAATGCTAAAAGCACCTGATGAATCCGGCAGCTGTGTCATTTACAACTGTGATGGTGTAACTATATAGTGTCTGAAATTGTACATAATAAGAATGCCTTTTTTTATGAGAAAATGAGGAAGATATATTAATGTGCTATTAAGAACTAGGAACATCTGTTTTTAAGAAAGACTGCCCATGCTAATATTCAGTTGAATAACGCTGGAGCGCAGAAATATTTTGAGGTCTGAGATATCATTTATTTGAAAAGTTAAACTTAGTTTTGGAAGCAGGCCAACCAACCAATATACCATTCATGTTATACCAACATATTAGAAGTTCTGTAAAACTGAAGTAATAATGTTAATTTTCTCTCAAAGCAAATGCCGTATCAGCAAATTAAATGAGTAATTAGGTACTGTCAAATTAAATCCATTCTGATTTCTGAAATGCACGCCATGCATTTGAACCATGGTATAACATCTTTTCCCCATGGAAGCACATGTCCTTAAACATTTTTAATTACACAGTTCAGGAATTACAGACTATATCTCTAAACATTTTCATTCAGTACTGTTAATAGCAGGACATTTGAACCCAAATGTGATATCTTATATATTCTGAAAACTACATGCATTACTTGCTTTTCTTATTTTTATTCCAATTCTTTTCTGCTTCTGTAGCTGGCTTGAACTCCAACTCTCTTGCCTTGCCTCTTTTCTATACCATCGTGCACTGGCTATCTTCTGCCACCCGTCTGACTTGGTTCCTTCTGCCCTGTGCCCCTCCCTTAAAATGGCTTGACAAAATATTATTCCTGTGATTGTAATTATCTGAATATTTTAAAACTTTAACAGGCTTCAGGAGATGATATGTATATATGAGATCTTGGTTGATTTTTAAATACATTAATTTAAGGAAGATAAGATATTGGTATATGAAGCTATATTTGCATCTTTAGTAATTTCTGGGTTTGTTTTTTTTTTTTTTTGCATCTTTAGTAATTTCTGATTTTGATTTATCACTACCTCTAACTCCCAGAACAAGCGCCAAAGCTGGCTGATTTGAACATCAAGGTCGACACTGTAAGCCGAGCTTAGTGAAAACTCAAGACATCCCTTTCCTTCTGGTTTTGGTAGAGTAA
This sequence comes from Mirounga leonina, assembly GCF_011800145.1. Classification (NCBI taxonomy): domain Eukaryota; kingdom Metazoa; phylum Chordata; class Mammalia; order Carnivora; family Phocidae; genus Mirounga; species Mirounga leonina. Next base: position 296,861 of record NW_023270163.1, read on the forward strand.
AGGAAATAGAAGAAATGATCAGGTAGTGTAAAGCTGTTGAAAGCATGTGTTCTTATGTCCTCTTCACAATATGGAAGTTCCAAGTGGGGTGGATTGGGCATCACTGTAGAAATACCCAGATGGGAATGATAGAACTTGAGAATACCAAAGTTAGCTTGCTGGCGGACGCTTAAGTCCCTGGGAAATCCAGATTTCGTTCTATGCCATGTCCAACATGGAGTACATGGGATCATAACATAGCATTAGCAGAGAGAGATGATTGGATAGATGAATGTGAGTCAGCAGTCCCGTGTCACCGTGACCTGCTTTTGGTGTCCAGGAGGACTATACATTTCCATGTGCCTCAGTGAGGGAGCACAGTTCTTTCCCTTTTACCTACATCATTTCTGGGCAGGAGAGCTTTTGAGCAGGGATGATTAGTCATAGACTTCCAAGAGTAGAGTATGAATTCTTGTACCCACTGTGTGTGCATGTGTTATGGATAACCCTTTAAAGGAGTAAATTATCACCACATGGAATAATTTGAACTAAAGAGAGTAAGCAATGGTTGTGACTAGAAATGCTTGGAGAACAAATGCATTTGTCTTCAGAAATCTGTTACAGCAAAAATATTTGAAAAATAGGGGCACCTTGGTGGTTCAATCGGTTAAGACTCTAACTCTTGATCTCAGCTCAGATCTTGATCTCAGGGTCATGAGATACTCACCCAAGTGTGGTCCACACTGGGCATGGAGCCTATTTTAAAAAAAAAAATGTTTGAAAAATAATGAATACCACTTGTTTTCCCTGAAATATTTACTGAGGCATTCTAATCAGAATCACATTGATAATTTCTTCTCTAGCTAAAGAATTACAAAATAAATGGACAAGCTCACACTAAGGAATACATTTTTCATAAGAGAATGAGAAAAATAAACTGATTACCATTAAGTGTAACCTCACTACATCTCCAAGAATAAACTCAAAGATTTTTTTTAATGTTTCAAAAATATATTTCATAGCTGCTGGAGCACCAGCCATCCCATCTGTGTCCCAAACAGGGACTGGACGAAGGCAAAAGTATGGGTCTTGGCCAACAGTTCCCCTTTTAAGGATTCTTCCTAAATGTGTCCCCAACAACTTTTGCTTCTATCTCATTTGAAAACTATTCATTGCATGGTCACTGTAGCTATAAGAGAAAGAAACTGCAAATATGTTATTTGGTGCCCTGAATAAAATCGGGATTCTGTTCCTAAGAAAGAAGTGGAAAAAGGATGTTGGCTAGGTAACTAGCAGTTTCTGGCATACTGTCTTACTTATTACATGGCATTTTTGTATTAAAAAAAAAAAGCGACTTGGGGCTTTAGTTTCTGAGTGTAGAACTAGGGACCGAGCAGATAAATGTACATGAACGTGCAGCCTAAACTTTAGGAAGCTATACACATGAAAGCTATCATTACGACCATGTTGTATGTAAAATTTTAAAAGCCAAGAGTAGACATAATCTATGCCCCCTCAGGGTTTGCCATCTTAGAGAATAATTATATTCATGCTGCATTAATTAGAGCATGGAATAAAAACAAAACTAAACGAACAAAAACAGGGAGAATAATCCTAGATTCTAATCCTTTATTTCTAAAAACCCTTGTAGAGATCATTGTTCAAAATACCACTTCAGGACTAGATGTAGCCCAGCGTTCAGACCAGATTGTTCATGACGTCAGTCAAGACCCATTCTGGCCTTTACATAATTCTCGGAGGGCAAGCTTATTTTCAGCATTGGGGCGGGGCACCTTGCTGCCTCCCCAGGAATAATTTACAGTCAGAATTTATTTGTTGTATTTCTGGGGTTTTGTTAATAGATTTTATTTTTAGAGCCATCTTAGGTTTACAGAAATATTGAGCAGGAAGTACAGAGTTCCCATAGACCCTGTCTTCCCCTGCCCACAGTGTCCCCTAATATTAACATCTTGCATTGGTATGGTACATTTGTCAAACTTAATGAACCAATATTGATACACTACTGTTAACTAAAATCCAGGTTGTGGGAAATGTCGCATAGCTACCATTACTATGTCAAACAGAATAGTTTCACGGCCCTAAAAATTCCCTGTGTTCCACCTATTCATTTGTCCTCCACTTTCTGTCTGGTTTTCACATAATTTTTACCATTTGGCGTTGAAGATGGGGTAAAAAGGCGAAGAGAATGCCAACATCGAACCTGGTATTTCCTTCAAAGTTGGTAACATTGTTCCCAATGTAGTTGGGTTTGACCTCCTCATAAAAGCTTTCCAGTAACATTCAGAATAAAGAAAACATAATAAGCATTCGGTAAACATAATTATTATCTCCACATTGTTATTATGTAGCAGACACTGTGTCAAGTATGCTATCCTTTTTAATCTTCACAAGAAGACTATGAGGTGGTAGAAGTTACCCCTGTATTTAGAATTGGAAACCAAGGCACAGCCTAGCAAAGTTGTCTTCCCAAGATCCTATGGTTATCTCAGGGCTGAGCTCGAGCTGGCTTCCTGGCCATGGGATCAGTGCATTCACAAAGAGCTCAGCACTCAGAAAGGTCTGACACTAGATTTAATGCCCAACTGTCAACATCCTGAAATTCTTTTTTTTTTTTACTTTTTTATTTTACTTATTTATTTCTTAGAGAGAGCATAAGCAGGGGAAGTGGCAGGCAGAGGGAGAAGCAGTCTCCCCGCTGAGCAAGGAGCCTGATGCAGGACTCGATCCCAGGACCCTGGGATCATGACCTGAGCCGGAGGCAGATACTTAACCAACTGAGCCGCCCAGGTGTCCCAACATCCTGAAATTTGTAACTTTATCTTTGAACTCGTGTTTTACAAGTAGATCTTAACTGGGCAATGGAGCATGAATGTGAGCAGAGGAGATATACACTATGTGGATCTGCTGCTCTTCCTTGTTTTCGCCTTTACATTTAGCATTTCCAGTGTCCACCATGCATCTTCCATAACAGCTGACCTAGTTCTCAGGACCCATGCTTGGTTTAATGCTCTGCTGTCACCATCTTGAAATCCTTAATAATTTTATCTGTGAATTTGTGTTTCATAAATGGAGTCTGAAAGTGTGACAGAGCATGTATGTGACCAGAGAAAATACACACGGTTTTTCACAATATGTTTATCCATGGCTAGTCCTTGCCTCCTTGCTTGCATATAGTGTTTGTGATGCCCCTCGAGTTCAGAATTCTGGTTGACCCATGATGCATGGGAATTGAATAAAACTCAAAGTGAGTACAAGATAAGCATGTTATGTCATTGAGTAAGCCATGTACTGAAATCCCTGAGAGGCCGCACTTTCCTTTCCTTGTTCTCAATACAGGAAGAAGGCAATAGCACTCTAAGAAATAACAACTAATCAACCCTATCATATTCTTCCTTACCCCTAGTTCCCAGTACCAGCCAACAATTTACACTGAAAATGATGACATGGAAGGAAAGGGAAAGTTAAGGCAATCCATAGGTCCTTTTCCTTTCAGTCATTCTTTGCCCATCAGTAAGCTAGTGTTGGTATGACATGTGTGTATTAAGAATTTAAATAAAAGTTGTTGGAGGGGGCTCAGTCAGTTAAGCACCTGACTCTTTTTTTTTAAAGATCGTTTCTTCTTCTTCTTTTTTTTTTTTGAAGATTTTATTTATTTATTTGACAGAGAGAGACAAAGCGAGAAAAGGAACACAAGCAAGGGGAGTGGGAGAGGGACAAGCAGGCTTCCCACAGAGCAGGGAGCCCGATGCGGGGCTTGATCCCAGGACCCCGGGATCATGACCTGAGCTGAAGGCAGACACTTAATGGCAGACGCTTAACAACTGAGCCACCCAGGCACCCCTAAGTATCTGACTCTAGATCTCAGCTCAGGTCTTGATCTCAGGATCGTGAGTTCAAGCCCCACATGGAGCCTACTTAAAAAAAAAATAATGTTAAGTTAGCTTTGTGAACTGTTCCCACTGTTCTGGCAAGAACAATACATATGCGTATATAGGCTACGAAATATGAATTGTGTGTTTTTGATGACTCCACACACAAGTTAAATGTTCTCATATTTTTACTTAAAATGGGCATCATGCAATATAAAGATAAACAGTAAAATTCATGCTAATAATTCAAATTTTTTATTTTTCTTTATTTAGAATGATATCGGACAGCACATAAAAAATACCTTGACAAATCAAGAACAGATTACAGAGAGAAGGAAAAAGCTTTACATTTGAGCACCTTTAATGATACTTTTTTCCTGGATTCCCTTCACTTTCACTTTGTAGTGGGTCCCACAAATTATGTATCCTGCCCTGGGCAGACAGCTGATTCACAACCAGATCTTTCAGACTCCAAGGCTTATGCTCCCAAGTAGAGGTTTCCAACCTTTTCACCTCATGCCATATTCAGAAAATGATATTTAGAAGGAATGTTAACACTGGGGGTAAACTGAGGAGACTGCTTGTGGCCAGGAACGGCTAAGTTGGGGGCCCAGGCTGAGGGTATGAGTCGGGTGTTACTCAGTTTTTGTCAAAACAATAATGATGATGAGAGCAAAAATATAAAATGCAGATCTATTTTTTCTAGGTGCTGGGCATGTTTCTCAATACTTCATATATATATATATATATATATATATATATATATATATATATATCAGCTCCTTTAATCTTCACAACTTAATGAGGAAAATATTATAATTATCCCTATTTTGTATTAAGCTGAATCACATGAAATTGCAAACAGTTGACTATTTTGGACTTACAGAAGAGAACAAGTTCATATATTTAAACTGAAGAGATGAAAAAAACTGAGGGAATAGAGAGATAAGTACACTGCTCAAGGTCACTCTACTAGTAAATGCCAGAGCCAAGATAAAATTCTCGGTAGTTCAGACACTAGCAGTACACTTCTGAAGGCAGGGACCTGAGCCACGGTGCAATGTTACCTTGCAAAGAGAATTAGCTTCTATATTGTAGTGAAAATAGTTATTGTCAACATGGTGGCATGCCGCTAACACAGCAAGTTTTGACCGTATCCGTCATTCAACTTGTTATTTATCAATTTGCTGTGCTGTGTTGTGATATCGTAGTGAAACAAACAGTTTTACCTTCATATAACTTAGAGTCCATCCCATCTGAGTATCTTCCTTTTGAAGCCTACTGCCCCCACATAAGAATTTTCTCGCCCCTGCTCCTAGATTCAGAAGGATGGTCATGAGCTGATGGTGTTTCACCACATAATCTCCAGCCACTCCTCAGGCCCAGTTCTATGGCTGAGATGATTATTTTGCTTATAATAAAGAGTGAGCTGTGCAGCTGGAGAAACTTCCATCCAGATGCTGGTGTGTCACTTTGAATTGTTATTACAATAAAAAGTTCCTGTTCATATTTGTTGCTATTTGCATATGTACAGAAGCCACAGTTGTTCAGCAAAACGAAGCCATTTTGTAAAAACACAGCCCACGATTCGCAAAGCAGTTCCAAAAATAGCCCATATGTGGCCTCTTACGGAGAAGAAACTGTGAAAATATGCAGTCTCTTTGATTTATCTCTCAATGGTCCCACACCTTTTATCCACAATCAACTTTTTCTCCCTTCTTCCCTCCTTCCCTCTGTCCCTTCCTCCTTCCATGAAATAGACCCTGAGAATCTATTCTGTGCCAAGCACTAGACAGACAAAGAACAAAAAGTAACAACTCCCAAAGATCTCCAATTGTAGGATCAAGAGTTCACTCAAGAAACAATATTGTTCTCAGAAATAGAACTGTAGAAAAATGAATATACTTGAGCTTGCTGCCTGTCTTCTCTCTCCCCTTGCTTTGTTCATGCCTTTATTATCACACTTCTTATTCTGATTTACAATTTGATTTTTTTTCAATCTCCCTTACATGGTAGTCTGTATTCTAGAACCTAAAATAGGACCCAGCACAGAATAGCTACCCAACTGAATGCCTGGATCTGATTGAAATCGCCTGCATTGATAGTTTACAATATTTGGGGGGGAGGGGTTTACATGATATATATCACTCACAACATGCTGTGAGTGGATGAGACATGGAGTTCCTTCCTCAGCCAGAATTTCTTAACCTAGTCACTTTCCCCCATCCTCTTACAAACGGATTATGTTTATATGATTTCAGTATCCTGGGATATTGTACATGAGCTTTAACTTCACCCTCTCCACACATGCAGCTAACACTCAGGTTACAATACTGCATTTGGTTGGGTCTTGTGTTTCACTATATTATCTAGGGGGATTCTAAAAATTACAATAACAAAACAGGTAAGAGGGACCTCGTCTTGTAAGAGGAAAATTGTGCTTCCCCTACTCCATGTCTTTCCTTTCCTCTCTCTAGACCATCATTACTAGAGCATGCATTTTGTTGTTCTAGTCATAAAGGGAGACTTTCAGTAATGCCGACACAGGTATTGGATGCGTTTTCTCATTGTTCTCATCAGGAAAGAGTTGTTATGATTCCTATCTGACAGATGAATAAAATAAGGCCAAGAGAGGTCAGGTAATGCACCCAACGGTATCTGATCCCAGGCTATCTGATTCCAAGAACCATGCTCTTAAAAATCAATAACTAACATTTAGAGAGTGCTTATTACATGCCAGGCAGCATACTAAATATTTTACATGCAGTAGTTTATTTATTCAGTCATAGCACAAATTTTAATCGGCACATACATCCTCCATTTTATAGAGGAGGAAAATTTGGCACAGAGAGTGTATTAGGGTTCCGTAGAGAAATGGAATATACGTGTATATATGTGTATAGAGAGAGACTCTCTGCTCTCAGTAAGCTGGGGACTCAGAAAAGTCAGTGCTGGGACTCAGTTTGATTCCGAAGGCCTAAGAATCAGAGGACTGATGGTCTAAGTCCAGGTAGGAGTCAAAAGCCCCAAAACCAGGAACACTAATATCTGAGGGCTGGAAAAATGGCTACCATGGCCCAAACAAAGAGAGTGAGTTTTCCTTTCCTCCATTCTGTTCTATTCAGGCCTTCTGTGGATTGGATGATGCCCATGAGAGTTAGAGATTACATGCGAGTAATCTTTCCTCAGTCTACTTACTCAAATGCTCATCTCTTTGAGAAACACTTTCAGAGACTCACTCAGAGAGTGTGTTTTACCAGCCTAGCCAAGTTGATGCAGAAAATCAAGCACCACTGAGAGGTTACATGACTCAAGTTCAAACTAACTTGCATTAGTTTTCCTCTACGTTATTTCCTCCACCACACCTATTCATCCACATCCTATTACTAGTACCCATTACATGTGATTTCGATGGATAAATTGTGTTCCTGAGGCCAGCCTGTCCACTTGTTTGAGGGATCCCATCCCCTGTCATCTCAAATATATCAGCTCCAGCAATTCTCACCATTTTCCTACGTTGTATTTCCCTCTCTTCTATATCATTCTCGATAGCAGAAAACATAGACACAAATATACATCTGGCTTGTAGTTCTCAGCATTTCACACATTTATCCCTCATTCATGAAAAGAGAATGCTTTCCAGGGTCAGAAGATAACTATCACGTTTTCTTTGCATTACCTACAACTTATAGTCCAGTGCTGTGAATGCAACAGGAGGGAAGATATGCTCAACTTGATAATTATGATTCTAGTCTGTATGATGCCTTAGCAAACAGACCCTTTTATATCTATTTTATCTTTACAACAGTCTCATGAGGTAGGTGGTGTGATAACCCCCAAATCACAGATAAATAAATGGAATATCATCAAGATGGAGTGATTTCCTCAATGCAATTTAGCTAGCGATGTGACCTAATTCCCTATCTCCTGTCTTTAAAGCCACCCCCTAGAGATGGAGCTAGTTTGCTCCCAGAACGTAGCAGTCTAACCATGCCCTCTTTCTAAACCATGCTGCTGTTAGTTCTTAGCACAATACCTATCACAAGCAAGCATTAATAAACATTGGTAGTACTTTGGGAATCCCTACATGAGCTCCCTATCTGTTGGACTGTCTTATAACCACTCATTGAGTGTCCTCTTTAGGCAAGGGCTTCCCTGTAAGCAAACTGTATCTGGGAGTCATTTGCTTGGATATGCACCATATGTCAACAAATCAGGTTCTCTGATGAGGTGAATAAGACCTTCACCTTCCCTCAATAGCTCTCACACGTATATGTGTGCTCACCATTCTAGAGTTACCAAGCAACTTTAAAGCTGGAGAAAGTAGAAAGAGTAAGGAAAAAATTAAGAAAGACATGGAGAAAATGGACAGAACTTAAGAGTCAGAAGATGTCGGTTCCTTTCTGGGCTTCCACATTAGTGGGTTATCTGAAGCTTAGTTTTCTCATTTTTAAGATGGAGATTGCGTCAGTCAGGGTTCTCCAGAGAAACAAAAGCAGTAACATAGACACACACACACACACACACACACACACACACATCCTAAGAGATTTATTTCAAGGAATTGGCTTATGCAGTTGTGGGGTTGATAAGTCTAAAATCCATAAAGCAGGCCCTCAGTCTGGAAACTCTTGGGCAGGAACCGATGCTGCAATCTTAAGGCAGAATTTCTCCCTCAGAAGTCCTCAGTTTTTGCTCTGAAGGCCTTTCAACTGATTGGGTGAGGCCCATCCACATTATCAAGGTACTCTCCTTAAAGTCAAATGATTGTATATGATAACTGCATCTAAAAAATACTTTCATAGCAACACCTAGATTAGTATTTGAATAACTAGGTGCTACTACCCAGCTAAATTGACACACAAAACTAACAATCACAGGGATGATGATGATGATGATGACAAAGAGGATGATGATAGTGATGTAAATAGCTATCTTTCAAAATTATGAAAATTAGATTCAGATACCTACTTTAAATGTCTAGCACAGCGTGTAACATATAGTAGGATCTCAATAAATATCACCTCAATAGGAACAGAAGCAAATGCATGGGTGTGAGGAGTTCTCGGTGTCATGCCTCTTTTTTATTCCAGTTATGTCTCTAACTTCATTTCATTCTGGCATAATTTCAACTGTATTTCCTCATGGATCTAAAGCTGAGCTGACTAGGATAAAAGTATAGCACCTGAGAGTGATTTTCAGGTAGATATATTATGCTTAAAAGAGAGCTCTGTACTTCCCCTGTAGAGATAACAATTCTCATTACTTCCAACCTAGGGCCAAAATCTAATATATTATTATATTCCCATTATGCTATTTTAGTCTTTGCTTTCCTATAGGCTACAGAAATTTGTTCCTGTTAAAAAAGAAATCATCCAGATTTTTGAGGCTGAATGTGGTTAACTTTATAACTTTGTCAAACTACAAATGGGACAATTACATATGCAGAAAGGATGCATTTTATTGTTATTTACTTCTCAACGCATACCTATATAGGCTGTTGTGGTAAAGTAGAACTAGCCTTGGCTTCCAGATCTGGAAGAGAGCTTTCATCATGGTTCTGCTACTTACTAGCTTATATGACCTTGAGCAACTTAACTAACCTCTGAATCTCTGTTTTCTTATCCATTGTAATATAAAACTAGCCTTGTCCATCCTGCAGGCTTATGGGTCTTTTTTAAAAGATAATGTATAGAAAAACTATCTTGAACACTGGCTTACTTTGAAATGCCTAATAAAAGTCGATCGAATTAAAATCTAAACACAACGTGGATATTATATTAGAACCTTGCCTAGATGATATGAATAACTGAAGAAATGAAGAGTTAGTTCTGCAGCAAACTAAACAGCATTTATTTTGAAAATGTATCAGAAAACCTTCTATCTTTTCATGGCATTCAAGATCTATTTTGAGTATAGGTCTCTTATACAGATGATCACGTTTTCCTGATTCTTCTTTTTTTTTTTTTGTCAGATGAAAATATTAGGGCACTTTTTCAGCAGAGCCTATAATAAGGTTAATCAGAGCTTGGATATAGACCAGGGTATGGAACATTGGATGAACTCTATCAAGACAAAGGAGCAATGAATAATCAAGGTCAACTTACCAGTGAATGGCCAGATACTGACAACAAGAGGAAGGGTTAGAAACATAGGAGGTTAGATTTTAATAGCTAAGCAAAATCAATAGCTTTTTAAGGGATTGTGAGTTGGCTGCAAGAGCAAGATGAAAAACATTTAAAAACAATGAAGGGTCAGATTGCCAATTTTAGAACAGTAAAAAAATCCAAGATGAGAAGCACAGTGAGGGCGCCTGGGTGGCTCAGTCGTTAAGCGTCTGCCTTCGGCTCAGGTCATGATCCCGGGGTCCTGGGATGGAGCCCCGCATCGGGCTCCCTGCTCGGCAGGAGGCCTGCTTCTTCCTCTCCCACTCCCCCTGCTTGTGTTCCCTCTCTCACTGTGTCTCTCTCTGTCAAATAAATAAATAAAATCTTTAAAAAAATTAAAAAAATAAATAATAAAAAAAATTTTAAAAAAAGAAGCACAGTGATACCTGCCTTCCTCTGGCCACAGTGCTGGGCTACATTTTAACCACATCATTCCCAGTTTACATTCTTCCTCGTGGGGCTTGATAAATATCTTGGCTCAGAATATGAACAAAGAGCTTTTTTTTTTCTTATTTAATAAAAAGTTGCAAATTTCTACTGGTGGAAAGATTGTTCATGTGCTTTAATAAGCATTAATTAGGAAAGATGTTAAATAAGTTTCATCTTGAGCTTATACACATTGAGGAAAATTAAAATGACACATTTTCAAGATTTTCATAATATCTACATTTTATATTGCTCATTTATGCTGCAATAAGCAAAGTGTTGCCATCTCAACATTTACACAAATCCTTTCAGATTTTATCCCATTATTTTTTCTATCAATTTTTGTTTACGATAGTATTTCTTCACTCCTTTCCTTTTCCTGTGGAATTTTTCCAGATAATCTTCTTGAGAAGCAAAACTTGATGGATTTAAGGGTAAAAGGCAAATTACATAGAGTGGAGACAAGCAGACAAAGAGGCAATACACAAAAATCCAGGCACGATTATTCTTTATCAATGACTTAGACCCTTCCTGACAGTGATGACATCGTGTGACTTAATCCACTTTTAATGAGCAGCAAAGTAGAATGAATGATAATCAAACTGTGCACCATGATTTCATGAAATAATAGACCAGAGAAAAACACAGGTTTACTTAGAGGTATTTTATCCATTGCTATTCATAGCACATCATCCCAAGGTAACAGGTGATGATACGTCAAATCTCCAAACTATCTTTCAAGATAAAATAAAACCATCAGATGTTAGACATTGCACAAAATGACATAATAATTGCTCTAATAATTGAACTCCAATTAAGCTGCATAAACGCTTATTTACATAACCAGTGCACAGTATTTGCAACAAAAAAGATCACATCACTGCCCACCCCCCAGCATGCATACCTTAAACACAGAAACCTCTGTGACATATCCTTTGAATGTAATTCTTAGAGAGGGATTCTTTTTTTTTTTTTTTTTTAAGTATTCTCTATACCCAACACGGGGCTCGAAATCACAACCCAGAGATCAAGAGTTTCAGATCAAAATTGAGCCAGCCAGGTGCCCCTTAGAGAAGAGTTCTTAAAGCAATTGATTTGTGACCTGGTTTGAATCATATCTTCTTTATCTAGGTTAGTCACTCACTTAATTTCTTTAAGCCTCAGTGTTTACATCTATAAAATGGTAACAATAATACATCCTTATTTTCCACCTAGATTCAAATAAGAGAATGTATGGGAAAGATAATTGGAAGTGGTAAGGTGCTATACAAATGTATTATTAGATATAGGAATTATTTTATCCATTAAAGTTTCATCTGTAAATTCTATGAAATTCTGTGGATGAAAACAAAAGTATAACAACCATCCCTTCGTCATCTATTTTATTCATGTCCAAATTATAACTATAATATTGCCACAAATACACTGGAACTTAGGTAGATAAGTGTAAGTTGACCCTTCATAGTAGTTATCTTTGGAGTTTGTATTTAAGTGAACATTTATTTACCACTTAATATTTATAGGACATTTTGCTAGGTATTTTATAAATATTGCTTCAATTAATCCTTACACAGTTCTGACACTTAGGTGTGATTATCCTGATTTTGCAAAGAAGAAATTGGAAGATGGGAGAGGTTTCCAAGGTCACAGCACGATTTACTGGTGTAGCTGCTGTCATTGCTCAAATTTGGGGGAATTGATTGCATAAGCAAAACCTAAGAAAGTTGTTGTTTACACTATGGCATGTGTGTCAAGACTCAAGAAAGAAAGCAGTCTTCTATGTTCGGGAGATAAGAAAAAAATTTGGTTGCCAAAATAAGAGGCTGTATTTTGAGTCAAACTTGAAATTGTGTAATAAAGATTCAGCAAGGTACTAAGATTGATGGCCTTGAAAGTCAAGCAGAAGAATTTGACCTGAGTTCAGTGGGCATTGGAAGTTATTGAATAATGTAATGCCTTGATGGAACCAGTAATTGAGGCAGATGAGCCTGACAGTAGTTTCTAGGATTTTGAACCATTTGAAAATTTAAGCCTAAGACTTGAGAATTGATTTAATGTTGCAAATATGCCCATAAAGTTCAAGGTTCTTTAAGAATATCTCAATTAACAAAATTTTTAACAGAGATATTTATTCTAATATACTTGAGACATGTACCATTACTTTATGTAAACATTGATATGTTTTGATAAATTGAACTTGTCAGATGCCAACCAACCTTTAGGGTCATTTATTTATTTATTCATGAGCAATTATGTATTTTTCCATTTGGGGCCAATTTCTTGTTTTATATTTCATGTTTTTATTTATAGTTACATTTTTCATGTTTGCAATCTTTTTTTTTTTTTTTTTTTTTTTTGATGTACACCAAAATCTGAATAGTGAAAAATTAGCCATATGAATGGTAAGAGAATGTTTTGTCCTCAGGAAAAAATGTATGGAGTTTTCTTGTTTTCCAAATAAATTAGGACAAGGGAAAATATGTGTTAGATAAAGGAAATATTCATGACTTTGTATGTGTTTGTGGTGGTGTATGTGCTGAGAGAGACAGAGAGAGAAAGACTGAGAGAGACAGAGAGATCGATTTCATTTCAAATCCAAGGCTTTACAGTTTCTCTCTTAAAATATGAAAAAGCCAGGGCGCCTGGGTGTCCCAGTCAGTTAAGTGTCTGCCTTCGGCTCTGGTCATGATCCCAGGGTCCTGGGATTGAGCCCCATGTCAGGCTCCCAGCTCAGCGGGGAGTCTCCTTCTCCCTCTGCCCTTCACCCTGCTTGTGCTCGCTCTCTCTCAAATAAGTAAATAAAATCTTTTTTAAAAAGGTTTTAAAACATATGAAAAGGCCAGTGGGGTAAGAGTGCAGTGGCAAACTTGAGATTAACATGGTAATTTAGTATACAGTATTTTCAGAATTGACAATATCCCAGAATGGTACTTGAAGTTGCCTGCTGTTTTTAAATTGATTTTTGTTTTCACAGGCCTACTTTTCACTTTCATGTTTGTATCACTTCTCGTGTTTTAAATATTTGATCATTACTCTTAACAATTTGTTTTCTATCCAGTGACAAATGCTTATATTCATATTCTTTATAAATAATTTGGAATATGAATCTTACAAAACCAATTCTAGAAGGAGTAGTGTGGGCTGGAAGTCTAAATGTAAACAACTGGGGACACTTAACTTCCTCACTCAATGCTCCATAGAAATTACTGGAAGTGTACATATACATTCACAGAGGCAAGCCTACCTCAGATCTATAAACAAGAAAGGGTTCTTGTATCTTGGAAGACAGAAGCAAATGGCTCCAAATGGTGTCAGAATCAAGCCATTTGAATTGAAATCAAGATGTCTACAGAAGTAGGGAGAAAATGCAGAGAGAAGTACATCAATTAGTGATCATGGTTTGCAGGCTTCTGTGTGGGTGGGGAGTGTACTGGGTGAGGGGTAAAGGGAAAAGGAAGAGGTAAAAAAAGATAAAATGAAAATGTGTCCATGACTAGGCAGCATGTATATAATTCGTTATGTTAATATGGGGGTGTTGTCTGTGCATGTGTGCGTGTGTGTGTTTATGCTTATGAGTATGACTGAAGAGATGCATGAGATAGATGCTGGTTCTGCAAATGTTAACATCTTGTTATCTTGTATGGTGGGATTCTAGGTTTTTGTTCTCTTCCTCGTAATCTGTATACTTTAATTTTTTACAGTAAGCATGTTATTATTAGGTTAGTCATGACAAAAATAAAGATCTGCATGGAAAGATTAAAAGAAAGTAGATGAGAACAGAGTGACAGGCGAATTAGAACAAACATGCACGCACATGTGAACACACACCCAATCCCCAACCTGGGCAATCACTGTTCTTCACAACAGACCACTAGAAATTTGGAGTCAACAATCATAAGCAAAAGGTATAGATCATGCAGTAATTATCTGAGTAATTAATTAACAAAATGTGGAAGAACTGGGTAGATCTGGCCCTGTATTCTCATTCATTTATTCTGAGTGGTATCGGCATTTGCTTCCAGAATGGTGTCCAGTAAAAAACAAAATTAAGGCTCGAATTGGAAATGGTTTTGACTGTAAGTGCTAGTGCTAGAGAGAAGCAGAGATCTGTCCTCTGTAATTCCAGTCCCTTCAGTTGAGGGGATTAGGGGAAGAGGAAAAGGAGAAAGTCTGATTCTAGGGTGACCAACTATCTTGGCTTGCCTAGGATGATCAGTGACACAATTGGGAAAATTCCGGGTAAATGAAGATGAGTTGATCATCTTAGCTGATTCTTATGCTTGACCCCAAGCTCCAGATTTAAAGCATGGCTTTCTGGAGACAGGATATTATCTAAGGAAACTCACAGGTGCCGGGACAGGAGAAGTATTAAAGTTTCCTAGGCAACCAGAGCCATCAGGAGAAACAGGGAACTCCCACATCTGGTGGGAAAGTATGCTTGGACACCCACAGGTATCAAGGCAGACTATGATGATTCAAACCTGGATCTTCCCTCAGGCCAACAGTGCTCCTTATTTGACACTAATATTCTAGATTATTTCAATATGAGAGGTTACTATGGCTGCCTCCATTTTCAGATGAAGAAACTGAGGTTTAGGAAAGGTTAAGTAATTGTCCTAGATAGGCAGCTATTATATGCCTGTTCTGTGTTTGAACTGAGGTGATCTTTTTCCAGAGAGCAGCCACTGAATATCTTCACGGCAAAATGGTAGCAATGTCTTGATATGTACGGTGCTTTGAAGATGTTTTCTTGATATTCAGATTTATTATGCTTCCTTATTGGAATCAGTGTTTATTCTCAAGATCGCTTACTTCCTACATGTATAAGAGGAAGTATTTCGCATTTCTAGAAATCAAAGTGAAAGTTAAAATGAGTAAAAAATAAAATAAAATCCCTGGGGAGCTCAGAAGTTGATTCCTGGAGATGTGTACAAATTCAAAATTCAATTATTGGAATAATAAAAACGGAAATTTTGTAGGCCTTTTGAATGAAATTAATGTTTTCTTGGCATATCCGATAATACGTGATAAAAAAAGAGATAGCACAGTGAAAGAACAACCGTCAGTTTGGACGAGGTAGCCACAAAGAATGTCAACAGGTGTCTTGAGTTTCATCAGTGTTGAAGAGACAATGGGGACGTATTTATTCAAGGTTATAAAAATTGAGCCCTAGAAAATCAAAACTGATTTGAATAAAATGTATGGTCAGGCCTATGATCACACAGTTAACTTAAGTGGAAAATGCAACCGAATTGTAACAAAGTTTAAAGAGGAAAACCCAGAAGTATTATAAACACATTGTCACGTACGTTCTGTTTGGATTTAGCTGCAGTAGTGTTTCTGCGAGGAAAGAACTCAGAATCTCTCTCAGTACTGTCATTTATTTGTATGGTGCTGTATATGGGTGTGTGAAAATATTAGCAACATTTCAAACAGATCTAAGCAGAAAGAAGTTGTAATACTAGGAAGCTATATAATTTAATAACCTGATAAACTTTACATTATTGTGAATTATTATCTGTGATAAAGGAGTTCCTGAGGTTAGTGGACTTTTAGATCTTCCGTCAACAACTACTTTCACTGTGTGGGTGGTCTGTGAATTAAGTGGTTTCCTAACACTGGTTCTCAAATTTGAAATTCTATTTTTTTAAATCACATGTTATATGTTACAGGAATTCTTTTTTTTTTTTTAAAGATTTTATTTATTTATTTGAGAGAGAGAATGAGATAGAGAGAGCATGAGAGGGGGGAGGGTCAGAGGGCGAAGCAGGCTCCCCGCTGAGCAGGGAGCCCAATGCAGGACTCGATCCCGGGACTCCAGGATCATGACCTGAGCTGAAGGCAGTCGCTTAACCAACTGAGCCACCCAGGCGCCCACAGGAATTCTTTATACAGAGGCTCATAGTGGACTTTTTAGATAGTTTCTTTGCCTTTAAAAATAGAAGCAACGGGGCGCCTGGGTGGCTCAGTCGTCAAGCGTCTGCCTTCGGCTCAGGTCATGATCTCAGGGTCCTGGGATTGAGCCCCACATCAGGCTCCCTGCTCCATGGGAAGCCTGCTTCTCCCTCACCTACTCCCCCTGCTTGTGTTCCCTCTCACTGTGTCTCTCTCTGTCAAATAAATAAATAAAATCTTTAAAAAAGAATAAAATAAAAATAGAAGCAACACTTCATTTTTTATAACCTGAAAAACAGGATGACTATTTCCAAACCATTTGTGATACTGGGGGGCGAATTACACAAATTAATACTCTCTAAATCAGCACTATCCAACAGAACATTTTCAATGATGGAAATTTTCTGTATCTGCACTGCCCAATACATTAGCCACTAGGCACAAATGGCTACTAAGCACTTGAAGTGTGGCTAGTGTGACTAAGGGATTGAGTTTTTAATGCTATTTAATTTGAAGTAATTTGAATATAAATTTTAATAGCCACATGCAGCTAATGGCTATGTATTGATCAGGGCTGCTCTCAGATTTTAGAATAGGAAAACCTTGTTTGCAGAGGACAAGAAGCCTTCCTCATTCATCAAAAATAGGTCATGGCAGGGGCTCCTGGGTGGCTCAGTCGTTGAGCGTCTGCCTTCAGCTAAGGTTGTGATCCCGGGGTCCTGGGATCGAGCCCCCCATCGGGCTCCCTGCTCGAAGGGGAGCCTGCTTCTCCCTCTCCCACTCCCCCTGCTTGTGTTCCCTCGGGCTCTCTGCTCTGCAGGGAGCCTGCTTCTCCCTCTCCCACTCCCCCTGCTTGTGTTCCTGCTCTTGCTATCTCTCTCTCTGTCAAATAAATAAATAAAATCTTAAAAAATAAATAAATAAATAAATAAATAAATAAATACAAGGAAACAGTGCTTCATCTTGAAAAGTTTTTCACTTCCTGGTTTTGAAACAAATGTAACAATGGGCTCTTAATTAGTTCTCTAGGATCAAAAGTGTTACTCGACAATATCTTTGCTCTGTGGATTGGAGCTCCACCGCAGTAACACTGCTGTTCTGGCTAGGAGTGGGGTGGGAAGGGAACTGGAGGCCCAACAACACCTCTAATTCTGAGACACCTGCCTGAGGCAGTTCACCCCACCTCCACCAACTCTCTCTGGTCACAGTCCAGCTGGAGTCATTTCCCAGCTCTGACTGCCCCTCATCTACCCCAGACTGGGTCCTGTCCCACTATCATAGGTGTACCTAATTCTTCATCACTTTTATCACAGTTGCAACTCCACATTTACTTTTCTGATCATTTATGTCCATCTATGCCTCTAGGTTCCAAGTTAAATGCTGGCAATCTTTCTCTTTTTATTCTTCACCAATTTCTCACTAGCACTTAGCACAGTGCCTGGCATACGGTAGAGGCTCAATAAACTTTTCAGTTGGATACAAGCTTTCCAAAAGAAACCTAGGTCAAAGTGGATACAAGCACAGTGCAGCAACAGGAATGAGAAAGAGGGGGCGCCTGGGTGGCTCAGTCGTTAAGCCTCTGCCTTCGGCTCAGGTCATGATCTCAGGGTCCTGGGATTGAGCCCCGCATCGGGCTCCCTGCTCAGCGGGAAGCCTGCTTCTCCCTCTCCCACTCTCTCTGCTGTGTTCCCTCTCTCACTGTGACTCTCTCTGTCAAACAAATAAATAAAAATCTTTAAAAAAAAAATAGGTCGTGGCAATTAAGATGTGCAAGTTACCCTATTTAGGCAGAAAAATGATATTCAACTAATATTTAATATGAAAGATTGGATACAATATTACAAAATTTATATCTATAATTTTCATAGAAAATCTTCCAGACCAACAGCACCTCTAAAGATTCTTTTCTTTCTCACTGCAGTATCCTCAACATTTAACACAATGTTTATTAGACATAGAGTAGGCACTATATAAATATTCATTCAATGGATAAATAATAAAACAAAATCAAATGAATTATCAGAAGCACTATTTAAACGGAGCAAACTGTGAAATCCAAGCGGCCAGAAAATGTCCAATGATAGTACAGACTTAAGTGCAAATGTTATTCCAGAACTTTGATATTACTGGAACTATCCAAAGCTCAACCCCATCCATTAATGTTTCAACTAAATCAGTTTTGACTGTTTATTCTTCAATAGTGCTCATCTCATCTCAGAGCTATTGCATATTGCTCTGGCAAGTGTGCATTGCTCATTTTCATTCAACAAATATTTGTTGGACACATGCTACCTTCCAGGTACTATGTGAAAGAGGCATTATGCTGGGTAAGACTAAGCCCTGCAGTCTGATAACCTTGGTTGGAATTCTGCCTTCCCACATACTGTTGTAAGCTTGGGCAAGTTACTTACCCTTGTCATACCTCAGTTTCTATTTCTGTAAAATGGAGCAATTATAGGACATATTGATCAGGTTGTTTTGAGGATTAAGTAATTTAATGCATGCAGAGAATTTAGAATAGTAATAGATGTTGGTTTTTAAGTGCTGGGGATTCAGCAATAAACAAAACCAAACAGGGTCTATGTCCTTACAAGGCTTAATTTGGCCTGCAGTAAATTAGGGAAACTGGTCCTTGACATTTACTGTGTCCAATGGACCCTTTTTATTTGATGTTTGTTTATTGTAAAGGTGTTTTACGGATAATTTATAGGAGTAAGAACCAAGGGGTAGTGAAAACCAAGTTCATTAGAAACTTTAAAAGTAATTAAAATATAGTAAATCTCTTTGTACCAAGTAAATTTTGGCCCACAAACATGTCAAAAGCTAAAAGAATACTGTCCTATATCTTTTTAGCAAAATGTTATGGGCAGGTACTTGTATAAAAATAGTGAGTGATGAAGTTCTTCCTTTTTGAAGGACTGGAAGATAATATCATATTTCCTTTTTGTCTTTAGAAATATATTGTTTACTTATGAATTCTTGAATCTGAGAAAATTCAACTTGGATAATGCTGTATGAAGGTTTTTGAAATCTGAAACTTCTCTTCCTGTGTGATCAATTTCACCATCATCATTAGAGTCTAGAGTTCTGTTTTCTGTTTCTTTGCATTCATCTTCCAATTTGTATAACTGTGAGATGCTGTCCTCTGTCAGTTTTGTTCTCTTTGCCTTTGTAGATGGAAAAAAATCTGAATTCCTGGTGTGATCAATGAATGGTAAAAACAGACTATAAAGATATTGCATCTGATCTTCTGGTATACTTTACCAAAAGACAATTCAGTACTTTGGACAATACATTAAGAAAACTAAATGTTGGGATGCCTGGGTGGCACAGTCAGTTAAGCACTGGACTTTTGGTTTTGGCTCAGGTCATGATGTCGGGGTCAGTCGTGAGACTGAGACCCCTGCCCCCACCCCTCCACCCCCGCCGAGCCCTGTGTGGGGCTCTGCGCTCAGTGCAGAATCTGCTTGAGATTCTTTCTCTCTCTACCTCTGCCCCTCCCACTCATGCTCTCTCTCTAAAATAAATAAATCTTTAAAGAAAACTCAAGATTGACAATTTATTTCACTATGGTGTCATTTTCTTGGCACTTCCATCATTATTCTATTTTCATATTATTTGTCTTTTTTTAAACATGGTTTGGAATTATTGATGAAAATCATGAGTAATGATGAAATAATTGCTGGGATGATGAAATATAAAACTCATTAAAAAATAAGTTAACTAAAAAAAAAAATAAAAAAATAAGTTAACTAAGATCCACTGATACTGTCTTAGATTCATTAAAGTGTCCAATGATCTACAAGGTAAACTGCAAGGTAGAATGAGTTTTATTTCTTTAAAAAAGTAAGGTTTCCTTTTATTCTTTGGAAGACCTCTTAGAATGAATTGAAGTCATGAAATATCAATCATTACAAATGGTTAAAACTGCTTACAAAAAAAACCCTTAAAAATAAAAATCAGATCCAAAGGATTGTATTAGTCTGCTAGTGGGCAAGATTCAGAGAGGGAGTCAGATATTTTCTTTCTTTTTTTAAATTTTTATTTAAATTCTAGTTAGTGAACATAGAGTGCAATATTGGTTTCAGGAATAGAATTCCGTGATTCATCACTTACATACAACACCCAGTGCTCATCATCACAAGTGCCCTCCTTAATGCCCATCCCCCATCTAGCTCCTCCCCCACCCACCTCCCTCCATCAACCCTCAGTTTGTTCTCTATCGTTAAGAGAGAAGGAGACAGATATTAAACAGATAATCACATAAATTAGATAATTATAAAAAAACAGTGATAAATGCACTAAAAGAAACTTTTAATTATGATGACAGAGTAAAATGGGTTTCTAAATGACGGGTCAGCGAAGTTTTCCTGAAGAAGTGAGATTGAAGTCATGATCTAAAGAATGAGTAGGAATCAACCTGGTGAAGAGTTGATAGAGGAAGTTACCAGTATGTGCCAAGGCTCTGAGGCAAGAGAGAACTTGACATACTTGAAATGAAATAAGATTGTGCGGCTGTGAGCAGGGAGAAAGTGTTCGAGTAACAGCTGAAGCAGGAAAGGCAGGCCTCAGCCCAGTCAAAGGAGGCCCTGTAGGTCATAATAAAGATTGAATTTTACCCTAAGTGCAATGAGAAACCGCTGAAGGGCATTAAGCTCAGAGATGATATAATCATATTTGCTTTTTAAAATTACTAAAATAGTATATGCTCATTAAAGAAAATTAGACAATGCAGAAATTTAGGGGAAAAAAAGTAAAAGAATTCTCTTGAGTCCATGCTCCAATACCAAAAGTTTGGTGTGTGTTTTCCCAGGCTCTTTTAGTTAATATACAAATGCAATTACAGATAAGCACACTTCTTATATTAATTATGATCATGCTAGTAATAATCCTCTGAAATTTTAAGTCAACGTTACATCTTGGACATGTTTCTATGCCAGTGTCCATATTGATCTACCTTATTCTGCCAGTGACATTTCACGGTAAGGCTCTACCTAAGATTGCCAATTTTTTTCTGAAAAGGGTCAGGTAGTAAAGATTTTAGGCTTTGCAGTCCAAGAAACCAGAAACATATTCTGGTATTGTAGTATAAAAGTAGCCACATACAATGGGTCAACAGATGATTTGGCCTATGGATTGTGCCTTGCCAACTCCTTGAATATAGTACAATTTATTTACTGATGAGAGTGCCATTCATTTTCTAAGACCCAAACTTCTTAAAATTAAATACATGTGTATAAAAAAAAGTGAAACTACAGAGAAGGGTCTAAAATTAAAATGAATAATTTTCCCCCTTTTTTCTTAGTCCCATTCAACAAACGTCAAACATTTTTGCCACTTTCTATCTTTTCGGTTTTTGCGTGGTTATCATTATAACAGTAAAAAAAAAAAAGTGTTGACTTTCTAATGTTAAAAAGAGGAAGGTTTTACTGTGTTGCTGCTTCCAACCTTCTCTCTTCCTCTCAACATTGTTACATTAATTATTCTATTTCTATTGAGGTTGGTATTATCTACAATTTATTCAGTGACTGTAATGACTGTCATTTGTTTCTAGGTTAGTCTTTAAAAGTTAAAATTATAAAACAGCATTAACATTATTATGATTATGTAATGTATTTACTGCAGAATCAAGTGTTGACAGAATCCATAAAGAAGGATCTTTATGTCACTGAGCTCCAGATCACACTTAGGTGGCCATTTCTCAAAACTGTTTTCTTGTATGTCTTTTACATTATTTTGGATTAACTCCTGAAGTAGCACACACAAATGCTCATATACATGCAGAATATGTAAATGATAAATGCATCAAAAATGCATTTATTTTTGCTCACTCAGTTGAAATCTTTGCCCTCATTTTAGAAGCCAAAGTTCCTAATAATTTACCTTCTGAATTTCAAAGACATTATTCCATTACTTTCAAGCATTTTGTGCCATAACTGAGAAGTCTGAGGTCATTTTGATGTTCATTGTTTGTAAGTAACCTACAGATATTTTTTTTTCTTTAACTTTGGATACGTTTTTATCTTTAGCATTTTGAAAGTGTGCAGAATGTTTTTAAATGTTGGTCTTGTTTTTAAAATTACTATTATTCAGGGGCGCCTGGGTGGTTCAGTTGATTAAATGTTTGTCTCTTGATTTTGGTTCAGGAAATGATCTTAGGGTCATGAGATGACCCGGCATCACGCTCACACTCAGTTGGAAGTCTGCTTAGGATTCTCTTTCTCCCTCTCCCTTTCCCCCTCTCCTCACTCGTGTGCATGCACGCACTCATGCTTGCTCTCTCTCTCTCTCAAATAAATAAATAAAATCTTATAAAATAAAATTACTATTATTCATTTGGCTCTAGCTAAATACATGCTAGGGTTTATCAATCTGAAAATTTGTGTCTGTCTTCATTCTGTGAATTTTAGTTTTGAAATATAAAAGTCCATAAACATATACATGTACAGCTTTATAAATTGTTATAAAGAAAGCACTCATTTGACCACTGCTCAGTTTAAGAAATATGATATTGCTGGCAACGCAGAAGGACCCATGTACTCTTTCACACCCACAGCTCCCCTTCCCCCACCAAAGCAAATCAATATTCTGCATTTTATTGCAAATCAATTTTTAAAATGTTTTCCCCATGAAAGTATGCATGAAAACTATAGATTTTTTTTCCGCTTTTGAACTTTACATAGATGGAGTAATATAGTATATATTTTGTGTCTGAATTTTCTTGCTTAATATTATATCAGTGAAATTCATCCTTTTAATTCCTATACAGTCCTCTATTCTAAGAGCGTACCACAATTTACTGGCTGGTACTATTATTGATGGACATTGGGGTATTTTCAGCTGGGGATTGTTATGAATGATGTTGTTATAAGTATTATCTTACATATCTTCTGATGAACATCTGTTCACATGTCTGCTGAGTGTCAGTTTGCTAGATCATATAGTATCCCTATGTTCCACTACAGTGGACAAGGTCAAAATGTTTTTCAAAGTGCGTATTTCCACTGGAAATACATGAGAATTACTGTTGCTCTACATTTTTACCAGCGCTCTTTATTGTCAGTTTTTTCTTTTTTTCTTTCCTTTTCTTTCTTTCTTCCTTTTTTCTTTCTATTCTTTCTTTCTTCCTTTCTTTCTTTTTCTTCTTCCTTCCTTCCTTCCTTTCAATAAATTTTGGCCATTCTGGTAGATGTGTAGATGTGTAGCATACTGTGGGGAAAACAGCTATGTTGGACTTCATGGGGCCAGTCTACAGACTATCTGTTGTGTAAAGGGATAAGAAAGGTTTTCCAAGATTGCAAAGCAGAAAGAAGCTACTTTTGGATGGTTAGACAAGGAATGGCATCCTGGAGAAGAACATTTGAATAAGAATTGGAAGAAGAGGCTAGTGATAGTCATGAGGATTCAGTGTATGACAGCTTTTATACAGTGTAGAATGCTTCAGAGGAGTTATTTCCCGCAGCACTCCTATGAGAAGTACTGCTACATTTCTGTTTTACAGATGAGAAAAAAAAATGAGACTCAGAGAAGTTAATTGACTCTCCCACCGGTACACAGCTGAGAAGTGACATAGTCACTGTGTTAACCCAGGTTCATGTGCCCTCAGAGCTGACACTCTGAACGTGGAAGTATAAATTCTAACTTAATTGAAGATTGACTATATGCGATGATTTATATGTATTGTAGCTGATTTTACAATAACCCTACAAGGACTGAATTGATATCTCCATTTTAGAGCTTTCAAAATTAAGACTCAGGCACTTTAACTAATTTACTTTCTTCACTGTGCTGTGCTTCCCTCCGGATAAGGAAACACACCTGAGCAAGGCAGATAAAGACAACAGCACATTCAACATATTCACTGGGATTTTGTCTTTTAGCATAAGTTGGATGACTGGCCAATGTATAGTGTAGGGTAAGAAGTATAGGTTGTGACTACGCTGTTTGTGGCCATTGACTATGCTGGTTGTGGCCTTGACTTCCAAATTAAGATGTCTTAGTGGCCTTCTGTAGTTAGTTGGGAACCACTGACTTTTGAGGAGAACTAATATGAGCATAATTACACTTATAAAGGTAAACCTGGTGGTGTGTTTTATCAGTTGGGGTGTCAAGATTGGAGTTTGGACAACTGAATAGGAAGCTACTGCATAAGCTCTAGAGAAGAGATAAAGGGAGATAAAATAAGAATTCACATCTTCACTCTCTAATCTGATTCATAATCTGTTTTTTTCTTTTCTTCAAATTCAATTTTTAATGAAAACTATTGAAATTATTGACAAGAGGGTAGCTATAGCAAGTGACTGGTATCTCTGGAAAATGGAAAATTACTTTTTTTTTGGCAACATATATCTGAATGGTTCATTTCCCCTGTAATATGAAGCACTTTTAGTAGGAGAACAGCATACCATTAGTCTAAAAAAATCCTGAAGAATGTATATACGTAGGTTCTTGCCACACAAGTACAAGATTTGGCTACACAATTACATCATTAAATGCCATCTAAAGGGCCAGGAATTAGGGGACTAGTGAAAAGTTATGTAAATCATGAAGAAATGGCTAAGAAGAGTATCTTAAATCTGCAGTGGTCAGTCCCACAATACTGGACCACTTCCCATGTGTTATATCCTATGAAGATTTGCAGTACCCTTTGCTCAGATGGGTTGTCCTTGAAGTACAGCTAGCATGATAGTGTGAAATGTGAACTGTCCTGCTATGACAGAATGAGTCTAGGCAGCAAGCATCTGATACTGTGAAAGCCTTATGGTTTGTGAAGATCAAATGTGGCCACAGCTATATCCAGGAGGCAGAATCAGTGCATACAGCTGCCAAAACAGGATGCTGAGAACATCCGTTTAAAAGTCCTGTCAATTAATTTTAATGACAATAGTATAGCAACCAATTAGCTTCATCAAGTGGCTTCCCTCTGCTAAACTAATAATTTAATCAATGTTGGACACCTATCGGAATTTCCCTTCAAGATACACTCATACACATGTGTATAAACACACATATATTCTATGAATATATATGTTTCTTTACGAACTGTGGCCCATTTAATTACATGTTATAATTGATTTCCAGCTTCATGACAAGAGATGCTATTTCCTGTTTCTTAGGAATGCATTTTAATCTACATTTTTGTGGGATGAATGGAATGATGGAATGAATCAACCTATTTGGTTTCCTCATAGCTAACACTTGCTGAGTACCTAGACTGTTCCCGGTATTGTGTTAGGTAATGGAGCCCAATGAACATACAATCCTTGTATCATCTGATGTAAAGGTCTATCATCCTGCTTTTGAATTTTTCATAGACTTCCCAACAGCCCACTGGAATTGGTAACCTTGTGTCCAGACTGAGATTGATAAGGTATCCTGGAAACTTTATAGCAGGAGAGGGTGGAGGAAGTTGGGGCTATCATTTTAAATATCAAGAGAGTTTTACTTTATCATTATGAAAGAGGGTTACATTTTCATTAAAAGGCAGATAACATTTTTTCCAAGTTTACTAAGATATAATTGCCATAAAACTGGTGTATAAGGTGTACAACATGTTGATTTGATATAGTTATATATAGCAAGATGATTACCACCATAGCATTAGCTAACACCTCCATCACATCACATAATTACCATTTATTTTTTGTGGTATGAACATTTAACTCTCTTCACAGCTTTCAAGGTTATAATACAGTGTTATTAACTATAATCACCACGCTGTACATTAGATGCCTAGAACTTATTTATCTTATAACTGGAAGTTTGTACTCTTTGACCAATCTCTCCTTAATCCCCCTCCCCAAAGCTCCTGGTAACTACCATTCTAATCTCTGTTTCTATGAGTTCAGCTTTTTTAGATTCCACATACAAGTGAGATCATACAGTATTTGTCTTTTGCTGTCTGACTTACTTCACTTAGCATAATGCCCTCGAGGTCCATCCATGTTTTCATAAACAGCAGGATTTTCTTCCTTCTCATGGCCAAATAATATTCTGTTGTATATGCCTACCACATCTTCTTTATCCATTCATCTGTTGACAGACACTTGTTTCCATATCTTGGTTATTGTGAATAATGCTGTAGTGAACATGAGAGTGCAGATAGCTCTTACAGATCTTGTTTTCATTTCGTGTGGATGTATAACCAGCAGTGGGATTGCTGGATCAAATGATAGTTTTATTTTTAATTTTTTGAGGAAACTCCATGCTGTTTTCCATAGTGGTTGAACTCATTTACATTCCCATCAAGAGTGCCTGAGTGGTCCCTTTTCTCCACAGCCTTGCCAACCCTTGTTACCTCTTGTCTTTTTTGATGATAGTCATTCGTACAAGTGTGAGGTGGTATCTCATTGTGGTTTTAATTTTCATTTCCCTTATGATCAGTGATGTTAAGCACCTTGTCATGTACCTGTTGGCCATTTGTATGTCTTCTTTGGAATAAATATCTATGCAGTTCCTTTGCCCATTTTTTAATTGGATTGGTTTTTTACTATTGAATTATATGACTTTTTAAAATATATATATTGGATATTAACCCCTTATCAAAGGTATGAACTTCAAATATTTTCTCCCATTCCCTGGGATAGGCTTTTTAGTTTGATGTAGTCCCACTTGTTTATTTTTGCTTTTGTTGCCTTTGCTTTTGGTGGCAAATCCAAACAGTCATTTTGAAGACCGATTTCAAGGAGCTTACCCCCTATATTTTCTTTGAGGAGTTTTATGCTATAATTAATTTCGAGTTGATTTTTGAGTATGGTATAAGATAGGGGTCCAGTTTCATTCTTTTGCATGTGGCTGTCCAGTTTTCCCAGCACCATTTATTGAAGAGACTCTTCTTTCCTAGAAGGCAGATACTATTTCTTTTTGTTATTTTTTGAGAAATACATCGATCAGTATTGGATTTGAAAACATAACACAAAATGCTATTTTGTAGTGTAATTATACTGGAATGTGTAAAGAGTGGTCATCAATGTGGACAAAATTACACCTGTGTAGGTTAAGTTGCCTTTAAAAAACTTCATGCTGGGCCTTGGAAGACCGAAGGATGAGATTTTGGCCAGGGAAGATATATCCCTCAAGAAGCTTACTTCTGCGGGCAGACATGATTGTAATGGGGTCTGCTCCTACCTGTGATAGTCAATTGCTCCATTTTCAGGAATTTTTTGAGCCAGTTAACATCCATTGGCAGATTGAAAACACCATGGAAATTGACAAATGCTATAAATCAGTCACCTCCCTACCCTGCCCATGAAAGCCAGGTTTTGAATATTTACCAGCACACTGCTGGATGCAGCATATCATATGAGATTAAGATTATGGGTTCTGCCACTTCCTTGTCAAGTGATCTTGTGGATACTAAATGTGTCTGTGCCTTCCTCATCTGAAAATGGAAATAATGACTTTTCTACTTACCACATAAGGTCACAGTGGAGATTAGATTAGTTACTCTATAGAAAGCACCTTGAACTATATGTAGTTCAGCCATGGCTTATGTATTGTATAATGGTATTAATAAGTTATTTTTACTACTGTTGAGAGGCAATAAAGAGGTATCTGCAACCTTGTAGCAGACAAGGACTCAGGGACATGTCCAGGGGCTCTAAGGAGTGTGCAGGCAGTTAGAGAATTTCCTGTTTTAAGGGTTCTATGTTATAGTTTCCTTTATAATCTCCAAGCCTGTTATCAATTTGCACACTGAGGAACTGAGGAAAAGGCTTGTGCCAGGACTATTGTTTTTATCTGTCTCTCCCCAACTAGAATGAGTTGGATGAGGGCAGCAGTTTTTGTTTTGTACTGAATCCCCAACACCTTGAAAAGTGCCTTGCGCATAATAAGTATTTAATAAACATTTGTTGGATTATGTGAAGAACGAGGAGAAGGCATACTGGGGCGGGGGGGATGCGGCGAACATGGTGGATTGTGCAAAGAGGATAGAGACTAAATCAGTTTAGCTAGAATATTGGATAGGCAAAGGGAGTAGTGGAGGAATTATACATGTTGATTCACCAACATGATGTTAGACTCTTCAGATTTATTTATAGACAACTTTTTTAAAAAACAAGACAGTAAGTGGGGCACCTGGGTGGCTCAGTTGGTTAAATGTCTGCCTTCAGCTCAGGTCATGATCCCAGGGTCCTGGGATCGAGCCCCACATCGGGCACCCTGCTCAGCGGGGAGTCTGCTTCTCCCTCTCCCTCTGACCCTCCCGTCTACTTGTGCTCTCACTTGCTCTGTCTCTCTCAAATGAATAAATAAAAAATCTTTAAAAAAAAAAAAGTAGTAAGTATCCTCTTCTACTTTTTACTGCTCAGAACTTACCAAGTGTGTTATGCTCATTTTTATATAGAAAAAATAGCTTCTCAACATAAGTAATACTTTGCACTAGGCAGTACTCTCTTCAGATGGAGTGGAATGCTTCTAGGTTTATTAAGTTCTGTATCACTTAACACGCTGAATGGGATAATGGTGTTTTAGAATTTTCAGTTCTTAAGTAGGGTATTTTCCAATGCAGGAAGCATTCCACCCCAGCCCCCACTCCCGAGCAAACATAAACATGTGTAATCATTAATAGAATTTCCATTTGGGATATTTTATATTTCTGTGAGTCAAAAATAGCACCCCCCCATATCCACCCCTAGCAGCTATTTAGGCTCTGGAACATCAAAGAGACATACCAAAAGGGAGAAAAAGAATTCAAAAGTAAGGAAGAATATTTGGAGGTTTGTGGGAATTGGCTTCTTTTCCTTGGGCACGGTTCATACTGAGTAATGACCCTAAGAAAAAGATGAAAAATCTTGCAACGGAACAAAAAAAAAAATTTTTTTTTTGTTTCTATTGTATCATCCTCTTTGATCAGATTCATTGGATGAGAAAGAACAATATGGCTTAGCTTTTTCACAGAGTGGTCACTGCACTACCAACATTTAGTATAAGAGCCTTTGCACGAGATACAAGCTCTGCTGATGGCATTAGTCAGGCTTCAGAGCCTAGGCAAATGACTTCCACAAATTCCTAATGGCACTGAGGCATCCAGCCTCTGACATGAATTTTAAGCTTCTTCATGCACTCATCATTCAAAGTATAGACGATCTGTTGTATGAAGAATTCTACCAGATCATCAGAATCATTGTCTAGTGACATAGTAATGCATCTTTACAATGAGTATCTAGAAAGTGCCAGGCAGTAAAGGTGGGGGATTTTTAACACCCAGTACTTTCCTTTGAAATGATCTTCATGGTCCTTTCCTGGTGCAGGAGCATCATTTATTCTAAGTACTTATATATTATGCAACAGATAAAATTTTGACTCTTGAATTATGATTTTAAAATATTTTTGAAGGTTAAAATGTGACTTTACCATGAACTCCTTCAGACACAGAAATTCAAAAGACACATTTTAATTTGTACCCATTTCCAAGTCTTTATCCTTAACTATGAAGGTTTCCTTTATCAAAGGAAACAAAAAGTCCAAATAACATTCTTTCAAAACCACTCCAAAAGACTCTTACGAAGGGTCATAAAAGAGATATGTGTTGGTTTCTGCCAGTATTGACATCTCTTCAGATAATTTCTGAGATATTTTGTTTTTTGGTTTTTGGGTTTTTTTAATTTTTTATTGTTATGTTAATCACCACACATTACATCATTAGTTTTAGATGTAGTGATCCATGATTCATTGTTTGTGCATAACACCCAGTGCTCCATGCAGAATGTGCCCTCTTTAATACCCATCACCAGGCTAACCCATCCTCCCACCCCCCTCCCCTCTAGAACCCTCAGTTTGTTTTTCAGAGTCCATCGTCTCTCATGGTTCATCTCCCCCTCCGATTCCCCCCCCTTCATTCTTCCCCTCCTGCTATCTTCTTCTTTTTTTTTTTCTTAACATATATTGCATTATTTCTTTCAGAGGTACAGATCTGAGATTCAACAGTTGAGATATTTTGAAAGCTGACATCATAATCTGCTTTTCACATAGAATTTCTTCTGGTAATCACCGCCTTTGTCACTTTTATATACAGAAAATAAATCATTTCTTACCTATTTAGATAGTATAATTATTTTATAATGTCTGGGCAGAGTGTCCGGAGCTTGACTGTGTTTTATTTTCTCACACCTGGGCTAACTTTCATTAAACATTGCAGCTAGAGAATGTTAATCAACCTGGCTGCTAGGGCTAATGAGCTGCTACTATTTAGAGTCACTCAAGTGCTTCTGCAAGTGACAATGATGTTCAAATATGCTCCAGGTCAACTGATAGAAGGTCCAACACTATTCTAACATTTTACAGTTTTGCTTTTCCATGAAAAACAGATGTGTATTTTCTATGTCCGCACTGTGCCAAACATCTATGTACATAAGAATCATGGACTTCTAGTATATAGAAGTTTTGTCTAATGATACCAAACAGCTGGGTATTTCCAATTATGTAAACACTTCCCATATTGTAGACACAGGTCTCTTTTATGTTCAGTTTCATCTCTTTTAAATGAGAGCAAATATTAATAGCAGCTATTTTCATTAGCCCGTCCTAGAGTAATGAGGGTTGAAAGGGATTTCTTTATGACCTCTATTTTGATTTGATTCAAGCTGTTACTCAGTACTTTGCAAAATCCAAGATCCCCTTTGGTGTCAGTGAACATGGGGGTTACTCACTGAAGAGTCGAGTTTTGCATCTTTAAGTGGATTTTTTTCCATAGCTACATTAATGGCACTGGTTGTTTGAAAAAAACAATGTGTGTTGATTAAGCTTTGGAACTGACAGTGGCCAGAACATTAAAGCAAGTAGTGTTAGCATCAGTGAAATAAACTCATACTGAAGTTCTCTTTTACACAGCAGGAAGCACAGCTTTACAAAGTTTGACCCAGGAGGGAACATTATCTAAAAATATGAAGAGTTTCAGTGTGTCTAAACAAGTTAACGGAAGCCATGGGCCTTTCTACAATATGTCTTACTATCTTTGTCAGAGGCAAAAATCAAAGATTGGCTGGTCCATGTGACTAACCCAGAAAGTAGTAGTATTTATAGTATTAGGAGTACAATTTTAGAGTATATATGAAAGATTTACCTAAAGAAGGAGGCATATACTTTCTTCTATTCAACAGATATTGATTGGGCACCTAATACATACTGTGCTGAGCCCCAGGAGTAGTAAAGCGTAGACAAACGAATGTGTGGTTGAGTGTGTGAAAGGTGTGAAAAGGCATTACTCCCTTATTTAGCTTGAGGGTCACTTCATCAACCCCTGGGCCACGGTTTAACCAAGATGCAGCATTCATTGTTGCAATAATTTCTCTTTTGGATAGTAATGTTTTATGGATATCTATCTTAATATTATTAGAAGAGCAGTAGCTAAAATGTTATTAAAACATTATCTAGTAAGAATTCACTTAAATAGACCAAAAGTTGATATAACTGTCAATTTCCAGAATATTTTCAGGGACAATATCTGTACTTACATTAGAGTAATATATTTTCTCCTTAATGCCCCATGATTAGATTACTTTGCATAGACATTTCTCACTGTTGCTATCAAACGTTATTGAATTCATTATACACACTCACACACACACACACATCCTCCTAATTGATAACTATCCATTCAGTCTGTCCATTTTCCTTCATTCTTGGTGATAATGTTATTTCACTTAATTATCACATTAGCCATGCAAAATAATTATTGATATAACCTCCATTTTATACACGAGGAAACTGAGGTTTCAAAATTAATAGTTTGCAGGAGGTCACACATGGGGAGAGGCTGAGATTTTGGTGTAGGTCAGTTTGACTCTAATATTCATGTATGCCCCTGATCTCCACACGGTCCTCCAGTCATTTCTCTTTTTGGCCCATCTATTCATTCTCCACATGACAAATAGGATGATTTCATATACAAATTTGACCAAATCATTTTCCTTCCTAAAAATTCCTTGAATGGTTCCCCCTTTGCCAACAGATGCATTTTAAAGCCAAGTTCTTAATGTAGCACACAAGGCCCTTCCTCCGCTCATTAAAGCTTTGAGGATGGAAAGACTGCTATGTCACACCTCACACATATAATTTTATAGCCACACAAACTTTTTGCCACTTTCTGTTATGCCACATTCTCTCTCATCATGTTTCCACTGTGCTATTCCTTCTTCCTAGAACATCATCATTTTCATCTCTGGGGACATTTCCAAACACCTGAGTTGCCATTCAACACATGGGCCGTGTTCTTTCACACATCCCGGTCTTTGAACACACTATATTCTTTGCCAGGTGACAAATTCTAATTGTCTAATTCTCTGGGCGACAAATTGCTACTGTTCTTTTGAGGATCAACTTATGTGCTACCTTCTCATGAAAGCCTTTCTAGGTATTTCCTTTAAATATTGCCACTCTGTCATGCTCCACAACACATAGAATACAATATGAATTATACCTCCAGAGAGGTAGCCTTGCTTAGCCTACTGACATAGGAATACTCTATCCTCTGAGTTCCCATGGCAATTTGTACATACTTTACTCAGATTTTTTTATCCTACTATATGATTATGTGTTTAAAAACTGGTCTGTTTCCCACAGTACATTGAGCTTTCTGAGACAGCTACTGAGGACTTACACCCTTTGTATTCTTCATACTGCCTAGCACAAGGCTTGACATATTGTTGTGGCATGACTAAATGCACAGAGTGAATCTTCAGTTCAAATTCAGACAGTGAAGAAAGTTTGACCTCTAATGGGCCTAGATTCTAAAAAGAAGTTTCAAGAAAATAAAATGCAATTTATAAGCTTGCTGAAAATAACATTACAGAATGTTTTCACAGATTGTATGATAGATATACTATACAAACATTTGATGTGATAAGCCAAAATTAAAATGAATGAATAAATTAATGAATGAAGAAACACATAAACCAAGTCTCCTCTAAATACCTTGTAACATTGAAGGATTGATATAAACTCTTTCTTCATGTATCCATTCAGTCATTCAGAAGCTTATTCAGCTGTTTTTGTTTTCATATTACATGAGACCCAAGATTAACAAATCATTTTGTAAGATGACAGAGCCAGGCTCTTCCCACAGGCTTCATTGGCCACTTTTTTCATTTAATGGCTAAGAACAAGCTTCTAGTGAATGGAAAGTGAATAAGGGGTTTCACTTGACCAATAGGAGCATGAGGAAAAGATAAAAGCCAAGAGACCACCTGGCGGTCCCTTGAGTCTTTTAGGATGAGTCTGGATTTGGAACTGCCAAACTATGCAAAAAGAATAATAATTGGGGCCACTTACCTGCTTCTGAGTGCTGTTGTCAGATTTAATGAGAGTCTTTGTGCAGTCTTCAAAATCCTTTCAAATAACAATTCTGTAAAATGCTCGGAGGAATGTGACTTTCTAGTCTTTTAGAGAAAGGTTACACATTTACATTTAAGAGTTAATATGAAGCTATATAATTGGAAAGAAAAACTCCACAGATTATAATCAAATCCCAAGCGAGTTCATTATAATTATATTTAATTCATCAAATGACAAGTAATTTAATAAAGACTAGGACCTGGCACCTCTCCTGAATAGAGAAAGATTCTGATCAGTCTAGGTCTTGCATTTTTCTTTCCTCATTTTAAATTTCAAATAGAAAAACTGCAAATTAATAGATCTGACCTGAGATCCATTGTGAACACACAGGTTCTGGGATTGTTTTGTGTGTTTTACTTTAAGGAATCCACAGTTCATTTAAAGGGAAATTACTGGAAGTCTATTCAGAGTCACTTTCCAATGCCATAATGTTGGTTGTTGTTGGGGGGATGAAGCCTAGGTATCTCATAAAGAGTTTTATTATAGCCATAGAAAAAAATAATATGTGTCTTCACAATCAGGAAAACCAGGAAAAAATGCTGACTCTGTCTTGATGAATTCTAATTAATTATACCTTGGGGTACATATATTTATATCTTGGCTTAGGCAGTTCCCCTTTCAGGGGATATCCTCATGCTGTCTCTTGTCTGGTCAGATCACATTCAGCAAGTCCCAGCTAAACTACCTTCTTATCATCTTTATTTATTAAGCTTTTCATAGTCATGATGAGAGCACAGACTTTAGAGTTGGAATAGACCTTACATAGCTTCCGTGATAGCCATAGCTTTCATTTTGTAAATACAGCAGTTGAAACCAAGGAAGTGAAATGGATTTTTGCAGGTTACCCAACTAGCTAGTGATAGAACTAGAAATGGAAAGCTCCTTCTAACTGCCTGACTGGTGCTCTAGTCAATACACTACCCATTCTTCCCCGTGACTTCTCCCTCATCTAAAATCCTGCTCCATTTTCTATGACTCATTTAAACATCAGTCACGAACTGCCTTGTCACCTCTCTTAATATTTGTATTTGTAAGTCACTTTTTCATCTGCACATCAATAATTCCATTGTCTTTGTTGATGACTTGACTTCTTAATTTGACTATAAGCCACTATAAGCCACTTAAGAGCAAGGACTATATCCTTTCTTGTTTGTTGCCCCTCTTTCAGGATATCAACAAGCAGCGTGCAGATTAGATAAAGACTGTGTCAACCGAATTTTGATTTAATCTTTTCAGAAAGGTAACCACTTACCTTTTAGGATGATGGATATGTAGAAGTGCTTACATTTAAGGTTGCACAAAATATTTTCTTGCAGGAAAACATTTTAAGGTAATGTTATCTGAGCTTGTTTGGATGAGGAAAGTTGATCTTTTTGAGTAAATAAGGGATTATAAGTTTGGTTTTATGAATTTCCTCTCTATAAATATACAAATAAGTAGTTTCCATTAATTTGATATTTACAAGTCATCTTCCTCCTTTTCCTGAGAATACTGCAGTTTTATATAAAATGCATATTTTTATTAATTGATTCAGCCTTAGAACTTGCATTCAAATCAAACTTTCAAATATAATGAAAGCACTGCCTTTTGAGGAAGTATGTGAAAATAGCCATTTTGCATGATTTAGGCTTCATATTCATCCTCTATAGAATGGTTGTCACTTTCCTGAAAGTAAAATCAAGGCTCTTGCAATTAGTTACCACATCTTTTATTTAGTCCAAATTAGTAAAAAGAAATGCTTCATTTAGAAAAACCAACAAAATGTTTCTATATAACAGCTGCTTGTTTGCATTTTCAACTCTGAAACCATTTAATTGCTCAGTAGCTTCATATTTGCTCAAGCATTTCCCCCTCTATTTTACATGTTGGATAAAATCAGGTCAGTGATAAAGGTGAGATTATACATTGGTGATTCCAGGGGCATAAATTCAGCTTATTAAGGAGCAATGCAGTACCTGAGGCCTGATAAGAAAAAGAACAAAATTGATGAATAATGGTTAATGAAACAGAGTGCATACCCCTCAGCTAGCTTAACCAAACCTGCCAAGGTTCAGACTTGTAGTTATTTGCCAACTAGCATATTCCAGGAAGAAAGAAATTATGTCAATGAAAAGCAACGACTTCGTATTTTCTATTAAAAATGGGTAGATGTTGATAGGAAGTAACAAAAGAGAATGTGTGAGTGTCATTGTATCTATTTATGAAGGCTCTGCGTCATTCCCAAAGAGTTTGAGGTCACGTGTTCCATAGCCACCTTAAGCTGCAGGTGGCAGACTCACTGTGGTGGACACCCCCAAAGTTAGCCCTCAAGGAATCACACCCTTGAATGATACCCTCCTCTGGAGGGCAGACAGGACCTGTGACTTGCTGCTAACCAATATAATATGGCAAAGACAATGGGATGCCTCCCATTATATATGCTTCCATCTTGGTAGACTGGAGCAAGAAATCTCTTGTTGACCTTGAAGAATCAACTATCTATATTGTGAGCTGCCCATAGAGTACACCATATGGCAGGGACATGTGAGGTCTCTGGGAACCAAGAACGGCCCCTAGCGTCTGGCCAGCAGGGAATAGGAGTAGCAGTTTTAGGGCTGCAAGCAGTGGACTTGTTCCAATAACCTCAATGAGAAGAGGACTCCCAGCTCCAGAATGGAATGTAGCCTGGCCAACACCCTGATTGTAACCTTTTGAGAACCTGAGGAGGGGTTGTAGTTAAGCCAGACTCAGACTCCTGACCCAAAGAAACTATCGAATTCTATGTGCAGTAGTTTAACAGCTGCTAAGTTTGCAGCAATCTACTGTCCAGCAATAGAACACTGGTGTATTTGTGGGGCACCTGGGTGGCTCAGTCAGTTAAGCATCTGACTCTTGGTTTGGGCTCAGGTCATGATCTCACCATCGGAGACCAAGCCCCTCGTGGGGCCCTGAGCTCAGCACGGAATCTGCTTGAGTTTCCCTTTCCTTCTCCCTGAGCCCCTCCCCACTGTGCTCTTTCTCTCTCTCTTAAATAAATAAATAAATAAATAAATAAATAAATAAATAAATAAATAATAAGTCTTTAAAAAAAAAAGAAAACTAATACATTCACTTAATTTACTACAATATGATGGTTCATCGTGGACCAGGACAGGAATTTAAAAGCTGGCGAGGACTGAAGTTTCTCTGGGAATTCATAACTCTCACTCATGGGTTCCTTGCTTCTATTTGGGCTTATCCTCTGTTTTATTACCTACTGAATAGCTCCAATTAACAATTTCAGCACGCAACAGGCAAGAAGGCAATTCTGGCCTACTCAGTCTCAGCGTTACTCATGTAGTAGATTTTAAACCATGGCTTTCACTAGTAGCTGCTTCAATTATCTTTTCATTTTTTTTCCTTTTAAATTTCATTCATAACTTTAAATTCCAGAACAAGAAATTCCCTGAGCCACCTCATCGTTTCATATGAGGATGTGCCTTAATTCATCAGCTGGTCTATGGATTGGCAGCCATTTTGTCAACGGTCTATCTGTGTTTTCATCTGCTGTGGCCAGAGGTGATGGGTAGCTGGGTAAAAATCATGTCCTCCGGGGCGCCTGGGTGACTCAGTTGGTTAAGCAACTGCCTTCGGCTCAGGTCATGATCCTGGAGTCCCGGGATCGAGTCCCACATCGGGCTCCCTGCTCAGCAAGGAGTCTGCTTCTCCCTCTGACCCTCCTTTCTCTCATGCTCTCTGTCTCTCATCCTCTCTCTCTCTCAAATAAATAAAATCTTAAAAAAAAATTAAAAAAAAAAATCATGTCCTCCACTGGGTTTGCCTTGAGGGCCTATGCACTGGGTAGTTTCTTTTAGAAGGAACTGTGAGCAGGCCAGTAGAAATTTGAAAGCTCTCATATATATGATTGAAAGGAATAAAATATTGAAGGATAATGGATTATATTAAGTTAGCAGACTGAGCTTACTTGTCTATGCTAAATTTTATGTAATAAAATGTAAGAAAATATAACTACAAAAAATAATAACTCCCTACAACAGTGCTGGAAGACAAGAGTTCCATTAAGAGGTCAAATATTTAAAGGAATTTGAAGAGAGAAAGAGAGAGAGAGTAAGCAAATACGATTAGATGTCTAGGGAGCCAATTCTGCACTGAAAGAGCTTAGCTACTAGCTGATGCTTCCTCTCCTGTGTGTGCTCTGCGGTGGACAAGAGCTGTGATTTTCTTCTCCTTTGAATTGTCTGCTCATGTCTTCTGCTCATTTTTCTGTTGGACTGCTTCTATATTATTGAGTTATAACAGTTCTTTATATCAGTAACTTTAGATCAGTAACTTTTTGCCATATATGTTTTAAATATTTTCCAAGTTTATTATTTGCCTTTAATTGATTCTGTAGGATATTTTAAACTAAGCATTAATAATAGCTACTACTTCCAAGAATAAGCAGAATAAGTAAAACATACACATTGGTATTTTGGATTTTATGTAGCTCAGCTTAACAGTCTTTTCCTTTGTACCTTTTGTTTTTGCTAATATGCTTAGAAATGTTTT
The DNA here is from genome assembly GCF_011800145.1 of Mirounga leonina. Lineage (NCBI taxonomy): Eukaryota > Metazoa > Chordata > Mammalia > Carnivora > Phocidae > Mirounga > Mirounga leonina. The sequence continues at coordinate 335,079 of NW_023270163.1, forward strand.
TTCCAACTTGAGGTCATGTAAATACTAATCTATTTTTTTATTTAGGTCTTCTTATTCATGATTTAACCTTTTATGTATATTCTTAATAAATTTATAATTTATTTCAGTTTATGATATAATTATCAAATTTATATGCTAATTTATAAACATCTATTTATGTATGATAATGACTCTTAAAAATAATTAACCAATTGGCTCCATAACATGTTAAAAACCCCATCCTTTTCTTGTGATTTTAAATCATTTTTATTATATACTTAATATATTTTATTATATACTTAATTCTTACAGAAAGTAAGATTTGGGGACTCTTTTTATTGTCTTCTTTCATTTGTCTATTTTATATTTTTGTAGAGTATTCTGGGTTTTTTTTTAAAGATTTATTTATTTATTTGAGAGAGGGAGAGAGAGTACACAAGGGGGGTGGGGCAAAGGGAAAGGAAGAGGGAGAGAAGCAGACTCCCTGCTGAATGCAGAACCTGACTCGGGGCTCAATCCCAGGACCTCGAGATCATGACCTGAGCCGAAACCAAGAGTCAGATGCTCAACCAACCGAGCCACCCAGGTGCCCCGAGTATTCCGTGGTTTAAAGTTCATGTGGAACTGGATCATACAGTACTTCTATTTTTAATTTCTTTTTTTTTTTAAGATTTTATTTATTTATTTTATAGAGAGAAACACAGTGAGAGAGGGAACACAAGCAGGGGGAGTGGGAGAGGGAGAAGCAGGCTTCCCGCCGAGCAGGGAGCCCGATGTGGGGCTCGCTCCCAGGACCATGGGATCATGACCTGAGCCCAAGGCAGACGCTTAATGACTGAGCCACCCAGGTGCCCCTATTTTTAATTTCTTAAGGAACTTCCATGCTGTTTTCCATAGTAGCTGCACCAGTTTACAGCACCCCTCCCCGTACTGTACAAGGGCTTCATGTACAGTATCCTCAGCAGCATTTGTTATCTCATCTTTTTAATAAAAGGTATCCTGACAGGTGTGAGGTGATATCTCATTGTGGTTTTGATTTGCATTTCCCTGATGACAAGTGATGTTGAGCATCTTTTCATGTACCTGTTGTCCATTTGCATGTCTTCTTTGGAAAAATGTCTATTCAGATCCTTTGCCCATATTTAAATTGGGTTATTTGGAGGGGGTTATTATTGAGTTGTATGACTTCTTGTGTATTTGAATATTAACTCCCTGTTGGATGTAGTTTGCAAATATTTTCTCCCATTACATAGGTTGCCTTTTCATTTTGTTGTTGATTTCCTTTGCTGTGCAGAAGCTGTTATTTTGAAATAGTCCCACGTGTTTATTTTTGCTTCATTGTCTTTGCACTTGGTGTCAAATCCGAAAAAATCATTGTCAAGACCAATTGATGTCTAGGAACTGTACTCTTTATGTTTTCCTCTACAAGGTTTAGGGTTTCAGGTCTCTTAATTCAAGAGGTCTCTAATAATTCAAGTATTTAATCCATTTTGAGTTGATTTTTGTGTATGCTGTAGGATGGGGTCCAGTTCGTTCTTTTGAATGTGACTGTCCAGTTTTCCAGCACTCTTTCTTGGAAAGACTAACCTTTCCCCTTGTATGTTCTTGGCTCCTTTGTTGAAAATTAATTGACCACATATCCATGGGTTTATTTCTGGGCTCTGTATTCTGCTGCATGATCTATGTGTCTGTTTTTATGCCAATACCATACTGTTTTGATTAGTTAGCTTGCTAATATAGATTGGAAAAAAAGGAAGTGTTTCAGCTTTGTTCTTTCTCAAGATTGCTTTGGCTATTCTAATAATGGATATTATATGTCTCCCTTGGTTATTTTTAATTACTCCATGTAAATCATATGAACCTTAGATTAAATTTGTTAAGCCACTCTCCACAGGCCTAAATGAGATATTGATTGTATAGTATTACATTTAAAAATGAGTGTGGACAAATTTGCCATGAGAAACTTGCCATGATTTGAACATCTACTTAAATAATCACATAATTTTGCTCCTACGTCCTTTTTATGAGGAGACTTAAAAGTTTTCATAATTACAAACTGTCTTATCATTCCCAGAGAAAATATTATCATGTATTTCTTTAGACACCTAAATTTAATTTAGGATTTCAGCCTCCTTATTCTTAAGTGAGATTGGTCTCCATTCCACCCCCCATATTTGTCCAATTTTGGTGCCGGAATAGACAGCATAGTTGTGAAACTTTCCCTTTTGGGCTGTATTTTGGAGTTGTTTGCATAACATATTTCTTCACTTTTTGGATGAAAACAACCATAAAACTGCAATTTTTTCTGACTTCGTTACTTAAATAGCTTCCTCCACCCCTCAGTTTATCGACATTTCTATTATTTAATTTATAATTTTCTAGTTCATCTTTGGTTTGTCAAAATTTAAAGTTTAAATTTATTAGTTTAGAAATATATCTGTGTCTGGTTCGTAGACATTGATATTTCTATTGTTGTCTATCCCTATTTTTTCCTTTTGTCTTGATTATACTAGTTGGATTTTAAGCAATTTTTCTTTTTTCTAAATAAATAATTTATTTGGTTTATTAATTTCATTAGTTTCCTCTTTTCTACATAATAAATTATGATTTTATGGTTCTATTTTCCATATTTTTCTTTGAAATTGTTCTTTTCTAATGTGTTGAGATTAATGCTTAGAGTTTTTTTAATAATAAAAACATTTAAAGCTAAAGAATTAACTCTAGGGAAAGATGGCGGAGTAGTAGGGGACCCTATTTCAACTGGTCCCTGGAATTGAGCTGGATATCTACCAGACCACTCTGAGCACCCACAAAACCAGCCTGAGATGTAAGAAGATCTGGATCTCTACAAACAGAATATCGCGGGCGGTTGGTTTTGAGGTACGAAGTGGGGAGCCCTGATTCCACAGGCAGATATCGGAGGATAAACGGCAGTGGGAGGGTGCCTGGCCGTGGGGACCCTACACCACCGGTGAGTGATATCCTCATGTGCTGCAGACGGAGCACAGACTCGCAGACCAGTAGCAGCAGGGAAAGGACTTTAGAGCAGTCCCTGGGGCGGAAACCCAGAGCGGCGGGGTCACGCCTGCGAACTGCAGCCCCTGGGACCGAAACCTGGAGCGGTGGGTTGCACACGCATGAACTGGGAGCGACTGGCAGTTTTAGAAGCACAAAGGGCAGAGACAGGCCCTCGACCTGGAGGCAGGACTGGGAGCACTGTGGATGGGCGCACAACCCAGGATGCTGCAGTTTATAGCAGCACGGACAGAAACGGAGACAGAGTGGCCTGGAGGGCTCACTGAAGAACAGACTCTGGTCTCTCTGCTCTGAGGCAGAGGGTTGGAAATGGTCTCTTCCGCTCTGACTCATGGAAGAGATGTGGAAAGCCGCCAGAGAACAAAAGCCCCAAAGACTGATTCCCGCAGAGCCCATCCCCCGCCACAGGGGCGCAGGGCAACTCCGCCCAAACAGGGTTGCCTGAGTAAGAGCGTGGCAGGCCCCTCCCGCAGAAGACAGGCTGGGAAAACAAGAGGCCAGCAACCCTAAGGTCCCAAGAAAACAGGTGCATCTTGCTTGGGTTCTGGTCAATAATTTGGACTCTACACATTCCCTCAAACACCCATCAACAGAATGACTAGGAGGAGGAGCCCCCCAAATAGAAAAGACTCAGAGATTATGACTTATGCTGCAGATTTACAAATGGATGCAGATATAACCAAGCTGTCGGAGATGGAATTCAGGCTAGCAATTGTGAAAACAATGGCTAGAATGGAGAAATCAATTCATGGCAACATAGAGTCTCTAAGGGCAGAAGTGAAAGCTGAATTGGCAGAACTTAAAAATGCTATCAGTGAGATCCAATCCAATCTAGATAATCTAACAGCTAGGGTAACTGAGGCAGAAGAACAAATAAGTGACCTGGAAGACAATATAATAGATAAAAAGGGAAAAGAGGAGGCCAGGGAAAAACAACTCAGGACCCATGAAAATAGAATCAGAGAAATAAGTGACACCATGAAGCGTTCCAATGTCAGAATAATTGGAATCCCGGAGGGAGTGGAGAGAGACAGAGGACTAGAAGATGTATTTGAGCAAATTCTAGCTGAGAACTTCCCTAATCTGGGGAATGAAACAAACATTCATGTCCTAGAGGCAGAGAGGACCTCTCCCAAGATCAAGAAAAACAGGCCAACACCCTGGCATGTAATAGTAAAACTTGCAAATCTTGGAACCAAGGAAACCATCTTAAGGGCAGTTAGGGGGAAGAGATTCCTAACGTACAGAAGGAGGAACATCAGAATAACGTCAGACCTATCCACAGAGACCTGGCAAGCCAGAAAGGGCTGGCAAGACATATTCAGGGTACTAAAAGAGAAGAACATGCAGCCAAGAATACTTTATCTGGCAAGGCTTTCATTTAGAATGGATGGAGAGATGCAGAGCTTCCACGACTGACAGAAACTGGAAGAATATGTGACCACTAAGCTGGCCCTGCAAGAAATATGAAGGGGGGTTCTATAAAAGGAGAAAGACCCCAAGAGTGATCTACAACAGAAATTTACAGGGACAATCTATAAAAACAATGTCTTCACAGGCAACATGATGACAATTAATTCATATCTTTCAATAATCACTCTCAACGTGAATGGCCTAAACGGTCCCATAAAATGGCACAGGGTTGCAGATTGGATAAAAAGACAGGACCCATCCATATGCTGTCTACAAGAGACTCATTTGGAACCTAAAAATACATCCAGACTGAAAGTGAAGGGGTGGAGATCCATATTCCATGCCAGCGGACCTCAAAAGAAAGCTGGGGTAGCAATTCTTATATCAGACAAATTAGATTTTAAACTAAAGTTCGTAATTGGAGACACAGAAGGACACTATATCATTCTTAAAGGGTCTATCCAACAAGAAGATCTAACAATTGTAAATATCTATGCCCCCAGCATGGGAGCAGCCATCTACATAAGCCAACTGTTAACCAAAATAAAGAGTCATATTGATAACAATACGTTAATTGTAGGAGACCTCAATACTCCACTCTCAGCAATAAACAGATCATCTAAGCAGAAAATCAACAAGGAAACAAGAGCTTTGAATGATACATTGGACCAGATGGACCTCATAGATATTTACAGAACATTCCACCCTAAAACAACAGAATACTCATTCTTCTCGTGCGCATATGGAACTTTCTCCAGAATAGACCATATACTGGGTCACAAATCAGGTCTCAACTGATACCAAAAGATTGAGATTATTCCCTGCATATTCTCAGACTACAATGCTCTAAAACTGGAACTCAATCACAAGAAAAAAATTGGCAGAAATTCAAACACTTGGAAGCTAAAAACCACTCTGCTCAAGAATGTTTGGGTCTACCAGGAAATCAAAGAAGAACTTAAACAATTCATGGAAATCAATGAGAATGAAAACACATCGGTCCAAACCCTATGGGATACTGCAAAGGCGGTCCTAAGGGGGAAATACATAGCCATCCGAGCCTCATTCAAAAAAATAGAAAAATCCCGAATTCACCAACTAACTCTACACCTTAAAGAACTAGAGAAAAAGCAACAAACGACGCCTACGCCACGCATTAGAAGAGAAATAACTAAAATTAGAGCAGGGATCAATGAATTAGAAACCAGAAACACAGTAGATCAGATCAATGATACTAGAAGTTGGTTCTTTGAAAGAATTAATAAGATCGATAAACCACTGGCTAGACTTATCCAAAAGAAAAGAGAAAGGACCCAAATTAATAAAATTATGAATGAGAGAGGAGAGATCATGACTAACACCAAGGAAATAGAAACAATTATTAGAAATTATTATCAACAACTATATGCTAATAAACTGAGCAATCTGGATGAAATGGAGGCCTTCCTGGAAACCATAAGCTACCAAGACTGAAACAGGAAGGAACTGACAACTTGAATATGCCAATAACCAATAACGAGATTGAAGCAGTGATCAAAAACCTCCCCAAAAACAAGAGTCCAGGGCCTGATGGATTCCCTGGGGAATTCTACCAAACATTCAAAGAAGAAATAATACCTATTCTACTAAAGCTGTTTTAAAAAATAGAAACAGAAGGAAAACTTCCAAACTCATTCTATGAGGCCAGCATTACCTTAATCCCCAAACCAGGCAAAGACCCCATCAAAAAGGGGAATTTCAGACCGATATCCCTGATGAATATGGATTCCAAAATCCTCAACAAAATCCTAGCTAATAGGATCCAACAATACATTAAAAGGATCATCCACCACGACCAAATGGAATTTATCCCTGGGATGCAAGGGTGGTTCAACATTCGCAAATCAATCAATGTGATAGAACACATTAATAAGAGGAGGGAGAAGAACCATATGGTCCTCTCAATTGATGCAGAAAAAGCATTTGACAAAATACAACATCCTTTCCTGATTAAAACTCTCCAGAGTATAGGGATAGAGGGAACATTCCTCAAGTTCATAAAATCCATCTATGAAAAACCCACAGCGAATATCATCCTCAATGGGGAAAAGCTGAGAGCCTTTCCCTTAAGATCAGGAACACGCCAAGGATGCCCACTCTCACCAGTATTGTTCAAAATAGTACTAGAAGTCCTAGCAACAGCAATCAGACAACAAAAAGAAATAAAAGGTATTCAAATTGGCAAAGAAGATGTCAAACTCTCTCTTTTCACAGATGACATGATACTTTATGTGGAAAACCCAAAAGACTCCACCCCCAAATTACTAGAACTCGTCCAGCAATTCAGTAATGTGGCAGGATACAAAATCAATGCACAGAAATCAGTGGCTTTCTTATACACTAACAATGCAACTGTAGAAAGAGAAATTAGAGAAACAATTCCATTTACAATAGCACCAAAAACCATAAGATACCTTGGAATAAACCTAACCAAAGAGGTAAAGGATCTATACTCTAGGAACTACAAAACACTCATGAAACAAATTGAAGAAGACACAAAAAGATGGAAAACATTCCATGCTCATGGATCGGAAGAATAAACATTGTTAAAATGTCTATGGTACCCAGAGCAATCTATACCTTCAGTGCCATCCCAATCAAAATTCCAATGACATTTTTCAAAGTGCTGGAACAAACAATCCTAATATTTGTGTGGAATCAGAAAAGACCCCGAATCACCAAGGAGATGTTGAAAAAGAAAAACAAAGCTGGGGGCATCACGTTGCCTGATTTCAAACTATATTACAAAGCTGTGATCACCAAGACAGCATGGTACTGGCACAAAAACAGACATATAAACCAATGGAACAGAATAGAGAACCCAGATATGGACCCTCAACTCTATGGTCCAATAATCTTTGACAAAGCAGGAAAAAACATGCAATGGAAAAAAGACAGTCTCTTCAGTAAATGGTGCTGGGAAAACTGGACAGCCACATGCAGGAGAATGAAACTCGACCATTCTCTAACACCACTCACAATGATAAACTCAAAGTGGATGAAAGACCTCAATATGAGACAGGAATCCATCCAAATCTTAGAGGAGAACATAGGCAGTAACCTCTTGGACATCACCCACAGAAACTTCTTTCAAGATACATCTCCAAAAGCTAGTGAAACAAAAGCAAAGTGAACTTTTGGGACTTCATCAAGATAAAAAGCTTCTGCACAGCAAAGGAAACAGTCAACAAAACAAAGAGGCAACCCACAGAATGGGAGAAGATATTTGCAAATGACACTACAGATAAAGGGCGGGTGTCCAAGATCTATAAAGAACTTCTCAAACTCAACACCCAAAAAACAAATAATCAAGTCAGAAAGTGGGCAGAAGATATGAAACACACTTCTCTGAAGAAGACATACAAATAGCTAACAGACATATGGAAAAATGTTCATCATCATTAGCCATCAGGGAAATTCAAATCAAAATCACATTGAGATACCACCTTACTCCTGTTAGAATGGCCAAAATGGACAGGGAAAGAAACAACAAATGTTGGAGAGGTTGTGGAGAAAGGGGAACCCTCCTACACTGTTGGTGGGAATGCAAGTTGGTACAGCCACTTTGGAAAATAGTGTGGAGGTTCCTCAAAAAGTTAAAAATAGAGCTACCCTATGACCCAGCAATTGCACTCCTGGGTATTGACCCCAAAGACACAGATGTAGTGAAAAGAAGGGCCATAGGCACCCCATGTTCATAGCAGCAATGTCCGCAATAGCCAAACTGTGGAAAGAGCCGAGATGCCCTTCAACAGATGAATGGATAAAGAATATGTGGTCCAGGGGGCCTGGGTGGCTCAGTTGGTTAAGCGACTGCCTTCGGCTCAGGTCATGATCCTGGAGTCCCTGGATCGAGTCCCACATCGGGCTTCCTGCTCGGCAGGGAGTCTGCTTCTCCCTTTGACCCTCCCCTCTCTCATGTGCTCTCTCTCTCATTCTCTCTCTTTCAAATAAATAAATAAAATCTTAAAAAAAAAAAGAATATGTGGTTCATATATACAATGGAATATTACTCAGCCATCAGAAAGGATGAATACCCAATTTTTACATCAACATGGATGGGACTGGAGGAGATGATGCGAAGTGAAATAAGTCAAGCAGAGAAAGTCAATTATCATATGGTTTCACTTATTTGTGGAACATAAGGAATAGCATGGAAGACTTTAGGAGATGGAAGGGAAAAATGAGGGGGCGGGAATTGGAGGGAGAGATGAACCATGAGAGACTATGGACTCTGAGAAACAAACAGGGTTTTAGAGGGGAGGGGAGAGGGGGGATTGGTTAGCCCGGTGATGGGTATTAAGGAGGGCACGTACTGCATGGAGCACTGGGTGTTATACGAAAACAATGGATCGTGGATCACCACATCAAAAATGATGTATTGTATGGTGACTAACATAACATAATAAAATTAAAAAAAAAAGAATTAACTATATTTATAATTTGGCTTTATTAAGTACTCTGTTGTTATTTTTTAAATATTTCATTATTTAAATTTTGATTTCCTATATTGTACAATATTTTTAATAGACTATTTTCCATTTGGGTTTTTTGTTGTTGTTAAACCTTAGCTATTACTTTTTACTTTTATTTCATTATAATCACATTATATGACTTACACAAATTCTTCTTTTTTGGATTTGTTGATAAATAGAACACATAATAATAAAAAAATATATAGAAAGTACTATCAGAAATCTTCCACTGTCTCCTATAACCTAAACAAATAATCAAAGGTATATGTTATAGCAAAGAAGGAGCAGTGTTTTTTTGCTTGCTATAGATTTTGAGAAATTTCTGGTAAATATAGTACCTTTGAGACTTCTTTTTTTTAGATACTGCCATCTCATTCTAAATATTAATCCTTTCTAGAATCAAATTTATTTCTCTTAGTCCATAAATACTTGCAAGTATTCTAGAAAATAAGTATTCAAGTATTATTATTTCTTTCCTGAATGATCCAGTGATGATGAAATTTATCAGTAGAAATACATATGTAAAAAGACATCTCTGGTTGTATCTCATCAAAAGTTAAGTGTTTTGGGTCTGTTTGGGTTTTTTCTCCCTGAAAAACTTGTGCTAGTATCTGTGATGAAGATTTTGTCAGTGTTTCTTATTCTTCCCTTAGGATTAGTAATATTGATGCACTTCTAAGAGAAATTAAAAGATGTAACCAGCATTTACACTTGGCATATTTTCTGAATGATCTAGCAATTTTCAAATTGAATTAAAATATGCATGCACTATTTACTACACTTCTAAGTTTTAGAGTGTGTTAAATTTCTAAAATAAGGCTGTTTAAAAGAAAAAATGCTCACCTAAGGATAATATTTCTTTATTTCAGTACAGTAAAAAATAATTCACTGATTTAAAAAAATGAAGCTTAGTGGGTAAGCTTTCAACTCAAAAAAAAAAAAGCATTTGGTAGGAAGTGAGATTATATTTCAAATAAAATTGTCTAGGTAACTATGTCCTTAACATCTTCTAATAAGTATCCTAGGCAATAAATCCACTGGCAGTTTAAATATTCATGATGAGAAAAGGGATCCCTGTTAAAGATATGGACTTGTCCCTCAGTCCTAGCTAGGATTCTGCTTTAGGGGAACAAATTCAACATTGATTTGAGATCCAACAATAAGGACTTCACTGTCAGGGCTAATCACATGTTGAAAATCACTAGGAGCTGCATTTTTCCCCTTCATATTGGATGTTATTTATCAAACACTTATATACCAGGTATCATTCTAAGAGTTTTACATAAATCAGTTCATTTAATTTTTACAAGAATATTAAGAGGTAGTTACTATTATTCTTCCCATTTTACCAATGAGAAAACTGAGACACTGAGTTAACTTGCCCAGAGCCACATAATATGGCCAGCCCTTCCTAATCTAATCTCACTATAACATAGCACTGGCACCTTCTCAGTGATTGGGCTATTGGTAAGAGCTGCATTCTTCAATGCTGGTCAGCCCTAAAAGCTAGACATAAAGAATGTCTCTAGGTCTTTATAATTGGTCAAATTTGCTAAATGACTCTGGTAGTGAGGTGCACCAAGAGAGCGGCTACCACATCCCAGTCCTTTATTTTACTGTTTTCCCAGTTTATTGTCATGAAGCTATCCATATCCCCATTTTTAAAATCGAGGACACTGGGGCACCTGCGTGGCTCAGTTGATTAAGTTTCTGCCTTTGGCTCAAGTCATAATCCTGGGGTCCTGGGATCAAACCCCATGTCAGGTTCTGTGCTGAGCAGGGAGTCTGCTTCTCCCTCTGCTTCCTGCCCCCCATTCGTTCTCCCTCTCTCTCAAATGAATAAATAAAATCTTTTTTAAAAAATAAAGCCTAGGACACTTCATTCCTCATTTTCTTAACTATTTCATTTTTCTCCCAATGAGCTCAGGAGCCTTTAGCTTCCCTTCTGCTTTGCACTCGTCAGTGGACTCTTCCAGATAACCCCATTTTATCCAACTGCTCTCATCTTCTGTTTGCTTCCTATCAGATTGCCAGTAAGCCCAGCTCCTTGTTCATCTACCTTCACCTCACACCTAGTCAGTCAGAATTCATCAACTTCCCTTTTTATCTCCTCATCTCCAAGTTTATCAACCATTATCATACTTTTCACTCTACACTCTTTGCAAGTTTCCATCTTTTTTATTTTTTATTTTTTATTTTTGTAGCTTTCAGTATGCTACGCTTGCATTGCCATTTGGCTTCAGTTAGTCTTGAGCTTTGGATATTTTTAAACTGAAACAACAGCCTGATTCTTTTCTCTCACCAGTTGTTGATCTTAGAAAAATGACTTAACTTCTCTGAGCATCAGTTCCCTCATCTGTAATCAAATGGTGATATTCGTGCCCACTTGATGAGTTTCCTGTAAGGATTAAAGGTATCACGTGTGGTGTGTCACCCTAGTTCAATGACTTGACCCAAGTAATAACCCACATGACAGTATTTTATTACTTTGATAACAGCTAGATGCTGGTTTCATGTTTGGAATTGTGAAGGGGTTTTCAAGAGGAAAATAAAGTGATACATTTCAACCGTTTGTCATGTAGATCTAATTCAAAGATAACATGAGGCAAACCTTTCAGACACTCATTTCAAAATTTACCTTCCACCTACCTCACGAGGCCATTTATGCTAAAGAGAAACTAACAAGAGGGGTAGATCTTGAAATGACCTGATGAATCATTAGGACTTTGTGCTTTCTGTGTGGATCTCTGTTCAAGATAAGATTAAATGAAATAGATAACTACTAAATCCCTACTATGTACCAGGCACAAAAAAGAGATGATAAAACTTTAAAAATTGTAGCTTATATAGTGATCAGGGTGGTTCGACACAGTTGCTCACAATCTATATTGCCTTATCCCCAGAGAGATCCACTGTGGCATTTGGGTAGAGATTATTCTTTGTGGAATCCTGCCAAACTCCAAGAAAAATTTTCCTATTCATACATACAGCTGCAAAATCTAGACCTTGCTTTAAGAGTTTAACAGTAGCCCTTTATTTTTTGCAGCACCCAACGATTTACAAAGCATTTCACATTCTTTATTCCATTCGTACCAATGATGGTCTTGGGAGGTCGGTATTATCTCATTTGACAGGTAGTTGATTTTCAAGTCTGCACAGCTATGGAATAGCAAATTGGGTAGTGTGAACTCAGGTTTCTTTGACACCAAAGTCTGGGCTCTCTTTTAATGAAGCTATTCTCTTTTTACTCTCTTACTTTGCTTACATGTTGAATTTGAGCTTCTTTCATTTGTGAGAAGGAGTTGATGGGGAATAATGCCACTAAGATTTTGTTTTACCTCTGTCACAGTGTCATTGACCATTTACTCATCAAAAATTTTAAGGGAGGGGCGCCTGGGTGGCTCAGTTGGTTAAGCGACTGCCTTCGGCTCAGGTCATGATCCTGGAGTCCTGGGATCGAGTCCCGCATCGGGCTCCCTGCTCAGCAAGGAGTCTGCTTCTCCCTCTGACCCTATCCCCTCTCATGCTCTCTCTATCTCATTGTCTCTCTCAAATAAATAAATAAAATCTTTAAAAAAAAAAATTTTAAGGGATCACTAATGGTTAGGTAGTGGGCCAGTTGCTGGGAACAGAGGGCTAAAAGGATGAGGGCTCTGACACCTGTCAGAATGGCTAATATCAAAACCACAAGAAACAACAAGTATTGGCAAGGATGTAGAGAAAAAGGAAACCTTGTGCACTGTTGGTGGGAATGCAAACTGGTGCAGACACTGTGGAAAACAGTATGGAGTTTACTCAAAAAATTAAAAATAAAACTACCATATGGGATGCCTGGGTGGCTCAGTCAGTTAAGCATCCGACTCTTGATTTTGGCTCAGGTCATGATCTCAGGGTCAAGAGATCAAGCCCTGCATAGGGCTCTGTGCTCAGCGTGGAGCCTGCTTAAGATTCTCTCCCTCTCCCTCTGCCTCCTCCCCACCCCACTGCTCATCGGCAAGCATGTGCTCTCTCTCTTAAACTAAAAAAAAAAAGAACTGCTATATGATCCAGCAATCACACTACTGGATATTTACCCGAAGAATACAAAATATATTAATTTGAAAGGATATATGCAACCCTATGTTTATTGCAGCATTAATTATAATAGCCAAATTATGGAAGCAGCCCAAGTGCCTATCAATAGATGAATAGATAAAGAAGATATGGTATATATACATACAATAAAATATCACTCAGCCACAAAAAGAATGAAATCTTGTCATTTGTAACAATATGGATGGATCTAGAGAGCATAATGCTAAGCAAAATAAGTCAGAGAAAGACAAATACCATATGATTTCACTCATGTGGAATCTAAGAAATGAAACAAAAAAAGGGAAAAAAGAGAGAAACCAAAAAGCGGACACTTAACAGAGAACAAACTGATGGTTACCAGAGGGGAGGTGGGTGGGGGGATGGGGAAAATAGGTGAAGGGTGTTAAGAGTACACTTATCTTAATGAGCACTAAGTATATGTAGAATTGTTGAATCACTATATTGTATATCCAAAACTAATTTAACACTGTATTAACTATACTAGAATTAAAATAAAAATAAAAATTTACAAAAGAAGGAAATCCTGCCATTTGTGGCAACATGGATGAACCTGGAGGACATTATGCTAAATGAAATAAGGCAGGCACCAAAAGACGAATATTGCACGATCTCACTTACATTGTAGAATGTAAAATAGCCAAACTGATAGAAGCACAGTGTAGAATGGTGGTTGTCAGGGGCGAGGGGAGGGGAAATGGGAAGATGTTGGCCAAAGCATACAAAGTATCAAGATGCAAGAAGAATAAGTTTTGGACACCTAATGTACAGCAATATAAATATAGTAAACAACACTGTATTGCATACTTGAAATTTTCTAAGTGTTCTCACCACAAAAAAATTAAAAATAGGAAAGAAAATGGTAACTGATGTCATGGATACTTTAATTAGCTTGACTGTGGCCGTGATTTCACAATGTGTACATATAGCTAAATATCACATTGTACACCTTAATACATAGAATTTTTATATGTCAATTATACTTCAATAAAGATGACAAAAAATTTTAATAAATAAAAAAAAGAGAGAGAAAGGATGAGGGCTCTATCCTCCAGACACCGAGAGTCTGGTGGGGGCACAGAAATGCTGATGGGTAATCCCAGTACCATGTGGTGAACAAGCACTGCGACAGAGGTTGGGGGGGGGGGGGGCGGGCAGGTGTGAATAAGCCTGGTAGAGGGAGGGTGCATCAGTTTTGCAAAAGCATAAAATAGAAAAGTACATGGAGCAATTGAAAACAGCTCCTACTTTTCTATGCTGTGTCATTCCTTGGCCCTCTCCAGCTGGAGATGTAAGAAAATTGGATGTTTCTTTTTTCCTTCCTGCCTCTACTCTGACTTGGTATCTCCTAAGCACTTTGTCTACCCCTCATCCTCAATAGCCCTCACCTCTCCTGAACTCCAGTCCTCTACTTCTGCCCATCTAGGGGGCAAATATTTCATTTTATAATGCATTGTATTCTTCCCATTTAAATGACAGTGCACATTCACTGTAGGAAATTGGGGGAAAATAAAAAGTATAAAGAAGAAATTAAATGTGTCCATTTACCCAACAGTAGCTATTGTTAAGTTTGGGACATTTTCTTTCATTCTTATGCATATCTAGGTATCCAACTTTTCCTGATAACATTGTCAAACTTTGAATTCTTTCTCCATTTTTTTTTTGTTTTATTTAACTTAACAATTAAAACATAGTTTTCCAATCCAAAGATCATAATTAATTCTCTGTGTTTTTTTTCCTAGGCTTTTTTAAAAATCATACAGCTCTTTAATACAGCCAGTCCCCCACTCCCGCTTTGGTGTACGAGGTGTGAGATGAAACTTGAAATTGACTTTGTTTAAACTAGCAGTTGTTCCAAATAAAACTGATTGCATAATTTAATGCAGCCCCACTGACTTAAGACCATTGTACAAACACTAAATTCAGGATGTTGGGCATGCTGCCTCTCCTTCCTATAGTCATGGGGAATGTGCCTCAACCTTCAAGCCCTCTGCGCATTGAACCTTGGAACCCCCCCACCGGAACCCCAGTTCCAGAAGGCTACTACCATATGGTCAAATGGATATTTAAGATGAACTCCATTTGCAGAAACTTGATTAAGATCAGATACATTTTAGTGGTCTCTTTCAGGAGTATTTTTGTCCATCGATCTGTCTCCTGGTTCATACTTCAATTTTGCAAGTTGGCTATGGTAGTTTTATAATACATTTTAGAATATTTTAGTGTCAGACAGTCGTATTACTCTTGAAAAATAACATTTATCCTTCTCTCTGATTAAAAATTAATGTGTGTGCCTTTTAGAAAAGATGGGAGATAAAAAACAGGAATAGAATAGAAATCACCCGTAATCACCACCTATAGATAAGAACCATAAGGAACTGGGTGTATATCTTTCAGACACATTTTATTGCTCACACATATACATACATACAGATATTTTTTCCTTACACCAAAGGTAACATATTGTGTGTATTTTTATGCTAATTGCCTTTGTAACTCTTAACATTATGTTAGCATTACCCTTTATGTTAATATATTTCTACATCATGTGTAATGTGTGCATATTATTCACTGTAAGATATAAGGATATATGTGTGTATGTATATATTGTAGATTTTTCATTTGTACAACAAATGTATATTGAACATCTACTATGTGTCAGACAGTGTCTTACACACTGGAATATATGAGTGAATAGAACAGGCAAAAGGCCCTATCCTCAGGAAACATACATTCTGGTGAGTGCATGTTGCGGGGGGGTAGTCTTTGGGTGTATGTTGTATGAATATAGACTATTTGCCTAAAAAATTAGTAAATTATGTAATATATTAGAAGGCGATAAATGCTTTGGAACAAAATAAAGAAGAGTAAAGGGAGTAAAGCAGCTGTGGGGATGGGAGGAGGCCACGTTTGATTAAAAGCCACTGCTTTAAAGAGGTGAGGAAGTGATCCTTCCATCTAAGTGGCGGGAGGAGCCAGTACCAATGCCCTATTGATGGACCAGTAAGAAAGCCAACACAGCTGCATCGAATGTCTCATGGGTAATGTGCAGTACCAGGAGTTGTTGGGACGAGAGAGTTAGTTGAAGTCTGCATCCTGTAAATCCTCATAAGCCAGGGCTTCTATTCTGACTCTAATGGGACATTGTCTCTGGCTTGGATGAGGATGGTAGCAGTGCAGGTGATTATATGTAGTGGGATTCTGGGCATATTTGTAAGCACAAAGAACTTCTTGACAGATTATATACATACATATAGTTCCAAATTTATTACTCAAATTATAACATCTTGTATATACTTATTTATTTTCCAGCTTTTGTGATATATAATTGACATATAAAATTGTGTAATTCTAAGATGCACAACATGATATTTAATATATGCATACATTGCCAAATGATTACTACAATAAGGTTAGTTAACACATCCATCGCCTCACCTAGTCACAATCTTTTTTTCTTATGGTGACAACTTTGAAGATCTACCCTCATAGCAACTTTCAAGTATACAGTACAGTTTTGTTCATTTTAGTCACCATGCCATACATTACATCCCCGGAACTTCTTCATCTTACAATTGGAAGTTTATACCCTTTGACCACCTTAGCCCATTCTCCCCCTTCCCCCCACCCCAAGAATGGCCAATCTACTCTGTGAATGGGCTCAATGGCTGGTATAGTTGTGGAACAAAGTCAGGCAGAACTGCTAACTGAGCCACTGGCCAGATGGAGCCACCAGATGGACTTTGCAGATGGGTAGAGCCACTATCTGGGATTTCCACTTGGGCGCCATTGCAAACAAGAATAAGGTCTGCAAAGATCCCAGGCTGACTGCTGGAAGTTCCGCCTCCGTTCTTCGCCAATCTGATTTCCAGTGTTTGAGCCCTACAGATTTCCCCAGTGGTCTCCCTCAGGTGAAACCTGAATGGGCCTCTTGGAAAGTGTCCCCCAATGCCGGGGTAGCTGGATGTCCACTGTGGGCTCTCTTTTTCCCTTTGGAGTAACTGGAGATCCCGAGGTGCCCTCTGGGTGCTACACTGTGTGCACCTGGGGGTGGGGCACTGTGGTCAGAAGGTAGCTGCTCCTCTTTCTCTTCGAATGCTGTCCCTGTCTCTGTGGTCAGGGGTGCTGCAGCCTCCCCAGTGGGTTCTGGGATTTCCACGAATATGTCTTGTCTGTGTATAGGCGCTAGTTGATCTTGTGAGGGAGACTCAAGCTGAGAGCAATCTATGTTGCCATCTTATTTATTCATAATTTTCCTACGATCTGTCATATTCTGATAATGGAGTGTACAATCTCCACTGCACTTCACGCGTTTGGTCATTTTTTTCTCTCCTTCCTTCCTTCCTTCCTTCCTTCCTTCCTTCCTTCCTTCCTTCCTTCCTTCCTTCCATATTTCCTTTTTTCTATTCAATTACAGAACTTCTAGCTTTTGTATACTTCCATGTTGTGATAGCACAGAGCCCTCTGATGGCTCAGTTTTCATTATAGATAACATATTTTATTGATATAAATTATTATTTTTCTTCCAATTAGCACTCTACCTGATTTTCGTGGGGTTTTTTGTGCTTGTTTTGATTGCCTGATATATTGCTGCCTGTCACTGTGTGTGTGTGTGTGTGTGTGTGTGCGCAGCACCTTACTATATCTTACTGCCACTGTGTCTCTTGCAAGTAGCTCATCACAGGAAGAAACAACACAGCCTGAGAGCATTTTTCTTTTGATAAGAAATTTAATTAATTTTCATTTATCATCACTAATATGTTTGATTTTACTTCTCCCACCATCTTATAAAGCTCTCTGGTTTTTAACAATTGTCTCTTACTGTTTTATTACCACTTAGGCTTTTTATAGACAATTTTTTTTTATTATTATTTTCTGCAATGATTTAAAAGACAGACATTCTGCTTTTAATTCTAGAAGTGGTTATCACAAAGCTTTTCAAAGCATTCTTAAATTTGTATTGAACTTGCCTCAAAGCAAAAACAAACAACAATGTTTTTGTCTGCTATACAAAAGCAGTTAATCCTTTTACTTACCCCTTTTTTCCATTTCCCCAGTCTTTTATTTATTCTGTGATTATCAGGTTTTTTTTTTTCTAGAGAGCATCTCTTTCAAAGATAAAATATCATCAGATTTATAACCGTATTTAGAAAAAAAAAACTTATACTCAGTCCCGTATATTTAATTGGAGTCCATTCTCCCAGAGACAGTTTTCTCATTTGTTAGTCCTTGGATTCTTTTCTCATTCTTCTGGCAAGGTATTCAAGTCTTTTCTTCAGGAAGTTTGAATATCTGATTATCCCTATATCCCTCCAGTCGTTTCCTATCTCAAAGTAAAAACCAGTTCTTATAATGACCTACAAGCCCTATATGACCCTGACCCTGCTACCTCTCACCTCATCCCCTACCAGTTTCTCCCTTTCTCATGCCATTTCGGCCATGCTGTCTCCCTTGCTATTCCTTCAACACACCAGGCCTGCCCCTGCCTCATGGTTTTCTCTCACTATTCCCTATGATTGGAATGATCTTCCCCCAGAGATCTTCAGAGCTTCCTCCCTCACTTATTTCTAATCTCTACTCACATGAGAGCATATCAAAGAAATCTTCCTTTTCATTCTCTATTCCCCATTCTTCACCCTGGTGTGCTCTAATATTCTTACACTGCTCTAGTGTTCTTTATAGCGCTACTACCAGACATCACCTGTTCATTTATTATCTATCTCCCTCCACTCGAAGTAGAATCCATGGGGGCAAGGATAGTACCTGTGAGTTTTGTTGACCTATTGCTAATGTCCTATGCCATATGGTAGGTTCCCAATAAATATTTGTTGAATGAAATAGTAAATGAGCTGCTTTCCATGGCCTTCCTACAGGAGTGGCAACTTAACTTAGATATAGAATTTGGGGGCAATCTCTTGATTAATCCTTGGCACTGTTCCAACTCTGCCTGACCCAGCCACCTTGCCAGTGCTTGGAATTGCTTCGTTTGGTCAAATCCTAGGGCATTCATTGATACTAATATGGTCCAAATATTTCTGACCTATAGATCAGAGCTCCACAGATTCTTCACGTTGATCTTT
Organism: Mirounga leonina; assembly: GCF_011800145.1. Taxonomy (NCBI): domain Eukaryota; kingdom Metazoa; phylum Chordata; class Mammalia; order Carnivora; family Phocidae; genus Mirounga; species Mirounga leonina. The sequence continues at coordinate 354,193 of NW_023270163.1, forward strand.
CACCTTCTGAATCAAGACATGTTAAGGTGGATTTTGTTTTTCTCCCACTTGCCCCAAAGCTGTCTTAGTCTTTCTCAGGAAGAATAATGCTGAGTAGCCCTCCATACCTTCCATCAATTTGATCTAATCATTATATCTAGTGGGGATTTCTTAAAGTTTTTGACATGTAAATAGCATCTATGCCTTCTTTTTTTTTTTTTTTTCAGTGCTAATGAAAGTTACCCACTTTTTGTGTATTCCATTGTTTACTGCGACAGGGAATTAGGGAAGGGTGGAGGAGTGAGGGCAGCAGTGATCCCAATCTCTGATGCTTGGAAGTTCCCTACTTTATATTATTATTTGAATGTCTTTACAGTATCTCTAACTGGATCTTTCTGGCTTCCTTATTTAGTTTAAAAATTCCATTCCCTTCTTAGGCACCTGGAATGAAGACTCTGAGTTATTTTGCTTTTCTTCACTCTTGCTTCATATGGTTCTTACCACGTTCACTCAGCTGTTCCTTTGTATTCTATTTCCCATATGTCTGTTCTTGTCTATTTCTACTACCAAAAATCTCATATCCCATGATTGCTACTTCAGTACAAACATTCAATTATAGCATCCTATCTTTCCTTTCTCCATTTGGGGTTTCTCTTTCAAGATTTTTAGCATGAGGGGTTAAATTACTCCCTCTCTTCCCACCTCTCTAACACCACCACCACTGAACACAGGAAGAAATTGTTCAATTACAGGATGCAATTGATGCTACTTCCCAGCATTAATTCCCATTAGACCAATCCCAACCTTCTCTAAATTCTAGGGTCTATGCTGCCAAAATTTGGCTCGATGGCAGGGACAAGTCTGAGAGAACAAGGAGGAGTAGAAAGATCGTGGTCATAGGAGACAGATGTCTTCATTCAAATCCTGTCCCCAGATTGTTTGATTTCATGCTCATTACTTTACTTAAGCCTCAGATTCTTCATTTATAAAATAAGAAAAACAGTGCAGACACTCTTCTGCCTTGAGACAATTAAATAAAATTGGAACTAACAACAGTAGCCAACACAGTCTCGGTGTCTCATTTCTCTTTTAGCTCAAGGAGAGCACAGTGAACATTTAATGTTTTATATATTCTTGGTTCTTGCTCTTGGAAGCTTAGCTTAGAGCAGTTCATGTGCCAGGATCTCTGTTGCTCTAGCTACATTTTATATTACTGACTAGGACTATGCCAGAATTTTATGATTTACCTGTAGTGCATTTAAATGCAGTGCAGCAAAGGAAAAAAAAGAATGCCTCAACTTCTAAATGTGGCCAGTGAAGACCAGGAGTGTTGTTGTTGTCAGTATATTTTGGAAGCAGACAGCACGGGGTGGCTTTGACCATTCTGTTTTTTGAATAATGTCTTTTTTTGCCTTAGGTGTTTTAAACCTGTTCAGACTGATTCAAGAGTGATGCACAGGAAGTCCATGGTAACTCCCTCCCTACAATGCAGCCTATGCCGGCAGCTTGTAGTTAGTTTAAGACACATACAATACAGGGCGCTTGGGTGGCTCAGTTGGTTAAGCGACTGCCTTCGGCTCAGGTCATGATCCTGGAGTCCCTGGATCGAGTCCCGCATCGGGCTCCCTGCTCAGCAAGGAGCCTGCTTCTCCCTCTGACCCTCCCCCCTCTCATGTGCTCTCTCTCTCTCATTCTGTCTCAAAAAAAAAAAAAAGGCACATACAATACAGATCTTCCATCATCTGGGACACTGCCCAAGGGATGCTGGGGAGATATGTATAAATAAAAAATGGTATCCTCTGGACCATCACAAATCACTGATGAAATACCAAACTGTACCAAGAACCCACTCTTGGAGCCCTCCAGGAAAATGCAAGGAGAGCTTTTAACCATTTAAACAATTCAGATCTGTCATTAACTGTGAGAAAGAAATTAATATTTAAGCTTTAGAGAACTTATTTGTCAGGCTTCACCTTCCCCGGTTCCACTGAACTTCTGGCAATGATTATTTTTTTAAAAATCTATTTATTTATTCTAGAGAGAGAGCATGTGTGTGTACAAACAGAGGGAGGGGCGGAGGGAGAGGGAGAGAATCTCAAGCTGAGTGCGGAGCCTGACACAGGGCTTGATCTCAGGACCCTGAGATCCTGACCTGAACTGACATCAAGAGTTGGCCACTAGTTCTGAGAAGTGAGGGCCATTTGGCACCTGCACACCTGTGACACGGGGGCCTGGCTGAGTAGAACATCCCTTGGCACCAGGGTCCTATTTACTTGGCACTGTGGCCTTGGCCCACCCCAAGCCCTCAGAACTGTTGAAGATGTGTTGGCTAATTTCCTCACATTAGCTGCCTGACCTATCCAGCTTTGCCAAAGATCAAGACCAATTTTGTGGGGTGGAGCAAGATGGCGGAGGAGTAGGAGACCTGGATTTCGTCTGGTCCCAGGAATTCAGCTGGATAGGGGTCAAACCATTATGAACGCCCATGAACTCAACAGGAGATCAAAGAAAAGAATAGCAGCAACTCTCTGAACAGAAAAGTGACCACTTTCTGGAAGGTAGGACGTGCGGAGAAGTGAATCCGAGGCGCTATTCGGGAAGATAGATGGTGGGGGAGGGGGCCTCCATCAGCCGCTACTGGCAAGTGATAGAACAGGGGAGCACAAAATCGGAACTTGTAGAAGTCAGCTCCGCTGAGGGACGTCGCTCCAGTGGCTAAGCGGGGGGTGGAATCCTCGTGGGACAGTGTGGCCTCAGGACCCTCGGGGTCACAGAAAGACTGGGGGTGCCTGAGTGCGGCAGAGCTCCCAGGTATTGGAGCAGGGAAGCCGGCTGCAGAGATGGACTCGAGATGCAGGCTCTCAGCTCGGGGTTGCCATAAACCGTGATCCGAGGCACAGTCAGGCCACTGCTCTTCCTGCAGGGACCCAGGAAGCAGCAGATCCGGGGAGACTCCCCTTCCTCCCCTGGGAGGAGTGGCACGGGAGCGCACCACAGGGATCTGCTGGGTTTGGAGACTCCAAAACGAATCGGGTGCCAGAGATAGAAACGCTCGGTCACAGGCCAGGTGAGCATGGAGTGAGGCCGGAGACTGGGGAGACGGAGTGACTGGCTGCTCTTCTCTGGGGGCACACTGAGGAGTGGGGTCCCAAGTTCTCGGCTCCTCCGGGGCAGAGATTGGGAGGCCGCCATTTTCACTCTCATCCTCCAAAGCTGTACGGAAAGCTTGCAGGGAAAAAAACCTCCCGAGAGAAAACCCGAGCAGATTACTTAGCCCAGACCGGAAAGGGCAGGGCAATTCTGCCTCCAGCAAAGATATTTGGGAACCACAGCAACAGGCCCCTCCCCCAGAAGATCAGCAAGAGCAGCCAGCCAAGACCAAGTTTACTGATCAATGAGAACGGCAGAACTCCAGTGCTAGGGGAATACTGCACATAGAATTCATGGCTTTTTTTATCATGATTCTTTAGTCTTTCTTTTTTTTTTTTTAAAGATTTTATTTATTTATTTGACAGGGAGAGACAGCCAGAGAGAGAACACAAGCAGGGTAAGTGGGAGAGAGAGAAGCAGGCTTACCGCCGATGCGGGACTCGATCCCAGGACCCTGGGATCATGACCTGAGCTGAAGGCAGACACGTAAGGACTGAGCCACCCAGGTGCCCCGATTCTTTAGTCTTTCAAAGTTAATTTTTTTTAGCTGTCTTTTATTTTTTTAATTTTTCTTTTTCCCTTTTTCAACCAACATCTTATCAATCCCTTTTTTAAAAAAATATTTTTTTGTTTTTTATTTTTAGAGTCATATTCTATCCCTTCATAGTAGTTACCCTTATTTTTGGTATATATATATATAAGTTGTTCTCTCTTTAAAATTTTGAGATACCGTTTCTTCTAACAGATCAAAATATACCTAAATGTCTAGAGTATGGCTTTGTTCTAGTCTCCTGCCTGATCACATTCTCTCTCTCTCTTTTTTTTAAATCCTTTCTTTTTTCAACCAACTTCTTATCAATTCCTTTTATAAAATCTTTTATAATTTTCATCTTTACAGTCATATTCCATCCCTTCATCGTACTAACCCTTATTTTTGCACATATATGTTTTCCTTTCTTTAAAATTTTGGGAGGCACTTTCTTCTAACAGACCAAAATATGCCCCAAATCTAGTGTGTGGCACTGATCTATGCACCAACCTGATCATATTTGATCATATTCTGGTTTTTTTGTTTTGTGTTTTTGTTTTTATCTTTTTCTTTTTCTTTATTTTTTCCTTTTCTTTTTTCATTCTTTCCCTATCTTTTCGCCCAGTTTCAGGTCTTTTCTGATTTGTTCAGTGTATATTTTCTGGGGACATTGTTACCCTGTTAGCATTTGTTCTCTCATTCATCTATTCTCCTCTGGACAAAATGACAAGACAGAAAAAATCACCTCAACAAAAAGAACAAGAGGCAGTACCGACTGCCAGTAACCTAATCAATACGGACATTAGTAAGATGTCGGAACTAGAGTTCAGAATGATGATTTTAAAGATACTAGCTGGGCTTGAAAAAAGCATGGACGTTATTAGAGAAAACCTTTCTGGAGAAAAAAAGGAACTAAAATCTGACCAAGTCAAAATAAAAAAAGGCTATTAATGAGGTGCAATAAAAAATGGAGGCTCTAACTCCTAGGATAAATGAGGCAGAAGAGAGAATTAGTGATATAGAAGACCAAATGATGGAGAACAAATAAGCTGAGAAAAAGAGAGATAAACAACTACTGGAACATGAGGGCAGAATTTGAGATATAAGCAATACCATAAGATGAAACAACATTAGAATAATTGGGATCCCAGAAGAAGAAGAAAGAGAGAGAGGGGCAGAAGGTATAATGGAGCAAATTATAGCAGAGAACTTCCCTAATTTGGGGAAGGAAACAGGCATCAAAATCCAGGAGGCACAGAGAACCCCTCTCAAAGTCAATAAAAATAGGTCAACACCCTGACATCTAATAGTAAAATGTACAAGTCTCAGAGACAAAGAGAAAATCCTGAAAGCAGCTCAGGAGAAGAGATATGTAATCTACAATGGTAGATATATTAGATTGGCAACAGACCTATCCACAGAGACCTGGCAGGCCAGAAAGGACTGGCAGGATATATTCAGAGCACTAAATGAGAAAAATATGCAGCCAAGAATACTATATCCAGCTAGGCTGTCACTGAAAATAGAAGGAGAGATAAAAAGCTTCCAGGACAAACAAAAACTAAAGGAATTTGCAAACATGAAACCAGCCCTACAAGAAATATTGAAAGGGGTCCTCTGAGCAAAGAGAGAGCCTCAAAGTAACATAGACCAGAAAGGAACACAGACAATGTAGAGTAACAGTCACCTTACAGGCAATACAATGGCACTAAATTCATATGTTTCAATAGTTACCCTGAATGTCAATGGGCTAAATGCCCCAATTAAAAGAAACAGGGTATCAGATTGGATAAAAAAAAACAAGACCCATCAATATGCTGTCTGCAAGAGACTCATTCTAGACCCAAAGACACCCCCAGATTGAAATTGAAGGGGTGGAAAATCATTTACCATACTAATGGACACCAAAAGAAAGCTGGGGTGGCAATCCTTATATCAGACAAATTAGATTTTAAACCAAAGACTGTAATAAGAGATGAGGAAGGACACTATATCCTACTTAAAGGGTCTACCCAACAAGAAGATCTAACAATTGTAAATATCTATGCCCCTAACATGGGAGCAGCCAATTATATATGCCAATTAATAACAAAAGCAAAGAAACACATTGACAACAATACAATAATAATGGGGACTTTAACACCCCCCTCACTGAAATGGACAGATCATCTAAGCAAAAGATCAACAAGGAAATAAAGACTTTAAATGACACACTGGACTAAATGGACCTCACAGATATATTCAGAACATTCCATCCCAAAGCAACAGAATACACATTCTTCTTTAGTGCCCATGGAACATTCTCCAGAATAGATCACATCTAGGTCACAAATCAGGTCTCAACTGGTACCAAAAGATTGGGATCATTCCCTGCCTATTTTCAGACCACAATGCTTTGAAACTAGAACTCAATCACAAGAGGAAAGGCGGAAAGAACTCAAATACATGGAGGCTAAAGAGCATCCTACTAAAGAATGAATGGGTCAACCAGGAAATTAAAGAAGAATTAAAAAAAATCATGGAAACCAATAAAAATGAAAACACAACTGTTCAAAATCTTTGGGATACAACAAACACAGTCCTAAGAGGAAAGTGTATGGCAATACAAGCCTTTCTCAAGAAACAAAAAGTTCTCAAATACACAACCTAACCCTACACCTAAAGGAGCTGGAGAAAGAACAGCAAATAAAGCCTAAACCCAGCAGGAGAAGAGAAATAATAGAGATCAGAGCAGAAATCAATGAAATAGAAACCAAAAGAACCGTAGAACAGATCAACGAAACTAGGAGCTGGTTCTTTGAAAGAATTAACAAGATTGATAAACCCCTGGCCAGACTTATCAAAAAGAAAAGAGAAATGACCCAAATCAACAAAATCATGAATGAAAGAGGAGAGATCACAACCAACACCAAAGAAATACAAACAATTATAAGAACATATTATGAGCATCTCTATGCCAGCAAATTAGATAACCTGGAAGAAATGGATGCATTCCTAGAGATGTATCAACTACCCAAACTGAACCAGGAAGAAATACAAAACCTGAACAGACCTATAACCACTAAGGAAATTGAAACAGTCATCAAAAATCTCCCAAGAAACAAGAGCCCAGGGCCAGATGGCTTCCCAGGGGAATTCTACCAAACATTTCAAGAAAAATTAATACCTATTCTTCTGAAACTATTCCAAAAAATAGAAATGGAGGGAAAACTTCCAAACTCGTTTTATGAGGCCACTATTACCTTTATCCCAAAACCAGACAAAGACCCCATCAAAAAGGAGAATTACAGACCAATATTCTTGATGAACATGGATGCAAAAATTCTCACCGAAATACTAGCCAATAGGATCCAACAGTACATTGAAAGGATTATTCACCACGACCAAGTGGGATTTATCCATGTGCTGCAAGGTTGGTTCAACATCCGCAAATCAATGTGATACAATACATTAATAAAAGAAAGAACAGGAACCATATGATCCTCTCAATAGATGCAGAAAATGTATTTGACAAAGTACAGCATCGTCTCTTGATCAAAACTCTTCAGAGTATAGGGATCGAGGGTACATACCTCAATATCATAAAAGCCATCTATGAAAAACCCACAGTGAATATCATTCTCAATGGGGAAAAACTGAGAGCTTTCCCCCTAAGGTCAAGAACATGGCAGGGATGTCCACTATCACCACTGCTGTTCAACATGTACTAGAAGTCCTAGCCTCAGCAATCAGACAACAAAAAGAAATAAAAGGCATCTGAATCGGCAAGGAAGAAGTCAAACTCTCACTCTTTGCAGATGACATGATACTTTATGTGGAAAACCCAAAAGACTCCACCCCAAAACAGCTAGAACTCATACAGGAAGTCAGTAAAGTGGCAGGATATAAAATCAATGCACAGAAATCAGTGGCATTCCCATACACCAACAACAAGACAGAAGAAAAATTAAGGAGTCGATCCCATTTACAATTGCACCCAAAACCATAAGGTACCTAGGAATAAATCTAACCAAAGAGAAAAAGGATCTGTACTCTGAAAACTATAAAATACTCATGAAAGAAATTGAGGAAGACACAAAGAAATGGAAAAACATTCCATGCTCATGGATTGGAAGAACAAATATTGTGAAGATGTCAATGCTACCTAGAGCAATCTACACATTCAATGCAATCCCCATCAAAATACCATCCACTTTTTTTCAAAGAAATGGAACAAACAATCCTAAAATTCGTATGGAACCAGAAAAGACCTCGAATAGCCAGAGGAATGTTGAAAAAGAAAAGCAAAGCTGGCGGCATCCCAATTCCGGACTTCAAGCTCTATTACAAAGCTGTCATCATCAAGACAGTATGGTACTGGCACAAAAACAGACACATAGATCAATGGAACAGAATAGAGAGCACAGAAATGGACCCTCAACTCTATGGTCAACTCATCTTCGACAAAGCAGAAAAGAATGTCCAATGGAAAAAAGGCAGTCTCTTCAACAAATGGTGTTGGGAAAATTGGAAAGCCACGTGCAGAAGAATGAAACTGGACCATTTCCTTACACCACACACAAAAATAGACTCCAAATGGTTGAAAGACCTCAATGTGAGACAGGAGTCCATCAAAATCCTAAAGGAGAACACAGGCAGCAACCTCTTCAACCTCGGCCGCAGCAACTTCTTCCTAGAAACATCGCCAAAGGCAAGGGAAGCAAGGGCAAAAATGAACTATTGGGACCTCATCAAGATAAAAAGCTTTTGCACAGCAAAAGAAACAGTCAACAAAACCAAAAGACATCCGACAGAATGGGAGAAGATATTTGCAAATGACATATCAGATAAAGGACTAGTATCCAAAATCTATAAAGAACTTCTTAAACTCAACACCCAAAGAACAAATGATCCAATCAAGAAATGGGCAGAAGACATCAACCGACATTTTTCCAAAGAAGACATCCAAATGGCCAACAGACACATGAAAAATTGCTCAACATCGCTTGGCATCAGGGAAATCCAAATCAAAACCTCAATGAGATACCACCTCACACTAGTCAGAATGGCTAAAATTAACAAGTCAGGAAATGACAGATGTTGGTGGTGATGCGGAGAAAGGGGAACCCTCCTACACTGTTGGTCGGAATGCAAGCTGGTGCAGCCACTTCGGAAAACAGTATGTAGGTTCCTCAAAAAGTTGAAAATAGACTATGACCCAGCAATTGCGCTACTGGTATTTACCCCAAAGATACAAATGTAGGGATCTGAAGGGGTACATGCACCCCAATAGCAGCGATGTCCAAAATAGCCAAACTATGGAAAGAACCAAGATGTCCATCGACAGATGAATGGATAAAGAAGTTGTGGTATGTATATACAATGAAATATTATGCAGCCATCAAAAGGAATGAAATCTTGCCATTTGCAATGACGTGGATGGAACTGGAGGGTGTTATGCTGAGCGAAATAAGTCAATCAGAGAAAGACATGTATCATATGACCTCACTGATATGAGGAATTCTTAATCTCAGGAAACAAACGGAGGATTGCTGGAGTGGTGGGGGGTTGGAGGGAGGGGGTGGCTGGGTGATAAACATTGGGGAGGGTATGTGCTATGGTGAGTGCTGTGAATTGTGTAAGACTGTTGAATCACAGATCTGCACCTCTGAAACAAATAATACATTATATGTTAAAAAAAATAGAAGAAGAAGAAGAAGATAGTAGGAGGGGAAGAATGAAGGGGGGAAATCGGAGGGGGAGATGAACCATGAGAGACGATGGACTCTGAAAAACAAACTGAGGGTTCTAGAGGGGAGTGGGTGTGAGGATGGGTTAGCCTGGTGATGGGTAGTAAGGAGGGCACGTTCTGCATGGAGCACTGAGTGTTATACGCAAACGATGAATCATGGATCACTACATCAAAAACTAATGATGTAATGTATGGTCATTAACATAACATAATAATAAAAAAAAAAAGAAAAGAAAAAAGAGTTGGCCACTTCACCGACAAAGCCACCCAGGCTCCCCTCTGGCAACGCTTATTATAATGGATTGGCCAAATCCCATCCAGTTCAAAGACAAATGCTGGCCAGGGCAGTCAGGGTAACTGGAATACAACCTTCAAAATTGGCGTCTGCTTTAAAATTAATCTTGTTATCCCAAGTTTTGAATCTTACATGTCAATCAAGCTTCAGCTTTCTCTCTTTCAACTCTGTGCTTGACAGTATGGTGCATATATGGCCTGTGCCTATTTCTCCTCCTGTGTCCCTGTGGCGGTCTTTAATAATCATTTCTGGGCTTTCCCCTTCTTTGAGCCCCAGTGCAGTTTTATAATCGTTTTCAAATCAGTACTGGGGGCATTGCCTAGTAATCAATTTCAGTTAACACATAAGATGAAGTCTATTTGCAGTCCCTCCTCTTTGTAACTGTCATCAGCAGCTTGTCCCATTCCACACCAGCTGGGCCACCTAAGACCAACAGCACACAGCAGAATGCAATTCGACTCTGGTTGTTTGACACATATACCAGCTAACATCTGCTCAAATAGCAACATTTGCTTGGGTTAAAATCCAGTTCACTGTGCTGTTATCTTGGGCATTGATTGTTGGACAGCTCTCTGCCTCACTCCAGCCATCCAGCACTAGACACTAGTGAGCTTCTTTCATTTACACCCACTCACACCTGGCTTCCTATACTCATCTATTGGTCTGTGCAGCCAATGTCTCCAGATGCTTTGATGCTAAACTCATTCAAATTGTATTGTGATGAGAAAGAGCTTGAAAGGAGGCTACTATTTCCAACTTACATAACTTCTTTGATAAAGAATCTAATACCCACTCAGTAGACAACTAATGAACTTACCCTTGGGCCAGATGGTGTTTTATTTTTTTTAAAGATTATATTTATTTATTTGACAGAGAGAGACACAGCAAGAGAGGGAACACAAGCAGGGGGAGAGGGAGAGGGAGAAGCAGGCTTCCCATGGAGCAGGGAGCCCGATGTGGGGCTCGATCCCAGGACCCCGGGATCGTGACCTGAGCCAAAGGCAAACACTTAACAACTGAGCCACCCAGGCACCCCCAGATGGTGTTTTAGCACTGAAGACACAGAAATCAATCTTATCCTATCTCTGTCCTCGAGGAATTCACATTTTAGCAGGAAGGATAAACCCTTTACAGAAATAATCTTAATAAGATAATAAGTGCAAAGTCAGAGGAGTGAAAATGCACAATTAAAAATGTGAGATGTCACTTATGAGAGTTGAGAGGTAAGTAAGTTCCCTTCCAACTACGTGATCAGGGAACCCCAGCATGGAATGTGGTGTAAAAGAAACAAACTCATGTTGCATCCTAGCTCGGTGGCCTCATGAAAGCCACTAAATGGTTTGGTATATTACTTAACTCATTTATCAGATTGCCACAGAAATACTCAAGTATCCAATTCCTCCAACATATTTCTTTCAATGTAGTGCGCTGTTCTTCATTCACTTTTCACATATGTGGTAGTTTTTTTTTTTTTTTTAAGATTTTATTTATTTATTTGAGAGAGAGAGAATGAGAGACAGAGAGCACGAGAGGGAGGAGGGTCAGAGGGAGATGCAGACTCCCCGCCGAGCAGGGAGCCCGATGCGGGACTCGATCCCGGGACTCCAGGATCATGACCTGAGCCGAAGGCAGTCGCTTAACCAACTGAGCCACCCAGGCGCCCCCATATGTGGTAGTTCTAAATAAGAAATGACATAAGCCGCTTCATTTTTGCAAGTATACTTTACTTGATTTCGTGGTCGTGGTGGTGGTATAATCCAATTATCTTAAATTTTACCACTAATCACTATTAAGTAAGCACACACTTCTTTTTCACAAACCAAAAAATGGACCCCACTGGTCAAACAGCTATCTTTTGGCTTCTCTCTTGGAAACTCGGAAGGAACGCCTCACATGTATACATGAACCAGTCTGTTAGCTGTAATCACCCTGTGGCTGTGAAATATCCCTCATTATTTCTCTCTTACTCTGTCCACATTTGCTGCATATGTGTCCACTTGGAGAAATCTTACAGAGGCCATAGCCAATTGTGAGAAAAATCAATGATTATACTAAGCACACTGAATATAGTGTCCTCAGGGTACCAGAGCATGTCTAAATTCCATGAAGAAGTAGGGAAAAACTATTACAATTTTTTACCTGGGATCTGAAGCAGCTTTGCTCATGCCTAGCTTCTCAGTTTCCTTTCAGACTTGTACCCACTCTTTGCCTTAACCCATGCCCAAATCATCAGTTTGTCATGAAAATATATGACATAAATATCTGTTCCTCCTCATGTTGGGAGCTCGAAGCAGTCCATGGGACTGGACAATGAGAGAATGCCTTACACATCCTCCCCATTTTTCCTCTGGCACTCTTCCCAATTCAACCCCTTCTTGCCCCCACCAATTACAAACCATTGGTCTCAATTTGTTGAGATATCAGGTGATTTAGTATAAAAGTTTGCTCTCTCAGTAATCACTCTCAACATGAATGGCCTAAACGCTCCCATAAAACAGCACAGGGCTGCAGATTGGATAAAAAGACAGGACCCATCCATATGCTGTCTACAAGAGACTCATTTTGAACCTAAAGATACATCCAGACTGAAAGTGAAGGGATGGAGATCCATCTTCCATGCCAGTGGACCTCAAAAGAAAGCTGGGGTAGCAATTCTTGTATCAGACAAATTAGATTTTAAACTAAAGTCTGTAGTTAGAGACACAGAAGGACACTATATCATTCTTAAAGGGTCTATCCAACAAGAAGATCTAACACTTGTAAATATCTACGTCCCCAACATGGGAGCAGCCATCTACATAAGCCAACTGTTAACCAAAATAAAGAGTCATATTGATAACAATATGTTAATTCTAGGAGACCTCATTACTCCACCTCAGCAATAAACAGATCATCTAAGCAGAAAATCAACAAAGAAACAGCTTTGAATGACACACTGGACCAGATGGACCTCATAGATATTTACGGAACATTCCACCCTAAAACAACAGAATACTCATTCTTCTCGAGCGCACATGGAACTTTCTCCAGAATAGACCACATACTGGGTCACAAATCAGGTCTCAACCAATACCAAAAGATTGAGATTATTCCCTGCATATTCTCAGACCATAATGCTTTAAAACTGGAACTCAATCACAAGAAAAAATATGGCAGAAATTCAAACACTTGGAAGATAAAGACAACTCTGCTCAAGAATGTTTGGGTCTACCAGGAAATCAGAGAAGAACTTAAACAATTCATGGAAATCAATGAGAACAAAAACACATCGGTCCAAACCCTATGGGATACTGCAAAGGCGGTCCTAAGGGGGAAATACATAGCCATCCGAGCCTCACTCAAAAAAAATAGAAAAATCCTGAATTCACCAACTAACTCTACACCTTAAAGAACTAGAGAAAAAGCAACAAATGACACCTAAGCCACACATTAGAAGAGAAATAATTAAAATTAGAGCAGAAATCAATGAATTAGAAACCAGAAACACAGTAGATCAGATCAATGAAACTAGAAGTTAGTTCTTTGAAAGAATTAATAAGATCAATAAACCACTGGCCAGACTTATCCAAAAGAAAAGAGAAAGGACCCAAATTAATAAAATTATGAATGAAAGGGGAGAGATCACAACTAACACCAAGGAAATAGGAACAATTATTAGAAATTATTATCAACAACTATATGCCAATAAAATGAGCAATCTGGATGAAATGGAGGACTTCCTGGAAACCTATAAGCTGCCAAGACTGAAACAGGAAGGAACTGACAACCTGAATATGCCAATAACCAGTAACGAGATTGAAGCAGTGATCCAATACCTCCCAAAAAAACAAGAGTCCAGGGCCTGATGGATTCCCTGGGGAATTCTACCAAACATTCAAAGAAGATATAATGCCTATTCTACTGAAGCTGTTTCAAGAAATAGAAACAGAAGGAAAACTTCCAAACTCATTCTATGAGGCCAACATTACCTTAATCCCCAAACCAGGCAAAGACCCCATCAAAAAGGAGAATTTCAGACCGATATCCCTGATGAATATGGATTCCAAAATCCTCAACAAAATCCTAGCTAATAGGATCCAACAATACATTAAAAGGATCCACCACGACCAAGTGGGATTTATCCCCGGCATGCAAGGGTGGTTCAACATTCGCAAATCAATCAGTGTGATAGAACACATTAATAAGAGGAGGGAGAAGAACCATATGGTCCTCTCAATTGATGCAGAAAAAGCATTTGACAAAATCCAGCATCCTTTCCTGAATAAAAATCTTCAGAGTATAGGGATAGAGGGAACATTCCTCAAGTTCATAAAATCCATCTATGAAAAACCCACAGCGAATATCATCCTCAATGGGGAAAAGCTGAGAGCCTTTCCCTTAAGATCAGGAACATGTCAAGGATGCCCACTGTCGCCACTATTGTTCAACATAGTACTAGATGTCCTAGCCACAGCAATCAAATAACAAAAAGAAATAAAAGGTATTTAAATTAGCAAAGAAGTCAAACTCTCTCTTTTTCCAGACGACATGATACTTTATGTGGAAAACCCAAAAGACTCCACCCCCAAATACTAGAACTCATCCAGCAATTCAGTAATGTGGCAGGATACAAAATCAATGCACAGAAATCAGTTGCTTTCCTATACACTAACAATGCAACTGTAGAAAGAGAAATTAGAGAAACGATTCCATTTACAATAGCACCAAAACCCATAAGGTGCCTTGGAATAAAGCTAACCAAAGAGGTAAAGGATCTATACTCTAGGAACTACAGAACACTCATAAAAGAAATTGAAGAAGACACAAAAAGATGGAAAAATATTCCATGCTCATGGATCGGAAGAATAACATTGTTAAAATGTCTATGCTACCCAGAGCAATCTATACCTTCAGTGCCATCCCAATCAAAATTCCAATGACATTTTTCAAAGTGCTGGAACAAACAATCCTAAAATTTGTATGGAATCAGAAAGGACCCTGTATCGCCAAGGAAATGTTGAAAAAGAAAAACAAAGCTCGGGGCATCACGTTGCCCGATTTCAAGCTATATTACAAAGCTGTGATCACCAAGACAGCATGGTACTGGCACAAAAACAGACATATAGACCAATGGAACAGAATAGAGAACCCAGATATGGACCCTCAACTCTATGGTTAAATAATCTTCGACAAAGCAGGAGAAAATATGCAATGGAAAAAAGACAGTCTCTTCAATAAATGGTGCTGGGAAAATTGGACAGCCATATGCAGAAGAATGAAACTCGACCATTCTCTAACACCATACACAAAGATAAACTCAAAATGGATGAAAGACCTCAATGTGAGACAGAAATCCATCAAAATCCTAGAGGAGAACATAGGCAGTAACCTCTTGGACATCGGCCACAGCAACTTCTTTCAAGATACATCTCCAAAGCTAGTGAAACAAAAGCAAAAGTGAACTTTTGGGACTTCATCAAGATAAAAAGCTTCTGCACAGCAAAGGAAACAGTCAACAAAACAAAGAGGCAACCCACAGAATGGGAGAAGATATTTGCAAATGACACTACAGATAAAGGGCGGGTATCCAAGATCTATAAAGAACTTCTCAAACCCAACACCCAAAAAACAAATAATCAAGTCAGAAAGTGGGCAGAAGACATGAAAAGATACTTCTCTGAAGAAGACATACAAATGACTAACAGACACATGAAAAAATATTCATCATCATTAGCCATCAGGGAAATTCAAATCAAAACCACATTGAGATACCACCTTACACCAGTTAGAATGGCCAAAATGGACAGGGAAAGAAACAACAACTGTTGGAGAGGTTGTGGAGAAAGGGGAACCCTCTTAATACTGTTGGTGGGAATGCAAGTTGGTATAGCCACTTTGGAAAACAGTGTGGAGGTGCCTCAAAAATTTAAAAATAGAGCTACCCTATGACCCAGCAATTGCACTCCTGGGTATTGACCCCAAAGACACAGATGTAGTGAAAAGAAGGGCCATATGCACCCCAATGTCCATAGCAGCAATGTCCGCAATAGCCAAACTGTGGAAAGAGCCAAGATGCCCTTCAACGGCTGAATGGAAAAAGAAGATGTGGTCTATATATACAATGGAATATTACTCAGCCATCAGAATGGATGAATACCCAATTTTTACATCAACATGGTTGGGACTGGAGGAGATGATGCTAAGTGAAATAAGTCAAGCAGAGAAAGTCAATTATCATATGGTTTCACTTATTTGTGGAGCATAAGGAATAGCATGGAGGACATTAGGAGAAGGAAGGGAAAAATGAAGGGGGGGGGAATCGGAGGGAGATGAGAGACTATGGACTCTGAGAAACAAACAGGGTTTTACAGGGGAGGGGGAGGGGGGATTGGTTAGCCCAGTGTTGGTTATTAAGGAGGGCACGTACTGCATGGAGCACTGGGTGTTATACGAAAACAATGGATCGTAGATCACCACATCAAAAACTAATGATGTATTGTATGGTGACTAACATAACATAATAAAATTTTAAAAATTAAAAAAAAAAGTTTGCTCTCTAGTTAACAGAGCCCCAGGTCAGTGAGAAAAAAAATAATGTCTTTTGCCTGGAAGATCACAAGGTATAATCATATTTACAAAAGTGTCATGACATATCCTTCATGTCTGTGAAGGTGTATTTTTCATGGTGGTGGTTTTTGTTCTAACTACTTTCATCATCAGAATCAATTCAACATTAATTCAAATCCCTGAAACTAATTGGTAAGGCTATGTAATCACTGATAATCTCATTTGTGAAATTGAAACTCAAATTTGTTTAAAGGTGTTAAGCCAGGGGTATTTCAGGTAACACAGGCTACCGAAGAGAGAGTGAAAAATCACAGTGACTTAACAACAGGAATTTCTTGCTCATTAAATTGCAAAACAAGAATTCCTGATGGGCAGGGAGCTGTCCTCCAAGCAGGCATTCAGAGCCCCTGACTTCTTCAATCTTCAATTTTTCAACCTAGAGTACATTCTGATTATAGTGCAAAGCATCAGGAACTGAAGTTCTTCTCGAGTCATGAGGAAGTGTCTAAAGACACTGTTGTCCATCTAATCACTCTTCCTTCCTTCCTTTACTTCTTATTGTAGGAAATCCTTACTGAAGGTCTAGCAACATGCCAGGTACTGTGCTAAGTGCTGGGGATAAAAGCTTTAAATAGACAAAATCAATCATTGAGTCCTCATTGAGCTTATAGTCTGAAAAAGAAAAGATAGACATTAAAAGAAATAATTTCCAAATTACTAAAGACACACAATCATTTGCTTGCCAGTGATGATTCATATGAAAAAGAAATGCATGTGAAGGTGTAAAACAGGACATATGACCTTCTTTGGAGAAGTGATATTTGCATGGGAATGGCAGGTAGAGCATCCCAGACAGAAAACCTGTATGAGCAGGGTGGGGTGTCTGAAGTGTAGCCAGCGAAAGTGGGATTGCCTGCAAAATGAGACTAGAACTAAAGGTAGGGAGGCAATGAAGATGTTGTTGCTTACTCTGAATTCAATGAGAAATGGGTAGAGTTTTCAACAAGCTGGTGATTTAATGAGATTTGGCAAGACCATTCTGACTACACTGTGGACGAGGAAACTGAAATGGGGTGGGGGGTGAAAGCTGGGAGCACAGCTCGGGGACTTGCCCTTCCCATCATTAGCTATGCAATATATTAAAAGGTGGTGTAGAGCTTTCGGTGGTTGACTACAAGGATATGTCAGAGAGGAAGTATTCAAGGTTGAGTGCCAGGTTTATGGCTTCCACACCTGGATAGATGGTAGGGACAGCAAATTAAATTCCGTTTTGGCCATGCTGAACTTGAGCTCCCAGGGAGAGATCAAATTGGAGTTACTGAGAAGGCAGTTCAACATACAGGTCAGTAGCTCAGGAAAAAAAAAAAAAAGTGCCAAGTTAGAGAAAGATTTGGGAGTCATCAGCATATATACGTGCTGTTTAATGCTTCAACACTAAATGAGGTCACCTCGAAAAAGGGTGACCATATCATTTATGGTCCAAACCCAGAGTCTTCTGAGAGTTAAAGGAGATGCTATTAATAATTATGCCAAAGTGGCAAGCATAAACCAAAACTGGCCTTTGTAAACTATGACTGTCCTTAGCAAATATTTAAAGGTCAAAAAGAGAAAGTGTTGTTGGCAAGGAAACAGAGACAGAGCAGTCAGCAGAGAAGGAGGAAACGCTCGGGAAGTGTAATGTCATGGATGCAAATGCCACAGACAAGGTCAAGTGATTCCCTGGGATTTAGTGAAGTCCTTTGTCATGTGCTTCTGTGGTGCCCTTTTCTCTTTGTTACGGTCATCAATGAAATTATATGACCTAATTGATATCTGCCTTTCTATCTAGAGTGCCTATCAGATGGTTCACTCCACAAGGATTTGTTGAATGAATGAATGAATGAATGAATGAATGAATGAAGAATGATGAAACTAAAAAGTATCCACGGAATGTAGCAAAACAGATCATCAAAGCCCTTATCAAGACCAGTTTGGGTAGAGTAGTGGGGAGCTGAGTCCACTCGCATTGAGAAAATAAGTGAGTGGGAGGCAAGAAAGGAAAAACGGTAAAAATTGACAACTCTTTCAAGCGGTTTGGCTGTCAGCCATTGGCTTAATGGACACTTGTTCTAAGTGACTTGATTGTTCCTTTGGGTCCTGGGAAAATGTCAGCTTGTGATAGTTTTTCCTAGAAGTGATTTCTCTAGGTGAAGGCAGACATGCCTCATTTATGAGCTTTTAAATGGCTATGAGGTGGTTCTATATATGTTATATATTTTGCCTAGAGTTTGCATAGGTCCCTTAAGAATCTCATATATTAACTTAAAGATATAATAAAGTATTTCTTCTTGTCAAAAAGTAATATTTAGGGCGCCTGGGTGGCTCAGTTGGTTAAGCGACTGCCTTCAGCTCAGGTCATGATCCCAGGGTCCTGGGATCGAGTCCCGCATCGGGCTCCCTGCTCTGCGGGGAGCCTGCTTCTCCCTCTCCCACTCCCCCTGCTTGTGTTCCCTCTCTCGCTGTCTCTCTGTCAAATAAATAAAATAAAATCTTTAAAAAAAAAAAAAAGTAATATTTAGGGGAAGTATTTTAAGGGTCATGCATTTCATGTCTATTCTACTTGGTACCTCAGGTCCTGTACTGGAAGCAAGTGAAATCACCAGAAAGTTACATGATTTGGCCAGTCCTTTGTCAGGCTTGCAGGTGTTCTCATTCCCTCGGAGCTTACTAATGGCAGTGTGGAGTAACAGCTATGTGGATCCTAACTCTCTTTCCTCCAATATCATCACTGTGCAGGATAATTTCTTTTATATTATGTTATATATATTTATTTTATTATTACTCAGTGTCATAAGCCATTTCTTTTTCAATTTAGTTCTGGAAAAAAAAATGTATCTCTAGAGGGATGTTAACATTTCTTCTTTCCTTTAACGGAATCTTCTGGATCCGACTGTGTCTCCTTTCCTCCATGGCTATCAGGAAATACAATTGAACTTGTGATCAGCACATTTTTAGTTTCCAATTTTCTGTGTTTCTATTCCTATTTTATCATCAATTTTATCTTTGTGATATTTGTTTAAGTCCTCTGTGGAAACACATAGGATGGACTTCCATTTCTGTCTTATTCAGTCAGCTCTCTCTCTCCCTCACCTGAAATAAAATTACAGGTCATCATTGCAAGGGAAAAATGAATGATAGACAAGAAAGTTATGTAACCATAACAGATTGCATTCATGAATTTAAAAATGAATTAATCACACAGACACATGCACAGTGTATGCGTGCATGCATGCACGCGTGTGTGTGTGATGCAAAGACAATTTCAAATTTTCAAGTTATCTTCCAATCATGCATTACTGTCCTTAGGGCCAACCACCTGCAATATGCTGAAAAATTCACATACAAATCACCTGAGCTCAGATCCTTTCTGCTCATGCATTCTCCAGCTTGTACTTTTACAAATGTGTCTGAAAAATAACCAAGTAAAAACCAAACAAAGAAACAAAAAGAAGAAGAAACACTGCTTCTGAATGGGTGTACATATGAGAATATAATTATGTGCATGTATAATGTAAACTGACTTCTGCTAAATGTGTCAAGCCAAATTTGTAAGAAATCGATTCCAGTAGACTATTACAGTGTATAGCTATGCAAACAGAACACATTCTCCTCTTTGGGGATAGATCAGCGTCCTAACATGGTTTATAATTTAAGTCAATACAAATTATTGCCTTGCCCGTCCATTAGTTCTTTTGAATCCCAAGGACAATGTGATATTATATTTCTTTTTTTTAATATTTATTTTTTGTGTTGATAGTCTTAGGCCAACATCAAAAATCCCTTCTCGATCTTTAAGCTTGCTGTATCATTGTTTATCATAATGTCTTTGGTTTTATTTTTAAATCACCTTGTATTAAATTAATAGACTATTAATAAAAACTGTCAGTTTCTTAACTCTTTATATCAACTGTCTTACTAGTCATTCACTAAAGGTCTACACTTAGATATTGTCCTGCTAGATTACCTCCATTAAGTACTTTCGTATTTTGCAAACAACTAATTAACCTTTTGAACCTCGTTAAGGAATAGTAAGGAGAAGACAATTACTGAGACTGGAATTTGGTCAGACTGCTGAGGCTAATACATTATTATCAGGAAAGGAAAAAAAAAACTTTCATCTTTTTAATGACTACAGATGATCAGAGCAGCTTGTGTTAAATATTTGTTTAAAAGAACTCATATCTGGAAGAGAGGGCTCTAACACAGGGCTGGGGCACCGACTCTCCATTAACCCAGAGGAAAATGCCCACCTCAGAGTCACCAGCTCCGATCCTTGCTTCAGTAGGAGTGGCTATAAATTCTATTTCTTGGTATTCATATAATACTTCACAGCTTGCAGAAGGTTGTCACCTACCTTATTTCATTTGGTCCTTGAAACAACTCTGTGAGGTGGATGGCTCAATAACATCATCTCTGTTTCAGAGACAAGTGAGTTAAGGTGCCAAAAGGAGAAATGATGTCTCAAGTATTACATAGCTATCGAGTGTGGGAGCCCAGATTCAAAGAGTGGGTCCACCACTGCAGTTTTTCCGACAACCCAATTTGACCAGACTGTGTGTTCTTAGCTAAGGAATCTCTCTGACCTCAGACCAGTCACCTCCTTTGTGAGCCTCGGTCATGTTTTGCCTGAGTTTAATAAGGGGTGGCATTAGGCCAACTCTGAAGACCCTTCTAGCTCTGATGGTCTGCAGATCTATGCAGAGGACTCACTCTTGACCTCTCAGGATTCACAAGGCCCTAGAAAATAAAAGGTGGCCTGCTCATCCTTTCTCTTTCAGAAAGTTCCTGATAATTGCCACCCTAAGTGACCTGCTAAGTTTGCTAAATTCCTGCCCCCCCGGGAGAAATGTGCTGTGTAAGCAACATCCCCACCAAGAACATTATAGCAAATATGTAGCATTTGGCAATCCAATCTTTACTGAGTATCAACTACCTACAGAGCCATGTGCTCCGAATTGAGGTAGGGAAAAAAATGAATGGAAATTAAGAAGCTTGTTCTCCAGATGGGGGCCCAATTACACTGGGAAGTTGCCAGTTTTCTTTTAATCCTCATAAATTATAACTTGTTGGGAGCTGAGGGAGTGAAATGGGCTGAGAGAGAGAGGAGGGCATAGGCACGAGAGCGATGAGGAGGCGTACATATGTGTGGTACTGAAATGAGCTGAGATTAAGAGAAAAATTTGTGCTGTGCTATGGAAAAGGAGGTAGGAGACCCACTTAGAAGGGACTAGCAAAGCAGAAACAGGGGACAAAAATAGTTCCCCACAGCTTACTAGATAGCAAACCAGGAGTCAAGAGTCAGGCCTGTGACAGAGGGGAAACTATCTCCATATTCTGAACTTTGGGAATTTGAGAGACTGAAGTTTGTTTAGTAGAGTTGCCAGATTTAGCAAATGAAATTACAGGATGCTCAGTTACATTGGAATTTCATATAAAGCCAAATACATTTTTAGCATATCTTCTCTACGGTATTTGGGACATATTTATATTCAACAATTATTTGCTGTTTATCTGAAATTCAAGTTTAACTGGGCACCTTGTATTTTTTTTTCCCCGACAACCCTATTAACAGGAGACATGGGACCTAAGAGCAACTGCTTTGGGGAGGAAGCCGAGTAGTCCCCAAAATAAGCATGCGGACTGGAAGAGGAGCTCTGAGAAAGTTGCTCAGTAGGACTAGGAAGTGTGCAGGCCACCCTCCCGTCTCATTCTAAATTCCACCACATGGAGACCTTGGAGACCTTATTTAACTTCCCAGGTCTTTGTTTCCTCTTTGTAACATACTGTGACACTAAATCAGCCTCCTTGGGCATTGTGAAGATGAAATGAGTACACACACATATACACACACACACGGGAATATAGGGATGCATAGATATTTCATGGATGAACACATAGAAGATATATGTACACCATTCCTGGAACATAATAATTGCTCAATAATTTGTAACCACTATTATCCAAATAGTGTATGGTATGAGCTCTTCTGGGTAGCACCCAGGAATACTTTATGAAGTACATTAGAATTTCCTGAAGACCCTGTGTATTTGAGGGACAAGCCAGAACGTCCAGCTGTCACATGGACAGATACTATTTTAATTTGGGAATTAAGAGGAAGTGTGAACTTAACACCTGATGAAATCTGAGTGATTAATTTATACTTTGGGGTTAACTCCATTGATTCATTTATTTCTTCATTCATGTATCCGTTCAACAAACATTCATTAAGCAGTTAGTATAGCACCTGGTGCATAATGATTGGTAAATATTAGTCATTATTCTGGGATCATTTTATTATTACAAACTATGTTAAGTATTACAAAGGGCATTTGCTAAGAGAGTAGATGACAGGGTTTATTCCTGACCTAGACAGGAGGATCAGGAAAGTGATATTTTAGCCCAGCTTTAAAGCATGAGTAAGAGTGAGCCAAAGCTTAGTGCGAAGAATTTCCCAAGCAGAAAGAAAGGATATGTGAAGATCTGGATGTGGAAAATATCAAGGTGTATTTCTGGTCATGGCAAGAACCACTCCGTGGGGGAAGTTCTATAGAACAAAGCAGCAAACAGAGGAAAGGCTCAGGTCAAGCAGGGCCTTGTAGGCATGTTAAGATTTGGAGACCTTCTTGGGGGTGCCTGGGTGGCTCAGTCAGTTAAGCATCCAACTCTTGATTTCGGCTCAGGTCAGGTCGTGGGATCAAGCCCTGCATCCGGCTCCGCACTCAGTGTAGAATCTGCTTCTCTTTCTCTCTCCCTCTCTCTCTCTCCCTCTGTTCCTCCCCCAACTTGTGCTCTCTCTCTGTCTCTGGAATGAATAAAAAACTTAAAAAAAAAAAGATCTGGGGACTTTTTGCTAAAGATCAGAGGGGAAAATAAGCGGAAGAGTGACATGATCAGGTCTTTGTTTCTAAAAGATCCTTCTAGCTGCAGGGAGAATGACTTGGGGTCTATCTGTCGCATCTAAATTATATTTATTATGATGGGAAATATATTAAATATTTGTAACTCTAATTTCCTTAGACTGACATTCAAGAACGTCCACAACGGGCTTCCAACTTAAGTTGCCTTAAACTCATTTAATCACATCTCCTCATAGTAACCAACTGCTGTCTGCAGAGCCTGCCCCAGGCTTGATATGCATATATCTGACCCATGAATTGGTGCTGTGCTCAAAGCTACCTCCATGAGCCCTTTCCAGAGCCTCTCAACTACAAGTGGAAGGTCCCTCGAAGTTTCAGAAAACAGATTCTCTATTGCTATTTAGGTATTTTTTTAATATTGCATATTACAGTTTTAAAATCTATTCTTAGCTCCATCACTGGATTGTTAGTCCCTTAATGGCAATCACTGATGTCCTCTTTCAACCTCGTGGACAAGCTATGCATAGCACAATTCTCATCAAAAAATATGTAAGTACAGCCACTTTGGAAAACAGTGTGGAGGTTCCTCAAAAAGTTAAAAATAGAGCTACCCTATGACCCAGCAATTGCACTCCTGGGTATTTGCCCCAAAAACACAGATGTAGTGAAAAGAAGGGCCATAGGCACCCCAATGTTCATAGCAGCAATGTCCGCAATAGCCAAACTGTGGAAAGAGCCAAGATGCCCTTCAACAGATGAATGGATAAAGAAGATGTGGTCCATATATACAATGGAATATTACTCAGCCATCAGAAAGGATGAATACCCAATTTTCCCATCAACATGGATGGGACTGGAGGAGATTACGCTAAGTGAAATAAGTCAAGCAGAGAAAGTCAATTATCATATGGTTTCACTTATTTGTGGAACATAAGGAATAGCATGGAGAACATTAGGAGAAGGAAGGGAAAAATGAAGGGGGTGGAAATCAGAAGGGGAGACAAACCATGAGAGACTATGGACTCTGAGAAACAAACAGGGTTTTAGAGGGGAGGGGGTGGGGGGATGGGTTAGTCCAGTGATGGTATTAAGGAGGGCACGTATTGCATGGAGCACTGGGTGTTATACGAAAACAATGGATCATGGATCACCACATCAAAAACTAATGATGTATGGTGACTAACATAACATAATAAAATTTTTAAAAAAATATGTGAGGAAATACTTATTCTCCAAACAAGGGAATGCAAAGTAAAAGCAAAAATAATTGTATGAATTGGCATGATTTATTGTAAATATCAGTGCCCTCTATTACTGATCTTTTTATCTTAGCAAGGATAAGTTTTATTACTTTCAGTGTAAAATAATTTGTGCTACTCTGAGGCTATCAGAACAAAGGAACAATTTTTTTTTCTTTTGAAAGGCTTTTTGTTTCCTCCTGAAAGTGACTGCTTTCTGTTGAAATGCTATCCATTGGCTGGCTAGATAGAACAAGATAAATTGTCCAGTCCTTCCCACACACACACACACAGGTATCATCGGTAAAGTTGCTAAAAGAGTGCAGTACTGGTAATTATCTAGCCGAGGTTCCATTTCCAGTAAGTAGCTCTCCTACATAAACTAACTTTTGTCAAGGCTATAGCAAAATGGATCTGTAATTTTACAGGAAGAGAGAAACTTGATATTCATGAGGTTATGTGCTGTGTGTCCTTCCACTATCAACCTCACTCTCCTATTCACACACACACACACACACACACACACACATACATCACCCTTTTCCACCATCCACAGGTGAGTGAGAGACATTTCCATACCCAAAGATGTTTAATCCTTTCTGAGTTTACTATTATCTTCTGGAGACTACATTTCTTTTTTTTTTTTTTCAATATTTTATTTATTTATTTGCCAGAGAGAGAGAGAAAGAGCACAAGCAGGGGGAGCGGCAGGCAGAGGGAGAAGCAGGCTCCCCACTGAGCAGGGAGTCTGATGCGGGACTTGATCCCAGGACCCTGAGATCATGACCGGAGCTGAAGGCAGATGCGTAACGGACTGAGCCACGCAGGTGTCCCTGGAGACTACATTTCAAAACATAAGGGAAAGAACATCAGGCTGTCCCTCTGGTAGCCTGCACTTCTGAGCATGACATTTCTACTGTAAGTGTAAGACGCTAACACAAAGCAGGAGGAATTTTTGAACACCTGCTATTTTGCCAGACCCCACTATAGGAACTCATCGAGAAGGGAAATAAAAATGACTGATTATGCGTTAACTCCTATTATCCAGATGCTTATCGTCTAGCCTTGTTGAGATATAGCAATATCTATAATTTTAGTCTGTAATTTATGAAAGATAGCTGGGACTTCTGTTGTTTGTATGGTTATCCTTTGGGGATGGTAGTGTGTCATTCTGACTGCTTAACTTGGTCCAGGAGATGAATGTTTTGAGGCGGTTTCTCTCCTGGGATTACCATATCAAGACATGCATTGAGTTCTCTAAATAAACTTATCAAAGATTTCAAAAACTGAGTTAACTATCTAAAGTTATCTCTAAACATGAAGAAGGTCAAAGACAGCATGCCATTTTAACTAGGACCAGCAATTCACAAATGATGTTCCTCTGGTGTGCCAAAATCATTTTAGCATCTTACCCAGATCATAAATAACTCGATGAGTAATATGATCTAAAAAAGAAACATAGGGATCATTATTTGGCTAAAAAATTAGGTTCAAGGATAATGTGTCCCAACTTGCCATGAGAATTTTTTTTTTTCCTCCAAGGTACTATCTGGAGCCAGATTTTGTATTTGAACATAACTCAAAATGACAGTACCATTTTTTAACTTCTTCATATATTGTAAATGAGTTCCATATAGAATCTGCATGTCATATCTCATCACATTACAAAATGTTTACTCAAGTGCAACTCACTGTCCGTGTGGGGAACACGGATCTGTCTGTACATGTTACAGGGGACCCACCTATTCATCTGAGTGGCAATATGTTTAAAAAAAAAAAAAACGCATTCCTAGACACCATGTGTTTTACCATCTAATAGATGGTTGATAATTAGATATGAAATCTATGGCTATAACATCAATAGGACCAGCAACATAATATGAGGGAAACAGGTGGTTTGGGGAAAGATTTTCGCTTGATGTAATAAGGCTTTCTTGAGCTGGGTTTTCCCAGATTCTGTGGAGAGAGAGCAGCAGTGAAGGTTTATGACTAGAGGCTCTAGCACACATAGACTATGTTGCCGTAGGGCTTGGGCAGAGCCTTGCCTGGAGCTGTGGTACAGAATGCAGCTAAGAGAACATATCGGGGGCAAAGAGAAAAGATCTAACTGCTTGAATTTATGGCAGTGGAGTGGGAGGACCTCAGACACACAAGGAGAACAGATGCTCTAGTATTACTAGAGCTCTTCCAGAAGTCCAGTAAATATTGGAGTAAACATCTCTTTTTTGATTTCGCCAAACACTTTACATGCATTGACTCAGTCAGTGGTCTCAACAACCCCAGGTACTTTTATTGTAATGATTTCACAGATGGAGGGACTGAGGTGCAGAAAACTGTCACAAGGGACACCTGGGTGGAGTAGTCATTTAAGCATCTGACTCTTGGTCTCGGCTCAGGTCATGATCTCAGGGTCCTGGGATCGAACCCCACTTTGGGCTCTGTGCTCAGCAGAGAGTCTGCTTGAGATTCTCTCTCTTGCTCCCTCTCACTCACTCTCTCTCAAATAAATAAATAAAATCTTTAAAAAAGAAAAAGAAAAAAGAAAACTGTCACAAAGGTATTGCACGATAGCCCAGTGCAAGATAGTGGCAGACCTAGAATTAAATCCAAGCTTATTTTATTCTAACGTCCTTCTGCTTTCCAGTATGATATGCTGCCTCTCAGCACCTACGGGGTATTACTTTGGACAGTATTTTATATAACACTTAATGGTTGTATTTCTTTGTTAAGGGTAGAATTTTATTCAAAACTCAGCTCTGAAGAATCGGGTAGATGATGAAACTACTTTTGGTAAACATTAACAACAAAACAAAACAAGGCATCATCATAAGGTACTAGACATGTGTGCAGCCCAAACTGGTTCTAAGGTCCATAACTGAAAAAGCGAAAACTCCGTTGAGCACGGATAATGCGCTGTGCACTCTAAAGGTAGACACGTATTGGGATGAGTTTGGTAAGGGAGGGGAACGTGACCCTTTTGTACCTGTTGGTGGTCCCTCAAAGTCTCAAACCTTGAAGGAAATAGATAAGCAAGGATTCAACCTGATCCCAAGTATCTTATTCTCTCCTGTGCTTGTGAAATTACTTCTCTACCCTCCTCCCCACTGTGAAACTCTTGATTCTTTGAAGCTAGAATCCACATATGGCAGGTGGTAGGCACTAGGTTTAGGTTTTCTAGATGAATGTTTGCTTTTGTTCCTCACCTCATGCCACCACATCCTTATTCTTGAAATTTCACTACATTAAAACAGCTTTCTGAGAAATGGTATTTTCTTTTTAAAAAAATGTATTCTCCATATCTTCCACGTGGACTCACCCACAGCTGTTTGAGCAGTTGATATCATCCCACTTTTGTGCCTCAGATATGAAATTATGAGCCTCCATTAAATTATAAGCCTACAGTGTAAAAAAGGCAGCATGTTTTTCAAAGGTTTCTTTTGTGCCATTTGTTTCCCAAATGATAATCTCTAAATAAGGAAGCCAAGTGGGATTGAGCACTGAATTTTATAACTCAGGTCAAATACAGTGTTTTTCTTTATGACACTTTTGTCTGGTTGTTTGTTTCTGCACTTAAAGTAGCATCCTGTGGTTTCTAAAGCCTATTCCTGAAGTAATAGTCCTTTTGGGCAGTTGTGAAGATAGAAAACACAGCACACTGCTTCTATTCCATTTTGTGTTTGTCTCTGATGGTGGCACCATATGGTTTTTGTTCACAAGTATCTCCTCTCACTGACATGATTAAATAATTTATAACTGAGATAGGTGGTGCCACAGACTGACAGAACAAACATTTCTTTTGTGAATGTGAAAAAAAATATATGCTTAGGAAGAAAAATTATACTTTCATTCCAAAGGATGCATCATTTCTTAATATACTATACTTTCCTCGAACAATTATTAAATGCTTTCCCTAACTTTCATGAAAATTCATTATTTATATGGTCGCCACAAATGTAAGCAGGTATAGTTTAGTTTGACTAGTAAAATGGAGAAACAGAGGGCAGGTATCTTTTCAGAACCAATTATTATGTATCTGCAATCCTATGAGAACACTTAGCAAATTGAGGCTTGTAATGCTCAGTAACACTAATCGATCACTTAGTCACACTTAGGTGATTGCTAATTAGTTATAGCCGATAAGCAGGCATAAGCACAAAGAGTAGACCCACTTGATTAGCTACAAAGGGAAAACAAAAACAGACCAAAAAAAAAAAAAAAGCCTCCGAATCCACCATCCAGACTGATATTGATTAATTAGGCAGCAGGAAAAAAGGGTTTTAGCACATAATTATGAGTACAGGTATGTCTAAGTATATGCAATTGTGGATCCACTATTTAACTGGGATTACACCTGTCCTTTTCCTTTCTGCAAAGACGGCTTCATTTAGATGCCAAGGGGGATCCCCACGGGAAAGAGGAGCATGATAATCTTTCTGACACTTGCAGGAGGAATGCTTTTTAAAATTATTCCAAATTAAGATAATTTTGGATTTTTTTTTTAGTTTGTTCCCTTCCCTGTGGCTTCCACATTGAAGTAGGTTTAAGATAACATCTTGTCACCTTTTCACTTTACTAACATTATTCATGCAAATCAAACGCTTATTCATAACTCGTCTCCTCTTGGGAAAGACTTGGGGCAAGAAGGTAGAGCAGGCAGGAAGTTACCAGCAGAGTTCCAAGAGATCTGAGGAAAATGTGGGTGTGAGTCCTTCATTGAGCAACAAAACCACAGGAGGAGGTGACTTTCTTTCAAGTGTCAACATTTACTCTCCAGAGAAAGTGACAAAAGTCCTTCAAGGAGCTACATTCTGAGATCTGGGGGTACATCTTCCAAGTCTAATCCACCCTAACAGCTTACGGAACAAGAAAAATGTTTCAAGAGACACTTCATAGAATGCAATTCTTAGTGAGCCCTCTTGCTCAACTATAGACCCCAACAGTTACAACGAGAAATAGACAAGACCACTTAGGCTCGAACTAAAACCCATTGTGCTTATTTCTTATTGCACTTTCTTGAGACATTGACAATGACCGGAACATTCCAACCACCAGACCAGAAAAGCCCTGATGGCAATGGAATGTCTTGAAGACCACACCCAACTCAGCCCCTTCCCTGCCGATGATCACAGGCTGAACACACACAGACCCCCAGCTCACAGTCACACACTCCCTGCCTGCTCTCTTGCGCGTACCCCACAAACCTCTCCTCTAAAAGTCTAGGTCCATCCTGCTGGGGAGAGGTCGGTTGTTAAGCTTTGAGCCTGCCACCTCCCCTGGCTGCCAGCACCCAAAATAAATCTCTCCCTTTCTCTTTTCCAAACCCTCCTCTCCTGAGTTATTGGCTTCCCTTGCGACGAGTTTATCTGAGTTTGTTCAGTAACAGTGTTGGCAAACCCAGCCAGGAGCCATGCTTTTGATTTGTCCAGCCCCCTTGGGATTCCCCGGGCCAGAGAAGTTGGCCCAAGCAGTATGCCTGGGCTCACCCATTCATTTCCCGAGTTAGCAGCTGTGATAGATCAATCCATAACAGGTTTCAACATCCAGGCTGTGCAAAAGCAACAATTGTTAGTTTTCAGAGAAGAGCGTGCATCATACTTAGACTGATTTGACTGGTTTGACTGACAGGGCATTCATTAATTTTGGTCTTTTTTACTAAATGATCAAGCCAGTGAAAATGAGAAGGCAAGTGGTGTGGTACATGGTGGTACATACTTGGGTTTATTATTACTTCCACTGCTTACTCGCCATGTGATATTGCTATGTGTAACTGACTTTCAACTCTGAGTCTCAGCTTCCCCGCCTTTCAGGTATTAATGGTAGACTCTTTTAAGTGTGAGGGCTACATGAGATGACATACACAAAGATCCTAGCAGATCACCTGGCGCATGCAGATACTCAATAAAAATCAGCCTTCCCATTCTCCTTTCCTTAGCCCACTGGGTGTCTATGGACATAAGCTTAACGGGATTGAAACGTTTTACATTCAATTTGGGCCACCATGCTGATGAGCTTTATACTCAATTTATCATTTGGCTCTTAAAATAGTATTTACGTGACCAAATTCATCCAGAGAAACCTAGATTAATAGTTGAACTTGGTGACCTTATACTAATTGAGAGTGATTTAGTTGAAGCATTGTTAGTCTCTGTTTTTCTTGAATCGAGTGGATTATTGTTGTTCCAAATTCAACGGAGTATTTTCAAATAACACATTTGATATTGTGTGACCATAAGTGATATGATCTACTGTTCTCCCATACACAGATATGTTGCAACAATGTACATATTGCCCTTCTCTGGTATTTAAAATTTCTAGGAAAAATAACATTAAGCTTGCATGTGGGGAGCAGGAAGGAAAGCCACGTAGGCTCCATGGGTGGGATCACAGCCAGCAGGATGAGTGAATGAGGAAGGGAAGCAAGAGGAAGCAATGGAGAGGAGGAACCAACAAATGCAATAAAACCATCCCTCTCCTAAATAAATAAATAAATGATCATATATCAGTGACTCTGGATCACATTGCTTTTTTTTTTTTAAGATGTATTTATTTATTTTAGAGAGAGCACGAGCACAAGCATGAGGGGCAAAAGGAGGAGAATTTTAAGCAAATTCTGCCCTGAGGACAAAGCCCCACGGGGGGGGCTCCATCTCCCGACCCCCGAGATCACGACCTGAACCAAAACTAAGAGTCTGTCACTTAACCGACTGCACCACCCAGGAGCCTCTGGATCACATTTCTGAGTGAGTGTTATCTCTTTTAATTCTATTAAGACTGCTATGGGGTGGTTACTATTATTGTGTATATTCTACAGATGAAGAAACTGAGGCACAGGAGGGGATTAAATAAACGGCCAAAGATTGAGCAGCTAGCTGGTAATAGATTTAAGATTTAAATCTGTGACTATAAAAAGTCTATTTTCTTTTCTCCATGTAATGCTGTCTTTTGTGTTCTAAGACAGGGATCAGAGAACTGTGACCACAGGTCAATATGGCCCTGCAGACACTTTTTGGTAAATAAAGTATTATTGGAACACAGCCATGCCCATTCATTTATGTATTGTCTATAGGCTGCTTTCTTGCTATCACAACAGGATGGAGCAGTTGTGACAGAAAACATATGGCCTGCAAAGCTGAAAATATTTACTGTATGGCCCTACAGAAAAAAGTTGCCAACCCCTGTTCTAGGAGCAAATAGATGACTTTAGCTACCAAGGATGACATTTTTCTAGGAAGAGAGCTAAAGTAATTATTAGTTACCAAAATGGGAAAAAATGGATTAGTAATTGAATTCAATTATTTTAGGGCACTGTAACCTATGTTATCTCATTTCAACCCTCACAATAACTGCATGTAGTAGGTGTTATTAGCGCTTTTATACAAAGTTGGAAACTAGAGCTCGAAGATCTTAGGGTATTCATCTGCCCAAAGTTGCACATTTAGGCAGTGAAGGGGGCTGATATTTGAACCCAGACCTGTCTTACCTGAAGTCCAGTGCTATTTCCGCCACATTTGAAAAATCTAATGAGGAATACAGGAGCTTAGCGGCCAGGGGGAATATTAGCCAAGTTTCCTGAGTTCTGTGGCTGGAAGGCTCTCCCATCTTCTCAATACACAGCAAGAGAAAGTGGATAAGAATGTGTCAACTCCCTGTCAGGAAGGGAGCAAAGAGCAGAGCTATTCTTAAAGAAGAATCATGGTGAGTATCTGATCTATGGGTGAGATCTATAAATGTCACCATCAGAAAAACGTGGTAGGAAGTTTGAGCATGAATTCATTAGGGAACCTGTGAAGGGAGGGGTCCTGAACAGTCCTGATTCCAGGGCTGATGTAGGAAAAAAAGTTAGATCAAATTAAAGGATGTTTGGAAAGTCACCTTGGTGATAGTGTAGACCTCTCACACTCAAGATCAGGTGGTGGTGGGGACCCTGGGGCAGGGCAGCTTCTTTGTCATGAAAGGTAAAGTCATGTTGCTTGTCATCACTCAGTCAAGTTCTACTAGGTTAGCTCTCCAAATTCTGATGCTTGTACCTTGGTGCAGATCGAGATCCAGGCTAAAGCAGCGAGCACCATCTTAAAGTTTACCTTATCCTAAAGCCTACCTCATCCTAAAGCCTACCTCAGTGATTTTGCACAGGCTCTTGCCTCTTCTGGAATGCACTCTCCTCTTCCTCCGTCTGGCCAAACTCCTCATCCTTCAAGACCCAGATCAAAGTTGTCCCTGACCCGTCTGGTGATGTGGGTATGTTATGTATCAGAGTGTATACTGCCCTCTGTCTTATTTTATCCAATTGTTACTCACCCCAGACTGAACTCTTGGAAGGCAGGGCCTGATTCTTACTAATCTTGTTTGATGCCAGCTTTTAGTGCAATGCTATGCACATAGTAAATGTTCTATAAATATTTTCAATAAATTAACACCTTTTTAGAGGGGGTTGGGAGGAGAGTGGCAGAGGGAGAGAGAGAATCTTAAACAGGCTCCATGCCTGGCATGGAGCCCAATGCGGGGCTCGATCTCATGACTCTGAGATCATGACCTGAGCCGAAATCAAGAGTTGGACACTTAACCAACTGAGCCACCCAGGCGCCCCAATAAATTAACACTTTTGAAATGAATTAAATGTTTACGCAGGTTAAATCTAGACTCCTTTATCAGACTAGAACCAATACTTTTCCCATTCAAATCATGTGAATTCCAAGTCTCCCCCCTTCTCATGCCTACACCCCGCCACCCCCATACATGTACAGTACACAAAACTTCCTGAGGGCCAGATCTCTTTGGTTGACTGCTGTAGCCTCATATTTTAACACTGTGTCTGACAATACTACAGGCTGAATAAATATTTGTTAAGATATGTGTTGAATAAATGAATCAACAGAAGTGTTTTAAGGATGAGAGGCAATACTATTGTCTGAGGCAATATGTAAAAGCAGGATTAGGAATCCAAAGAGTGATTCTCTTCTAATTCCCTTATGTTCCCTAACAGACTGCTCTATGAAAAAGAGATAGAGCTTTGTGGATACAAAGCAGGTTGTTAATAGGGAACCAGAAATCTGGCTGAAACCAAAATGAAGACAGGTTGCAAAGGTAAATATCTCTGTCTAGCCCTGACTGTGGAAATGCAGCCGCAGGGACTCTATTTGGAGAGTTACTTGACACATTAAGCTTGCATCTCTGGAAAGCATTTGAGAAGTATTTGATTAAAGTTCTAGGCTTTATTTTCAATTCAATAAAATGTAACTTGAATTTCCACACTCCTCCTGCTGCAACGCGATACTATACTGACAGTTACTGCTCAGACGATTTCGGTGCTTCCTGGGAAGGAAACAAAGGCATATCTTCTCAGACACTTTTCCAAGTGTAAATAAGATGTCAACAACATTTACTGAAAACCTTCTGGGCGAGAATCCTTCCCCATTAGCCTCGTTCAGACCAGGTCACTGATTTTCTCTACCTGAAAACCTAACCTTGCCCAGCATCTGAACCAGACTTGAGCAGAGTTTATTGAATTGTCACCATACCCGAGGTGGGACTGGTGGAGAATCATTGGGTCTAGTATAAACTCGCTACTTGGGAGATCTATGACCCTGGTTTTCAACCAGACTTTTGTATCAGAACTTTCTAGAGAACATTTAAATCAAAGCTCACTCCCCAATTTTTCATCTTCAACCACTCCCTGCCATCCCCTCCCAGGGGGAGACTCTGATATGTTCTCGTTGAGGAGGGAAATGAAGTTTTAAAAAGTCAATTTGGAAATGCTCCTCGGGTGATTAAGACCCCCTTCGCCCCTCTGCGGCTAGAGAACAATCGGTGTGCTGTGAGAATTCCTACAGAGCTCTCATAATCTCTCCTGTGCCACTCACACCCACACCATTAGTCACATGGGCCATTTTGTATAGTAGTAAAGAGTATAATCTGCAGATTTGAATCCAGGCTCAGAAGTCTATCTGTTGAGTAACCTGGGGCAAATCAATTAAGCTTTCTGAGCTTCAATTTCTTCATCTCTCAGATGGAAATAATAACACCAATGTCATAGGCTTTAATGGGATGACTGAAAGAGAGAAAGTGTACAAAACTCTAAGGAGATGCCCACAGAGTCTTTGTATCAGCAAGAATTTAGTCAGGAAAACCAAAAAAAAAACTCTAGGCATTTTATCAGGAAAGGGATTCGTTGTTGTTTTTTTTCTTTCTTTCTTTTTACCTTTTGACCCCCTTCACCCATTTCTCCCGGGCCCCACCCTAGGGATTTAACACTAAGAATTAGATGCTTACAGAATGTTTGGAGGAGGTTTGGGGGGGTGAAGGTCAGGGAGGACCACTGCTGGCTTTCAAGATATCTGATGATCTCAGTGACCTGCAGCACTAACATGGGTGATCTACAGGAGCTGTTGCTGAGGCCACCAAGATCTTCTCACCTTCCATATCCCTGTGGTTCTCTACCTCTGTTGGAAAAGAGTACTTAATGGCTTTTCTTTCTCTTCAGCCTTCTAAATCTTTCACGAAGTCCTCCCATTGATAGATTCTAAATTAGAATCCTCCGGCAAGAGAATCTAGGAACGGTGGCTTCCAGGCTTCCAGCCCCAAAGGTACAGGAAAGAGCATGAAAAGGAGTGAAAATAGTTTTGAGACACCCAATGACAATCTAGTATGGCCCTCCACAGATGGTCGGTAGAAAGTATCACTTATGGTACTGTATTGGTCTGTCTGTGAACTAGAGCTACATTTTTCCACTGGGACTTGGTGCTCTATCGTGGATGCAGTCCTACTGGACTGAGTCACTCTGGTCACATTTCAGCAGCCTGCTGTAGCAGAAAGAGCACCGACTTTGGAGGCAGGCATAATGGCATTGGGACCCTGATGTCAGTGCATGTCAGCTGGGTGTCCCCATTCAAGACTGAATTTCTGGCCATCTCTCTAGGGCCCGGGTTTCTCACTGAGCCTCTCTGGCTGAGCCCTTGGTTCCAGCCCTAGACCGCTTCTGACTTCCTTCTACTGTTATCTCCCTGTACTTTCTCCAACAACTCCCGCCAAATTATGACCTCTGTAATTCCCTTTTTGAGACTTCAGTTAGTGAGGTGGCTTGGAGAAACCGAAAGAATGAGATCCCTAGGAATCAAAGTCCAGCTGCAGCGCATAGAAGCCATGCACCATTTAAAGTTTTACTTAATCTTGTTGCACCTCTGTTTCATGATGCGTAAAATGGCAACAGTATCTGCCTGAATTATTCTCTGTTGGATCAGCTGCTGGGATAACTCCGCCAGTATGGATTTCTCAAGGCTAGGGATATTGGTGGGAGAATTTTTCACTCAGAGCTGTCCATGAGTCCAAGCAGAGTGGCCAAGCAGATTCAGAGGTCGAAAGAGAGAGGCTAACATTAATAAGCCAGAGAAGTGGGTTCCTGATGGCTCCTCATGGATATCATGACATTGATAGAGTTGGAGCATAAGAACAAAGAGGTCAAAGAGCTGCAGAGATAAGAGCAAAAGCCAAGAGATAATCTGAACGAATACTGGAGTCAGACGCCGCTACTCGTGCCTGAGCATTTTATACATCTCTCATGCCTAAATTCCTAAGACTCTCATCTCCATTTAATGGGCTGGAGCAGAACAGATTCTATTTCCCACAACTGTTCTAAGAATCAAATACATTTAAGAAGGCTTTGAAAATTATGAATAACTCCTAAATAGGGATTACCAGTAGTCACGGTAGTAGTAAGATGTGTTTATGTCTTTATTTGTTCATTTATATTCTTCAGGAACAAGCAATCTTGAAGTTGTTGTGCCACTGCATTGGGTGAATTTATTGTGGTTTTAATGCATGTATGACTTTTTAAAAAAACAGCATATACGTGTTCTACAAAATACCTAGGGCACTCTTAGAATTAAACAATTATGATAAATGTAATCTCAACATCTATAAGTCTTCTTTTATACAAGTCAGTTTTCCCATGACAGTAGTTACAAAGAAGACAAAGCACAAGATATGGTATATGATATCACTTACATAAATGAGTTTCTATGTGGGAAACCCAGGAATAATAAACTTAGCATACTGGAAATAATTATCAGCAGAGACATAGAGCTTGAAAAAAAACACATGAAACAAAGTAGAGGAAAATAATTAATAATGCCAAGCTTCTACGAGTGCTTTATGGCTTCCTTTTCTGTTGCTTAAGCATACCAGCATCTCAGTGTAACAAAGAGAGTTACCTAGTTCAAAGAGCACTAGGCTGGAAAAAAAATAGAGGGAGTCTAAGATCGAGTTCATCTCTCTATCACCCACTGCAAACGTGGACAAATCCATTTTACCTCAGTACCTGGTCTTTTAATCTGTAAAGGATAACCTCTGTCATGGATCCTATTTCAGCTACTTCATTATGGTGATGCTGGACATGCCCGTGACCTCTGATGTTCCTAGAGCTTCATCCCTGTCTATGAACTATCTTACTTGTTCGCCTCTTTCTGGCCATTAGAGAAATGCATTTCCTTTCTCATGTGTCATTCCTTTGCTAAGCCTTCTAGTAATTCTTTCCTCACCCCCAAGCTTTAATATGTTGTAAAGGGGCCCCTAGAGAAATTTATTAGAACAGTAATGACATACTTCATTCATTTTTGCCATATTGCTCTCGTGGCAATTTACCTCAAAGATGAGTGCTATCAGTTCCTTCTGAGTGTATATCTATAAATGCCTTTCCTCCATTAATAAATGGAGTCTATCCCTTCACCTTCTTGAATTTCGGTTAGCCTGTGATTGCTTTGGGCGCCTGGGTGGCTCAGTTGGTTAAGCCTGTGATTGCTTTGACTAATAGAATATGGCAGAAGCAATGCTATGTAACTTCTGAGGCTAAACCATAAGTAAACATTCCGCTTCTGCATGGTGTTTTGGAGCTCTGTCTGAGGGAAGCCGATAGTCATGTAAGAAGCCCGATTTCCCTGAGACAACCGTGCTCTGAGGAAGCCCATACTAGCCATGTGGATTGGCACCATGCAGAAAGAGATTTCCAGCTAGCCTCCAGCTCTCCCAGCTCAGGCACCAAATGCAGGACTGAGGAAGCAGCCTTCTAGGACACCCCAGTGAGAACCACTCAGCTGAGCCCATTAAACTGTAGAACCACTGGAGATAAGGATTAATTTTGTTTTATGCCACTGATTTATAGGCTAGTTTGTATGCCACGATAGACAAATGGAAGCAATCTCTTCTTTCCAGGACACATAATTACCCCTAAGGTACTGCTTTAGGAATGATTCCAGTATATCTTATACTCTTCCAGGGATTATTTCCCCCTTCCTATGAAAGCAAAAGGTATTATATTGGAGGAGTAAACTGTATTAGTTTACATAATAAGTACATGGAATGTATTTGGTTAAAGGTGATGGCAAGATATAATTACATAATTATACATGCTCAGAAACATTTTGTGCGTTCCATTAGCTCAAATAGAATGTATTACATTGATGGATTTAGGAGAATTTGCCTTGATCAGTTAGACAAATGTAAACACAGGTAAGATGAAGAATGGAAGAGGATAAAGAATTGTGATTTTTGTTTGTTTGTGATCCAAAGAATGAGGCAAGCCAAGAACTAGAATTTTACTGAATGGAGCAGAGGACCCAAATAAATCATAACCTTTCTTCCATATTCCCCATTTTGAGAACCTGTCCTTGTGATAACAATATTGTTATTAGAAAGTGAGAAACACGTAAATGAGTCATTCGTAATCCTGTGCAGAGACGTACATATGCTTTTGTAAGCACTAGCCTTCAGAGAAAATTAAGATGGCTTGTGAGAGTATCAAAAGAGAACGTGGAACTTGAAAATATATATGGAAAGTCTTGGGGATAAATAAAAGTGACACATGAGCCAGGGTGCCCTAGATCCTCGTCTCTCAAAGTGTGATCCCTGGACCAGCATCATCTGGGAGTTCGTTAGAAATACAGAGTCTCGGGCCCCACTCCAGATATACTGACTCTGGGCACTTACCTGAGCACTGGGAGCATCTGCTTGGTTTTTTCCAAAAAGTACATTTATAAAGTTATTCAAATTACGTCGAACAGCTTTTTGGCACCCACAGGTGTATTTTGATGAGTGAAAGAAAGTCACAGCAAAAGTGTAAGTAAACCAAGTATAAGTGAATTCAAGTTGCCCTACCTGTCCTGCTTGTTGTCGCCGCTGAATGGGAGGAATTTTGGACTGGGGAGCTCACAGAACTTATAGCGGTTGCCTTTGGGAGTTGGCTTAGTTTGCAAGCAACTGTTCGAGTAGCAGTCTGCCACAGTCAACATCTCACATCCATGTCTTTCTGCTGAGTATAGACCCCTTTTCAGGCTCCTTCCCAAGTGTGTTGAAATGTGCTTAATCTCAGGGCTTTTGTTGCCCTATGTTGCAATCTTGTCTTCTTCAGGTATGTCCCCTAGTCCATGACCCCTGTATATGTATGGCCACATCCCAATTGTACACAGGGTTCTGGTCCTTTCACATGGGTCACAAGAGGGGTTTGAATCTATTGGTTTGTGATGAGATGAACCAGGAAGCAAGAAGAGGAAAAAAAAACGGGGATTGAAAACTCTACTTCTAATATCATTACCCGAGAGACATATTTCCACATGTAACAGCTAATCTCATTTAAAGCAAAAGAGCAAATGACAATGGCTACTCATAGTAAGAGAGGGTTTAGCTGTCTCCATGGGGCAGGGTGTCTACACCCTCAGGTCTGAT
Source organism: Mirounga leonina (assembly GCF_011800145.1). NCBI lineage: Eukaryota > Metazoa > Chordata > Mammalia > Carnivora > Phocidae > Mirounga > Mirounga leonina. The sequence goes on from NW_023270163.1 coordinate 393,269, forward strand.
GCATCCAAGACCTGTGCTGTGTGTCTTCTACCCATTATTTCTCTAGGCCTATAGTTCAGGGCTACTCTATTCCTGATGGTCCCCGAGTACTTGAAAAAAAGAAAAGGCGATTAATTACCCTGAGTCCCATACATGCTCTTCTTGGTCTGTTGGCACTAAAAATACATTTATAAAGTTATTCAAATTATGTCGAACAGCTTTTTGGCACCCACAGGTGTATTTTGATGAGTGAAAGAAAGGCTGTTTGCTATGGTGTTTTGGAGCAAAGCAGATTTTAGTCTAAATTCTGCCTTCGTCCCTTACCAGTTTTCTGAGCTTGGAGAATTTATCTAACATATTCACATGTCTAATTCTTTATGAGGAAAATAAGGATAGTATGGTGTAAATACTATAATGGGAAAGGTAAGGGTGTTATGGAAGCCTGGAGTTCGGTCATCTACCCTAGGCTTAGGGGTGCAAAGGAAGGCTTCCTGAAGGAAATGAAACCCAAGTTAAGACCCAAATGCTATATGAGTTGAATGGATGGGGGATGGCAGTCAGAAAGTGCATGCCAGGCAGAGGAACATGTGTGAAGGCGCAGTAGCAAGAGAAGTACGGTGCCAAGAGGGACCTGCAAGGAGTCTGGTGTGGCTGAAGGATGGAATACACAATTGAGAGGAGAGTGGAGAGGATGTAGGCCAATGAATGTGGGAAATGAAGAGACTTGAAGTGACTGAGCCAAGTGGAAATGGGAAAACAAGGGCCCTGTATACCACGCTCTGGCATATACCTTCTATTATGAAAGCAATGGGAAATCATAGAAAGCTTCGAAGTACAGAGGTGATGTCAGATTCTTTTTAAATCAAAGTGTAGAGTGCTGTGAGGTGAATGGATTGAAGTGGGGGAAGGATATGGAAATTGGAGGCAGGGAACCAGTTAGGAGGCTAGTACAGTAAATCTAGTAATATAAGAACAAGGATGGTGCTTGATTTAGGGCCATGGTGGACAGGAGGTTAAGGAGGCAGACACCAGAGGGATTGATAAGGCAGAATCTATAGGACCATGATTGAATGGATGTTGGGGGTGATAAGGCAAAAGAAAAAAAATATTGTCCTAGATCAGTATGATGCTCAGGTTTCTGTGCAACTAAGAGGTAGTGGTACAATTAAACATAGGGTGATCATATAATTCATCACCCAAGGCTGGACACTTTTGAGAGTGAATGGAGGAACCATTAATAATTACACTTGACAACAACAGGTACAACCCAGGAATCCAGGTCAATCTGGGACATGGGGACAGTCAAAACTGAAGCAAAATAGAAAACATTGGAAGGGGGATCAGGTTTGGGAGAAAGATGGTGAGTTTGTTTGGTCTCCCAACCACTGCCTAGGCTTCTATGCCCAGATTCCCCCAATCAGTAGTCCCTCAACTGGTCAAGTTGTTTCTCCTTTCATGCTCCTTCTTCCGGAGGAAGGTGTGCGTCCCCTTCCTAAATAGCCTCTTCTCAGCAAAGCAAAAAAAAAAGTTTACACGGACTTGTTTTAAACAGCAAGAAAAACCTCTATTTATAGCACTTGTTAGAGGAAGGAAGATCCACGAAGAGGCTATGCAATCAAAATGTTGAGAAACAGCACAGTATTTCCTGTCGCAGCGTGGTCTTCAGGACGCTCTACATTCTCTTTATTTAAAGATCACTAATCTCAATGTAGCCTGAATTCTCTCTAATAGCAGATTTGTTTCTCAAACAAACCAGTTCTTTGGCCTGTAGGAAAAAATAACTGATCTTATTTCTGGTTTTTGTTGGTTGGTTTTGTCTTGATTTGTATAAATAATATTGATACTATCCTTTGGGGAAATATACTGCATGGATCATAGTGATTTCAATCACATTTTGTGAGATTGTTGGTATTTTTTATTTTTAAATGTATATGTTTTGTTAATAGGTAAACTATGCAATTATGTTATTTTAAAGACTTTGTTAAATTTTAGAATAGTTCTAGATTTACAGAATTATTGCAAAAGTAGTGCACTGAGTTCACTTATACCCCATACCCAGATTCCTCTATTACTAACATCTTACATTAGTATGGTTCATTTGTCATAGTTATAGAGCCAATATTGATACATTATATTAAATTCCATACTCTCCTCAGATTTCATTTTATTCCTAATATCTTTTTTTTTATTTTCCTGTTCCAGGACCCCATATTACATTCAAAGTGGTATCTCCTTAGGCTTGGGTGTGACATTTCCTCAGACTTTCCATTTTCTTGATGACCTTGACAGTCATCAGATAGCTGTGAGGAGCACCGGGCAGGTATTCTGCTGTATGCTCCTTAATCCAGATGTGTCTGATGTTTTCCTCATGATTAGACTTAGAGTAATGTGTTTTGGGGAGGAAGACAATACGGTCCAAGTGCCATTCAAGGGCACATCATATCAAGGGCACATACTGTCAATTTGACTTATCACTGTTGCTGTTGACTTTGATCACGTGCTGAAATTGTACTTATTTTTGATTAGGTAATATATGGCCCTGATACAAAATTTGAAACATTCAAATTTAAAAGTCTCCTTCTCACCCTGCCCTCTGCCCCCCAAACGCACACGGGTTGCCTTACTGAAATAACCACTTCTAGCCCCTGAAACTGGTGAATATGTTACTTTACATGGCTAAAAGAAATTTTGCAGACATTGTTAAATGAAGGATTTTGAGATGGGGAAATAATCCTAGATTATCTGGATGCTTCTTGTACAGTTATTCCCAGGCATTTTGTTCTACTCAGCTGCTACAATTTCTTAAGTGCATCCAGAGCACTCTTCCAGAGCTGTTTCTGTTCACGGATAGCTGTCGCATTTTGATCTTTATGAGGGGATGGAGGCTGATATCTTCTATGTCACCATTTTTGTGACATCACTCCATAAAATCTGAAGTTTTTAGTATAACACACTGATTCAGTGCGTTTCTCATTATTTAAATGAATATTTCCTATTCAATGTCCTCATCGACTTTGTATTTTCATCTTCCTATATGTGTTGATGTTAGTAAATGTCAAGGGACTCTATAAATCTTGAGGAATTGCATTGCAGAAAGAATATTAGGAACCCTCTGGAGGGGGCGGAGCAAGATGGCGGAGGAGTAGGAGACCTGGATTTCGTCTCCTCTCAGGAATTCAGCTGGATAGGGATCAAACCATTCTGAACACCTACAAACTCAACAGGAGATCGAAGAAAAGAAGAGCAACAACTCTCTCATCAGAAAAGCGTCCACTTTCTGGAAGGTAGGACGTGCGGAGAAGTGAATCCGAGGCGATATTCGGGAGGATAGATGGCGGGGGAGGGGCCTCCGTCGGCCGCTTCTGGCAAGTGATAGAGCCGCGGAGCACAAAATCGGAACTTGTAGAAGTCTGCTCCGCCGAGGGACGTCACTCTGGTGGCTAAGCGGGGGGTGGAACCCTCTGGGACAGTGTGGCCTCAGGACCCTCGGGGTCACAGAAAGACCGGAGATGCCTGAGTGCGGCAGAGCTCCCAGGTAACGGAGCAGGGAAGCCGGCTGCAGAGGTGGAGCCCAAGCGCAGGCTCTCAGCTCGGGGTGGCCATAAACCGTGATCCGCGGCACAGTCGGGCCCCTGCTCCTCCAGCAGGGACCCAACAAGTGGCAGATCCGGGCAGACTCACCTTCCTCCCCCGGGAGGAGTGGCACGGGAGTGCACTGCAGGGATCTGCTGGGTTTGGAGACTCCACCCGGGGTCGGGTGCCAGAGATAGAAACGCGCGGTCACAGGCCGGGTGAGCACGGAGTGCGGCCGGAGACCGGGGAGATGGGAGCGACTGACGGCTTTTCTCTGGGGGCTCACTGAGGAGCAGGGCCCCGAGTTCTCGGCTCCTCCGGGGTGGAGATTGGGAGGCCACCATTTTCACTCTCCACCTCCAAAGCTGTACGGAAAGCTCGCAGGGAACAAAAGCCCCAGAGAGCAAACCCGAGCAGATGACTTAGCCGGGAGGGGGCAAGGGCAGGGCAATTCCACCTCCGGCAGAGACATTTGGAAACCACGGCAACAGGCCCCTCCCCAGAAGATCAGCGAGAACAGCCGGCCAAGACCAAGTTTACCGATCAATGAGGACGGCAGAACTCCAGCGCTAGGGGACTACTGCACATAGAATTCATGGCTTTTTTACCATGATTCTTTAGTCTTTTAAAGTTAATTTTTTTTTAACTGTCCTTTTTGTCTTTTTATTTCTTTTTGAATTTTTCTTTTTCCCTTTTTCAACCAACATCTTATCAATCTCTTTTTTTAAAAAAAAACATTTTTATTTTTCATTTTTAGAGTCATATTCTATCCCTTCATAGTAGTTACCCATATTTTTGGCTTAAATATATAAGTTGTTCTCTCTTTAAAATTTTGAGATAGTTTCTTCTAACAGATTAAAATATACCCTAAATCTCTAGTATATGGTGTTTTCTATTCCCCTGCCTGATCACATTCTCTCCCTTTTTTTTTCTTTTTTCTTTTTTGAAATCCGCTTCTTTCTTTTTTCAAACAACTTCTTATCAATTCCTTTTATAAAATTTTTTATAATTTCCATCTTTACAGTCATATTCCATCCCTTCATCATATCAACCCTTATTTTTGTACATATATAAGTTTTCCTTTCTTTAAAATTTTGGGAGTCACTTTCTTCTAAAAGACCAAAATACACCCCAAATCTAGTGTGTGGCACTGATCTATATACCAGCCTGATCATATTTGATCACATTCTGGTTTTTTTGTTGTTGTTGTTTTGTTTTGTTTTGTTTGTTTTTGTTTTTATCTTTATCTTTATCTTTTTCTTTTTTTTCTTTTTCTTTTTTCTCTCTTTCCCTTTCTTTTCCCACTACTTCAGATCTTTTCTGATTTGTTTAGAGTATATTTTCTGGGGACGTTGTTACTCTGCTAGCATTTTGTTCTCTCATTAATCTATTCTCCTCTGCACAAAATGACAAGACGGAAAAAATCACCTCAACAAAAAGAACAAGAGGTAGTACCGACTGCCAGGGACCTACTCAATACGGACATTAGTACGATGTCAGATCTAGAGTTCAGAATTATCACTTTAAAGATACTAGCTGGGCTTGAAAAAAATATGGAAGTTATTAGAGAAACCATTTCTGGAGAAGTAAAAGAACTAAAATCCAACCAAGTTGAAATCAAAAAGGCTATTAATGAGATGCAATCAAAAATGGGGGCGCTAACTGCTAGAATAAATGAGGCAGAAGAGAGAATCAGTAATATAGAAGATGAAATGATGGAAAATAAAGAAGCTGAGAAAAAGAGAGATAAACAACTACTGGATCACGAGGGCAGAATTCGAGAGATAAGCGATACCATAAGATGAAACAACATTAGAATAATTGGGATCCCAGAAGAAGAAGAAAGAGAGAGAGGGCCAGAAGGTATAATGGAGCAAATTATAGCAGAGAACTTCCCTAATTTGGGGAAGGAAACAGGCATCAAAATCCAGGAAGCACAGAGAACCCTTCTCAAAATCAATAAAAATAGGTCAACACCCCGACATCTAATAGTAAAACTTACGAGTCTCATAGACAAAGAGAAAATCCTGAAAGCAGCTCGGGAGAAGAGATATGTAACCTACAAGGGTAGAAACATTAGATTGGCAACAGACCTATCCACAGAGACCTGGCAGGCCAGAAAGGACTGGCAGGATATATTCAGAGCACTAAATGAGAAAAATATGCAGCCAAGAATACTCTATCCAGCTAGGCTGTCATTGAAAATTGAAGGAGAGATAAAAAGCTTCCAGGACAAACAAAAACTAAAGGAATTTGCAAACACAAAACCAGCCCTACAGGAAATCTTGAAAGGGGTCCTCTAAGCAAAGAGAGAGCCTAAAAGCAACATAGACCAGAAAGGAACACAGACAATATACGGTAACAGTCACCTTACAGGCAATACAATGGCACTAAATTCATATCTTTCAATAGTTACCCTGAATGTAAATGGGCTCAATGCCCCAATCAAAAGACACAGGCTAACAGACTGGATTAAAAAACAAGACCCATCAATATGCTGTCTGCAAGAGACTCATTTTAGACCCAAAGACACCCCCAGATTTAAAGTGAGGGGGTGAAAAACCATTTACCATGCTAATGGACACCAAAAGAAAGCTGGGGTGGCAATCCTTATATCAGACAAATTAGATTTTAAGCCAAAGACTGTAATAAGAGATGAGGAAGGACATTATATCCTACTTAAAGGATCTATCCAACAAGAAGATCTAACAATTGTAAATATCTATGCCCCTAACATGGGACCAGCCAATTATATAAGGCAAGTAATAACAAAAGCAAAGAAACACATCAACAACAATACAATAATAGTGGGGGACTTTAACACCCCCCTCACTGAAATGGACAGATCGTCTAAGCAAAAGATCAACAAGGAAATAAAGACTTTAAATGACACACTGGACCAAATGGACTTCACAGACATATTCAGAACATTCCACCCCAAAGCAACGGAATACACATTCTTCTCTAGTGCCCATGGAACATTCTCCAGAATCGATCACATCCTAGGTCATAAATCAGGTCTCAACCGGTACCAAAAGATTGGGATCATTCCCTGCCTATTTTCAGACCACAATGCTTTGAAACTAGAACTCAATCACAAGAGGAAAGTCGGAAAGAACTCAAATACATGGAGGCTAAAGAGCATCCTACTGAAGAATGAATGGGTCAACCAGGAAATTAAAGAAGAATTAAAAAAATACATGGAAACCAATGAAAATGAAAACACAACTATTCAAAATCTTTGGGATGCAGCAAAGGCAGTCCTAAGAGGAAAGTATGTAGCAATACAAGCCTTTCTCAAGAAACAAGAAAGGTCTCAAGTACACAACCTAACCCTACACCTAAAGGACCTGGAGAAAGAACAGCAAATAAAGCCTAAACCCAACAGGAGAAGAGAAATAATAGAGATCAGAGCAGAAATCAATGAAATAGAAACTAAAAGAACCGTAGAACAGATCAACGAAACTAGGAGCTGGTTCTTTGAAAGAATTAACAAGATTGATAAACCCCTGGCCAGACTTATCAAAAAGAAAAGAGAAATGACCCAAATCAACAAAATCATGAATGAAAGAGGAGAGATCACAACCAACACCAAAGAAATACAAACAATTATAAGAACATATTATGAGCAACTCTATGCCAGCAAATTAGATAACCTGGAAGAAATGGATGCATTCCTAGAGATGTATCAACTACCAAAACTGAACCAGGATGAAACAGAAAACCTGAACAGACCTATAACCACTAAGGAAATTGAAGCAGTCATCAAAAATCTCCCAAAAAACAAAAGCCCAGGGCCAGATGGCTTCCCAGGGGAATTCTACCAAACATTTCAAGAAGAATTAATACCTATTCTTCTGAAACTGTTCCAAAAAATAGAAATGGAAGGAAAACTTCCAAACTCATTTTATGAGGCCAGCATTACCTTGATCCCAAAACCAGACATAGACCCCATCAAAAAGGAGAATTACAGACCAATATTCTTGATGAACATGGATGCAAAAATTCTCACCCAAATACTAGCCAATAGGATCCAACAGTACATTAAAAGGATTATTCACCACGACCAAGTGGGATTTATCCCTGGGCTGCAAGGTTGGTTCAACATCCACAAATCAATCAATGTAATACAATACATTAACAAAAGAAAGAACAAGAACCATATGATCCTCTCAATAGATGCAGAAAAAGCTTTTGACAAAGTACAGCATCCTTTCTTGATCAAAACTCTTCAGAGCATAGGCATAGAGGGTACATACCTCAATATCATAAAAACCATCTATGAAAAACCTACAGCGAATATTCTCAATGGGGAAAAACTGAGAGCTTTCCCCCTAAAGTCAGGAACGCAGCAGGAATGTCCACTGTCACCACTGCTATTCAACATAGTATTAGAAGTCCTAGCCACAGCAATCAGACAACAAAAAGAAATCAAAGGCATCCAAATTGGCAAAGAAGAAGTCAAACTCTCACTCTTTGCAGTTGATATGATACTTTATGTGGAAAACCCAAAAGACTCCACCCCAAAACTGCTAGAACTCATACAGGAATTCAGTCAAGTGGCAGGATAGAAAATCAATGCACAGAAATCAGTGGCATTCCTATACACCAACAACAAGACAGAAGAAAGAGAAATTAAGGAGTCGATCCCATTTACAATTGCACCCAAAACCATAAGATACCTAGGAATAAATCTAACCAAAGAGAAAAAGGATCTGTACTCCGAAAACTATAAAATACTCACGATAGTAATTGAGGAAGACACAAAGAAATGGAAAAACGTTCCACGCTCATGGATTGGAAGAACAAATATTGTGAAGATGTCAATGCTACCTAGAGCAATCTACACATTCAAAGCAATCCCCATGAAAATACCATCCACTTTTTTCAAAGAAATGGAACAAAGAATCCTAAAATTCATATGGAACCAGAAAAGACCCCGCATAGCCAGAGGAACATTGAAAAAGAAAAGCAAAGCCAGTGGCATCACAATTCTGGACTTCAAGCTCTATTACAAAGCTGTCATCATCAAGACAGCATGGTACTGGCACAAAAACAGACACCTCTATCAATGGAACAGAATAGAGAGCCCAGAAATGGACCCTCAACTCTATGGTCAACTCATCTTTGACAAAGGAGGAAAGAATGTCCAATGGAACAAAGACAGTCTCTTCAACAAATGGTGTTGGGAAAATTGGATAGCCACATGCAGAAGAATGAAACTGGACCATTTCCTTACACCACACACAAAAATAGACTCCAAATGGTTGAAAGACCTCAATGTGAGACAGGAGTCCATCCAAATCCTAAAGGAGAACACAGGCAGCAACCTCTTTGACCTCAGCCGCAGCAACTTCTTCCTAGAAACATCGCCAAAGGCAAGGGAAGCAAGGGCAAGAATGAACTATTGGGACTTCATCAAGATAAAAAGCTTTTACAAAGCAAAGGAAACAGTCAACAAAACCAAAAGACAACCAACAGAATGGGAGAAGATATTTGCAAATGACATATCAGATAAAGGGCTAGTATCCAAAATCTCTAAAGAACTCATCAAACTCAACACCCAAAGAACAAAGAATCCAATCAAAAAATGGGCAGAACACATGAACAGACATTTTTCCAAAGAAGACATCCAAATGGCCAACAGACACATGAAAAAGTGCTCAATATCGCTCAGCATCAGGGAAATCCAAATCAAAACCTCAATGAGATACCACCTCACACCAGTCAGAATGGCTAAAAATAACAAGTCAGGAAATGACAGATGTTGGCAGGGATGCGGAGAAAGGGGAACCCTCCTACACTGTTGGTGGGAATGCAAGCTGGTGCAGCCACTCTGGAAAACAGTATGGAGGTTCCTCAAAAAGTTGAAAATAGAGCTACCTTATGATCCAGCAATTGCACTACTGGGTATTTACCCCAAAGATACAAAAGTAGGGATCCGAAGGGGTACGTGCACCCCGATGTTTATAGCAGCAATGTCCACAATAGCCAAACTGTGGAAAGAGCCAAGATGTCCATCGACAGATGAATGGATAAAGAAGAGGTGGTATATATATACAATGGAATATTATGCAGCCATCAAAAGGAATGAAATCTTGCCATTTGCAACGACGTGGCTGGAACTGGAGGGTATTATGTTGAGTGAAATAAGTCAAACAGAGAAAGACATATATCATATGATCTCACTAATATGAGGAATTCTTAATTGCAGGAAACAAACTGAGGGTTGCTGGAGTGGGGGGTGGGGTGGGAGGGATGGGGTGACTGGGTGATAGACACTGGGGAGGGTATGTGCTCTGGTAAGCGCTGTGAATTGTGCAAGACTGTTGAATCTCAGATCTGTACCTCTGAAACAAATAATGCAATATATGTTAAGAAAAAAAAAAGAAGAAGGTAGCGGGAGGGGAAGAATGAAGCGGGGGAAATCGGAGGGGTAGACAAACCATGAGAGACGATGGACTCTGAAAAACAAACTGAGGGTTCTAGAGGGGAGGAGGGTGGGAGGATGGGTTAGCCTGGTGGTGGATATTGAGGCGGGCACATTCTGCATGTTGCACTGGGTGTTATGCACAAACAATGAATCATGGAACACTTCATCTAAAACTAATGATGTAATGTATGGGGATTAACATAAGAATAAAAAAAAAAAAAAGAACCCTCTGAATTACTTCCAGCCCTGCTTATTTCCTACAATTTTGGTTATTATGACTTAATGAGATGCAGTGGCACATTTATTTACCATTTGGGTTTATGCATTTATGCAAGTGCATTAAAATTTTACAAAGGGTTTTTTTTTTTCCTTACAAGTTGATTAGGCCTTATAATTTTAAAGAAAAAATATCAGGGAGTCATTTCCTCTTGCATTTGGTCCTTTAACTTTCAACTTTCCTAAACAGTACATGTATCTAAACCCAGAGCATGCACCTTGAAATATTCCCACTCTGGGGAAACCCACCGGCAGATCATAATTACCTTCAAAACTTGGAATAAAGCAACTTTTAGTCTTCCTCTTTCCATAAAAACGTAAATGGAAGTACAAATCAAATGATGAACTATTGATCCCATATAATGTCAGATGGAGGAAAGGTGGTTGGGGACCATATAACATTACCTGCCTATATTTACAAAAATCTTTTCACAGGCCAATTCCAGGTACATTATAAATCACCTAATTTAAGCCTAGGATAATCCTGGGGTATAGATATTAGCTTAATTTCACACACACAAAAATTTCACAAATGATAATTCAGAGTCTTAGAAAGGTTAGTAAGGGTCATGCAACTATTAAGTGACAAAACCAGATCTATGAACTCACTTCTTCTAGACTTAGTCTGAAGCACATGCCTCAACCAGCATGCCATGCTACTTTGGTAAAAAACTTCCGGTTCACTGGATATGTGGCCTTGAAGCAAAAAAAAAAAAAAAAAAAAAAGTGAGGCATTTCTTTAAAAATGCAGTAAGGTAAGTAAGGTAACCTTACTGTTACTATTTTTACCCTTGACCTCATCACCATTGTCATCATCAAATATAATTGAAGGCTGCAGCTCTCTGTGTTCTTCTATCTCTTTCAGAATGTACAGTTCTAATGAGCTCACACTAACCAGATGTTTCAATACCAGCTTATTAGTTGGTTTTTGGTAGGATATAACTTAGTCATTAACTGCTATGAAAATATTACTTATAAATTCAGTTGTTATTCTCTTAATGAATAAGCACTTTGGGAGGCCATGGTAGTTTTAGGGAGACTTTGATCTACTTAGAGATGGTACTTTAATTCTTCTTAAATAATAGAATAAAATATATTTTCATGGGCTCATCTCTGAGTTCCTAGGTACCCTCAGTGTTTCTGGTATTTATTCCATAACTAGAAACTTTATCTAGGCTTCAGAAGACTGCAATATGAATTCATATTCATGACCTTCTCTTCCGCTTAGCTCTTTACTCAATGTCTGAAGTAAACAGAAAAGCCCAGCCTATTGTAAGAACTTTAAGAAGATGTCAAATATTTCCAGTTTCTGTGGTATTCAGGGAGAAGGCGTCCACATAGGGAGGAAGTGTTAACTATACCAAGAGAGGAGCCAGGGCCTGGTAGCTTTCTGGCTGAACGTGGGATGAAGACCTTGAATCCCATGGTGTCAGATGATCCCAGTCAGCTGATCATGGGGGATCCCATGATCGCCTCCTCAGAACCACTCCCTCAGGTTTGATGATTGGCTAGAACAGCTCATAGAACTCAGGATAGCACTGTACTTACTATTAGTGGTTTATTATAAAAGATACAACTCAGGAACAGCCATGTGGAAGAGATACATAGGGCAAAATATGGGAGAAAGGGCATGGAGCTACCATGCCCTTTCCAAGCACACTACCCTCCCAGCACTTCAATGTGGTCACCAACTTGGAAGCTCTCCAAACCCTATCTATTAGTGATATTTATGAAAGTCTTATTATATAGGTATGATTGATTAAATCAATGGCCATTGATAATTAACTCAATCTCTAGCTCCTCTCCCCTCCTGTGAGGCTGGGGATGGGGCTGAAATTTCTAACCCTCTAATCATGCCTTGGTCTTTCTGGTGACCAGCCCCAATCCTGAAGCTATCTAGGGGACCCTAGTCACCAATTATTTTAGTAGCTTACCAAAAACACTCTCATCACCCTGGAGATTCTAACAGTGTGCCAGGAACTGGAGACAAAGACCAAATACTTACTTTTTATTAGATCACAATTGCCATACATACCTACGGAAAAGCCTGAGAACAAAGAACTCTCTCTTTGAGGTTCCTTAGGGAGTGCCAAATTTATTAAACTTTTCTCTTCTGAGAAGAAACTCTTCTGATGTCTTTCATCACCACCAGAGATTTCTGTATGTATGTGCTAGCTTGAGCAGCCAGCTGTGGTTCTAAAAGGTTACTGGATTCACAGATTAGGTTCTCTGGAAGCAGATGCTGAGACAGAGTTTGGGGTGCAAGATGTTTAATTGGGGATCAACACCTATGTAATGAAGGAGGCGGGTAGCAGGTTAGAAGTTAAACTGTGATCCGGAATTGATAAAGCCTTGACCAGCCCTTCTGGAAGCTCTGGATTAAATATTGGCCACTAGGGGTACATTCCATTGGGTCAGAATTAACAGGACTTTATTGCTTCACCTTAATTAGTCACCACATGCAGTCTTCCCTGGGAAATGTGTGACTTTGAGGGAGTCAAGTTTCTGTACTTGAGGCAAACCCTAAAGGCATAGTTCAAAGGCCTGAGAGTCCAGGCATGAAGATTTGGGAGCAGGGAGTGCTGAGGGCAAAAAATTGATGTCACAGCTCAATCAGTCAGGCAGAGAGCAAATTCAACCTTCATTTGTCTTTCTGTTGTATTCAAGGGACTGTATCTGGGGGATGAATTTGTTATACTCAAGGGATTGGATGATGTCCATCCACACTGGGGATGGCCCTCTGCTTTACTCAGTGTACAAATTCAAATGCTAATCTTTTCCAGAAACACCCTCCCAGACACGTGCAGAAATAATGTTTAACCCTTGACCCAGTGAAGCTGACACATAAAATTAACCATCACAGTACCTCTCCCATGGTTCATGCTCTCTGATGGGCATTAACCTGTAAAACAAAAATCTTTATACTTCTTTCTCACTCTCGTTTGTCCATCTACCCCAGACCTCCTTGCCTTCAAACTTTCAACTGTTTTCTTCCTCCTGGCCAGCTCTAAAACGAATTGCATCTATCGGAGTGTCCTGTGAAGGGCTCAGATGACCTAGCTTTTATAGTTTTGCCTCAGTTGACAGAAGCAGGCTGATGCAGTAAGTGTGTTACCATGGTCTAGGTAGCTCTCCACAGCTGAGGTTCACTGAAAGTACTGACAGAGGCTGTCCACTGATTGCATCCCCCCTCCCCCCGTTGGACAGCAAGTCCTTCCTTGAAGGGGGACTTGGGTGATACATCTCCTAAGTCATCTAATACATAACTGGACCAAATGGTGACTCACACTAAATGGCATGGAAAGGCCCAGAGTCTTTTGGTATTTTGTAAAGAAAAGAAATCAGTCACCTTCGAGATGTGAATGCTGCCATATACCTCTTGCCTAACTTATGTCATGATCTTCATGAGGAGAGCCCAGAAGAATTTCCCTTTACCCTTCTTATGAGAAATAAATTGGTGAGAGAGGCACCAAAATCTTTTATAAAGCTTCATACTGGTAGAAGAGAAACAGGCAGCCCCAAGTGGAGTCATTTGCCCCCATGACAGCAAACAAAGACTTAAATGCAATTTCAATCTCTCCCAGAAATGTGACCTTTAAACAGTCAATCTGAATTATCCTGATCGGGTTAGGAGGGAAGATGGCAGAAGAGTAGGGGACCCTCGTTTCATCTGGTTCCTTGAATTCAGCTAGATATCTATCAAATCATTCTGAACACTTGTGAATTCGACCTGAGAAAAGAATGGCTGCAATTTTACAAACAGAAAGTCGACCACTTTCTGCAAGCAGCTTGAAAAGCCTTTAGGGAACAAAAGCCACCTAGAGCAACCCGAAGTAGCCTACCCTGAGCCCACCCCCCCAGCAAGGGGTGGTGCAACTCCACCCAGGCAAAGACACCTGAGATTCAATGCAGCAGGCCCCTCCCCCAGAAGACCAGCAGGAATATCAGTCAAATACCAGGTTTATGGATCACTCAGAACTGAAAAAGTCCTGAGCTAGGGGAAAATAATATATAGAATTCAAGGGTTTTTTTCTAATGACTCTTTAGCCTTTCAGTTAAAATTTTCTTTTTCTTTTTCCTTTTTTTTCCCTTTTCAACTAGTTTCTCATTTTATCAACTCTTTGTTTTTAAGTCTTCTTTTAATTTTCATTTTTACATTTACATTTTATAGAATATATTCTTCATTTTTGGCTTCCTTTCACTGTATTCAATTATATATATATATACATATATACATATATATATGTATATTTTCTTTCTTTACAGTTTTGGGATTTAGGGTCTTCTAACAAACAGACCAAAATACACCCAGGACCAAGTGGATCACTCTGTTTTGTCCACCTGGGAGATTATATTCTCTCTTTTTATCCCTTTTATTTTTCTTTTCTTTTTTGGTTTCTGACCTCTTCAGATGTGTCTAGTGTGTATTTCGCTGGGGTCGTGGTTGATATTTTTTATTTTGTTCTCTCATTCATCTATTCTTCTCTGGACAAAATGACTAGAAGGAGGAATTCACCACAAAAGAAAGAACCAGAGGTAACACTCTCTGCCATAGATCTAATCGATATGAATGTAAGTAAAATGTCAGAAATTAAATTCCGAATAACAATTACTAAGTTACTAGCTGGACTTGAAAAGAAGCATAAAAGACCTTAGAGAATCTCTTAGTGCAGGAATAAAATCTGATTAGGCTGAAATTAAAAATGCTTTAACTGAGATGCAGTCTAAAATGGATGCTCTCATAGCTAGGGTAAATGAGGCAGAAGAGAGAGTCAGGGACATAGAAGACAAGACGATGGAAAGGAAGGAAGCTGAGGAAAAAAGAGAAAAACAACTAATGGACCATGAGGGGAGGCTTCGAGAAATCAGCAATACCATGAAGCGAAACAATATTAGAATTATTGGGGTCCCAGAGGAAGAAGAAAGAGAGAGACCAGGGCAGAAGTTATATTTGAACAAATCATACTGAGAACTTCCCTAATCTGGGGAAGGAAACAGGCATTCAAGTCCAAGAGGTAGAGAGAACCCCCCTCAAAATCCATTAATTTTCCTGATCAGCACTAGTGAGGTCAGCTGCATAACAAGACCCCTGCCCTTCCCTTCCCCCTAAAAGAAGATGTTCTGACTTAAAACAATCCTTTCTTTTGTCGATAACTTTTTTGTCCCATCCTCCTTCTGCCTATAAAAACCTTCCATTTTGTAAAACTCCTCAGAGCACCTGTGTATTTACTAGAAGGGATGCTGCCCGATTCATGAAGTGTTGAATAAAGCCAATTAGATCTTCAAATTTTACTCAGTTGAGATTTTGTTGTTAGCACTAGGCAATCTCCTTAGCACTGCTAGCAAGAGGGACTGCCTGTGAAAGGAGTTCCATGATTGCAATGTGGATGGAAGGAGCCAAGGTGCTGGGTCCAGATGACATGAGTAAACTATCAGAAACAGAGCAGGATGGATATGATAATAAGCAGCAGGACCCCTGTGGGAATCATGACCAGATGTGGCCTGACATACAGAGGTTTCTGGCTGTGGTTCATTAGTCATGGAGTTCCGGAGAGCAAAATCAACACATGCCTTACTTAGAAGCTAACTGATTTGTATAACTGGATCTTGTCAACAGAGGCCAAACTTGAGCAGACACAAGAGGGGTGGGAACTTCGTCCCCAAATCTGAGTTATTTTGTAGATCCAGAGTCCCATGAATGAAGGAATAACCTGGCATTGCTAAGGAAACACACAAATATATTGTGAGCTTTCTCCTGAGAGCCTTCCCCAAAGAACGCTTAGAGCTATTTATTGGGGTAACAATGCACTGGGAAAAGGTGACAATCAGAAATTTCAAGCACAAATGGATATGCTTTGAATATCTTATAATGTTGCAGCTGGCATGCAACTAATTCTGGTTTCTGGGGACCTAGAACACAATTATACTTTACTAGTTATTGGAGCTTATAAGGGTCAGGTGATAAACATAGCTCTGACCAACATCTATATCCTGATAAGTCCAATTGGACTCTGAATGCATGGTGTGTGTGTGTGTGTGTGTGTGCAGAGCACACTCCACTTTTATTATAAATTCGTACACATTTGGGGTTCTATTTTTGGCTCTCTATTATCCTAAATTTGATCTATTTTGACATGATTATTATACTGCCCCATCCACTCTAACTTATCAAATTTAATATCTACTATGACTAGCTCTTCTGCTTCCATTCTCATTTCAGTTTTGTCCTCCATCCCCACCCAGCTATATGCTCACATCTTAAAATCAGTTTGCAAAATTTTAAAAAAAGTCACATTGTCATTTTGATTAGGATGAAATTGTATTTATAGATTAATTTAAGAACATTGACAGCGTTACAATATGACAGCATCTTCCTAACCAAGGACAAGATTTGTTTTTCCATTTATTTAAGTATGGTTTATGTCTCTCACTAGAGTTTTAAAGTTTTCTCTGAAATAATCCTGCACGTTTCTTGTAAAGTTAATTTCTGGTTGTTTTGTCTTCTTACTGCTATTGTAAATGGTATGTCATTATATTTTCTGATTATTGTTTGTAGGTAAGGCATCTATTTATGTATATTAACTTTATAATTAGACACATACCGAAATGATTTCTAATGACTTTTCTGTTGATTATTTTGAGTTTTTTCAGCTGCAACATTATACGATATTCAAATAATGCTAATGCTGATACTGTCTCATCCTTTCCAATATTTATTCTTTTTATTTCATTGACTTATATAATTACATTGTCTGGTTATTTTGAGGCAATGTTAAATGACAGTGGTGCTAGAGACCTCACTAATAACAACACCATTTTTTTCAGGAGTATGTCTTTTGCAAGGCAATATTCTTTTTTAAAAGGATTTTATTTATTTGAGAGAGAAAGAGCACACTTGCATGCACATGAGCAGGGCTGGGGGGCAGAGGGGCAGAGGGAGAGGGAGAAGCAGACTCCCTGCTGAGCAGGGAGCTCAACTTGGGGCTCCATCCCAGGACCTGAGATCATGACCTGAACCGAAGGCAGAGGCTTAACCGGCTGAGCCATCCAGGTGCCCCTCTTTTTTTTTTTTTTTTTTTTAAGATTTATTTATTTATTTGAGAGAAAGAGCTGGGTGGGGAGGGGCAGAAGGAGATGGAGAGAGAAACTTAAGCAGACTCCATGCTTGAGCGTGGAGCCCCATGTGGGGCTTGATCTCACCACCCTAAGATCACGACCCTGAGATCACAACCTGAGCCGAAACCAAGAGTCAGATGCTTAACCAACTGCACCACCCAGGTGCCCCTGCAAGAAACTATCCTAAGTGCTTTACTGGATTAGTTTAGTCAATCCTCAGAGCAATCTTCTAAGAATTCTAATGAGACGATCTGATTTCAGAGATCCTCCTTTTTGGCACAAACAATATTCCTTCTCTTAATAATTACTTAAATCAGTGCATCTAATGTAGAGCCTTAAAGTGCAATCCATAGACCATCTATATCAGTATCACCTGGAGTTGTAAAAAATGCAGATTCCTGGGTGCCTCCTCTGTATGGAGTACCCTCAAATACTGGGAATGTGGCCTAAAATCCTTCTTTCATTAAGTGTTTCATCTGATTCTTATAAATATTAAGTTTTGAGAGCCATTATTCTAGTATTTCTCTTCTACCACAAATGGGGGTGGTGTTCTGATTTGCATTAGATAGTTTTTTTAAATTATCATTTCTCTAGCAAAGTAGCCATTGATTCCAATTTTATTAAGAGCTTATATAAAAATGTTTTCTAAATTTTATTAAGTGCCTGATTTTGTTATTTGTTTTTGCTTCTTTGACTTATTAGTATAGTAAATTATGTATATAAATTCCCTAAATTAGTATAGTAAATTATGTATATAAATTTCCTAACATTGAAGCTTCCCATGGATGTTTGGAGGTAACATGCATGTTCTTAACAGTATTATCCTTCTAAAGTGCTACGGGATTCTTTCTGCCAATATTTTCTTTCGGGATTTTTTCTTTGTCTTTGGTTTTCTCTAATTTGAATGTGAAATGGCTTGTTATAGTTTTTTTTTTAAATTTATTGGCTTATTTGTTATGTATTTTTCCTGACTGATCTGAGCTTCCTGGATCTGTGGTTTAGTGCCTATAATTAATTTTGCAAAATGTTCATCCAGTTTTACTTCAAATATTTTTTTCTGTCCTATTCTCTTTATTCCCCTTCTGGTGTTCCATTTATACATATTTTACACCTTTTGGGATGATCCCACAGTTCTTAGATGTTCTGTTCTGTTTTTCCATTATTTTTTTCTGCTTTGCATTATGGTTTGGGAAGTTTCTATTGACCTATCTTTAAACTCACCGCTTCTTCCCTTGGCCATGTCAAGTCTATTGATGAGCCAATCAGAGGCATTTCTTATTCTTACTACAGTTTTTTTTATTATTATTTCTAGCATTTCCTTTTGATTCTTAGAGTTTCCATTTCTCTGCTTGCCTTACTCATCTGTTCTTGCACGTTGTCCTCCTTTTTCATTAGAGGCCTTAATATATTAATTATAGTTACTGAAAATTCGCCATCTGATAATAACAAAATTCATGCCATATCTGGCTCTGATGGTTGTTTTGTTCCTTCAGACTGTGTTTTTATGATTATTTTTTTCCTTTTAGGCATGCGTTGCAAGTTTCAGTTAAGTGTGAACATGATACATTGGGCAATAAAGATTGAAATAAATGGGCCTTTAGTGTGAACTTTTAGATGTGTCTAGCTAGGAGTTTGCCTCTGTTTAGTGTCTGCTATCACGATGATTGGCAGAAACTTCAGTGTCCTCCAGTGTGCTTATTTTGATCTCCCCTCTTGACTTCGGGCTTCCCTAACTACTCCTTCTCAGAGAGAGTCTGTGTCTTGCAGCTCTTTCAGCTGCCATCTACTGCTGTTATACTGGAGCCCCCAGAGACGAATGGCCTGTGTCTCTGGGCTGTGACCTTTACAAGTATTTCTCCAGGTGAATAGGTTCTTTGTCTCCCTGTTTTCTTCTCCATTCCCTGGCTGCAGCATTCCCAGGTATTTCCTTGAAATTCTGACCCCTCTTATGGTGTTTCTTTGTTCCCTTCAGTGAGGTAGGAAGATTGGAAGAAGCTGGCCTGGGAGGAATTATCTTCTCCCTCTAGGATGAAGCTCTGGTGAAGTGATCTCTCCAGGAGAGGTGTCTTTTGTTATGGAAAAGACTATGGGCATATTTCACAGTGATTACTCTTCCTCCCTCCAAGCCAGAGCCAAGAGGGGCTCTTTCTCAGATCCTTATCATGAGAAATTGGTGGAGTTCCTGTAGCAAAAGCCCATGAAGCATGAGGGTACTGCCTAAGATGGTGGCCCCCAGAAATTTCTCACTCTCATTCTAGTCCTCGCTCAGTTTCCAGCAATTCTTCAAAACTATCATTTAAATGTGTTTACAGCTTATGGATTTCAGTGGCTTTTTCTGCAGGCAAGGAAATCTTGGGTCCTGTCTCTCTCTGGATATTCCTGTCTTTCTAAACGTCACAGTGACATCTTGTCTTGAGACCTCAATTCTCTGATTTTTCTCTGAAAGTCATTGATTTTACGTTTATCCAGCTTTTTCTCACTCTAAGAACAGGAGTGACAACTTTCAAACACTTTACATGTCAGAACTGAAACTGGAAGTCCTGGTACATTCACTTTTTCTGCTCCCGACATTTTCCCAAGTAATGCCTGCTTTTTCTTAAAGGAACTGTTTCTTTTAGAACTGCTCAGTTGTAATCTTCATAGGAAATTTGATTTTATCTCCTGGATAAGTCATTTAGGCTTCCTTTATTTTCTTTTAGTCTTCGTGGTTGCTATAAATATAAATTGAGCAGGCCAATTATAAAAACAGCTTGCTTTATATGCTAATTAACCCACATTTTGAAAAATGAAGTCATTTGCAAATATAAATTTACACTCTAGCCACCCTGATTTAAGAACATCATCACATTCACCTATACATTGAACTCAATGGAAAGAGGTCAGTTGTGCTGAGCATTCATATCCTAGGTTATTCTCACTGCCCAGAACCACAAGGCAAGAATTCTCTCTACCTGCACCCTAAAACTCTAATCTCCTCTTTGTCTACTTTCTAGTATAGTTTCATTAAAAAACTACTTTCGATGAAAAATTATATTAATCCTAAGACTTTATTACTATGCTAAATCAATTGAAATATCATTCAAGTTAATAACAACCAAGTGCACTGAAAAATTAGCAAAATGAAGCATTAATCGAGTTGCTTAGATTTTCATAGTAATTTTTTGCTTAATAAATCTTAACTTTGGTGATCTTTGCACATTTTATCCTCTATAAAATGCTACCATACAATTACCTAGAATTGGCTCCTGACACATCACCACCTAAATGTTGGGAAACAAGACACTATGGTTATTCCTGGCATGTGCATTGGAGTCATCCAGACCAGAGTTGAAACACAGCTCTAACATATGGTAAATAAAGACAAGTACTTTTAATCTGTATGCCTCATTTTCTTCTCACATATTAGGTAAGAATTGTAGTAGATATCTTTAGGATTGTCATGAATTAAAATTTAACATTTAAGGTGCCAAGTATACAATAGATTATCAATAAATGGTATGGTAGGCAGGATTTCTAAAATGGCCCTCCACCCTAATGTAATCTGTGCATATGATGAGGTTTTACTGTATTGTGTTATATGGCACAGTTGACTTTCAAATAGGGATATCACCTCAGTGGATCTGATCTAATAACATGGATGCTTAAAAGTGAGTGTTTTTCTCTGAATGGTGATAAAAGGGGAAGTTAGAAAGATTCAAAGCACAACGGGGTTCAATGCACAGTTGCTGACCTGAAGATAAAAGAAGCCAACACTGTGAATGTACTAAATGCCACTGAATTGTACTCTCTAAAATGGTTAAAATGGTGAATTTTATGTTATATGTATTTTATTGCAATAAAAACGTAGAAGAGAAAATAACTAGACATGAAACAAGGTAAGAAAATGTGACCCATTATGGGGGGGAGCAGTCAATTGAAACATTTCCCATGGTAGCTTGTAAGATGGATACTTTAAAACACCAATTATAAGGACACAAAGAAATGGAAACACATTCCATGCTCATGAATCAGAAGAACAATTATTGTTAAACTGTCTATACTACCCAAAGAAATCTACAGATTTAATGCAATCCCCACCAAAAGACCAACAGCAGTTTTCACAGAACTAGAACAAACAATCCTAAAACCTGTATGGAACCACAAAAGACCCCAAATAACCAAAGCAACCTTGAAAAAGAAAAGCAAAGCTGGAAGCATCACAGTTCTGGACTTCAAATTATACTACAAATCTATAGTGGTCAAAACAGTATGGTACTGCAAAAAAGACACATATATCAATGGAACAGAATAAAAAACCCAGAGAAAAACATTACTATATAGTCAATTAATCTATAATGCAGGAAAGAATATCTGATGGGAAAAAGTCTCTTCAACAAATGGTGTGGGGATAACTGGACAGCAACAGGCAAAAGAATGAAACTGGACCACTTACTTACACTGTACACAAAAATAAAATCAAAATGGATGAAAGACCTAAATGTGAGACCTGAAACCATTAAAATCCTAGAGGAGAGCCCAGGCAGTATCCTCTTTGGCATCAGCTATAGCAACTTCTTAGTAGATATGTCTCCTGAAGCAAGGGAAACAGTAAAAATAAACTATTTGGACTACATCAAAATAAAAAGCTTCTGCACAGCAAAGGAAACAACCAACAAAACTAAAAGGTAACTTACAGAACGGGAGAAGATATTTGCAGATGACATATCTGATAAAGGGTTAGTATCCAAAAGATATAAAGAACTTATAAAACCCAACACCCCAAAAAACAAATAATCCAATTAAAGAATGGGCAGAAGACATGAATAGACATTTTTCCAAAGAAGACATGACATCCAGATGGCCAACAGACACATAAAAGTATGGTCAACATCTCTGATCATCAGGGAGATGCAAATCAAAACCACAGTGACTTACCACCTCACACCTGTCAGAATGGCTGAAATCAACAACACAAGAAACAACAGGTGTTGGTGAGGATGTGGAGAAAAAGGAACCTTCTTGCACTGTTGGTGGGAATGCGAACTGGTGCAGCCACTGTGGAAAACAGTATGGAGGGTCCTCAAAAAGTTAAAAATAGAGCTACCCTACAATCCAGCAATCGTACTACTGGGTATTTACCCAAAAAATACAAAAACACTAATTCAAAGGGATACATGCAACCTTATGTTTATGGCAGCATTGTTTACACTAGCCAAGATATGGAAGCAGCCCAAGTGTCCCATCAATAGATGAATGGATAAAGAAGACATGATACACACACACACACACACACCTACACACACACACAAAATGGAATATTACTCAGCCATCAAAAAGAATGAAATCTTGCCATTTGCAATGACATGGATGGAACTAGAGAGTATAATGCTAAGTGAAATAAGTAAGTCAGAGAAAGGTAAATACCATATGATTTCACTCATATGTGGAATTTAAGGAAAACAAATGACTATAGGGGGGAAAAAAAGAGAGAGAGGCAAAGCGAGAAACAGACTCTTAACTATAGAGAACAAACTGATGGTTACCAGAGGGGAGGCAGGTGTGGGGATGGATGAAATAGATGATGGGGATTAAGGAGTGCACTCGTGGTGAGCACCGGATGATGTATGTAAGTGTTGAATCACTATATTGTACACCTGAAACTAATACTACACTGTATGCTAACTATACTGGAATGTAAATAAAAACTTTAAGAAAAATAAAACACCTATTATAAATATGCCCAAGTGCTTAAAGAAAAAGATGGGCATAATGAGAAAATGCATGGGGAATCTCAGTAGGGAAATGAGAACTATAAAAAAAAAAGAATAAATGGAAATTCAAGAACTGAAAAGTTGAATATGTGAAATAAAAATAAAGCACTGCATAGGCTTAATAGCAGAATGAAGATGGCAGAAGAAAGGGTCTGTGGAAAGGAAGAGAAATCAATAAAAATTTAAAAATCTAAAGAACAGAGAAAAAATTGAAAAACAAAACAAAGAGAAAACTTCAGTGATTTGTGAGATAATAATCATCTAGCATATGTATAGGGAGAGAGAGGGGAGAGAGAGAATAGATCAGGGAAAAAATGTCTGAAAAAATTAATGGCTGAAACTTTCCCATATTGGTTGATAAACATCAAACTACATATGTAAGAAATTCAGTGAATACAAGCTGGATAAATACAAAAAAAAACTATACTTAGGCACATCTTTGTTAAACTGTGTAACATGAATGATAAGTAGAAAATTTTCAAAGCAGCCAGAGAAAAGTGGCAAACTACATACAAGGGAACAATAGTGTGAATATCAGCTGCATTTTCATCAGAAATAATGGAGGCCCTAAGAAAATTGAAAATGTTTAAAGTGCCAAGAGAAAAAAAATCCAACCCACAATTCTATATCCAGTGAAAATAGCTTTGGAAAATGAGGGTCAAGAATACATTTTAAGAAAACTAAAATTTGAAAGAATTTATCACGAGAAGACCTGTACTACAAGAAATATTGAAGAATCTTCTTCAGACACAAGGGAAATGGGATCAGATTGGAATAGCACTGGGTCTAGTTAAATATATAGATGCATATAAACATAGGAACATAGGAATACACACACACACACACACACATAGGAAAATGGAAAACAAATAGCAAATTGGTAGATTGAATGTCAACTGTACCAGACAGAGCATAGGGTAGCTCCTTATGATTTTCACCTACTGATGGCCATGCCCTTTATAATCCCCTCCACTTGACTGTGGGTGGGACTTATGAATTGATTCTAACCAATACAATCTGGTAAAGGTGATGGAATATCAATCTCATGATTATATTATAGAAGAGTCCATCTTAGCAGCCTGGAGCAAGAGCTTCTCCTTGCTAACTTGATAGAGAAGCCTCCAGGTACAGCAACCAAAAATGTCTCTAGACATTGTCAAATTTCCCTCAGGGGCAAAGTCAATGCCCAGTTGAAAACCACTGGGTGTTATATGCAACTGACTAATTATTGAACACTACATCTGAAATTAATGATGTACTATATGTTGGCTAATTGAATTTAAATTAAAAAAGAAAGAAAAATAAAACCACTGCATTAAATGCTTACACTAGAATAGGAAGAGATTTTAAATCATTGATTTAAACTTTCACATCAAGACAGTAGAGAAAGAAAAGCAAGTCAAAACCAAAGTATATAAAAAGAAGTAAATTACTAAGCATAAATCAAAGAAATAGCAAACTAAAAGTAGATAAAATAAATGCACGCTTGGTTCTTTGAAAAAAATTAACAAAATACTTAACCCCCTAGCAATATTGGACAACAATGGTAAAGAGAAAACACTAATTACAAATATCAGGAATGAAGGAGGGAGCATCACTATCAATTCTATATACATTAAACTGATGGTAAGGGGATTTTATGCACAACTTTACACCAATAAATTTAGCAATTATGTGAAATGAACAAAGTCCTTGGAAAACACAATTTACCAGAACTGACTCAAGATGAAAGAGAAATTCCAATAATGCTGTATCTTATAGAGAGATTGAATTCATTATTAAAAATCTTCTCAGAAAAAACAACTCCAAGTCCAGATGGTTTTAATGGTGAATATTATGAGACACAGAATATAGAAGTAATACCAGTCTTACACAAAATATTTCTGAAGATAGAATAGTTAATACATCTTATTTTATGAGGACAACATAATCCTGGTACCCAAATCTGATAGACATGTCAGGAAAAGAAAATTACAGACCACTATCTCTCATGAACATAGAGGTGAAAATCCTTAATAAAATGCTATCAAACTTAAAATGATAATTTTTCATGTCCCAGTGAGATTTGTCCCATGAATACAATTTTGATTAAACATTGGAAGAGCAATCATTGTAATTGCCCACATTAACAGAACAAAGGAGAAAAACCATATTATCTCAAAAGATGGAGAAAAAAATTTGAAAAAATTCAACAACAAGCTGCAATAAAAACTCAAACTATGAACATAAAGGGACTTCTTTTTCCTGATAAAAGGCATTTACAGAAATTCTAGTGCTAACTTCACACTTAATGGCTAGTGTTTAACGCTTTCCCCCTGAGACCAAGGACAAGACAAAAATGTCTGCTCTCACCAATTTTGTTCAACATTTTGCTGGATATCCTAGCCAATGCAATATACCAAGAAACAGAATGCTAAGGAGTGCAGATTGAAAAGGAAGAAATAAAATTGCCTTTATTCATAGATAAAATTATTGGTGCCCTATAAAATCCTAAGAAATCTACAAAAAATTAGAACTAACAATGGAATATATTACATTTTCAGGATATGAGTGCAATGCACAAATATTCGTGTTTTTTATTCCAGCGGAAGACAGTTGAAAAACTACAACAACTAGCATTTACAATAGCATCAAATAAAAAAAGATAAAGTACTTAGGACTAAACCTAGTAGAAGGCATCAAAGACCCTAGCTTGAAAACCATGAACCATTGCTGAGAAAGAGAAGAATCAAAAAAAGGGAGAGTCAAGACCTGTTCAAGTTTTGGAAGATTCAGTATTGGTAAGGTGCCAGTTATCCTCACATTGATCTATATATCTTTCACCATCTTAATCAAAAGTCCAGCAAGATTTCAGTTCCAATTGGAAAAATAATTTTAAAATGTATGTAGAAATGCAACGGATCTAGAGTAATGAGAACAATTTCAAGAAGAAAGTTTGAAAATTCACACTCCTGACTTCAATACTTACCATAAAATTATAGTAATTAAGACAAGATGGCATTGTCCTATGGATGTAAAACAAGAATAGAGTACAGAAATATACTCTTATTCATATGGTGAATTGATTTTGTCAAAATTTCCCAGGAACTTTGGTTAGAAAAGTAAAGTATTTTCAACAGTTGGTGCTAGAGAAACTATATATTCATGTGTGTGTGGGTGGGGGGACTTTAAACTATACATTTCACCTTAGACAAAAATTAATTTGAGATTAATCATGGACTTAATTATAAGAACTAAAACTATAGTTTGTGGTAAATACATAGGAATGCATCTTCATGAGTTAGGCAAAGATTTCTAGAATACACAAACATTTTCCATAAAAGAAAAAGTAATAATAAAATGAACTCCATTAAATTAAGAACTTCTCTTTATCAAAAGTCATAATTAAGAAAAAGAAAAGTTAATCTGCAGAATGGGAGGAGATATTTTTAAAATATGTACCTAATAAAGTATTCACAACTCTAACATATAAAGTATTCCTCCATTAAATAAGAAAAGACACACAACTCTACATTGAAAAAGACAGAATACTTGAAGACACACTTAACTAAAAATGATATATAAATTGGCAATAAGTTCATGAAAAGTTGCTCAACATCATTAGTCATCAGGGAATGCAAATTCAAAATGTAATGAAATACCACTTCACACCCACTAGAATGGCTAGAATTAAAAAAGACTGACAACTCTGAATGCTGGCAAGGATATGAAGCATCCACATGTTTCCTACATTGCTGGTGGGAATGCAGAATGTTAGAGTCACTTGGGGAAACTGGCATTTTCTCGCAAAGTTAAACGTGCACTTTATACATGATCCTGGAATTCTTCATGAAAATATCTGTTCAGAAAGAGACTTTTATAAGTATGATTTCTAGAAGCTTTATTCATAATATTCCAAAGTTGAAAAAAAATTGGAAAAAAAAACACAGATGTCTATCAACAGGAAATTGGATGAACAAATTGTTGCATATTCAAATAATGAAATGAAATAACATTCAGCAATGTAGAAAGAGGTAGCTACTGTTATGTACAATGGCTGGATAAATTTTGAAAATATCTTGAGTATAGACGTTGACAATAGAGTGTATATAGTGTGAAGATGTTCTTATGTACTTCAAAAACAGGGAACACTAACCTACAGTTATAGAAATCAGAACAGGGATTATATATGGAAATATAGAGAGACGGGGGTGATTTGGCTAGAGTGGGCATTAGGAAACTTTCTAGGATGATAGACATATTTTATGGGTTCATTAGTATTTGGTTACATGGGTGTATATAAGGGTGTGCTGGTGTTGGCTCTTATTAGCTATAGAAAACCAATTACAGTGGCTCGCCCTTATCCACAGTTTTGCTTTCCACCCTCTCAGTTTCCCCACGGTCAGTGATGCTCCGGAAGCAGATGATCCTTCTTCTTCTTTTTTTTTTTTTTTTTTTTTTAAGATTTATTTATTTATTTGAGAGAGAGAGAATGAGAGACAGAGAGCATGAGAGGGAGGAGGGTCAGAGGGAGGAGAAGCAGACTCCCTGCCGAGCAGGGAGACCGACGCGGGACTCGATCCCGGGACTCCAGGATCATGACCTGAGCCGAAGGCAGTCGCTCAACCAACTGAGCCACCCAGGCGCCCCGATGATCCTTCTGATGCAGTGTCAGAAGGTCGACAGCCTGAGGCTGCGTCGCGATGCCTACGTCATTCACCTCAGGGGGTCTTGTCAGGGAGACATTTTATCTTCTCACGCCATCAGAAGAAGAAGGGTGAGTACGCTACAGTAAGATATTTTGAGAGATATTTAGTAACTTCTAATGCAGTATCTTGTCATAATCATTCTATTTTATTATTAGTTATTGTTGTTAATCTCTTCCCGTGCCTAATTTATAAATTAAACTTTATCATAGGTATGTATGTATAGGCAAAACCAGAATCTATATAGGGTTCGGTACTATGTGCAGTCTCAGGCACCCACTGGGCGTGGGGAGAGTCTTGGAATGAATCCCCCGTGAATAAGGGGAGACTACTGTACGTGCCTCCTTTCCCACCTCTGCTTTCAATGTTATCATATCAGTGGCTTGGAGTAGGCCATCGGTGGCAGTCTTTCCACCGTGGAAATCAGCAAATGCTACATATTGAGGCTTTTTTTTTTTTTAAGAGAACTGTTTTTCAGCACATCACCAGATTGTATAAAGTTGTAAGCTATTTATTGAATTGTTCACTTAAGATTTCTAATATTGAATACATCATGACTGTTTACCAACTCGAAAATTTCAAGATGTCCTAAATTCTTTCCACCATAGATGGACAAATGATATCTCTGCCTTTCGGTTCTTACATAGTTTATTTTGGGCCAAATATCACATTTGTATTCAAACCAGGATTGTGTTTTGTTCAAGTAAAAGAAGTATGAGACTAGTTTTAAATTACCTTTTCCTCCTTTCTCCTTCAGTTATCTTTATTTTCATTCTTTTTTTTTTTTTTAAGAAATAGGTGTTTTATCTCTAAACTGATAGACCTTCTTTGCAACATATTAAATTATTGTAACGGGTGAGTATGTGAGTGTATGAATTCTTTTTTTTTAATTGCACAAAGCAGGATGATTAGGAAACATTTAACCAAAGCAGTGTTGCTATTTATATTACTACACTTTGAGCAAGTAACAATTGCAAAGCTTTGTTTGTTGATTTTTTTAAAAAAATTGGATCCAGTATTTTCAAAAGAAGAATTAAAGCCTTTTTAAAATAGTGCCTCTAATTGTACTTGAGGCTGGAAAAAACTCATATGATTTTATTGCTTTGCTAAAATTATGCTTGGAATTAGTTTAACAGAACATTCTCTGGAAGTGAATTGTCTCTTACTGTTCACTTCAAGTTCAAAATCAAACAGACTTTGAAACAAGGAGATATTTTCAGAAAGTAACTATAAATTAAAATGGGCCAAGATGTGTTTTCAGTCTCAATAAAAATAAAAGCATCAGAAAAATATTATGATTGATAATGGTATTATTAATGAATTTCATCTTTTTTTATTTCAGATGTACAAGCCTGATTTACTTGTTTGAGGCACATGACACACATAAATTGTTTGCTGAATCAAAGATCATTGGCTTCCATTGCATCCTATAGACAATGCCTCATCTACATGATATGTTTGAGTTTAATGTCTGTAAGGCTATTAGAACTGGAATGCTTTCTCTGTTGGTCAACAATGTTACTTTTTGTGGCTTTGGACCAGAAAAACCAGGAGGGCTCTTTTGTTACACAAAGATATGCTTCCTTGACAAAGATTTCTTCTAGTGATGCAGTAACTGTGGATTCGGTATATATCTTAGTGTTTGGGAATTTATCAGACCCAGGCTTGAATCCACGCTCAGTCACTTTCAATTCGTGTGGCATTATTCAAGTCAGTTAACTTTTCTGAGCCTCTGTTATCCGGATAACAGTCAGAGAGAGGTTTAAATGAGATAATATAATAGTCTCTCCTGGCACATAAGTAATCAGTCAATATTTTATAAATTATTATTGTTTTAATTAAATCCACTAAGTTATTAGCTCTTTCCAGACTGGTACAGTGGCTTATTTATCTTTTCCTCAGTGCGCAGAATATGGTCTGAGACACTTTAAATGCTCAAAAAATATCATGCTTTGATGTACTGGAGACTGTGGGTGATTCGTGCTTTGAAAGGATGTGAATAGTATGGAAAGTTTTGAATGCATAAAAGTGTAAAAAAAAAAAAAAAGGTGTAAAGAGAATAGTACAGGGGGCCTCCACGTTTCCATCACCCCACTTCACCAATTCACAGGTCATTTTGCTTCCTGTATCCTCCTAAGCACTCCCCCTTCCCATCTTTCTTGAAGCAAATTGAGTTCTTTTTTAATCCTTGCTGCAATCAAGTCTGCTGGCCTTCCCAGCTGGCACACTCGGGAGACACAAAGACATTTGAAAGGAGCATAAACAAAACAGAATTGTGAAGTGATATCTACTGCTATGATCACAGAAAGCATTTCCGAAGCTTAAGAGAAAATATGGATTTTCCACTGCTGCTTTTGTCCCTCAGGGAAGATAACTGAGGCTCAATTGGCAAACAAGGGACAAGTGGTTAGGGTTTAGAGCCTTTCTGAAAATGACACATACAGTACAATGATAAGTTTTTCTTTCTTAGATTGAAAGGAATTAGCCACTTTCCCTGCATTTGCAGAGGAAGAATATGGAATTTGCCCAGCAGTATAAGGGCTAAATTAATTTATAGGCATTTATGGCAGATGAAGCAGCGATTTACCATACAGCCGTGAGCCAAGAGAGAGGTTACGGATGTTCCAGTTGGTATCAGTCATTTAGTATAAAAGCAATAAAAGTGTCTCAAATTATTCCTGATAATTATTATCCACCAAGTTCTCTCTTTTTCATAAAAAGTAGCTTTCTGTTGTTTATTGGGCTCTATTTCCTTTAGTGCCAAGATTGCACGAGTCATACGTAAGAGATGTGGGGGTTAGCAGCAATCACTGTAGCAATCTTGTCCTAATCACAGGCAATATCCTGACTGCTCCATTTTTCCTAGTGTTCACCTCCTTGAAGAGAGGCCGGTGGTAATGGCAGTGGCAACTGGGTGATGTTTTGGGGAGAAGTTTGACATTATTTCTTGATGTAATAGCATATTTCCTTAAAGGTTATTTGAACTCGCCTTGTGTTATACAAAGAAAGGGCAGAGTAATTTTTGTTGTGGCAGACTTCATTGATTTGGGGTGGCACTGTTGGTTGCATGTGCATCTGAGACTATTACAAATAGAAACCTCACAAGCATAACCTGGTTGTATTGGCAGGCTGTCTAAGATGCCAACAGGCATGTCCAACCACCACGGGAAATAAGCTTACTTTATAACTTAGAAAAAATATCAAAGTGCCTACCTAATCTTTAGTCTTTTGCATTTCTTTTATATTCATATTAAGATTCATTTCATCATTCAGTTATTTACCCAATAAATCATTTTTGCAGATTTATTCTCTACCTAGTCTTGTACTAGGCTGTGGGACGGTACATGAATCAAGCTCAGTTCCTCCCCTTAAGGAGCACACAGTCTGCCTGAGGAGGCAAGTCTTTATACAGAAAACCACAATAGCTTGATAAGTAGAGGACCAAGCGAAACTTATTTTGAGCTAATTTGGAAATAATAGTATGGTGTCTAGTTGTTAGTAGAACATTTAATACCCATGTAGATTGATTTTGAGAATTGCTCCATGTAGTATTGCTCCATATAGTATTACTAATTAAGACTTAAGATTTAACCAAGCATTTTCAAATTGGAGTCTTACAAATCTTAGGGGCATCTGGGTGGCTCAGTTGATTAAGCATCTGACTCTTGGCTTTGGCTCAGGTCGTGATCTCAGGGCCATGAAATCGAGTTCCCCATCGGGCTCTGTGCTTAGCAGGGAGTCTGCATGAGATTCTCTCTCTCTTTCTCCCTCTCCCTCTGCCCTGCCCACCCCCAAATAAAAAAAAAATTAATAAAAATAAAATAAATCTTAATATGTTTATCCCCATTTCTCTGCTGCCTTTTACAAAACTCCTTCAGTTATCAATACTCACTGACTTCAATTCTTGGTCTTCATCTCACTTTCTCTTCCTTCTTACACTTTCTTTCTTTGGCTCCCAAGACCCCTCTTGTGGTCCCCTTCCTACCTCACTGGCTGTGCCTTCTGTCTCCTTTTCTGAATCCTCTTCTCCCCAACCTCTTAATATTGGGATGCCAGGGCTCGGTCCTCAGATTTCTTTCTTTTTTTTTCAATTTGTATATAATCCCTACATGAGCTAATCCAATTCTATGACTTTAAATGTCATCTAGATGCTGCTGACAACTCCTTGATATATACCTTCAGCATAGACCTCTCCCCTGAAATATGTCTGTCTCCTTGATACTCCATTTTAACTTCTAATAGACACTTCAAATTTCACATGTATAAGGCAGAAATTCTAATTTCCAACACCCCCCCCCCCAAGGCAGGCAATAACTTCAGTTTCTCATCTCTGTAAATGGCAGCTTTATTCTACTTGCTCTAGTTAATAATGAGAGCTATATTTTACTCTTCACATTCACAGAAAATTCATATTTAATCTATTAGCATATCATTTAGGCTCTTCATTCAATGAACATATATTTATTGAGTACTTACTAAGTGCCAGGCACTGTTTTACTTCCTGGAGATAAGGCTGTACTAAAAAGGACAAATTTTTCAGCTCTCATGAAGCTGACATTCTAGTGGGTAGCTTATAGTTAGTTGAGTGTCTCTCTCTTCAAAATGTATTCAGAAACTACTTCATCCCACTTCCGCCACTACCTCCCTAGTGTGACTCACTATCACCTCTTACCCAGATTCCTGTAATGGCTCTCTAACTGGTCCCCCTGCTTCTGCCCTTGACCTTCTACCATCTATTCTCAACAAAGTAGCCAGAATAATCCTGTAATAACATGAGTCAGATACTTTCACTTCTACACTCAAAATTCAAGAATGTTCTTCTAGATATTGACATGGCTCACCCCCTCACTTCCTTTCGTTTCTGCTCAAGTGTCATGTTATCAGAGATGCCTATCTTGATCAGACTACAAAAATAGCACACATACACTGGTTACTCATCATCCCTTTACCTTGATTTAGTTTATCTTCTGAGAATCTATCCCCAAGCTGTTTGTGTAGTTGTTCATGTCTTTCTTCCCTTCCTGGAATGTAAGCTTCATGAAAGTAGGGGTTTTTTTCTCAGTTTTGTTTAATCAAGTGTTTGCTTTCACAGAGAAATCCATCGAATGGAAGAGCTCATCATAGATCTTGTAATACAAGACAGGATGGAATTACAGAAGCGGGAATTCTTCATTCTGACTAGGATTCTCAGGGAAAATGTCATGAAATGGCATGACATCATAGCTTTGAAGGATATTAATCATTCTGATAGCTAGAGAATGATGGCAAAGACAGCCCAGGTCAAAGAAACAACAACAAGAGAATAGAGTACAAGAATCCATTAACATATCATATGTTCAGGGGTGGTAGACTGGCACGTCATAAATAAATATAGAAGAACTTAGGGAAAACAATGCTGAAAGTACAGATGAGGTGATACGGGGGAGGACCCTATATGACTTCTTAGGAGCTTGGCCATTATTTTATAGGCACTGGGAATCCATTATTGGATTTTACAGGAAGGAGATAGGCATGATTCCATCTGTATAATAGGAAGATTAATCTAACAATAAGGCCAGGATTGTATTAAAGAAACAAGATGTACATTATGAGCCTTTTGAAATAGTCCAGATGGAAAATAATAAGGACCTGAACTCCTCTGCTCACTGGCTATGTGACCTTCACTTTCAGGTCTCTCCCAACTGGGACAGTCTCTCATTTTTATATATTAGCAATGGGGGATGCTGTCTCAGCATTGTGTTTTCCTCTTTCCGGATATGCATGGCATGCTCCTATTTTGCAGTATTGGGTGGAATGCAGGGAGAGGGGAGAAAAACATGTTTGGCTTAGAAGAAGGTATGCATAATAGAATAATTTAAAAATATATATTTGTCAGTGTCAACTACAAATCGAAAACAGAGGAATGGTTAGGTAGATTATAGTCACTCCATTTATGGGATTTTATGTGACCACTAGAAGAAAGTTTATGAACTATTACAGATGTAAAACATCAAGTCATTCATCCATCCATTCAACAAATATGCGTTTAGATGCTATCATGTGTCAGGCACTACTCCAGTGCCCGCTCTCAAGGAACTCACCTCCTAGGGTTAGAAAGCTTATTCTATGATCATCAG
The DNA here is from genome assembly GCF_011800145.1 of Mirounga leonina. NCBI lineage: Eukaryota > Metazoa > Chordata > Mammalia > Carnivora > Phocidae > Mirounga > Mirounga leonina. Next base: position 427,197 of record NW_023270163.1, read on the forward strand.
TGAGAAAAACAGGATGCAAACTTGCAAAGGCACTTTCTAAGATAGACTAGAATAGATAGAGAGTATGTAAAGGAAAGACTTAGAGAAGTTGTACTAAAATGATAAAAATAATGGGTATTTTTAGCATAGCAGAATTATTTATTTTCTTACTTAAACTTTTCTGAATTTTCAACAGATACTACTTCTATATTTGGTGCATTAATTTTCTTTTTTTTTTTTTTAAGATTTTATTTATTTATTTGTGAGAGAGAATGAGAGACAGAGAGCACGAGAGGGAGGAGGGTCAGAGGGAGAAGCAGACTCCCCGCTGAGTAGGGAGCCTGATGCAGGACTCGATCCCGGGACTCCAGGATCATGACCCGAGCCGAAGGCAGTCGCCCAACCAACTGAGCCACCCAGGCGCCCCTGGTGCGTTAATTTTCTATGGTTGTGTAACAAATTGCCACAAAATCAGTAGTTTAAATAAGGGCATTTATTATATTACCATTTGGAAGGGTGAGGAGTCCAGGCCTGGCTTAGCTAGCTCTTCTGCTCGGGTCTCACAAGGTTGTAATCAAGGTGTCAGGTCAGTGGCATTCTTATCTAGAGGCACAAATGGGGAAGAATCTGCTTCCGAGCAGATCCCATGCCTATGTTGTATGAAGAATTAATTTCCTTACATCTGTAATACTGACTGGCCTGGCTTTTTACAGACTGTTGGCTGGAAGGCCCTTAACAACTAGAGACCACCTTCAGCTACTAGAGGCTGCTTGTAGTTTCTAGAAGTTGCCCACCATTCTTTGATACGTGGGCTTCCCCAAATTGATCACTTACTGTAGCCAACCAGCAAGGGAAGTCTCTATGGCAAATCTTATACAAAGTAACATAATCGTGGGAAGGACAGTTCATCACATTTCCCATATTCGGTTGCTTAGATGCAAATGACAAGTCCTGGGCACACTCAAGGGGAAGGAATTGTGCCAAGGCGTAAATATCAAGTGATTATGGGTGGCCATTTTATACTATCTGCCACAATCAGAAATATATATTATTGAATAAAATTAGATGGTGATTATAAAATAAGTCATGTTAGCTTTTTCTACTTTCCTGCTTAGGGAATCAATAACTTCAAATCTCAAGGGCTTAAAAAAAGGAATTTTTTTTCTCCCTCTCTTTCCATGTTGGGTACAGGTCAAGCTAACTGACAGTTTCACATGTTTTTTCATTCCAGGATCAGGCTGCAAGGAGCAAACACCATCTGAGATATGCTGTTCTCTTGCCAAAGGAAAAAGAAATAGAGCTGGCAAAAGCTCCAGATGCCTGTTATAGCTTTTGCTCTGAAGAGGGACACATCACCTTGGCTCACATTTCACTGGCCAAAGCAAGTCTTATGACCAAGTCTGGCGGCGGTGGGACAGGAAAGCGTACTACCCCTGCCACAGGTGGACTCTGCAAGTCACGGGGCAAAAGGTAAGGATGTATCATTGGAAACATTAAATGCCATCTACCACCATTTAATGAGGTTTATCATTGAATGAGTAAAATTGGAATCCTAATTTGCCAATAATACAAGAAAATCTTGGGCAAAAAAGGATTCCAACATATAAAATCAATTGCCTGGTCCACAAAATTGAGAATATATTGAATATATATTGTCTTATTTGATTAAGCAAGAATAGCCTGGGGCGCCTGGGTGGCTCAGTTGGTTAAGCGACTGCCTTCGGCTCAGGTCATGATCCTGGAGTCCCGGGATCGAGTCCCGCATCGGGCTCCCTGCTCGGCAGGGGGTCTGCTTCTCCCTCTGCCCTCTTCCCTCTCATGCTCTCTGTCTCTCAGTCTCTCTCTCTCAAATAAATAAATAAAATCTTTAAAAAAAAAAAAAAAGAATAGCCTGGATTTTCCTTTTCCGCAAGTAAAATTTGATGTCTCCCTTAGATGCCCTAGTTCATTCTAGTGTCACTTTGGGGGAGGAATATTGAAATATTAACTTCATAATAAAGTCCGCAACAATATTCAGTTAATTTGTTCTCTAGGAAAGATATCACATGCCATTTATTGATTTTCACAAGAAGGAAATAAGCGAAAAGAAACATGTGCCTGCCCCCCCACACTGGGTACCAATTGAAGAAGCAGTAGGAAGTTTATCATGTCAGAGATGTCATCCAAATAGACTTGGAGATGCATTTACTTTACACATGCCCCATTGGGTTCTCAGTTCCATCAAACAGGGTACTGCTGAGCATTCCTCATGTGCCCAGGCATGTGCTTAGCCTAAGATAAATGAAGGGGTGGGGGTGAAGAAATGAGAATTGGAGGACAGATTTCCCTCTCTGGGGTCACAGGTGGCCCTGTGGTGGAAAGAGGGGGATTGGAGAGGTAGTCGCCCTAAGGTTTTGGATGTTATCCATGCAACTGGTCTGTGAGGGGCTTTAGTCTGGGCAGTGACAAAGAGATTCCTGTTTTAGACCTTTAGCTTCTTAAACTTTAATGTGCATACCAATCGCCTGAGCGCTGGCTAAAACACAGATTTTGATTCAGTAGAACTGGGATGGGGCCTGCAATTCTGCATTTTTTTTTAAATTTTTTTAAAGATTTTATTTATTTGACAGAGAGAGACAGTGCAAGAGAGGGAACACAAGCAGGGGGAGTGGGAGAGGGAGAAGCAGGCTTCCCGCAGAGCAGGGAGCCCGATGCCGGGCTCGACCCCAGGACCCTGGGATCATGACCTGAGCCGAAGGCAGACGCTTAACGACTGAGCCACTCAGGCGCCCCTCAATTCTGCATTTTTAATAACCTGCTAGGTCGTACCAATGTGGCTGGCCCAAAGACCATACTTGGAGGGGCGCCTGGGTGGCTCAGTCGGTTAAGCGTCTGCTTTCAGCTCAAGGTCATGATCTCAGGGTCCTGGTATCAAGCCCCGCATCGGGCTCCCTGCCCAGCAGGGAGTCTGCTTCTCCTTCTCCCTCTGCAGCTCCCCCTGCTTGTGCGCACTCTCTCTCTCTCAAATAAATAATAAATAAAAATCCTAAAAAAAAAAAAAAAGAAAAAGAAGAAACAAAATTTGAGAATAGAGAAACAAGGTTTGAGATAGAACCTTATCCCCTGCTCATTAGGAGGATGGATTAAAGGGGGGGAAGGAGGATAAAGGCATTTGTATACACAAATTCACTGTCCTTCACCTTTTAAGTGATCTTTGCAACTTGTGATCATTACCTACCCATTTTGATTAAACATTAAATATTGCTATCATCGAATCCCTAAAGAACCCATTCCTAAAGCGTGATTTAGGCCCTGGCTAAGTGCTAAAGCAGAGGATTAGAAATCTGTGAACACCATGACTCTGCAAGTCTTCTGCCCTACAATCAGGTAAGAAAAAAGATGTTGGAAACTGCCAAAAAAAAAAAAAAAAAAAGCTGAAATCGAAGCAAGGTCAATCAGTTGTGACCTGAGAGGGCAGAGCTTAGCACTGAAGTAGAACAGCTCCCAGGGAGTGAGGCAGAGAAACTGGCAAGGAGGTGGGTGAATAAAGGAGATGGACACACAGAATCCAAATATATTCTGACCTAAGAATCAAACGCACTGTAATTCCACACACTTTTCAGTCCTAAGGAACATTCCACTAATATTTAGATTTGGGTTTGTTTTGTTTTGTTTTGTTTTGTTTGTCCTTGCAAATAATAAGGCTCTAAGCTAAAGATCGACTTCCCGAAATGCCCTGACTTCTGGAACTGTTCACTGACAGATATTTCAAAGTCTAATAGGTAGAACATGTTGGAGATCATCTAGGGGTATCTGTTTTATAGATGAGGGAACTGAGGCCCATTGGAGAAGCTGGGACCAGTCATCTGAGCCTTCGTTCAGTGCCCATTACCCAACACTAACAGAAAAAATAGAAAATTCATAGCTCTTGTCTGTGAGGTCACTGCAAGGCTTAGTTTAACTTGTCTGTAGAAGTTATAATATTTTTAAAACTACATTAAACATCACATGGGATATTTTATTTAAATGTGTATTTGTCAGCACCGAAAATGAAAAAAAGTAAGCTGTGACAAGTTGATGTGAAAGTTATCATTGTAATATATTCAGTTTGACATATTTCCATAGAAGCAAGCTGTTCATAACTGCAGATTTATTGCTCATGTCTCAATGTTGTGTGTCACTGAAAAATGCAGTTTAAAACTCAAGAATAGGAGGGAAGCTGATCATCATCAGGTAATGATAATGCAGAACAAATTTGAAATTTTCTTCAGGGACAGGAGGAGAGGGTGGAGGCGAGTGCCTGCATCAGACAAAGTCATTCTCCTTAGAACGAAATTGGAAACAATGTACATGTATTTGCAATGCTAATGCTCAGAGCTCATAACTTTTTAACTGGGTGCAAAACAAAGCCTTTAGTGAATTTCTACCCACGATGAGGTGTGTATATGGATACATTTTTCTTTCTTTGTTTTCTTAAATAGGAAGTGTGATGTATCAGGCTGGCTATATAATCATTACATAAGAAAAAGTACTGTTTTCTGGGCATTTATAATGATGGCTCTGATTTTAAATAATCAAATTATTGATAAAGTGAGGTCGTCACTTGAGATACTTTTCTGGTCAATTCAGATCAGGAAAAATAGTGTTTGGAAGCAAAAAAAAAAAGTAAGACTGGGAACAAAATCCTATGATTGCTTATCTACATTGATTAAATTCATGAAAATGTTGCTTATTACATACTTGTTTTTAAGCAGGCACTGGTTTTGCAATCACGGCTGTCCTTATGCTGTTTTTAAGGCAGGTCAGACTATCACAGTGCTCAACTCTGTGTATCCTCTGCTGAAGTGTCAAGGACCGCTTACTGAGTTTCTGGGCGCAGACCCTGCTGGGGACAGTTTAGGTCAGTGGTTCTCAGTGGAGGAAGGGTAACGTCCCATAGGGTGTACTTCGGCAAATATGACAACTTGGTTGTTTTTGGTTTTTTGCGGGGGGGTTGGTTCCCTCACTGATGGTGGGGATGTGCTACTCGCCTTTCAGTGGACAAGAGCCACAGGAAAAGATTGACGTCAAATATCCCTACTGCACCTTTATAATCTTCTCATAATCATCAGAATCTAGAAGCTGATTCCATTTTACATATGGACTCTGAGTGCTTCTGCGTGGATATAATATATGTTGCCATTACACGCAACCACTGTGTAAATCAAGGGAAGCTGATACTTTGCCAAAAGTGTTGTGTTCTGGTTAAGAAAATGCTGCTCCTGGTAACAGTAGCGCTCCCGGTATTGGATTCAGCGGGCGATGCAAGGGCAGGAGTCTGCATGTTAAGGGGTCGCTTTGCTGGTGATTCTAGACGGAAGAGCAAGCTCGGAACCACATTATTTCTTCTCCCGCGGAGTAGCCCCTTCCTGCCAGGCATTGTTCGGTGCCCCTCGTATACACAGTTAACAAACTGACAGAAATCCTCACCCTCACTCTAACGGGGAGACGTGTGTCGCAGAAAGTAAATGTGAAGAATGAGGAAAACACACCGTCTGTGAGAAAGTGATAAGTGTTGTGGAAAACAAAAAAGAGACAAGGGGGTGAGAGTGACAGGGATGCCAAGTTTGAAGAGAGTGCAGATATTGTAGTTTTCACTCACGGGGGCCTGGCAGGCTTTGATGATAAGGGGACATTCCTGCCAAGGCTTGGAGGAGGTTGAGGGAGTGACTCCTGCAGATAGTTGAGAACAACAGGCTCCCAGGATGCGCCCTCCTTCTTTGAATCTGCACCTTTAAGTGTCCTTTTCTCTCCTGTCTCTCGTCTTCCCTCACCCCTCCTGGTTTCCTCCCCTCCTCTCTCTCTCTTCTTACAGTTTTCCATTGTTTCTTTTAGGCCTCACACTGGCTACCAGGTGCCATCCTAGGCAGTGCCTATATCCCTCCGGATTGAAGAAGTTACTGACCTGCTGCTTAAAATAGCATTAGATCGATTAAAACGGCTGATTATTTTGAAAACAGACTTTTCTGGTGTGATCATATGAACTCTTAGGCTCTAAGTTGTCTGAGGATGAGACCAGGGTTGGGTCTGCTAGTCCTTTGTTCATAGAATGTCCTCCAGAGGCTTTCGATGAGTTACTTTTAACTTCACCATCGAGCAGAAAAACAACTCCCCTGTTACAGTTAAGTGGATGATGGAATCATTTCTATAATCCCAATATTTCTTACAACCCCTCCCCCAAAACATACCTACCTAGAAGTCAGCTGGTTACCTCTAAAGTTTATTTTGTTTTTAAATAACCTTGTTCAGAACTCTATCTCCTGGGATCCAAAGAGTGAAACAAAAGAAAAATTTTGCAGTTAAAGTCAAGAGGTTTATATTTCAGATGTATGAAAGGAGTCCCAAAGTAATCAGTGGAAACACATAACTGAGATTAGTATTTCCAATATCAGAGGAATTTTGTAGGCTGGCAGCACATAGAAAATTTAAAGAGCAATTTGGTGATAAAGATTGTATGCTACACATAAGAAACCATATTCCAAAGTGATCCTGTCATTGTCTGCCTCAACTTGGGAGTGTACAACCAAAAATGGCATCCCACATTTGTTTCCAAAGGAGATGATTTTACCAAATCAATAAAACCCCAAAGAAAAAGACTAGAATGCTGAATGGTTTATAATAAACATGAAACTTCTTGCCTCATCATCTTCCCCTGTTTGGGAGAGGTGTTGGACTGTCAGCTTGCAATGGTATGTTCTCTGCAATTAAAGGGGCTGATCACTGGGACAACTGATTTCAATGCCTCATTCCCTCATTAACGATCTGGATAACCTTCAGTAACATATTTAAATTCTTTGAGGCTCAGTTGCTTTATCTGTAAAATGGGAATAATGATCTCTCTGGAGCACGAATGGGGAGTTTGTGAGAGGACTGAATGAGATCGTATCTGGAGGTACTTTGAAAGCTTTGACATTGCTACACAATTAAGAGGCATTCTTACAGGAGGTTATTAGCTCTTGAGCATAGAGCAAGTAGAACAGTGTTTGTACTGAGGACATGTATTGGCTTGGGGCTATAGCTGCCCTGACTTAGTCATGAGTTGTCAACATTTACATACATAACACCGAGGTTATTGTACTCTTTCATCCCTCCCCCTGCAACTGGTTTTTGTGGAATACTGTCTTTTCTATCACAGATGCCTTCCTCTGTAATCACTATCAAAATACCCCAAATGTGGCACAGAAAGTATTGCTAGCCTTTTGGCGGACATGCTTTGCACAAGCTTATCAGAATCGATGCTTATTTGACAGGAAATCGTGTGTAAAAAATCTCAATACTCCCATGAAATTTGACATACCTGCCCCAGGACCCCCAAATTCCAGTCAATGGCAGTCAATATCCAGTTAATACTGCAGCTACAAGGGTCTGTGCCTGAGGACCTCTCTCCAAGTTCCTCAGCTGCCAAATTTCCTCCTCATCCTCCAGGATTTATGGGGAAGAATCTGTCTCTGATGGTCTTCCCCTTCACTTTTCTCCTCTTCATTCGATGGTCTGATGGATGCTTCTGGCCTCCTTTGAGGGTGTATGTGTCCAATGAATATTCCAACCCCGCATGGCCTCTGTTCCCTCACAGCCCAACATGTCTAACTGCTCACTGTGGTTTGGCTTGATTTTGACCACATGTCTTCGTGTTACACGTCAGTCTACTTGCAGTTACATGCATATGTAAGCTGCAAGGATGGGTCCTAATCCATATAGTTTTCCATCAGTTCTTAAGGCTGTCTTTAGAACATGAAGCTCTCTCAAATCCAGCAAAGAACAGATTTTTGCCTATGGGGCCTGTTAAAATTAACCTTCCTCTGCCATTCAAATGAGGGGAGACACAGCTATCCTTTAATTGCACCAGATGTTCTGAAGTAGCAATAAAGGTTCTAGCTAAACAGAGTGATTTAGATGACAAAAGAAATTTGAGTGTCTCCACTGCCAACTCAATTAAAAGATGCTGCGTTTCTATTTGAGAAGAGTTTGTCAGCTGCACAAAAGAATGATTGCAATGCTATGACAAATCAAAAGATGCTTTTGGCCAGACTTATATGTGCTCCGTACCCAGACATATGCTTGTCTGTGTTTGACTGTTGAAAACCTCAAATTGTAAGTCATGAAAATGACATGATGAGACTTAAAAGCTTTTCCTGAGCTCACAACTGTGCTCAAAACAGAGAGAAGCTTCCCCATTCTCTGGAATGTTTTCATTACCCACCTCAGTCAACCTGTCACATAATGGATGCTGTGCATTTTGAAAAGCACATAGTCTTGAGGTGGAATTGAAGGCTCTTAAGCTGGGCATTTTGATCGGAGCCTCACCGAAATAGATGGTGCTAGTTTAGGCTTGGCGAATCGTTGACAACTATTCATTGTGCATTTGAGAGGAGCGCAATTAGTGCAATTCGTCAAGCCATGTGTAATCTAAAATGGAAATCCTAGATGTGAAATTAACAAAAAGGTGGTTATTGTGAGCCTGTCTCCTAGGATTTTTTTTTTTTTTTTTAACTTTAGGTAAGTCTAAAAAATGTAGGCACTGGGGAGGGAAAAACATTCTGTCATCAGTTCACCTTGCCAATCGCCATTATGATGAATGGTGGCTGATTTAGGCAATTTAAGATGTAGTTTATGTCTGTATTTACCTGCGTCCAGGGACTCTGCAGCATCTATGCCCATTGTGCTTGAGTGCTGTCTTTATTTTGCTAATGCAGACAAGAAGACATTATGTTTGTTATTCGTCTATTTAGATATTTTTATTTATTGTTTAAAGCAATTGTTCTATATTTTATTTTATTTTATTTTTTTGAGAGAGAGTGGGGAGAGGGGTAGAGAGAGAGGGAGAGAGAATCTTAAGCAGGCTCCACGCCCAGTGCAGAGCTCGACGAGGGGCTCAATCTCACGACCCTGAGATCATGACCTGAGCCGAAATCAAGAGTCAGACACTTAACCAACCGAGCCACCCAGGCACCCCTAGATATTTTTTTTTATTTTTTTATTTTTTTAAAGATTTTATTTATTTATTTGAGAGAGAGAATGAGACAGAGAGAGAGAGCATGAGATGGGGGAGGATCAGAGGGAGAAGCAGACTCCCTGCTGAGCAGGGAGCCTGAGGCAGAACTCTATCCTGGGACTGCAGGATCATGACCTGAGCCAAAGGCAGTCGCTTAACCAACTGAGCCACCCAGGCGCCCTATTTTTAAAACGAGTTATTAACACAGTCATCAGATACGAGGATACATAACTGCCTTTTTTACATATGGATTTAGTATGAAAAAGTAATTAGCAACATGTTGCAAAGTAAAACTTTCGACTGTGCCACAATGCGTACTTCTACCAGTAACATGGACATGTATGACATTTCTTTATAGCCTCAAAAGAATTTGTGACTCGAGTGTAGACATACCAAACATCATCTCCTGGAATGCATTCATACCAGCAATTCATAAAGCAATTGACAACATACAAGTAGATCGTGGTTTGAATATTCATGTGTGGTCATTACTACCCACATTTGTGCAGCACTTTAGAAAACACATTTGCGTAGCACTTTAGAAAGCAGAGGCACACATGCTGCCTATTGTATTCTCACAATCCCTCTCTGAGGGATGAACGCTGGATATTATCATACCCATTGTAAAAAGGGCACATGAAGTCCGAGTTCTGCATTATTTCCACTCTACACTACTTCTCTGAATTCAGTTACAGAAGAATCTGCATCATAAGTTGTGATTGAAAACCCAAGATTATAAATATTCAGAATCCTAAATTTTTGACCAATTATACATGTATTGACATAGAAAGCAATTGGAGTTGCCTAACATTTTAGCTACACTATTATTGACCCTTCTGTGGCATTGATTAATGAAACATGTCATCCTACCCCCAAAATAGCCATAGTGAATAGTCATGATGCTGACCATCTGCAATGTGGACAATACCCAGCGGTGAGTTATGATCTCAGCCTCCAAAAAGTCAGCTGCCATCCTGGATAATTTTACCAGCTCTATTCAACTCATGTCTCTGGAAGTGGCTGAATTTCCCCTCCTCCACAACCACATCCTGTCTTCCTCAGCTCCATCTCTTACCAGGCTCTGAGAAAACAGTTCTTGTCTCTCTTTCCTCAGGTCTAGAAAGGTTAATGGCTTCCCACTTTTGCTACTCCCTGGGTACTTTGACATTCATTGTTGCTTCCTTTAACCCTGTGCCCAACTCTGACTACTCCTTTGATTAGATTATCTTTGACTCTGCCTTGTGTTTCTTACTGGTACGCTGACTAATGGTATTCCAGTCCATTTAGTTAAGCTCCTTTTACATCCCATGATAAAGGTCTGTTGTTTAAATAAAAGATTGCATACTTTATCTTAGATTAAATTCTATGTTTTTTATAATTTTATTTTAATTCATGGAATACTTTTCTTTTTTTATGCACTTATAATATTATTTATTATTTTTTTTAATTTTATTGTGTTATGTTAGTCACCATACAATACATCATTGGTTTTTCATGTGGTGATCCACGATCCATTGTTTTCGTATAACACCCAGTGCTCCATGCAGTATGTGCCCTCCTTAATACCCATCACCGGGCTAACCAATCCCCCCTCCCCCCTCCCCTCTAAAACCCTGTTTGTTTCTCAGAGTCCATAGTCTCTCATGGTTCATCTCTCCCTCCAATTCTGCCCCTGATTTTTCCCTTCCTTCTCCTAATGTCCTCCATGCTATTCCGTATGTTCCACAAATAAGTGAAACCATATGATAATTGACTTTCTCTGCTTGACTTATTTCACTTAGCATCATCTCCTCCAGTCCCATCCATGATGATGCAAAAGTTGAGTATTCATCCTTTCTGATGGCTGAGTAATATTCCATTGTATATATGGACCACATCTTCTTTATCCATTCATCTGTTGAAGGGCATTTCGGCTCTTTCCACAGTTTGGCTATTGCAGACATTGCTGCTATGAACATTGGGGTGCATATGGCCCTTCTTTTCACTACATCTGTGTCTTTGGGGTAAATACCCAGGAGTGCAATTGCTGGGTCATAGGGTAGCTCTATTTTTAAATTTTTGAGGCACTTCCACACTGTTTTCCAAAGTGGCTGTACCAACTTGCATTCCCACCAAAAGTGTAAGAGGGTTCCCCTTTCTCCACAACCTCTCCAACATTTGTTGTTTCTTTCCCTGTCCATTTTGGCCATTCTAACTGGAGTAAGGTGGTATCTCAATGTGGTTTTGATTTCGATTTCCCTGATGGCTAATGATGATGAACATTTTTCCATATGTCTGTTAGCCATTTGTATGTGTTCTTCAGAGAAGTGTCTTTTCATCTCTTCTGCCCACTTTCTGACTTGATTATTTGTTTTTTGGGTGTTGAGTTTGAGAAGTTCTTTATAGATCTTGGATATCAGCCCTTTATCTGTAGTGTCATTTGCAAATATCTTCTCCCATTCTGTGGGTTGCCTCTTTGTTTTGTTGACTGTTTCCTTTGCTGTGCAGAAGCTTTTTATCTTGATGAAGTCCCAAAAGTTCATTTTTGCTTTTGTTTCACTAGCTTTTGGAGATGTATCTTGAAAGAAGTTGCTGTGGCCGATGTCCAAGAGGTTACTGCCTATGTTCTCCTCTAGGATTTGGATGGATTCCTGTCTCACATTGAGGTCTTTCATCCACTTTGAGTTTATCTTTGTGAATGGTGTTAGAGAATGGTCGAGTTTCATTCTTCTCCATGTGGCTGTCCCATTGTCCCAGCACCATTTATTGAAGAGACTGTCTTTTGTCCATTGCATGTTTTTTCGTGCTTTGTCAAAGATTATTGGACCATAGAGTTGAGGGTCCATATCTGGGTTCTCTATTCTGTTCCATTGGTCTGTATGTCTGTTTTTTTGCCAGTACCATGCTGTCTTGGTGATCACAGCTCCGTAATATAGCTTGAAATCGGGCAACGTGATGCCCGCAGCTTTGTTTTTCTTTTTCAACATCTCCTTGGCGATTCGGGGTCTTTTCTGATTCCATACAAATTTTAGGATTATTTGTTCCAGCACCTTCAAAAATGTCATTGGAATTTTCATTGGGATGGCATTGAAGGTGTAGATTGCTCTGGGTAGCATAGACATTTTAACAATGTTTATTCTTCTGCTCCATGAGCATGGAATCTTTTTCCATCTTTTTGTGTCTTCAATTTCTTTCATGAGTGTTTTGTAGTTCCTAGATTATAGATCCTTGACCTCTTTGGTTAGGTTTATTCCGAGGTATCTTATGGTTTTTGGTGCTATTGTAAATGGAATCGTTTCTCTAATTTCTCTTCCTACAGTTGCGTTGTTAGTGTATAAGAAAGCAACTGATTTCTGTGCATTGATTTTGTATTGTGCCACATTACTGAATTGCTGGACGAGTTCTAGTAATTTGGGGGTGGAGTCTTTTGGGTTTTCCACATAAAGTATCATGTCATCTGTGAAAACAGAGAATTTGACTTCTTCTTTGCCAATTTGAATACTTTTTAATTCTTCTTGTTGTCTCATTGCTGTTGCTAGGACTTCTAGTACTATGTTGAACAATAGTGGTGAGAGTGGGCATCCTTCACGTGTTCCTGATCTTAAGGGAAAGGCTCTCAGCTTTTCCCCGTTGAGGATGATATTCGCTGTGGGTTTTTCATAGATGGATTTTATGAACTTGAGGAATGTTCCCTCTATCCCTATACTCTGGAGAGTTTTAATCAGGAAAGGATGTTGTATTTTGTCAAATGCTTTTTCTGCATCAATTGAGAGGACCACATGGTTCTTCTCCCTCCTCTTATTAATATGTTCTATCACATTGATTGATTTGTGAATGTTGAACCACCCTTGCATCCCACGGATAAATCCCATTTGGTCGTGGTGGATGATCCTTTTAATGTATTGTTGGATCCTATTAGCTAGGATTTTGTTGAGGATTTTGGAATCCATATTCATCAGGGATATCGGTCTGAAATTCTCCTTTTTGATGGGGTCTTTGCCTGGTTTGGGGATTAAGGTAATGCTGGTCTCATAGAATGAGTTTGGAAGTTTTCCTTCTGTTTCTATTTTTTGAAACAGCTTCAGTAGAATAGGTATTATTTCTTCTTTGAATGTTTGGTAGAATTCCCCAGGGAATCCATCAGGCCCTGGACTCTTGTTTTTTGGGAGGTATTGGATCACTGCTTCAATCTCGTTACTGGTTATTGGCCTATTCAGGTTGTCAATTTCTTCCTGTTTCAGTCTTGGCAGCTTATAGGTTTCCAGGAAGGCCTCCATTTCATCCAGGTTGCTCAGTTTACTGGCATATAGTTGTTGATAATAATTTCTAATAATTGTTTCTATTTCCTTGGTGTTAGTCATGATCTCTCTCATTCATAATTTTATTAATTTGAGTCCTTTCTCTTTTCTTTTGGGTAAATCTGGCCAATGGTTTATCAATCTTATTAATTCTTTCAAAGAACCAACTTCTAGTTTCGTTGATCTGATCTACTGTATTTCTGGTTTCTAATTCATTGATTTCTGCTTTAATTTTAATTATTTCTCTTCTAATGCGTGGCTTAGGCATCGTTTGTTGCCTTTTCTCTAGTTCTTTAAGGTGTAGTTAGTTGGTAAATTCGGGATTTTTCTATTTTTTTGAGTGAGGCTTGGATGGCTACGTATTTCCCCCTTAGGACCGCCTTTGCAGTATCCCGTAGGGTTTGGACCGATGTGTTTTCATGCTCATTGATTTCCATGAATTGTTTAAGTTCTTCTCTGATTTCCTGGTTGACCCAAACACTCTTGAGCAGAGTGGTCTTTAGCTTCCAAGTGTTTGAATTTCTGCCAAATTGTTTCTTGTGATTGAGTTCCAGTTTTAGAGCACTGTGGTCTGAGAATATGCAGGGAATAATCTCAATCTTTTGGTATCGGTTGAGACCTGATTTGTGACCCAGTATGTGGTCTATTCTGGAGAAAGTTCCATGCGCACTTGAGAAGAATGAGTATTCTGTTGTTTTAGGGTGGAATGTTCCGTAAATATCTATGAGGTCCATCTGGTCCAATGTATCACTCAAAGCTCTTGTTTCCTTGTTGATTTTCTGCTTAGATGATCTGTCCATTGCTGAGAGTGGAGTATTGAGGTCTCCTACAATTAACGTATTGTTATCAACATGACTCTTTATTTTGGTTAACAGTTGGCTTATGTAGATGGCTGCTCCCATGTTGGGGGCATAGATATTTACAATTGTTAGATCTTCTTGTTGGATAGACCCTTTAAGAATGATAGAGTGTCCTTCTGTGTCTCTAATTACAGACTTTAGTTTAAAATCTAATTTGTCTGATATAAGAATTGCTACCCCAGCTTTCTTTTGAGGTTCACTGGCATGGAAGATGGATCTCCATCCCTTCACTTTCAGTCTGGATGTATCTTTAGGTTCAAAATGAGTCTCTTGTAGACAGCATATGGATGCGCCCTGTCTTTTTATCCAATCTGCAACCCTGTGCCGTTTTATGGGAGCATTTAGGCCATTCACATTGAGAGTGATTATTGAAAGATATGAATTAATTGTCATCATGTTGCCTGTGAAGACGTTGTTTTTATAGATTGTCCCTGTAAATTTCTGTTGTAGATCACTCTTGGGGTCTTTCTCCTTTTATAGAACCCCCCTTCATATTTCTTGCAGGGCCGGCCTAGTGGTCACATATTCTTTCAGTTTCTTGCTGGTCCTGGAAGCTCTGCATCTCTCCATCCATTCTAAATGAAAGCCTTGCTGGATAAAGTATTCTTGGCTGCATGTTCTTCTCATTTAGTACCCTGAATATGTCTTGCCAGGCCTTTTTGGCTTGCCAGGTCTCTGTGGATAGGTCTGACGTTATTCTGATGTTCCTCCCTCTGTACGTAAGGAATCTCTTCCCCCTAACTGCCCTTAAGATGGTTTCCTTGGTTCTAAGATTTGCAAGTTTTGCTATTACATGCCGGGCTGTTGGCCTGTTTTCCTTGATCTTGGGAGGGGTCCTCTCTGCCTCTAGGACGCGAATGTTTGTTTTTCCCCAGATTAGGGAAGTTCTCAGCTATGATTTGCTCAAATACATCTTCTAGCCCTCTCTCTCTCCACCCCCTCCGGGATTCCAATTATTCTGACATTGGAACGCTTCATGGTGTCACTTATTTCTCTGATTCTATTTTCATGGATTCTGAGTTGTTTTTCCCTGGCCTCCTCTTTCCCCTTTTTATCTATTATACTGTCTTCCAGGTTGCTTATTCACTCTTCTGCCTCAGTTACCCTACCTGTTAGATTATCTAAATTGGTTGGATCTCATTGATAGCATTTTTAAGTTCTGCCAATTCAGCTTTCACTTCTGCCCTTAGAGACTCTATGTTGCCATTAATTGATTTCTCCATTCTAGCCATTGTCTTCACAATTGCTAGCCTGAATTCCATCTCCGACAGCTTGGTTATATCTGCATCCGTTTGTAAATCTGCAGCATAAGTCATAATCTCTGAGTCTTTTCTATTTTGGGGGCTCCTCCTCCTAGTCATTCTGTTGATGGGTGTTTGAGGGAATGTATAGAGTCGGAATTATTGACCAGAACCCAAGGAAGGTGCACCTGTTTTCTTGGGACCTTAGGGTTGCTGGCCTCTTGTTTTCCCAGCCTGTCTTCTGCGGGAGGGGCCTGTCACACTGTTACTCAGGCAACCCTGTTTGGGCGGAGTTGCCCTGCCCCCCCTGTGGCAGGGAATGGGCTCCACGGGAATCATTTTTGGGAGCTTTTGTTCTCTGGTGGCTTTCCCTGGTGGTTTTTCACGTCTCTTCTGAGAGTCAGAGCAGAAGAGACCGTTTCCAACCCTCTGCCTCAGAGCAGAGAGACCTCAGTCTGTTCTTCAGTGAGCCCTCCAGGCCACACTGTCTCCATTTCTGTCCGTGCTGCTATAAACTGCAGCGTCCTGGGTTGTGCGCCCCTCCGCAGCGCTCCCAGTCCTGCCTCCAGGTCGGGGCTCGTCTCTGCCCTTTGTGCTTCTAAAACCGCCAGCCGCTCCCCATTTGCCCGCGCGACTGTCGCTCCGGTTTCTGTCCGGGGGGCTGCAGCTCACGTGCACATGACCCCACCGGGCTGGTTTTCCACCCCAGTGGCTGCCCTAAGGTCCTTTCCCCACTGCTACCGGTCTGCAAGTCTATGCCCCGTCCGCAGCGTGCGAGGCTGTCGCTCACCGGCGGTGTAGTGTCCCCACGGCCAGGCACCCTCCCGCTGTCATTTATCCTCCAATATCTGCCCGCGGAATCACGGTCCCCTCTTCGTACCTCGAAACCAACCGCCCGCGATATTCTGTTTGTAGAGATCCAGATCTTCTTACATCTTAGGCTGGTTTCGTGGGTGCTCAGAGTGGTCTGGTAGATATCCAGCTCAATTCCGGGGACCAGTTGAAATAGGGTCCCCTACTCCTCTGCCATCTTTCCCCCTCCCGATGGAATACTTTTCTATTGTATTTTCTTTTTTTTTTTTTTTTTAAGATTTTATTTGAAAGACAGAGGGAGAGAGCACAAGCAGGGGGAGTGGCAGGCAGAGCAGACCCAAGGAGAAGCAGGCTCCTTGCCGAGCAAGGAGCCCAACACAGAACTTGATCCCAGCACCCTGGGATCATGACCCCAGCCGAAGGCAGATGCTTAACCAACTGAGCCACCCAGGTGCTCTCTACTGCATTTTTTAACTGATTATATTTGGCATATAGCCTTGAATAGATGTAATGACATTGAGAAATGTTTACAGTATAATGCAAAGCCAGTATAAAAGAGAATTACAAACTATGTAAACATATATAACATAAAATACAATCCCAAGGGAAAAAAATCACCAACATTTCAAAAAATAGCTTTTAATAGTTAGATCCTGGGTGATTTTAAAATAGAAATATCCACTATTTTAAAACTGACCATTAAAGAGAGGTGTAACTCAAATTGTTGGAAAATATGCAGGGCAGACAGTGACCTATATATGGAAAATGGTTAAGTTGGAACTTCTGCTTTCCTGGGCACGCCCAACCACTAAAGCCTTGACACTGAATCAAGTGGAAGCTAGAAGGAAAAATGCTTTGCTGTCTTGCATTTTTTGGTCAGTTCTTCCCCTTGGCCAAACCCAACCAGAAGCCAGACGGTAAGGCTGCCTGGACCACAGTCTTTTGGCAGAAAGCAGTATAGAAATGGGTAGAGTATGGGGCAGGAGGGTAGCACCAACAAGGACTAAATAAGAGGTTTACAGATCAATTATTTTAAAGATATCAATTGTCGGGGCGCCTGGGTGGCTCAGTTGGTTAAGCGTCTGCCTTCGGCTCAGGTCATGATCCTGGGGTTCTGGGATCCAGCCCCATATTGGGTTCCCTGCTCAGCGGGGAGTCTTCTTCTCTCTCTCCTTCTGCCCCCCCATATAAATAAATAAAATCTTTAAAAAAAGATGTCAATTCTCTACCAATTTAATTTAGAAATTTAATACTATCTTAACCAAAGTACCAATGGAAATAATATTTGGTGGGGGGCGAAGGGAAGAACTTAACAAAAATGTTTCTAAAGTCTATTATGGTGGAATGTGAACATCCAAAAAAATATTGGGAGGAACAAAAAATAGGCACTAATGAGAAGGGAATTTCCCAATTAAATAATAGAATACATTATAGAGCAGGCTTGTTCTAATTGACAGTGGAACAGAATAGAAAATTCATATGCATTTCTTCCTTTGTTCAATTAATAATAATGAATGTTTATCATTTGACAGCCACAGAGACAAGTGCTGAGGATGCAGTTGGGAACAAAAAGGGCAGGGGTCCTACCCTGGTAGTGAATTCAGTTCTACAAATCAGGAAAAGATTAGCACAGGAAACGAAATGCAAATTAAAGAAACACTTTGAAACTGACAAAGATTAGAGAGAATGATAAATCCCAGGAATGGAGGGTCCAGGAAAACATGTTTTCTCATGGATTTTTACATTCTGGCTGCAAAACAATTCCTCGTTGTGTAATATAAACTTTATTTTTAAACATGCATCTCTTTTGACCCAGAAAATACCCTTCTGGTAATGTATTTGTGTCAGTCAGGTTACATTTAAGAAAATCGAGCCAGGGGATTAGTTACAAAGGTATTGGATAGCTGGGAAAGTGAGACACGCAGGGATCTGCAACAGCACGAAGCTGCTACCAGCCCCAGGGCTAAAGGGACACAGAGCAGATGTGGTGTTGGTACAGCTTAGGCGGCTGGTGGGAACCGGGATCACAAAGGTAAGGCTGTGCAGCATACATATACATGTATAATCATCATCACCATCCTCATCATAATAAGGAAGAGCAGAAGAAATGGGGAGATTAAGATGGGTAGTCACCAGATTAACACAGGCTGTTGCTAGGTGGCATTGTATGTGACTTTCATTTTCTTCTGTGTGCTTTATATGTTGCCCAAATACTTTTAAAAAGAATATGTATAAACTTTATTTTGACAAAAAATAACTCTTGTTTTATCTCACAAAACACTTTATTAGTTTTCCATTATTCATTTATATGTATATACAGTTATTTAATTGCTCACTTTTTAGGAGGCTTTTCAGCTGATTCCAACACTTTGCTCCTATAAACAATATCCTTTCTCAAAGAGACGTCAAGGTTACACGAAGGCTCATAGGTAAATTTCTGTCCCCAGCATCTTCCCAATTAAAGGAATCCTTGTGGAATTAATGAGCTGAGTTTTCTTCTTATATGACAACACAGTCTCAAGACAGTAATTCTCAACTGTGACCATATATGTTTTAATCACCGGGGCAGCTTTTTAAAAGTACCATTGCCTAGGACACACTGAGGACCAACTGAATCGGAATCTCTAGGGATTGAACCTGGAAATCAGTATATTTCAAAAATTACCTTGACGACTCAATGTGCAGTTGGGATGAGAACCCCTGCTTCAGGTCTGCAACTGGAACAGAACTGAATGTCTTCTAAACTGCTGGGAAATACTCATGCTGAGAGGAATTCGCTTCCCTAACAATAGATGTCACTAGCCAAATTAAATAGAAGACAGCCATTGATGTGATGACAATTATCTAGTCATGAAGCAGAACAGGCATTTGAAGAAGTACCTAAATTTATCAGGGCAGGTTAAAGATAAATGCTTTAAAATCATCATGGAAGGTCCAGGATGACCCAATGTGTCAGGAAAATCTTGAATGATAAGGGTTGATTAAATACTGTTTTTAATAAGATCCTCCCTCCTTTTATTAAAAAAAAAAAAAAAATGGCCCATGGGTTTTGGTCCAAAGACCTTATTTGAGTAAAAGCTAAGCTGTTTTTCAGGGTTCCCAGAGCTTACTTCATTAGTAATTAACTTACTTGAAGAACTGGTTGCTGGTGAGATTACCCAGCAACCAAATAACCAATGCCTTGAATCTTTGGGAAGCAAAAAGGTCTATATTCCTTTTAGAATATAAAATGTTTAATTCCTATGAGAACCACTTACAAGCCCTAAAGTATCTTAAATTGGTCTAACCTTATACATCCTCTTTCCAGGATCTTTGGACTCTAGTGGACCATATTTAATAGTTATTTGTTTTACAGAAGGTCTGAAAGATCTCAGAGCATGAATGCTTAAGCCCGCTAATTTAACTTTTATAAAATAGATCCTTTTTTGTGAAAACATCATAAATACAAAACGAAAGTATCTTAAACTCACATGAAAGAATTCCCATAGCTAACTATAGCGAGCACGCTCAGTTTTCATATGCAAAAAGTGTGAACAAGCTCTATTCTCAATTTGAGTTCTGTTAGAACTCAGAAGGCTTTACTGACACTATTTTATTCCTATTCTATTGTTCTCACACGTATTAATAGCTTTTTTGTCTATATGAAGTATCCACTCATTTAATAACTAGCCTCACCACACTTACCTAACCTCATCTCTCTAGAGGAACACTTACATAGTAGAAAAGAAGGGACTTTGAAAGTCCGTAGACCTGGGATTAAATGCCAAATGGATCTCCGGGATGTGCACATTTAGGTAAGGCATTTAAATCCTGAACCTTGGCTTCCTCATTTATAAAATGGGTATGATTTTAGGATCCGACTCTTGGGTTCTCATGCACCTTTAAAATAAAATTTGTAGGGACGCCTGGGTGGCTCAGTCAGTTAAGTGTCTATCTTCAGCTCAGGTCGTGATCCCAGGGTCCTGGGATCTAGTCCCGCATCGGGATCCTTGCTCAGCAGGGAGCCTGCTTCTCCCTCTCCCTCAGCTGCTCCCCCTGCTTGTGTGCTTGCACTCTCTCTAACAAATAAATAAATGAAATCTTTAAAAAATAATAATAAATAAAATAAAATAAAATGTGTATGTAAATCATCACATACAATACCTGGTATATAGAAAGTGCTCAAAAACTGTTAAACTTCTGCCTATTACCCAGATATGGCTGGTGAGATTTTTCTGGAGACAGTGACATAGCCTGGTGGGAAAAAGGCTCTCCTCAGACTTATCCTCTGGATGTCCTTCAAATCAGCTCTAGAGAAAGAGCAGGCTTCCTTAATTCTGAGTTGAGCTTGCCATGATTAGGCTCATATTTTTATGTCACTCCTTACTCTTCCCTTTATGTGTAAGTGACAGGATTTCCTGGTTGGATTTTTAGCCTCTCGAAAGTAGGAGCTATCTTTTCTTTTTTCATATCCTCCAGATTTGCTGCAACTGTGATAGACACTCAATAAATATGTACGAGTACCTGCCTACAGTGAAACACACAGAATTATAGGCTTTTAGGGAATTTTAAAATCAACTTGTACAATAACTTCATTTCACGAATGAGAAAACGGGGTCTTGGAGATGTTGCAAACATTGCCCAATGTTACACAGCTAACAAGTGGTGGAGCTTAGCATTTCGTTCCCGGTCTGGCTGCTTCCCATGCCAGTGCCCCTTGCATTACTCAATGCTCTTTTTCTTGACATGGTGACTTCAATGGATTGGAAATTGTAGAATATCATCGTGTGTCAGTATTTCGGCAAACAAATCTCCTCTTAGTAGGATCATTGTCTAGATTGCTAGTTTTCTCGTGTTAGCTCGACCTCAGAATCATCTGGAAGGCTTGTTAAAACACAGAATGGAGTGCCCCACCCCCAGACTTTCTGACGTAGTAGGTCTAGGTGGGGTTCAAAAGTCTACATTTCTAACAAATTCCCAGGTAATGCTGATGCCTCTGGTCTGGAGACCATATTTTGAGAGAAACTGAGCTAGAGTTATTATGGATTCTTTTTTCTCTTCCTCTTAAAACCAAACATGATCCAAGAGGGCCCTGTGTAATCTGTACTTCTTACAATGTACAAAGAACATGACACTACATGGAACTAGGCTTACCTTGAAAGCATTTTCCTTTGGTTCACAAGAGAGTTTCTGAGTACCTAAGACACAGTACGCGGTGCTACCAGTGATCCTTAGGTGCAGAAAACCCAGTGCCTGTCGTAAAGGTGGCCCTGTGACCCCGGGCAAGAGGAAAAGTTCACTTCTAGGAGGGACCAGCATGAGCTATGATTTCAGAAGTGGTGGGATTGAGGAAAAGTCAAAATAATTGTACACGTGCTCCAGAGGTAATTCTATTGACCAGCTTCTGTTAACTATCAACACCCTTCTGACAACTTTGGGAACATATAAGTAACTCCTGAAATGCTAAATATTGTTTTTAATATAATCTATGCTGTAAGAGAACATCTGGGATGTTTTTTTCTAATTTATTTTTCATCTGAACTATTATTAATTACAATGGTGCTTGAAGCCTGAGGAAATAATTAACAATCTTTGTAAGTGGGAAAAGACACTCTATATGCTGGAATTTCTGCCAATTCATTTGGCAGAAGTGGAACTAATTCCAAACATGGGGAAACCAATGACTAATACACAAAGCAACTTCATGATTTTAGCCAGGAGTCTTTTTGGCTCTTTTTTTTTTTTTAATTTTTTTTTTTGTAGTTTTTAATTTTATTATATTATGTTAGTTACCATACAATACATCATTAGTTTTTGATGTAGTGATCCACGATCCATTGTTTTCGTATAACACCCAGAGCTCCATGCAGTACGTGCCCTCCCCAGTACCCATCACCGGACTAACCAATCCCCCCTCTGCCCTCCCCTCTAGAACCCTGTTTGTTTCTCAGGTCCATTGTCTCTCATGGTTCATCTCTCCTTCCAATTCTGCCACTGATTTTTCCCTTCCTTCTCCTAATGTCCTCCATGCTATTCCTTATGTTCCACAAATAAGTGAAACCATATGATAACTGACTTTCTCTCCTTGACTTATTTCGCTTAGCATCATCTCCTCCAGTCCCATCCATGTTGATGTAAAAGTTGGGTATTCATCTTTTCGATGGCTGAGTAATATTCCATTGTATATATGGACCACATCTTCTTTATCCATTCATCTGTTGAAGGGCATCCTTGGCTCTTTCCACAGTTTGGCTATTGAGGACATTGCTGCTATGAACATTGGGGTACATATGGCCCTTCTTTTCACTACATCTGTGTCTTTGGGGTAAATACCCAGCAGTGCAATTGCTAGGTCATAGGGTAGCTCTATTTATAATTTTGTGAGCCACCTCCACACTGTTTTCCAAAGTGGCTGTACCAACTTGCATTCCCACCAACAGTGTAAGAGGGTTCCCCTTTCTCCACAACCTCTCCAACATTTGTTGTTTCTTTCCCTGTCCATTTTGGCCATTCTAACTGGAGTAAGGTGGTATCTCAATGTGGTTTTGATTTGGATTTCCCTGATGGCTAATGATGATGAACATTTTTGATGTGTCTGTTAGCCATTTGTATGTCTTCTTCAGAGAAGTGTCTGTTTATGTCTTCTGCCCACTTTTTGACTTGATTATTTGTTTTTTGGGTGTTGAGTTTGAAAAGTTCTTTATAGATTTTGGATATCAGCCCTTTATCTGTAGTGTCATTTGCAAATATCTTCTCCCATTCTGTGGGTTGCCTCTTTGTTTTGTTGACTGTTTCCTTTGCTGTGCAGAAGCTTTTTATCTTGATGAAGTCCCAAAAGTTCATTTTTGCTTTTGTTTCACTAGCTTTTGGAGATGTATCTTGAAAGAAGTTGCTGTGGGTGATGTCCAAGAGGTTACTGCCTATGTTCTCCTCTAGGATTTGGATGGATTCCTGTCTCACATTGAGGTCTTTCATCCACTTTGAGTTTATCTTTGTGAGTGGTGTTAGAGAATGGTCGAGTTTCATTCTTCTCCATGTGGCTGTCCAATTTTCCCAGCACCATTTATTGAAGAGACTGTCTTTTGTCCATTGCATGTTTTTTCCTGCTTTGTCAAAGATTATTGGACCATAGAGTTGAGGGTCCATATCTGGGTTCTCTATTCTGTTCCATTGGTCTGTATGTCTGTTTTTATGCCAGTACCATGCTATCTTGGTGATCCCAGCTCCGTAATATAGCTTGAAATCGGGCAACGTGCTGCCCCCAGCTTTGTTTTTCTTTTTCAACATTTCCTTGGCCATACAGGGTCTTTTCTGATTCCATACAAATTTTAGGATTGTTTGTTCCAGCACTTTGAAAAATGTCATTGGAATTTTGACTGGGATGGCATTGAAGGTGTAGATTGCTCTGGGTAGCATAGACATTTTAACAATGTTTATTCTTCCGATCCATGAGCATGGAATGTTTTTCCATCTTTTTGTGTCTTCTTCAATTTCTTGCACGAGTGTTTTGTAGTTCCTAGAGTATAGATCCTTGACCTCTTTGGTTAGGTTTATTCCAAGGTATCTTATGGGTTTCAGTGCTATTGTAAATGGAATCGTTTCTTTAATTTCTCTTTTTACAGTTGTGTTGTTAGTGTATAAGAAAGCAACTGATTTCTGTGCATTGATTTTGTATCCTGCCACATTACTGAATTGCTTTATGAATTCTAGTAATTTGGGGGTGGAGTCTTTTGGGTTTTCCACATAAAATATCATGTCGTCTGCGAAAAGAGAGAGTTTGACTTCTTCTTTGCCAATTTGAATACCTTTTATTTCTTTTTGTTGTCTGATTGCTGTTGCTAGGACTTCTAGTACTATGTTGAACAACAGTGGTGAGAGTGGGCAACCTTGACGTGTTCCTGATCTTAAGGGAAAGGCTCTCAGCTTTTCCCCATTGAGGATGATATTCGCTGTGGGTTTTTTGTAGATGGATTTTATGAACTTGAGGAATGTTCCCTCTATCCTTATACTCTGGAGAGTTTTAATCAGGAAAGGATGTTGTATTTTGTCAAATGCTTTTTCTGCATCAATTGAGAGGACCATATGGTTCTTCTCCCTCCTCTTATTAATGTGTTCTATCATATTGATTGATTTGCGAATGTTGAACCACCCTTGCATCCCAGGGATAAATTCCACTTGGTCGTGGTGGATGATCGTTTTAATGTATTGTTGGATCCTATTAGCTAGGATTTTGTTGAGGATTTTGGAATCCATATTCATCAGGGATATCGGTCTGAAATTCTCCTTTTTGATGGGGTCTTTGCCTGGTTTGGGGATTAAGGTAATGCTGGTCTCATAGAATGAGTTTGGAAGTTTTCCTTCTGTTTCTATTTTTTGAAACAGCTTCAGTAGAATAGGTATTATTTCTTCTTTGAATGTTTGGTAGAATTCCCCAGGGAATCCATCAGGCCCTGGACTCTTGTTTTTTGGGAGGTTTTTTGATCACTGCTTCAATCTCGTTACTGGTTATTGGCCTATTCAGGTTGTCAATTTCTTCCTGTTTCAGTCTTGGCAGCTTATGGGTTTCCAGGAAGGCCTCCATTTCATCCAGATTGCTGTTTATTGGCATATAGTTGTTGATAATAATTTCTAATAATTGTTCCTATTTCCTTGGTGTTAGTCGTGATCTCTCCCCTTTCATTCATAATTTTATTGATTTGGGTCCTTTCTCTCTTCTTTTGGATAAGTCTGGCCAGTGGTTTATCAATCTTATTAATTCTTTCAAAGAACCAACTTCTAGTTTCATTGATCTGATCTACTGTGTTTCTGGTTTCTAATTCATTGATTTCTGCTTTAATTTTAATTATTTCTCTTGTAATGCATGGCTTAGGCGTCGTTTCTTGCTTTTTCTCTAGTTCTTTAAGGTTTACAATTAGTTGGTGAATTCGGGATTTTTCTATTTTTTTAAGTGAGGCTTGGATGGCTAGGTATTTCCCCCTTAGGACCACCTTTGCAGTATCCCGTAGGGTTTGGACCGATGTGTTTTCATTTTCATTGATTTCCATGAATTGTTTAAGTTCTTCTCTGATTTCCTGGTTGACCCAAACACTCTTGAGCAGAGTGGTCTTTAGCTTCCAAGTGTTTCAATTTCTGCCAAATTGTTTCTTGTGATTGAGTTCCAGTTTTAGAGCATTGTGGTCTGAGAATATGCAGGGAATAATCTCAATCTTTTGGTATCGGTTGAGACCTGATTTGTGACCCAGTATGTGGTCTATTCTGGAGAAAGTTCCATGCGCACTTGAGAAGAATGAGTATTCTGTTGTTTTAGGGTGGAATGTTCCGTAAATATCTATGAGGTCCATCTGGTCCAATGTATCACTCAAAGCTCTTGTTTCCTTGTTGATTTTCTGCTTAGATGATCTGTCCATTGCTGAGAGTGGAGTATTGAGGTCTACTACAATTAACGTATTGTTATCAACATGACTCTTTATTTTGGTTAACAGTTGGCTTATGTAGATGGCTGCTCCCATGTTGGGGGCATAGATATTTACAATTGTTAGATCTTCTTGTTGGATAGACCCTTTAAGAATGATAGAGTGTCCTTCTGTGTCTCTAATTACAGACTTTAGTTTAAAATCTAATTAGTCTGATATAAGAATTGCTACCCCAGCTTTCTTTTGAGGTCCACTGGCATGGAAGATGGATCTCCATCCCTTCACTTTCAGTCTGGATGTATCTTTAGGTTCAAAATGAGTCTCTTGTAGACAGCCTATGGATTGGTCCTGTCTTTTTATCCAATCTGCAACCCTGTGCCGTTTTATGGGAGCATTTAGGCCATTCACGTTGAGAGTGATTATTGAAAGATATGAATTAATTGTCATCATGTTGCCTGTGAAGACGTTGTTTTTATAGATTGTCCCTGTAAATTTCTGCTGTAGATCACTCTTGGGGTCTTTCTCCTTTTATAGAACCCCTCTTCATATATCTTGCAGGGCCGGCCTAGTGGTCACATATTCTTTCAGTTTGTGCCGGTCCTGGAAGCTCTGCATCTCTCCATCCATTCTAAATGAAAGCCTTGCCGGATAAAGTATTCTTGGCTGCATGTTCTTCTCATTTAGTACCCTGAATATGTCTTGCCAGGCCTTTCTGGCTTGCCAGGTCTCTGTGGACAGGTCTGACGTTATTCTGATGTTCCTCCCTCTGTACGTAAGGAATCTCTTCCTCCTAACTGCCCTTAAGATGGTTTCCTTGGTTCTAAGATTTGCAAGTTTTGCTATTACATGCCGGGCTGTTGGCCTGTTTTCCTTGATCTTGGGAGGGGTCCTCTCTGCCTCTAGGACGCAAATGTTTGTTTCATTCCCCAGATTAGGGAAGTTCTCAGCTATGATTTGCTCAAATACATCTTCTAGCCCTCTCTCTCTCTCCACTCCCTCCGGGATTCCAATTATTCTGACATTGGAACACCTCATGGTGTCACTTATTTCTCTGATTCTATTTTCATGGATTCTGAGTTGTTTTTCCCTGTCCTCCTCTTTTCCCTTTTTATCTATTATACTGTCTTCCAGGTCACTTATTCTCTCTTCTGTCTCAGTTACTGTAGCTGTTAGAATATCTAGATTGGATCGGATCTCATTGATAGCATTTTTAAGTTCTGCCAATTCAGCTTTCATTTCTGCCCTTAGAGACTCTATGTTGCCATTAATTGATTTCTCCATTCTAGCCGTTGTCTTCACAATTGCTAGCCTGAATTCCATCTCTGACATCTTGGTTATGTCTGCATCCATTTGTAAATCTGCAGCATAAGTCATAATCTCTGAGTCTTTTCTATTTTGGGGGCTCCTCCTCCTAGTCATTCTGTTGATGGGTGTTTAAGGGAATGTATAGAGTCCAAATTATTGACCAGAACTCAAGCAAGGTGCACCTGTTTTCTTGGGACCTTAGGGTTGCTGGCCTCTTGTTTTCCCAGCCTGTCTTCTGCGGGAGGGGCCTGCCACACTGTTACTCAGGCAACCCTGTTTGGGCGGAGTTGCCCTGCGCCCCTGTGGCGGGGGATGGGCTCAGTGGGAATCAGTCTTGGGGGCTTTTGTTCTCTGGCGCCTTTCCCTGGCAGCTTTCCACGTCTCTTCCACGAGTCAGAGCAGAAGAGACCGTTTCCAACCCTCTGCCTCAGAGCAGAGAGACCTCAGTCTGTTCTTCAGTGAGCTCTCCAGGCCACACTGTCTCCATTTCTGTCCATGCTGCTATCAACTGCAGTGGCCTGGGCTGTGCGCCCCTCCGCAGCGCTCCCAGTCCTGCCTCCAGGTCGGGGCACGTCTCTGCCCTGTGTGCTTCTAAAACTGCCAGCTGCTCCCAATTCACGCACGCACGACTCCGCCACTTGGGGTTTCCACCCCTGGGGGTTGCAGTTCACCGGCGCGACCCCGGTGCACCGGGTTTCCGTCTGGAGGCTGCAGTTCGCGTGCGCGCGACCGTCGCTCCGGTTTCTGTCCAGAGGGGCTGCAGCTCACGTGCGTGCGACCCCGCCGGTCTGGTTTTCCACCCCAGGGGCTGCCCTAAAGTTCTTTCCCGACACTACCGGTCTGCGAGTCTGTGCCCTGTCTGCAGCGCGCGAGGCTGTCGCTCACCGGCGGTGTAGGATTCCCCCGTCCAGGCACCCTCCCGCCGCCATTTATCCTCCAATATCTGCCCGCAGGATCACGGCTCTCCGCTTGTACCTCAAAACCAACTGCCTGCGATATTCTGTTTGTAGAGATCCAGATCTTCTTACATCTCAGGCTGGTTTCGTGGGTGCTCAGAGTGGTCTGGTAGTTATCCAGCTCAATTCCGGGGACCATTTGAAATAGGGTCCCCTGCTCCTCCGCCATCTTTCCCCTCTCCTTTTTGGCTCATTTAAAGATATTTGTAACTAGGGTCCATGGACCCCTAGGGGCTGTGTATATGAGCCTTAAGGGATCCTGATTCCCATAAAACTGGATGCAAGAATGGGCACAAGTTTGCATTTTTTTCTAGTTTAGAGGGTTTATCACTTTTATCCATTTTCCCACTGGGATACAGGGAGAGAAACAAAATCATTATTACCCAAGGACTCTGGCTTAACTTTTGTCCTTACATCCCACCTATCTTCACTGTATGTCATGAGGGGCCTTCTTCCTTATTATTTTCATGGAAGGGAGCAGAGGAATACTGAGAGAGAGAAACCATCCCCAGATGACAACCCTGATCATTTTCACCATCTGCATCCTCATCTGGGTTAGTTGCTTGTTGATCCCATATGCTCACTTAATCACTCTTCATTTGACTGTCATTTAGGTTTTAGTCTATACAGATAATTAATAACCAGAGCAGCCAGAAAAGTCCCTGGCCAGAGTTGATGCAGATCTGTGATTCTAAATGAATATCCCCAGAACAAATGCCTATGTAGTTCTTTCTCCCTCATCCCTTCAATTTAAATCATGCCATCCAGCAAGGCCCAGCTCAAATATCTCTTCCTCCATGAAGTATTCCTCAGCAGCCCAACACAGAACTCTTCTGTTCTCTTCCTGATAGAACAGTATTCTTTGTGGCTCTAGCAGCCATTTTGTTACTCAGTTATGTTCAGTTTAGCACTATTTTATACAAATAGAATGAATGGTTCATCTGTGCATTCTATGCTCCAAGCACAGGGACGTGAACAGAGCAAGGACTTAAAATCATTATCAAACACATGTAAAGAATGGTCTCGGTTTCTCAACAATATTCTCCCTACTTGTGAAGTGAAAATCATGCCATTCTTAATTTGTGACCGTCGTAACATTTATCGGCAGTTCTAAGCACATTGATGCCCCATAAATCCATGAGAGTAACACAGTTGGCAAAAAACCTGAGGTGTGGCACACAACATCTGTGCCTTCTAGAAAGAATGACTGAGTTAGCAGCTGGCATTGTCAGTTTTCTCTGTATCCATTATGATCTAATAATGGCTTCTACATCCTGGGACTCAACCAACAGTTTCAGTGGATGAGAAACATTTGGATTTTTAGCGCTGCCGCTGGGAGTGGTATGGGTCACTTTAATCTCAGAAGACTGTTCCTGGACATGATGTGTGCTAGATGGCGGAGATGTTTGCTCACTGAAATCTCATTAATTCAGAAGCATATAGTCATCAGTCACCACTGAAAATGCAGACTCACACTAAATGACTTCACACTTGAAGTGTAGCAAACACTTTCACCTGCTTTATCTCAGCTGATTCTTCTAAGAGCTCAGTAAGATGTGTCAGTGACTTGCTCAAGGTCATTCAGGGACTCTATGACCTTTCCACTAAACTAGGCTACCATTGTAATCCACATATCTCTGCCTATTATGTACCAGGCTCAAAAGGAAAATTGTCTCCTCCCAAAAATCACCTTTCCCCGGCAGCTATATAATATAACTCTAACACTTTAAAACAACAGAGTGAAGATAAAGCACAGACAAAATTAGATTTGACAACCTAATGAAGCACCCTTCTTTGTTATTTGAAAAAAACATCAGTCAAACATCATCATTCAACAGCCTTCAGTTCCAGCAAGTAAGGGGCATGTTTATTTGGCATTTGAAGGAGAGCCGAAAACACCAGGTCACACGGTAGAAGGCAACGAGGAATTCCACTTTAATTAGTCATGTTTCCTACTGGCTTTTCGATTGGAAAGGCTTCTCTAAGATTCCAGTAGATGGTACCTTAAGTATTGCCTTTAATTGTTGAGAAACAAAAACTTTCCCACAGTCCAACTTTATTACCTTTTTATTATTTATTACGTACTTACTTTTTTACTAGTTCTCATTTTTATAGGCTTGCAAAAGAGAATCTTCCTAGTAAAGCCCTTGTCGGGGATGGTTTAGGGCCCCCTGTCTGAAGACAGCTTTTTCGAGCTGAAGAATTCCCAATGCTGATGGCCTTCTCTGAGGTATATTATTTTCCTAAAGCTCATGGATGAAGAAAAAACAAACTTTTCGTGATCCTATCCTTTTTGTACCTGCTCTTTTTTTTCTGCCAGGAATGGCTTTCCTTTTCATCTAGTAATGTCTAAATCATCCTCATGACCTGTGCTAGAATTCACTTCCTCAGTGAAGCTCCTTGATTCCTACCAGCAGAATTATCCTTTTCCTCTCCCATGTTTTCATAACATTTTATTCATTCCTTTACTCTACACTGCTATATTACGTAAACCTCAGTGTTCACTTCTCTATATCCGCATCTTGACCATGAGCAACTTGAGGTCAGGACCCATTTCTGACTTCTTTCTGCTTCCCACGGTGCCCAGGACATCACCACTCCTTCCCTCACCATACTGAGTGCCAGATGCCACGTTAGAGACCCAGTAGAGGTTGATCTAGGAGGCAAGTAATGTTATCCCAATTTATACTCTGAGGAAACCGAGAGTACAGGAAGGCTTATGGAACTTGCCTGAGATCATGCACCGACATAGTTGAGAAGTCTGGGTTTTAAATTGAAAAAAAAAAAATGTGTTGGAAGAAAATCCACTGAACATAACCAGTTTAAAGCAAACATTTCAGTGACATTTAGTTCATTCACAGTGTCATGCAACCATCCGCTCTAGGTGGTTTCAAAGCACTCTCATCACCACCAGAAGAAACCGTACCCACTGAGCAGCCACTCCTCATTCCCTTCCCCCAACCCCAGCCACCACTAATCTGCTTTCTGTCTCAATGGATGTCCCTCTTCTGGACGTTTCATACAAATGGGATCATACAAGATGTGACCTTTTGTGTCTGAGAAGCCTCGATCTTATTTCAATTCTCCCAAAATCTAGAGTCCATTCCCTTACCTACTGCGTTCTGCTGTTTTGCTTTGTGCGCCCACTATATATTTGATGAATGAATCAATGAATGGTTATAGAGAGGACACTGACCAGGCAACTTATTTTCTCCTGAATCTACTTATTTACGATTTGATTTACCTTCATAAAATACCTTTTTGCAGCTTTTACCAAGTGTCAGTCTGAGAGATGGCAGCTAGCACAGGCTTGCCAGACCCTCTCTCTTCGGGGTCCATGTCACTTCAAACTGGCGCCTACAATTGATTTCCTCATTATCACACTTTCAGGCTAAATGCAGAGGAGACTAGGTGATTGGAGTGAAGCTGACCAGCTACACTGTGTGTGAACGGCCCATTACCAGCTTGGCCACCAGGACTAGAGAATGGACTTTCAGACGGGGAAACAAATGGTTTTGCCCAGTAACTTCTTTTCTCAGCTGAGCTGTTGCTTGGACAGAAACTGGTTCTGAGGGACAGGTTTCTATGGGCTGGTGAGAAGATTAGAGAAGTGCCTCCCTTGCTTGAAGTCAAAGTCAGTCTGATTTGTTAGTACAGGTGTGAGAGTGTTGTTTTTTTGTTTTTTGTTTTGGATTCACAGTGTGGGAGGTGCTTTTTTGACACCACTTCCAAAGCGATCAAATGCATGACATTTAATCTTTAATGATTGACTTCTCTGGTTAAAACTAAAGAAAGTCCAAATAGATAATTCCTGCTTTTTCATGCTTCTGTCGAAATGAACATTGATTTTATACTGCCTACATGCAGCGTGTCTCAGGAAGCTTTCTTAATGATGTCTCTATTTTTATTAGAAATCTAATTAAACCTTTACTGATATGACAACAGAAACTCAGTGCACTAAACTCTTAGAACATCTGCTCTTTGGGGCATTATTTCAAATCTGGCACTTTCTGTTTTGTTTTATGATACTAAGAAGGGAAATTCAGCTGTAGTTACATTTAATTCCAGGAAAAATGGAAATAAAACCTGGGGTTATAATTTTAAATGGTTTTCTACTGTTTATGTACAGGCTTGGGGAAAGGGACAATTATCACCTGTTTTAGGCATGGCTAGTTGTTTATGCCCATTCATACTATGTACACGTCAAAGGGCCTTACCTTTTACTTAAATGCAAGTTTTTATTTTGAGATAACTATAGACTCATGTGCAATTATAAGAAATAATACAAATAGACCCAGTCTACCCTTCACAAAGTTTCCCCAGTGGCTTGGAAGATGATAGCACAATGTCCCCACCAGGATACAGACACTGATACAGTCAAGATACAGAACAATTGGGACGCCTGGGTGGCTCAGTCGGTTAAGCGTCTGCCTTCGGCTCAGGTCATGATCTCAGGGTCCTGGGATCGAGTCCCACATTGGGCTCCCTACTCGGTGGGGAGTCTGCTTCTCCCTCTGACTGCCACTCCCTCTGCTTGTGCTCTCCCTCTCTCTCTCCCTCTGACAAATAGATAAAATCTTAAAAAAAAAAAAAAAAAGATACAGAACAATTCCATCACAAGGATCCCTTGTTGGTGCCCATTTATAACCACATTCACTTCCCTTCAATCTCCATCCCTAATCTCTAGCAACCTCTGAGCTGTTTCTATTTCTAGAATTTTGGCATTTCAAGATTGCTATGTAAATGCAATCATATGGGATGTAACCTGGTGGAATTGACTTTTTTCATTCATCATGATTCTCTGGAGCTGCATCCAAGTGGTGTGTGGCATTGTCTTCTAATTAGAAGCCAAATCACAGATATTTTACAAGCAAAAATGAGATCATTGGAAATACTCAGGCCTCAATATTGTTGTTTTCCAGATTTTCTCCATTATAAACAGTTCTTACAATGGAGAGTTAGCACATTCATTATGCATATGTGCCTCATCCATGCTTCCAGTCCATTTCTGTATGGCACTTATCCCAGGAACAGAAACTCTTCGAGGGCAGTGAGCATGCTGTGCTTACCCATCAGTATTGATTTTCCGCTGTGGACTGCACTTAACGCAAAATCAAGAAAGTACAAAAATAATCTGAGGGTTCGAAAAGTGGCAAGTTTTGTTGGCTATTGTGGCTGACACTCAGAAAATGAATCTGTTAAGGGTCATTTATCATGCATCGTCTTCCACGGAGACCATACAAATGGATCTAAAAGTCCTAGCATGATATATGAATTAAATCAAACAAGAGATAAGAATGTTAAGTTCCACTCCCCAACCGAAAGATTTCATTGAGATTTTGTTGATAAACCAAATGCAGTGCAGCTCTTTCAAATTCAGCACGTTCACTAGTTATTTCTTCTGTATCTGTGTTTTCTCAGCTCTGTTTATTAGAGAAACCATGCCTTGATGAGCGATGAAACCAGTTGACCTTCCCAGAGTACTAGGTAAAAGGAAATACTCTTGCAGAATTAAGACAGGTTTTCAGGCTGAATTCTTTAGGCACATATTGCATCCTGGTGTAGTGGAAAGAACAGGAGGCTTGAGATCCAGAAGGCCTTGGAGTTGAGTCCCAAGGCTATGGCTTACTAACTGTCTGACACTGGCATCGTACCCCCAAGCTTCACTTCTACATATATAATATGGGATATTATTAATACTTGTCCTACTCTATCATCACCACCATTTCTCTGCTCCTCTTCGTATCAAAATTTCCAGAAAGAGTTGCCTAGAGTTTGTCATTACTTCCTTATCTCCTGTTGTCTCTCGGCACACTCCAGTAGGCTTCCATATCCACCATTCTGGTGACATGTATCTTATCAGGATCACCAGTGACCTCAAAGTTCTGCCCTTGGCAGCTTTAACCAGTATAGAGGACCAACAGGGCCAGGTCCACCAAGGGTCTATTTACATAAGACTGTGTAGCATCTTGGAAAAGAACTCTTCCGGGCTGAGCTAGTCTTCTCGAATGTTCTCCGATGTCATTTTGGGAGAGGAAAGGAGTAAATGAAGGAATAATTCTGAGAACATCATAATGTCTATCACTCAGATTGTCCTCAAGCCTGGGTCTCAAAGACCTGAGTCTTGGCATGGGAAAATCATCACAATATGATAAAGATAAAAATAGTGATATGAAAAACATATCACTCAAGCCTGTGTAGGATGTGAAGAGCATAAACCTGGGCTGTTTTCTAGCCTGTACATGTGCAAGAGAGTAACACTTAAGGCTAGGGGGCAGCACCTATAAGGATAAGTTAGGGCACCTTCCTCATGTGGGGTGACTTTGGAGCACAGAACAAATACAGCTGTGTGAGTCAGAACCAGGTCAAGCTCCATTTGCAGTGCCAAGAAGCCATCAGCCTTTAGTGCTCTCTCGTCAAGTTTGTAGCCTCAGGGAAGCCTTGTTTTTGCAACATGGAGGTATCACTGTGGCATCTCAGTTGTCAGGGACACTATAGCAGCTGGAGCAGGAAAGGACAAGAGCAAATGGTAGCCAAGAGACCTCACTGACAAGCATGCACCAAACGCATCCCTTGACATTTCCTACAACTCTCTACTAGGAATTTGAGGAAGAGCGAAGGTGACCTTGGCTTTTCATTGATTTTAAAATGAAATCTACATTCCTTTCCCCTTACTTCCCAGGATCTGCATGATCTAACCTGCATTTACCTCACCACCCTTGTCTCATGCAACTTTTTTCTCCCCTCATAACATCCCATTCACATCGCCCTTCTTTATGTTCCTTGAACACATTAAGTTCCTTTGTACCCATGGCCTTCAAATCTCAGTTGATACGCTTGAAATTCTCCTCTGGCTGTGCCCTTGTCACTCGCATCTCATCTCAGATGTCGCCATCTGAGATAAAAAGACCTAAACACCGTATCTGAAGTGCCATCTGAGATAAAAAGACCTAAACACCGTATCTGAAGTGCCTCCCTCCTCACTTGGCAGTTAATCTCTATTATATTTTCAGGTTTTATTTTATAACATGTTTTATTACATGAAATTTAAAACTGTGTTGTTACCTGCTTATGGTCTGCTTCCCTCTCCCCAAAAGTAAGCTTAATGAGGGCAGGGATCTTGCCTGACCTGTTCGAGAGAGTACCCCCAGCACTTAGGACAGTGTTTGACAAGGAGCAGGCACTCAATAAATACTTAATAATTACTTATAATTAATAATTCTTTTATAAGTATATGTTTATGCTATACTATAGGAGATAAATATATCAAACATGTTCTCTTATGTGTTATCTAATTACATAATACAGATATGTAATATAATTATAATCTTGATCATTTATGAGTTATACTAATTAAGTATAATTGATTAAAATTAGCTTATAAATGAAGGGGGTGAGAACTCATGGGATAGCTATGAATTTCGGTGCCATGTGGATACCTTTGATCTCAGAGTACTAAAATACACTGCTATCTGGCTTCTGTCTGGCTTTCTGGCCACCCCAAACAATGAGCTCCTCCAGGATGCCTCCTTGCATCTTTCCCACAGGCTGTCTCTCTTCACGGAACACTCTCACTTCCCTGTCTTCACGCCTCCTCGAACTGACTAATTTTTAGTCATCTTCCAGTTTCCAGCTTAGATGTCACATTTTGGGGAGACTTGGGTTACACACACAGAGAAAGATTGCTGGCATCTGTATCATGTGGATACAGAGCTCACTCAAATCTCCAGTCTTTCTCAGTAGGAATGGGTTTGGGCTGTCCTGCCTAGGGTAGGGTCAGTTTTTCATTACTGTACCTATAGCCACTCAACTTGCCAAGGGTATCATTCTCTTTGCTTCAGACCTGGGTTAGCTTAGAGTCCCGTATGGGCTCCTCTTTTTGTGGTGTGTTAGAATCGTCCAGATGTGAGGCACATCTGGGTGGTGCAGTCAGTTAAGCATCCGCCTCTTGGATTTGGCTCAGGTCGTGAGATCGAGCCCCGCATCGGGCTCTGTGCTCAGCATGGAGTCTGCTTGAGTTTCTCCCCTCCTCTCTATCTTTCTCTCTCTCTCTCTCTCAAATAAATAATCTTAAAAAAAAAAAAGAAAGAATCATCCAGATGTGAGAACAGAAGGACTTTTCCCAAACACACAAATAACTGATGTGGATCCCATTAATGGCATTACTTTCTGGTCTCTTTGATCTCATTACTTGTCTTTACACCTGCACACTCTGTGTGTCGCCAGCAGGACTCTTACTGATAAATAGAAATGACCCTCTCTCCTCTTAATGGTAAAAGAAGACATGGTTTATCTGCCTTCTGGAGGGACCCCCCTGTCTTCTCTGGAAGTTGTGCTTCCAAGGGGTCCATTTGGAAATTCAAAACAAAGATTTTCATGTTTTATTTCCTGGTTCTCTTTCTGCAGGGAAAAGCAGGATCAAAGGGCTACTCTGCCCGAGCGATTGCAGCTGTGGCTTAGGGTTCTGGGAAGCAGCTACCTTTTAACTCTTTTCTTCTCCAGCATTATGATTGCACAGAAATCTATCCACTATATAATCCTTAGAGCTTGAAAAATTAGTATAGCAGCCTTTGATACAGTAAGACCCCGATGTGAAATTGAGAGTTGATTAGTCATGACCTGAATTGTTCCACTGAGCCTAATGAGCCACCTAGTAATGCTGCCTTGAAGGGCATCTGTATCTTTACACACTGTAAAATCCCTAAACAGTTTTTGGACACCCATTGATGATTTTCACGATGGTGACGATGATGGTGACAACCACAAGGACGACGCTGATAATGAACATTTATTGCTCACTAGAAGGTAAGTTCTGTGGGAGCAAGGATTTTTGACTGCTTCCTTTAGTCATATGCCCAAATGCCTAGAGCAGTGTCCAGTACAGAGTATAGAATCAGCAAATGTTTTTTAATAAATGAATGGGCATTTACTCCATATTAGAACCTGTGCTAAATGTCTTACAAACATCTTCTCTTTTAATCTGCGTAAGAACTTCATGAAGTGCTGTTTATGTCCTCATTTCACAGATAAGGAAACCAGAGCTCAGAGATGTTAAAGATAGCTTTTCCAAGATCTTAGAGCTAATAAGCGATGGAAATGGAATTTGAACCCAAGAGGTAGAACTCCACACCTCATACCCCTAACCTCTATATTCTACTTAGAGATAGATGGATAGATTTTGCGTCGATAAAAATGCAAATTAAATGGGTAATTCATAAAGAAAGCATTCTGGTTTTAGCCTAAAATGCTTACGTGTGAATATGTATTCTGCAAACGATGGAATTCCTATTAACTATGAAGGGTGAGTAACCTTGGGGACAGGTGCAGGGAAAGCTCTATAATCTCTTTTCAAGTTAAATTGGCTGCCTCTCAAGAGGATAAAATATCTTCCTCAGGAAATTCAAATTCCTTCAGAATGTTCTGTGTACACATTGCCTATGAGAGCAGTTTGAATTGTGCTTCCAGTGACCAGCTAAAACCAACACATTACATTAATAATTAGTTCAGAGTAGGAAGGTGTAGCAGTGGGTCTTCAGTTAAATGCCTGTATATTTTATGGTTTTGTGGTGGCTCTTCAGTTAAAGCCTGTATGTCTTATGGTTTTGGAGTTCACTGTTGGTTGATGGGTATGTTTTCCCATACCTTAGACTTTCAGTCATTATGTTTAATCTGTGAATTGTTTAGCTAAATGCTTTATATGGAATCTTTACTCGAAACAAGCTCTGTAATGTTTGAAAGCACAGGTTTGGAGATCAGATGTTGAATTTTGTTTCTTACTACTTGACCTGGGCAAGTCACTTCACCTGCCTGCTATTCAATTTTCTCATCTGTGGAACAGGGTAAACAGTAACACCTGCTTTTCAGGGTTGTAAGATTAAAATGAAGCAAATAATGTGAATAGCTTGGAATAGATTTTGTTATGTAGTGAGAATTCAATAAATAGTACTAGCAACTTTTCCTCACTGAGTTCCCCAGGAAGGCTAGAATTTTCATATGCTATGCATTCACATTCATTCTCTTGGACTTTGGTTACACAAGTAAATCAGTAGTAATATAATAGAAAGTGCATTCGCTCTTGAACCAGAAGAACAGGATTCAAGTCTTGGCTCTATATCTTAATAACTCTGTGATCTTAAACCTTTGCAAGCTGGACATGCTTGTCTTAACCTTTACATTTTCCTTGCTAAGGTACAAATGACGTTATTTGGACATATGGTTTCATTTTTAAGGTCTTTAAATTAAAGGGGAGGAAAAACTTCCATACCCTCTTAGGGTCTCTGGCTGGGCCCAAGAATTAAACTGACATAAGACAAATAAACAGGAGAAAACACAAAAGTTTTAATTATTTTTTACATGTACATGGGAGTCTTTGCCAGAAAAAATGAAGACCTGAAGAAGCAGTTGAAATTGAATGCTTATGTGCTGAGTTGGACAAAGAGAATAAATTGTGAAACATGATGAGGCAGAGGGGCTTGGGCTAGGGTAGTCAGTTTGGTGGAGAAGTGATTAGGAAGAAAAGGGTTAGCTTAACAAGGTGTGTTTACAAATTTCTCTTGACCTCAACTTCTGATGCTTGGTGATAAAAATGTTACTTTCCCTCTGGTATCAGGAGGACATCTTTCACAAGGGAGTTTCATCTCCTGCTTTTAATAAAAAGAAGGATGGGGGTGCCTGGGTGGCTCAGTCGTTAAGCATCTGCCTTCAGCTCAGGTCATGGTCCTGGGATCGAGCCCCGCATCGGGCTCCCTGCTCGGCGGGAAGCCTGCTTCTCCCCCTCTTCCACTCCCCCTGCTTGTGTTCCCTCTCTCTCTGTCAAATAAATAAATAAAATCTTTAAAGATAGTGAGAGCAGTAACACAAGCAGGGGGAGTGGGAGGGGGAGAAGCAGGCTTCCCGCCGAGCAGGGAGCCCGATGCGGGGCTCGATCCCAGGACCCTGGGATCATGACCTGAGCCGAAGGCAGATGCTTAATGACTGAGCCACCCAGGTGCCCTAAATAAAATCTTTAAAAAAAAGGAAAGAAAAAGGATGGCCAGAGAGCCCTCTTTGCATTTGTTATTATTCAAGTGCCTTTAACTCAAGATAATCAATATCACATGTCAATATCAGCAAAGTCACATATTTTGGGGTGCCATGTTCTGAATTCTTTCAAAATGGTTCATTATTCCATATACCTCATGGAGGAGTTAAATGTTTTGGGGAACTTGACCCCCACATTTGGTGGTAGCATCTGATGATGCCTTACCTGGAGGTGCTAAGGAAGAGTGTTTTCATATAGGAAACACCTTCCAAAAAAGTTGTGTAAACAAACATGGTCATAGGTATCTATTTTTCCCCTAAGATCTTGGGTCAAGCCATGGGAAATATCCACTTAGGAGTGAGTATTTATTAGGAAACTGATAGGCCTCACAGGATGTCAATTCTGTGCTCAACTATTGGTTACAGCAAATGAGGTAATTAACTAGCAATTTAAAAGAGCTGCATTCAGAACACATGTCAAGGAATATAATCTTAAAATCATTGCTTCCCAATACACACCAGAAAATGAGCTGAGAGGAGCATTACTTGAGACTTGTTTTGAGGATATGTATTCCATTTATTGTTCAAGATATACTAAAGAAGTTACTATAATTAAATTAAACTAGCAAAGAGCTAATGACCTGCTCATTTTGTCAGAGCCCTCCACAGAACTGTTTCCACTGAGCTTCCCTTTGGGGATTTCATTTTATAAGAGGGGCACCAAAGACACAGCTCTTTGAAATTCTTGTTTCCTCTGTTGCGAGGATGTAAGTTACATTGCAAGGTGTCATCTATGGGAAGACTCTGCAGAGAAATTCTTATCTGATCTCAGTGCCAAGTACAGTTGTAGCTCTGAACAATTGATCTGGGTACTATGAACTTTAACACTGGCCAGATTTCTCTTTTTTACACTGACTTCTAAAGAGCTTAGAGTAAAAGTGATGACCCACATAAGGCAAAAATGAAGCTCATGATGATATGCACTTCTTATTCTAACCCTTAACCTGCTTTACATCCTTATTCTAGATATCCTCTCATCTTTCCTTCATGCTTTTAATATATGCTTTCTTGTTACACTTTGTGTTTCTTTCCAAACAGGTTTAAATTATTTCTCATTTAAGATTAGATGTAGGTAAATACATACACAGATTTTAGTCCTGAGCAAGCAACTCCCTCCTCCGGAGAGAGTTTATCATGACAGCATAGGCTCATGAGTCTAAAATGCCTGGGTTCTGAGTCTGGCTCATCTACTTACCTACCAGCTGTGTGATCTTGGGTTAGTTACTTAACCTCTCTCTGTCTCAGAAATTCTGCACTCTAAAAGGAAGATGATAACTGCAGTTACTTCATGAGGTTGTTGTGAGGAACAAAGTAGTTAATACATATAAAGTGCTTAGCACGGTGCCTGATACATATAGGAAGTGCTCAAAAGAAAGTACTATTATGATCTTGGGGATAAGGAAAATCTGTGTTGTAAGATGGCCCACTGAGCCAGCGAGAGAGTCCCAGTCCTTGACCCGGAGCTCTTCCGGGTTCTTCTCCCTGCTCTGCTTTCCGCTCGAACCAATCCTGGTCCTTCTCCCTGCCCCGCTTTGCGCACGCACCAAAAGTGCCAAATATGCGGAAGTGGAAGTGTATAAATTGCCCCCTTTGTGCTCGGGGCTCAGACCTTTGGAGACTACTCTCCTCTGAGCCCGCCAGTGTTAAGTAAACTTCCTATCCTCCAAGATCTCCAGGTGCCGCTTGGTTCTTCTGTCCAGCGATCCAGTCCAAGTTCCGTAACAATCTAAGCACCTCTTCTTACCAGTAAAGTGGTGATGACAATACCTATTCAATCTAATTTGCAAAGTTATTGTGACTAGTGAGTTGATTGATGTAAATATGCTTTTGGAATCTTGAGAATTGTACAGTGCTCTCCTTAGGAGAACAATTATACATATTTGTGTATATAGGTATACACACATAAGTATATAGACACACCTTGCATGTATTACAGCTGCAAAATGTAAGCCTCATGAGGACAGAAACCTTGCCTTTTTCTTTTTTTTTTAAAGCTTTTATTTATTTGGGGTGCCTGGGTGGCTCAGTTGGTTAAGCATCCGCCTTCGACTCAGGTCCTGATCCCAGAGTCCTGGGATCGAGCCCCGGGTCGGGTTCCTTGCTCAGCCGGGAGCCTGTTTCTCCCTCTCCTCCCCACTTGTGCTCTCTGTCATAATCTCTGTCGCTATCTCTGTCTCTCTTCCTCGAAAAGATTTTATTTATTTATTTGGGAGAGAGAGAGCAGGAGCAGGGGGAGTGGCAGAGGGAGAGAGAGAAGCAGGCTCCCCGCTGAGCACGCAGCCGAACACTGGGCTCAATCCCAGGACCCTGGAATCATGACCTGAGCTGAAGGCAGATGCTTAACCAACTGAACCACCCAGGCGCCCCCAAACCTTGACTTTTTCAAGAGAATACACCCGGCACCTAACACCTAGAACAGTGTTTGGCATGGAGTGGGCACTCAGTAATTACTTAATGAATAGTTAGTGATTGATGGTCCTCTTATCCCACATTTCTGATTCTGCAGGTTCCGATGAGGCTGTTGCTGCTGGTTTGGGAACTGTCTTTAAGAGCTGGGAGTTTAATGGAAAGGGCAAATCTTTGGAATGAGACACATCTGGATACAATTTTGGGCTCTGCTGTTTGTAAGTTTCCACAATTATCTATTCTCTCTGAGATTGTTTACACATCTGCAAAATTAAGATGATGGTAATATCTACCTCAAAGGATCACTGCAAGGTTTGAATGGAATGAGATATGCCAAGGACCTAAGTTAGCACCTGGGACATGCGGAGTTGGTGCTCAGTAAATATTAGCGTATTTTCCTTTCTTTTTCATAGATAATGATTTTCTCTTTTTATTCTCTTCTTTTATCTACTAAAACTCTACTAGGTGGATTTTTCTCTATAGGCAGTTAATTGATTGAGGGTAGAGTGAAAGTAATTATATTCGAGTTTTCATTAAGCAGTGTTTGCTCACATTTAATGTCTGAGAGTAGATTGCTGATATATGTAAATAGCTCTAGTTGGTAAGAGGTTAACTTAAAAAATATCTCTGGAGGGCTCTTCCAGATGTTGTCTGAGTAATAGCAAAGCATGTTTTACATCGGACACATTCTCCTCGAGCTGTTTATAGGTTGAATGGGTGGAGGGGAATGTGATGGAGTCAGGAGAAGCCGTGTCATCTTAAAGATTTTTAAATTCATTTCAAATACTTTTAAAAAATTGAAATTGGGTGATTTTCTGTTTATGATATATCGAAGATTTCTGCCCCATGGGACCAAATTTGTGATGAAATTTGTGCTCCAGAGCTTCTCCAAGTTGTCAGATGGGGCCCATCTCCAGATGAGACTACATTCTTGCTAAAGGTCCTTCAGCTCCATTATTTTGCTTCCCTCACGTCACTTTTTCTGAGAGCACCTCACCCCTCAATCAGTCACTTGAACAAGAATACTCATCTCAGACTGCTTCTTGGGAACTTGACCACAGATGCAGCTTTAAAAAAAATTTTTAATTTTTATTTAAATTCAATGTAGTTAACACATAGTGTGTTATTAGTTTCAGGGGTAGAATTTAGTGATTCATCAGTTGCATGTAACACCCAGTGCTCATTACATCATGCACCCTCCTTAAATGCCCATCACTCAGTTACCCCATCTTCCCACTCGCCTCCCCTCCAGCAACCCTCGGTTTGCTTCCTAGAGTTCAGCATCTCTTATGATTTGCCTCCCTCTCTATTTTCATCTTATTTTATTTTTCGTTCCCTTACCCTATGTTCATCTGTTTTGTTTCTTAAATTCCACATATGATTGAGATCATATGGTATTTGCCTTTCTTTGACTTATTTCACTTAGCATAAAACCCTCTAGTTCCATCCACGTCATTACAAATGGCAAGATTTCATTCTTTTTGATGGCTGAGTAATATTCCATTTGTGTGTGTGTGTGTGTGTGTGTGTGTGTGTGTGTGTAGTACATCTTCTCTATCCATTCATCTGTCGATAGACATCTGGACTCTTTCCATATTAAAAAAAAATGTTTTTACTGCAACATTTTAAAAAACATTTTGACAAAGTATTGTGCATATTTAATGTTTACAGTATGGTGTTTCAAAGTTTATTTGAGGAGAGAGAGAGCATGAGTGGGGGGTAGGAGAGGGAGGGGCAGAGAGAGAAGCAGACTCCCCACTGAGTGGGGAGCCTGATGTGGGGCTCAATCCCAGGACCCTTGGATCATGACCTGAGCTGAAGTCAGATGCTTAACCAACTGAGCCACCCAAGCGCCCCTAGTATGGTGTTTTAATATAATTATACCTTGTGTAATGATTACCACAACTAAGGTAATTAATATCCATCACCTTTCATAATTACCATTTTGTGTGTGTGTGTGGTGAGAACACTTAAGATCTAGTCTCTTAGCAAATTTCAAGTATACAATACATTATTGTTAGCTATAGTTACCATGTTGCACGTTAGATCTCTAGAACTTACTCATCTTCTAACTGAAATTTTGTGCCCTGTGATTCACATCTCCCCATTTTCTCCACTCCATGGAGACTGGCAACCATCATTCTCCTCTCTAAGTTCGACTTTCTTAGATTGTACATATCATGCAGTATTTCTCTTTCTGGGTCTGGTATATACATACCTATATATATATATATATATATATAGGTATGTATATATGTGTGTGTGTGTATGGTATGTGTATATATACATATATATACACACATATATATGGTATGTATATATACGTGTATGGTATGTGTATAGAACACATGTTATATATACATTATAAATGATATGTATACATTGCATACGT
Source organism: Mirounga leonina (assembly GCF_011800145.1). Taxonomy (NCBI): domain Eukaryota; kingdom Metazoa; phylum Chordata; class Mammalia; order Carnivora; family Phocidae; genus Mirounga; species Mirounga leonina. Next base: position 470,907 of record NW_023270163.1, read on the forward strand.
TACATATAATATGCATATATACATTGTACACATTGTACATAATATATAATTATATACACACACATGCTATGTATGTATATATTTTACAATTTCTTTATCCATCCATCCATGCATGGACACTTAAGGTTGTTTCTGTGTCTTGGCAATTGTGAATAATGCTGCAATGAACATGCAGATGTGGATATGTCCTTGAGATCCTGATTTCATTTTCTTGGTATATATACCCAGAAGTGGGATTCCTGGATCATATGGTAGTTCTACTTGTAATTTTTTCAGGAACTTCCATACTGTTTTCCACAGTGGCTGCACCAACTTCCATGCTCACCACTAGTATGCAAGGGTTTCCTTTTCTCTGCATCCTTGCCAACATCTATTATCTCTTGTCTTCTTAAAAACAGCCATCCTAACAAGTGTAAGGTGTTATCTCTTGTGGTATTGGGTTACATTTCCCTGATGATGAGTTATGTTGAACACCTTTTCATGTACCTGTTGGCCATTTGTAGATCTTCCTTGGGAAAGTGTCCATACTCTTCCTTTGTCCATTTTATAATTTCATTTTTTGCTATTGAATTGTATGAGTTCCTTCCATATCTTGGATATAAAGCCCTTATCAGTAGATGGTTTGCGAATATATTCTCCCATTCCATAGGCTGCCTTCCCATTTTGTTGGGTTGGCATGCTGGTATGCACGCAGCACCACGGTGCCAAGATCCTTGGCACTGGTGTGCTTGTGGTGCTGTGGTGTCAGTATTTGGGGCACAGGCACTCCAAGCGACAGCAGGACCAAGGTCCTGAGCTCAGAACTAGGGATGACAGGTTGCAGCAAGGGCACGGGGCCATGGCAATATGGCCCCAGGAGACAGGGCACAGTGCAGCAGAAGTCCAGTTCTGGTAAATGGCAAGACATTGCGATTTCTTATGCTTGTGCAGCAGCGACTAAGACACAGCTTTTATTCCAAACTTTTCTGACATTTGCAAGTGGTCTTTGCAATCTTGACCAAATTTCTAGGTTGTTGTGCTTTGTGCGTTAGTTTTACTTTGGAACATACTCAACCATTTAGGGCCAAATACCGGGAATGAGATGTGTAAGAAAATCTAGTGTTGCTGTCCCTCTTGTGTTAGTAGGAAAATATGTTGGCTATAAAATAATAGGTATGATTTCCAGAATGGATTTTAAACTGGGAAGTGCAACTGTCTACTTATATGCCAGCATTCTAATATATGTTGAAAACCAAGTCTTGTTACTTGCTAACATTTCATGTCTGCTGTCTCATGGCTATTAACTTGCCAATTCTAAAGGTATTTTTAAAATGGTTATAAAATGGTCTTAGCATAAAGGACATTACCGTCTTGTTTCCTTCCATATTAGGGGGAATTAGCATAAGTAGAAGGATCAATGATAGCCCAGTTCTGTCCCTGTTGATAGGAATCAAGCTTGTCACTTTGCTTTACACACTTCCAAATTCATCCAACCCTTACATTTTAAAACATTTCTAAGATAAGCAATTACCGTGCCTAAACATTGTCGATAGTGTTCAAATAATGTTTAATGTTTGAAAATAGATATGAAATCAATGCTGTTTTTATCACGTTTTAAGGTCTTTCCAAAGAAAAATATCCATGCTTTGTTTGTTGCTGATATATGGTGTTCCCTTGAGAACACATGTGGTATACAAGTTCCAAACCATCATCTCCTCTTCGAAAGCCACTTGATCCAGAGGGATCAGCACTCTTCCACCAGATCTATACCATAAGTGCCCAACCTCCAGCCATTGCTGTTTAGGCCTGGAAGAGCCATCTGACCCAGCAGGGCCAATCAGATTATCTTCTGATATTCAAATTTGATTAGAGAAAATTCACATTTGGTCTGGTCTATTAAGTGGGAAGGACATGAATAAGTTGTGACTCATGCAATGTCTGTCTCTATCACATAGACCAAGTCCTTTCTAAGACCTCCGCTATTGTGTTTTGCTCTTAGTTTCCATGAAACTGCTCTGACTCCTTCTGCAGCAGATTATAGCTGTTCCTATTTGTCTTTCTCTTTTGAAGAAGTAGAAAGGTGATTATAAACTATACCTAGACTGTCAGTGGAGGGTGAAAGATTTGAACTATGCACACCAGAGGGTCCTAATCTGGAAAGTAAGAAGTGACTAATACACATTTATATTATACTGGTCCCCTCACATTTTCCTTTCTTTATTTAATTGCTTGGAATTTGTTTGTTATTTGCAACTAAAATTTATAAGTAATACTCAATGACTCTTGCAAAGACATCTATTTCAATAACAAAAAATTGCAGCCAGCATAACAAGCAACTACACAATATATTAATATATTTTTTAGTTCACCAACTTTATTTTATTTTTAATGAAGCATAATTGACACATAATGAAGTATAATTGACATATAACATTGATTAATAATTTTTAAAAGCACAAAACATCAAAAAATATCAACGCATTATGCAGCAAACTTGATGATTAGCCAACCTTTTTTTTTGCTTGACCACTTCTGATCCAGGAGAGAGATTGCTTTACACTCCATTTTCAGACATCTCTGATTGGTAGAAACTTCTTTGACCCTTCCTTTTATCAAACTGCTCCGATCTCTGTAACAAAACCTTTTTGACCTGTTCTGCCCTCAGGATCTATGTAGAATCAGTATACTGCTTGTTGTCTTAATCACCCTTTCAGATATAAGAAGCCAACTGTGTGTCCCTTCCAAGTCTTTTCTCCTCTATTGTGCATATCCCATGTTACCCCCAACTGCTGCTCGTAGCTCAGCATTTCTGAACTTTTCACTCTCTGTATATAGTCATCTACTTGTACCTAACATATCCATAAATATGGCTAAGCTTTAATATTCATCAGTTTGGGAAGGAATTCTGAAACAATGTGAAAATCCTATAGATGTTTACAGGTTAATATATAAAATCTCCACTCTATCTTAGTGCTGGTGTTTCTTTGTGGGGGATATAAGTCCGTACGTTTTTCAAATGGTTAATGGAAATGTGTAAGGTTCTGCTAAATTTTCTAACATCCACCTTAAATCCATATCACAAATGTGTATCTATATTTTCATGCATCTGCTGTCATACACCCAAACAATTCCTGTACTCATTTCACACATGAAAATTGATATGTCTTAACAGTAGCTAAGCTATTTGAAAATGTGATCCTTTATGTTTACCCTCCTGGCACTGAGAAATAATATACTGGATAATACCTTGATGAGAGGAGAACATCTAGTTGACATTTCAGTTCCTCCTAAATTATTTCCCTAACCACAGGTATTCATTATGAAAAACAGCTAGGATGGTGTAGTTCGTGTATCCTTTTTTGTCCCCCCCGCAAAGGAAATGAACAAATCAATATATCTGTGCTGCAGATGCACTTGTAGCAACAACTGCCTTTTGTTTTTTTAATGAATGATGCGAATGTCAGTTCTCATACTGATCATCCAAGGGCTTTTATTTATAGAAACCACGGTAGTTTTAATGAGGTCATGGTGTAAAATATTGCTCTTCAATCCACAGAGCAAAGATATTGTCGAGTAACACTTATGATCCTAGAGAACTAATTGAGGGCCCATTGTTACATTTGTTTCAAAACCAGGAAATGAAAAACTTTTCAAGATGAAGCACTGTTTCCTTGTATGTATTTATTTATTTATTTATTTATTTATTTATTTATTTTTTAAGATTTTATTTATTTATTTGACAGAGAGAGAGATAGTGAGAGCAGGAACACAAGCAGGGGGAGTGGGAGAGGGAGAAGCAGGCTTCCTGCAGAGCAGGGAGCCCGATGTGGGACTCGATCCCAGGACCCTGGGATCATGACCTGAGCCGAAGGCAGACGCTTAATGACTGAGCCACCCAGGCGCCCTCCTTGTATTTATTTTTGTGGCAAACAGTATTTTTGTTGTTGGAGACCTAGACAGTGAATGCTTTGAGGACAGGCACTGGACCTCGTTTCTCGTCCTGTCGCTGGTAACTGGCTCCGTGCATGGTAGAGGGCAAGCACACAATCCATGTTTGTCGACAGGTGGAGGGACAAATAAGTACTTGGTCATTGCCTTTGATGGGAAGAGTAGATATTGCCCTGGATGTGGTAGGGGTTGGTGGATGTGAGAATAAGTGTTAAGATGCCCCAGAGAAACCTTCTCTGTGAGAGTGAATTGAATGCCCGGCATCTGTTAAAAAGCAAATGTCCTGGGAGCTGTCACCAGTAAAACTTTATTGGGGCTATTAAAAAGCCTGCTGAAAGCAAGTCTTTGTTGTCTCTGAAAGAATAAAAATCAGTAGAGAAGGACCAGCACAGAGCAAAAGGACCAAGGGGGATGGGGCGGAGTGGGGGGGGCATGCTGTAGACAAACCTCATAAATGCTAAGTATTTGCTAAATAAAGACTCTATCCACATGATGTCAAAATCATTGCTTGGCTAATTCAATTCTAGAAAAGGTTTTATAATTTAGTTCAAATAAAGACACAAACCAGAAAATTACTAATCAAATTCAGGAGGTGGTGAATCACAGGAGAAAGAATGCAAAATCTGAGAATCAGAAGGTCCTGATTCTGATTCTGGATCTTGCACTATGCCATAACTGAGCTATTACTTTTTCCACCTTTGGCCTCTGTTTTTTCATCTCTAACAGGGCGAATAGGATTAGCTGGTTTCTAAAGACCCTGCCAGCTCTCAAATGTTCTGATTTTATATTGGCCATTGGCTGGACATGATTGACTAATCAATTGAATTGTTCCTGATGTCAGTACAGGCTAAGAGAGAAAATAGTCAAGAGGCCAGTGCTAGAATAAACGCAAAAAAAAGATCCTGAATTTCTTTTTTTTTTTTTTTTAGATTTTTATTTATTTATTTGACAGAGAGAGAGACAGCGAGAGCAGGAACACAAGCAGGGGGAGTGGGAGAGGGAGAAGCAGGCCTCCCACAGAGCAGGGAGCCCGATGCGGGGCTCGATCCCAGGACCCTGGGATCATGACCTCAGCCGAAGGCAGACGCTTAACGACTGAGCCACCCAGGCGCCCCGAGATCCTGAATTTCATGAAGAACTGTTTTGAGAGTGTTACAATGTCTTAACATTGACCACTCTTAGAGTTTGCATACCTCCATACTTCCTTCATATATGTATCAGTGGTTCAATATAATTTTCCAGGAAGCAGTGAAAGTTGGACATGGCTCTGGATTTTTATTTGATATATTGAACAGTTGAGAAATATAATGGTCACTAGTGATCTCCTATATCAGAAATTAATAAAAGGGAACAAAGTTAAATATACTAGAGCAATAAAACACACTTTTATTTATCGAACTAGTCTAAGTAAATTTAGATATTTTTGCTCTTCTGAATTGAGTATTTCTTTTCATTTTGCATCCATTTTATTTTATCAGTTTGGTAAATATGGACTAGGAGAAAGCTGCAGGTTAGAATAAAATATTAACCCCTCCTCCGCAAAATATTATAACTAGTCATGACCGTTCAATAGCAATTAACCAGTTCTTCCTTATTGAATAGATTGATTTAAGTCTCTGATTGTGAATAATGATGCCAGTGGATTTCTATTCAAGTAAAAAATTTCCTGTATTAAATTTTAACATAGTTGCTAGGATTTTTTTTTATTGTTTCTTATTTTAATTCCAGTATAGATAGCAGAGTGTTACATTAGTTTTGGGTGTACAATATAGTGATTCAGTGCCTCTATACATTACCCAGTGCTCATCATGATGTGTACTCTTCATGCCCTTCACCTATTTCACCCACCCCCTCACCTGCCACCCAACACAGCTGCTAAGATTTTAAGAAAGATTTTTGTTAATCATTGCAGAGCCCAATGATGTCCACTAATACATTTCAATTGAGTCAGTTAGAAAATAAACAAGCATTGTGTTTTACTTTCAAAAGGTGCAATTATCCATGGCATTTTGTAATTATTCTGGAAAAGGTAGTATAGGGGACTTCCAGGTAACACTGTAAAATTCTAAAACTTCTCAATTTCCCAAAATTTGGACAAGAAAAGATTACTCGGTGGTGCCTGGGTGGCTCAGTCATTAGGCGTCTGCCTTTGGCTCAGGTCATGATCCCGGGGTCCTGGGATCAAGCCCCACCTCAGGCTCCCTGCTCAGCCAGGAGCCTGCTTCTCCATCTCCCACTCCCCCTGCTTGTGTTCCCTCTCTAACTGTCTCTCTCTGTCAAATAAATAAATAAAATCTTAAAAAAGAAAGAAAGAAAGAAAGAAAAGATTACTCAGAAGATATCCCTATCTCGTCCCTCTTTTGACTAGGATATAGTAAAAAGCAAAAAAACATGACTGCTGGGGAGAAACAGGCAAAATGGGGAAAGTGAAAGACAGTTGACAGTTGCCCTAAATTGGGCTTATGATTGGAACCCCAAAATAGCTTATGTTGAGAATATGAAATACCTCCCAACTATGTAGAGTGAATCCTGTACTAAATATTAAACCAACAGACACAAAAATCTAAAAGAATTAAAAATCCAGGGATTCCACCCCAGGAGCATGTCAGTTTTGCCTCACTTGTATTCCTCACTCTCCCCGTGTCCTCCTGGTACAGAAAAGGGGGTAAAATACCAAAGCCTAGCTCTCAAACTGGTGCTTGAAAGGACAGCAATACAGGTCCAGATTCGACAGGAAAGAAATCAAAAAGCCTAATCCTAATACTGTAGGAGAATTCTAAATAGAGCCACTTAGGAATGAACAAGGTGAACAGAAATCATGGGACAAATAGGTCAATGGACCATAATAGGCATTCTTCTGTCAAAACAAACAAACAAAAAAAGGTGGAGCTAGCATGTGGAAACCAAAGCTTTCAATCTAGATGAAAACAATCTAAGGAATGAAAGAAAATTTCTCACAAGCATTTCGCATTTTAAAACAATTTCATGAGAACCTGAATCCAGGAAGAGAACAGCTCAAATACTGGAATAGCAGAATAGGCAACCCATCTTTGCAAAGGCCTGAGATAATGTCCATGAACGTGGGTGACAAAAAGAAAGCGATCAGCATGCTAAGAAAGGAGCCAATAGATACGGAGGGCAGAGACGGTATGTACAAATTACATGGAAATATATTTCAAAGAGTTCAGGATGGAAGAAAATCATCAATTTAACAGAATAAACTGGGGAGCTCAGAAATGAGCCCAAATCCATGTGAAGGTTGCTTATATTTAAGGATGGCTTGAAACATAAGTGGGGAAAAGAATGATTATGTAATAGATATGATAGATAATATATAAGAGATATGCTCTGGATCGAATGGCCAGCTGTTTATGAAAATGCAAATGTGGGCTTCTACTCCATTCCTTATTCCAGATACATTCTAGCTGCAGAAAACCTTTAGAAAATGAAACCATAAAACATTAGCCTACAGATACTTAAGTCATAGCTCGTGCTCCTATAAGTGAACAGCAAACTGGCACTGAAAATTAGCAGAAAAATATATTTCAAGAGAAGTTATCTGAAATAAGAAAAATCATTCATTCAGAAGTGTTCATTCAATAACTATTAAGTACCTACAATATGCCAGGCCCCATTCTAGAGGCTGGGGAATCATAACGATAGCTAGTAGGTCAAAGGCTCCTGGATTCATGAAGCTTACCTTCTCCTAAGGGAAACAGTGAATAAACAAGTAAACATATAAAAAGTATAATGTCTTATCTGTAGACTAAAATACACAGACTGTTGTATAAAATTTTCATACAAGATGCTTAAAGATTTATCCTAGTTCAGTTATTGGATTTCTAGAATAAAAAAAAATAATTCTATAGGTATCCAGGCCAGAAAAGCAAATCACCTATGAAATGAATAAATCCGACTGCCTACTGTGTTTTCCGACACAATTTCCAAAGATCATGAAAACATACTTCTAAGTTCCCAAGGGAAAGAAGATGAGACTCAAGAATATTATATCAAAAAAGATATCATTCAAATACAGGGACAGCAAGCAGACATTCTCAAAAGTCAAAAGAACTAAAAAAAAACAAAAAAACAAAAAACAAAAAACCTCAGAATCCAAAAGCTCTTCTTTAAAACAAGCAAGCAAATAAAATTTTTGTTTCATGAAGAAATCTGTAGCTAATTAGGAGATGGTTCAAAATAAGGACCTTAGAAATGGAGAAGGGGGTGGGGATGGGGGGAGGGTCAGTTAGATTTGAGTCCATTGAAACCTAGAACTAATAACAAAACAAATTGGAAATGATTATCATGAAATAAGATGTACATATTAGAAAACTTGGCAATGTAAAATTAACATAATTCACAAAAACTGGGAGGTGGGGAGCCAAGGAGATGGGAAAAAATGTAAGAGAGCTAATGCCCTCATCTTTTGCAGTGAACAATCAATGAATACTGTACAAAAAGGAAACATTTAATTAAAACTAATAATGACTCCAATTTCTTCGTAGGGTTATGATCTATTTTATCACTCTTAGAGAGATATTTTAAGAAATACTATCTCTTGTAGTAAAGAAGCATGTATCTGAAGTAAAACATTTTCTTCTGTTTTCCTTTTGAGTTCAAGTAAAATTATACTTATAAAATGAAATGCAATTACATTTTATATATATACTATAGAATTTTCTTTTTCTTTTTTTTTAAGATTTTATTTATTTAACAGAGAGAGAGGCAGCGAGAGAGGGAACACAAGCAGTGGGGAGCTAGAGAGGGAGAAGCAGGCTCCCCACTGAGCAGGTGGGGCTGGATCCCAGGATGCTCGATCCCAGGGCCCTGGGATCATGACCTGAGCCGAAGGCAGACACTTAATGACTGAGCCACCCAGGTGCCCCACTATAAAATGTTCTTAGTCCATGTATTGGTATCTTGCTATAGATGCGTAGAAAGATGTTTGGAATAATAAATTTCTACTTGCCAATGTCAGTTCTTTTGTTCGGTGGGATTTGGAGAGTTGTTTGTTTTTTGTTTTTTGGTAGAAAATAAAAGCATCTGTGCTTTTCATTCTTAATGGTGTTACTATGCCACATTTACAGAAATATTAAATTGATTTTTCTTAGAAACAGTAGTGTGCCGGGGCACCTGGGTGACTCAGTCGGTTGAGTGACTAACTCTTGGTTTCAGCTCAGGTCATGATCTCATGGGTCGTGGGATAGAGCCCCAAGTTGGGCTCAGTGGGGAGTCTGCTTGGAGAGTGTCTCCCTCTGCCCTTCCCCCTCCTCAAATAAATAAATCAATCTTGTTTAAAAATATGTTCAAAAAAGCCTGCAGTGTGCAATAAACATAAGCATATAGTCTTCTAGTTGAAGGACATTGAATGGAAGTCAGGACACCCAGTTTAAGTTTAGATCTTCCTCTACTGAGCAGTGTGACCTTAGGCAATACAACTGAACTTTATAGAAATGAGTTTTCACATTTATAAAGTGGTTCCTTCTAGCTCTAACATTACAATAATTCCATATAATTTGCCAGTACCTTTTTAGCCTGAGTTCTTCCAGAAAAAAAAAAAAAAAGAGTATGAGAGGAAGGCTTTCATGCAGACAGTTTATTTGGAGAAAGAGGGAAAAAGAATGGGCATTCACTGAGGGTTAAACGGGAAAAGAGGGAAAAGAATGGGCATTCAATGAGGGTTAAGTGGGAAAAGAGGGAAAAATAATGCATGCATATGACATTGAGCTGGTTATGCTTGTGAGCAAGTGTAGCTTCATCCCACCAGGGATGGGGATTCTATCCTTGCACCAGCCAAGTGCTACCCCACAGGTAAGACTGGCAGATAAACTATAGGACCCCCACTTAAAGTTCAATTTCAGATAAACAACTGCTTTTTCATATAAGTATGTCCCAAATATTATATGGAACATACTTATCCTAAATAGTTATTCCTGGTTTATTAGAAATTCAGATTTAACTGGGCCTCACGTATTTCTGTCTGTGAAATGTAGCAGCTCTCCCCATGAGATGTTAACCCTCTCATATTTCCCATTACGCATGTGTGGGGGCAGATGTCTTGTGCTGCAGCATCGGAGATACTCCACTGCAGGAAGCAAGAGGCTCACGGTACAGGGGCAGGTGCTGCTGAGCTGAGATGCTGTCAGATTACATATACCTGTACAAGGTGACTGCCTTAGCAGCCTTGGACAGCTGGGTGAAGAAGTGACATCAGACACAAAGACGTATCTTTGGGGATTAGGCAAAATAACCAATAGGGATGTGTTTCATCATCTGTATCATAAAACAAAAAATGAGATGATATTATCATTCTCCTCTTCCCCATCCTCATCATTATCGTTGCCTTGCTTTAAAATTTGGTTGTCTTAAACATATAAAGAACTTATAAAACTTAACACCAGAAAATGAGTAATCCAATTAAAAACTGAGCAGAGGACCTGAACAGACATCTCTCCAAAGAAGACATCCAGATGGCCACCAGACACACGAAAAGATGCTCAACATCACTGATCATCAGGGAAGCGCAAATCAAAACCACAATGAAGAATCACCTCACAGCTGTCAGAATGGCTAAAATCAACAACACAAGAAATAACAGGTGTTGGTGAAGGTGTAGAAAAAAAGGAACCCACCTGCAGTGTTGGTGGGAATGCAAACTGATGTGGAAAACAGTATGGAGTACGATCTAGTAATCGCACTACTGGGTATTTACCCACAAAATACAAAAACACTAATTCAAGGGGACACATGCACCCCTATGATTATAGAAGCATTATTTATAACCAAATTATGGAAGCAGCCCAAGAATCCATTAACAGATGAATATACATACAGTGGAATATTATTCAGCCATAAAAAGAATGCAGTCTTGCCATTTGCAATGATATGGATGGAGCTAGAGGGTATAATGCTAAGCGAAATAAGCCAGTCAGAGAAAGACACATACCACACAACTTCACTCATAGGTGGAATTTAAGAAACAAAACAAATGAGAAAAGGGAAAAAAAGAGAGAGAGACAAACCAAGAAACAGACTCTTAATTCTAGAGAACCATATGATGGTTACCAGAGGGGAGGAGGTGGGAGGACGGGTAAAATAGGTGATGGGGATTAAGGAGTGCACTCGTGATGAGCACCGGATGATGTATGGAAGCGTTGAGTCACTATATTGTACACCTGAAACTAATATTACAATGTATGCTAACTATACTGGAATTAAAATAATAAAATAAAAATAAAATTTGGTTGTCTTTCTGGGACAAGACAAATTGCAGGCTATCTATAAATAATTGTAAACTAATTGGATTAAGAAAAATTAACAAAATTATCTACTCTGAGATAGGTGCTCTCAGAGTATTTGCCTATTCAAAATCTTTTTTCAGGTCCAATTGGTTTGGCTGGTCTAAATTGATTTGCTCTGAGAAAGCATGCTATTTTTCTGCTTACCAGGAAATTATTTTATCATACTTTTTACTTAGAATGGTGAGCTTGTGTAAAGAGGCTTCACGGTGTGCCTAGGACACAGGAGTGTCTCGGTAAATAGTAAAGTCTCTTCCTTTGTTGTCTCTCCAGCCTCCAATGAGCACTCTTTCCATTCAGTCTTGAAGAAAACGATTATTATCCTTTTCCTAGAAATATACAACCATCAATATACAGTTAATTTTCAGGATGACCCCCCCATATTCTTTCTCTCTCTCTTTTTTTTATTAGGGAGAGAGGGATGGGCAGAGGGAGAAGGAGAGAGAGAATCTTAATATTACGACCCTGAGATCATGACCTGAGCCAAAATCAAGAGTTGGATGCTTAACTAACTGAGCCACCCAGGCAACCCCCCCCCCATACTATTTCTGAATTGACTAGATTCTTCTTTTGCATCCATTATTTTCTCAAACTATATGGCTTATAGGCTCCTATAGAACACCTTTACTCTCTGGCCTTGGAGGTCATTCTGCCAGGAAAACTGTCATTCCCTTGATTTTTTTTCCTTGCAAGGTTCATACATATAGCTCTTTTAGGGACTTTCTCCCTCACCCCAATCATCCAGTACTTTCTCTCTTCTACAGAAGTGTGGCTTTTTATCATCATGATCTGAAAACCCTCCCTTATCTGCTATTTACAAATGCTTATGCTGTGTTTTGGCGTATAAGGGACCTTGGGTAGTAAAAACACATCGTTTTTTAAGATCAGGAACTTATTTTTGGTAGTCAAGCTGAAGCAACTATAAATTCATTATGTGTATTTAAAATGCAGATCTAATTTCATAGATTACCTAGAAAATATTCACTGTAGAAGATAAAAAATTCCAATTATTACAGAGCATCTGCCCTGAGCCAATAGACTTTGCAACATACATATCACCAGTAAAATGTCTTTTATAGACACTGTTACATATTTCCACATTGATTGTTATTTAATCATCAATGAATTATGCCCCCCAAAGTAATTTGTTTTAGTGAGAGATTGTTGGCCTTTGATGCAATAATTATGCCATTTCATCATAAGGAATCTATTTGATACAATTTTTAAGCTAGTATGTCCATTAATTATGTCAGCTTATTACCATATCCTATCAGCTTGGTTTCAGCAATGAAATTAGAGTGTATTTTGTGACTAGATGGATGTAAGACTACAAGAGCAGGCCCACATGTAACCATATTCCACACTGCTTACCATCCTGCAATTCATTAATGCCCATTAATGCATGGGTATTTTGGAAATGAATGGACCGCTATTGTGTGATGGTACATTTTATAAATCACTGCAGTCTAAACTAAATGAGCACTTTAAAACAACTCAATTGATATTTGGCTTCCGAATCTGTAATGCCACCTTAGTCTCTGGCCAAGGAACACAGCATGCTGAGATAGGGCTGCTCTCTTGGCGATGCCCATGTTAACATGACTAAGGTGGCATTACAGACCAAGCTGATAGGATGTGGGCTGGAGTCCTTAGTTCAAGAGAGAAAAGCATGGCGGACTCGCAAGCGGCCTCTGACCCGTGCATGTCTGACATGGCCGTGCTTTTCCTTTCTTCGTTCATTCCTTTCACTTTCTTTTCTTTCCTCTCCCTGTGGCTGCCTTGGAAACTCGCAGCTATCAACATTCTTAATACATCTGAAATTTACATGCCATCCTTTAGCTTTTTAACACTTAGCACCACAGCATGAACATATGTTCATATGCTTAAATATTCCCTCAAAGCAAGAATTTGAATAGTTGTCTAGTATTCCATCATATAGAGGCCATATGTTATTTTTTTATTTTCTTGGGACCAACTCCTAAAAGCGCTATGTCGGGTTCTTAGAGCTTTTGGTATACTTTGACAAATTGTCCCTCAGAAGCATTTCACTAAATTATATCTAAACCAAAAGGCTTTGAAATTGTGAACCTTCTTTAGTCCCATTAACTGAAATAATGTTTTAAAAAGCTAGGAGTTCTAGAAGAAAAGCAGCCTCCTTCACAAGGCTAAAGTATTACACCATTTCATCTATTCCCAAAATTTTCCAAAGAGACATCATTGAAATCATCTTAGCCCTGGCTTCTAGGCCCAATCCTTCTACTGAAGCTGTGAAGCCACATTCAGCACCTCTGAAAAATCACAGCAAATGCTGTCCTATGATATTAGCTGATAGGACAGAAAGATGTTCTCTGGGATCTTTCCCTTCTTTTACCAGCTTATCCTGATGAACCTGAGCGGGGAGCCTGATAGAACTGTGCTGGGAATGGCTATACCACACAGAGTGTGAGCAGTATTCATTTCTTGCTCTTAGAAACATAGACTTAATACCTACCCTGTGCTAGGGGATGGGGATATAACTATGGGTCACAGTTCTTATATGGAGTTCCCCTTAAAGAATTCATGCTCCAGTGAAGAAGGCAGCCGTGTAGACCAGCCATAGCAAGTAACTAAGAGAACCTATATTTAAATGCTCTGGGGACTCCAGGGATGGAATTGATGTTGGGGGAGGTCATTGAGAGGATGTGACCACCGAAGACCTGCAAACTGGACCCCAGCAATCAGAGGCTTCTCACCCACTCCTCTGTCCTGGGAATGTGCATTACACTTGCCTTTCCTATTCCCAGAAGCTACCCCAAGGACATAGCCTTGAGATAGTGATGTGTTGAGACCATCGGGATGGTATACATAACAGAACCCGGTTAAGGTGTCTCTACCAACTTTTAAGATTTTGCAGGCAGGTACAGAGATGGATTCGTTTTGTGTTCAACCAAGTCAAGCCTTGTATGTAGGTTTTTTTGCTTATTAAAACTGCCACCTACCAATCTGGAGTGGCTGCCTCTTTCTTCAGTTTCCCCCGGCCCTCCAGGTAAGGGGGTCAGCTGCAGACTTCCCACAGGAAGCTCCCGAAGGAGATTTTGAACTAACAGTTGAGGAGGCTCATTTCTAGCATTCAATGCTACATTGTTCTTTTGTACTTAAACTCCCTTTATGTGAAAAATAAAAAAATTTACTATAACCAGCTCTTTATCTGCAACTTTTTTTTAAGCCTGGCTTCTCTTCCTCTTTCAAGTCTATCAAATTATGAATGAACCTGTCATGACTAGTTTGACTCCTTCCAGAGCCATTGACAAAAGTGCCCTACCCTAGTCTGTGCCAAAGTACCCATTTACTGTGAAGAGTTGCCATTAATACTACACATCTTCTGCCTTGATGAATAATTTATGATAGAATTTAGTGTCCATTTTAAAAGTAAGGAGCTTATTCCACTGGGACCGAATTAGTGTGCTTGAGTTCTATCAGATCAATATATCAATAAAATCAGTCAATCATGCTGGCCAAAGAGAAATCTCTGTACTTACATCTTTTCATTCTGCTTTTAGCTTTCACAAACAATAAATATACAGTAGTAAAGAATTTAAGCACTCAGTTGACCTTTAAATCATTCATTTATCAAATATGTATCAACTACTATGTGTCAGGCAGTGTTTTAGTCACTAGGGAGCCCACATTGTAGAAGACAGACAAGGGACTTCCTTTCCTGGAGTTTAGATTCCATTTCGGAGACATATATGACCAGCAAATTGAAAGACTAAGTAGACAAACAGGCAATCATATATAAAAATAGAATTTTGACCCATAACATGTACCAACGTGCCTAGGCAATCAGCTTCTTACCTACAATGAACAGCCCAGAAAGCCAGCCTGCTGTCAGACTTGTAGGAGATCAGACTGCTGTCTCTAATAATTGGCCCCAAATGGCCAGGACTTGACTAATAACTGGCAACTTCCCTAATTTTGCCCCCACTTCCAACTAAGGACCAACCAGAAAATAAACAAAAATGCACCCATCACCAGTCACATAGGATGCCTGGCTTTAGGTGACTATCCAGCAGCTTCCCCATGCCAACAGACTCCAATCTGGTCATACCTAAAGCCTTTGGATTTTTCCATTATAAAGCTTTCCCATTTCTCTCTCTGCCTTTGAGTCTCTGCCAAACACAAGGGATGGTAGCTGACATCTTTGCTATAGAAAACTCTAAATAAATAGCCTTTCCTTTTCTTATTTGGTTGGTCTTCATTTATTTCCTCAAAACAAATAAGTGATCAGAACAATTCCATAATGATAACTCCTTTGAAGAAAACACATTTGGATGATGTCATAAAGTAATGGGGGGTCAGGGAATGATTCCTTGAGATGGGGTTTGAGCTGATCTGAATGTCAATAATGAAAGAACTGTGTGAAGATCTGATTCAGAAACTTCCCGGCAGAGGTAATAGCATATTCAAAGCCCACAAAGCAGGAACAAGTTGGCATGCTTAAGAAACCAGAAGAGGGTCAGTGTTGCCATAACCTGCTGAATGAGGAAAACAGAAGAGATGAAGTCAGAAAACCATAAGAGACTCTAAATCATAGGAAACAAACTGAGGGTTGCTGGAGGGGAGAGGGGTAGGGGGTTGGGGTCACTGGGTGATGGGCATTAAGGAGGGAACGTCATAAAATGAGCACTGGGTGTTATATGCAACTGTACCTCTAAAACTAATAATATACTATATGTTAGTTAATTGAGTTTAAATAAAATTAACGAGAGAGAGATGAAGTCAGAGACGTATTTGGGAACCAGGTCATAGAATGGGCCTGTAGACAGGCCCCTTAATGACTTTGGGTTTTCTTGTGAGAACTGTGGAAAATCACTCCAGGGTTATACACATGGGAAGAATATGATATGATTTGTATTTGTAAAACATAATTAAAGCTGTGTGTAGAGGGAGACCATTTGGGAGGCGTTCACAATAATTCAGGAGAGAAATGATGGTGGTGGCTCAGACTACTGTGGTAGCTATTAGAAATGGAAAAAACTGGGGTGCCTGGGTGGCTCAGTGTGTTAAGCATCTGCCTTCGGCTCAGGTCATGATCCCAGGGTCCTGGGATCGAGCCCCACATCGGGCTCCCTGCTCCACTCTCCCTGCTTGTGCTCTCTCTCTCTGTGTCAAATAAATAAAATCTTTGAAAAAAGAAAAAGAAATGGTGAAAACTGGTCAGGTTTAGGATATATTTCGAAGGTAGAGCTAACAGACACAAACATCTAACATACTGGATGACCAGGGTGAAGAAGAAACATGAGTCAAGACAGTTCTAGCTTTTTTTGTGCATTTTGTTTGTTTGTTTGGCTCAATCTACTGGATGGATGATGAGACACCATTTACAGAGATGCGTAAGACTGGGTCTGAAGTAGGCTTCAGCCATAGTGAGTAGAGTGGCAGGAGCAGTGGCAGGATCACTTTTAATGTGGTCATATTAAGTTTAAGATACCATTAGATATCCACGTTGGAAGTTCATTATAATCGTTTAGAACTCAGTGAATGTCTCAGGACTGGAAAAGGCGGGTTCTGCCATCTAGTGGCTGTGTGACTTTGGGCAAGTTATTTCACCTCTCTGCCCCTCTGTTTCTTTATTGTTAAAAAAAGAGATAACAGGGGACATCTGGGTGGCTCGGTCGGTTAAGCGGCTGCCTTCGGCTCAGATCATGACCCCAGGATCCTGGGATTGAGTTCCACATTGGGCTCCTTGCTCAGCTGGGAGCCTGCTTCTCCCTCTACCCCTCCCCCTCCTTGTACTTGTGCTTGTTGTCTCTCTCTCTCTCTCAAAAATAAATAAATAAAATCTTTAAAAAAAAAAAAGGAGATAACAGGAGGACCAGTTTATCAGGAGATTGTAGGGGTTATCTGTTGAGCTTCACAATTGCTTTCTTCAGTTTAGTTTAGGAATTACTGGAATCATTTCCTGGATCTTCTACAAATGTTAAGTGTAATTCCTAGAATTTAATGATATTGTGATTTTATCTTTTTCTGTCTTTTTGTGAGATGTTAGAAAAGCTGCATCATGGGATGCTAAACAGACACCATTCTAAAACTGAAGCCCTTGATATTCTTTTCAAATCATGAAAATATCAACCTCTCTCCAAGGGTGGTGTTACACTAGAAATTGACCAATCAGCTAATAACATTGATCTAAAATTTCTTGCTGACCCTGACATTTTACAGTGAGATCTGTGTCCTTTTGACCCCTTAATTCTAGGACTATGAATTCTGGGAGCCTTGGAGACTTCCAAAGCCCAGGGACATGTAAGGGTAAAATGCTTATCCAATCTTGGGAGATATGTTATTTAGATAATCATGCTGTATCTGTTTGTCAGGGAATATCTATTTGATTGATTTCCCTAGGGACTAGTTGAAGGGAGATAAAAATTTCAGCAGACAACCTGTCCAAAACGGAAGGATTTGGTATAGTTATTTCCTTTTGAATATGGTAAAATTTTTATTAAAACATTCCCATTAGTATTAATAGAATATAATATGAATTATTTGGTAATAATAGATAACATGTCCTGACAATTAGTATTTTCCAGGCACTATGCTAAAGCAGTTTACATGCCTTTTCTCACTTAATCCAACTCTTTGATATAGACACTATTATAATGCCCATTTTACATGAGGAAATTGAAGCTTTGGAACATTCAGTGACTAGTCCAAGGTCACTGGGCTGCTTAGTGGTGGGGTCATGATTTAAACCCTGCTATTGCCTTGGTATTGCTCAGACATAGCTGCCAACCTCCCTCATTTTTTTTTTAATTTTATTTATTTATTTTTGAGAGAAGGAGAGAGCACATGAGTTGGAGGAAGGAGCAGAAGGAGAAGCAGACTTCCTGCTGAGCAGGGAGCCCGATGCGGGGCTCGATCCCAGGACCCTGGGATCATGACCTGAGCCGAAGGCAAGCAGACTCTTAACCGACTGAGGCACCCAGGCGCCCCCCCCCCCTTTTTTTTCCCACTTACCTCTTGCTCCCAGCCAGTCTCTAATGCTATGCTAAATTCTTTTCAGGTCTTGACCGCATTTACAAACAATGGGAGGAGAAAGCTGGGCATGCATGATTTCCTGGCTTCTTTTTCAAAGAAAGGAATTGATGACCATCTGTACTGTAAAGATTCAGGATTCAAATGCTGGTCTCCTGACTCCCAGTGCAATGTCCTTTCTATTACAACATCCCACCTTCAAGAAGTTTACAAATTAGGGTTTCGTGCATTCATAAAAGAGGCTATTTGGCTTTTGTTGGCTGGCTTCGGAGCCCATCCTTCATCTGGAACATTCTTTCTATGGCAACTTACATTTTGCAGTCATAAACCAACTCTTGGAAAACAATGGGATGCTGCCTGTGTGATGAAGAAGCACATCTCTCACACATACCTATTGATGCCCCCTTGTGTACACATACATCCAAAGACTTGGATCCTCTAGCTTTGTAGTCGCTAGTCACTGCTTTCGAAAAATGGATTGTTTTTTTGTTTTGTTTTGTTTTTGCTTCATTCAATTTCTTTCCGAAGTATAAATTAAATTTGAGGACCACGAATTGTGGAATCAAGAGATATAAAGAATAAGGTTGGCAGCTGGGCTCTAGTTTTCCTTGCTGCAAATCCGTTCCCTGTTCTCTGAGCCAGGGAAGTCATGCTCATCACTTTGAGCATTTTGATCAGGACCCTCATCTGTTGCAAACAGCTCAAGATTATGTGTTTGTAATTCCCCTTTTAAGTGAATGTCATCCTGTTCACATGGTTGCTTTGATCATTTCTTAACGGTTTTTAGTAAGTTTCCAGCTGAGGCCCTTTCACTGAAGGGATGGAGGCCTTCCTGAATGTTCTTCCAATAGTTTACCTCTGCCTGGACAGCCTGTCAGTTCTTGTGGTGACATCTCTATTTCACATCTTTTCTTTCATTTCCCCTTAGGAAACATTTTGAGACAAGGGTGTGGCAGACGTCACTTTTAGACTTCAAGGTGGACAAATAAAGTTGTGTTGAAAATAATAAATGCATTTTGATGTTGTATCAATGAGCTTAAAGTAAATGAAAAGTGTGCAAGAAATTTCTCCACTAAGTCCCTTAGCAGGGTAATGCTCACATTTGTGGCTTTCAAGCCTCAACAATGTAATCAATTCCTTTAGAAGGACTTCCCTCAACTTTTAACCCCCTGCGGGCCTTCTTTATGCTTTCATGCTTCTCTGTCCCCCACGGAGCCCAGCCTCAATCATGACAATTAGCACTTTATTACTGTAGCTCAGTCTTTGCTTAATTCTTTGAAACTGTAACTAACAGACCATCCATTTGACTGCCAAACTGTTTTTCATGCTGTCTCCTTTTATGTATTATGACATCTTTCAAACATATTACAAATAGGAGTAATAGACAACACTTACCTAATGCTCTGTGTCAGAAACTTGTAAGCTCTTTCCATGAATCAATGTGTCTCATCAACTCTCTTACCAGTAGACATGTTGCTTTGGATTTCCCCATTTGAAACAGTATTGCAACAGAGAGCCAACTCCCTGTCTCCTTGGTCATGTGTGCAAGAATTTCTCTATGATCTCTACCTAGAAATGGAATTGCTGGGTCATCCTCTATGCTAGATACTGCCAATTATTTTCCGGGGTGATTACACCAATTTGCAATGACACTGACATTCTAAGGGAGTTATTTTTTATGAATCCTCAACAAAATCAGGATAACCTTTTTTAAAAAAAAAATGCCAACCTTATTGCCAATTCTCCTGTTTTCATGCAGGCATTAGAACCCCGTCCCTGGCACCCAGCACCTAGAGCCTATATTTGGGACAGAAGCTGTTGTGATCATAGTAACCCTTAGTACACACTGCTCTCACTTTACTCTCTCTTTGATGTGTTTTTACTTGAATTTTGTCAAAATGATCATTCTTCTCCTTTACAATTTGTATTTTTGCATGTGTCTTATCTAAGAAATCATTCTCTATCTTGAGGTCCTAAGGATATTCTAATATATTCTATTCTAAGAATTTCAAAGTTTTGTTTTTCCCTTTACTTCCATAACTCATGTGGAACTGGTTCTTATGCATGGTGTGAATCCAATTTTGTAGTTTTCTCATTTGAAGAACCAATTTTCGCCGCACCATTTACTGGTGCCCATCCTTCCTCTCTCTGCTGCTCTTTAGTGGCCCCCTTCTCATAGAGCGAGTGCTAATAGACATGTGCTTAGGGCTCTCTCTGTTATCCTTTCATTTGTTCATTTGCTCATTCATTTGTTCATCAAATACTAGGAAACTACTATATGGCAGCACAATTGTTGCTTGGGATATAGCACTGAACAAAATAGGCACAAATCTTTGTCTTCTTAGAGCTTACATTCTTGTACTAGGGGTGAGACAAACTCTCTAAAATATGCAAGAGAGAAGTAGATCATACAGTGTGCATTTATTTTTTCAAAGTTGTTTTTGTATTTACACATACTTCATATTCCCATATGAATTGCAGAAATAGCGAGTTTCTATAAAATAAATGCTAGATTTTTGATTGAGATTTCTTTAAGTCCATAGATCAGTTTGGGGGTAATTGACATCTTAATGATACTGAGTCATGACACAATATCTGAAAGAGAGTAGTCTGTATATATATACATATATCTGCATATGTATATATATGCACATAATATACATACATATAAAATTATACCTGTAAATATTTGAAATACATCTGAAAATTTTATGATAGCTTAGAAAACATGAGGTCTTTTGACCCATTGCTTTTCTAGTGGACACATTTTCAATAAACAATTAATATATTCATATCACCAACAGGTTCAGCTTGAAATAAGTAAATAGTATTTCATTTTTGGAACTTCTTGGAGAGATTTATAAAAATGTTACTATTTTAAAAAGAATTATGTTGAATCACTCAAATCTTTTTTGTTTTGATGAACACCTGACTACATTTCAATTGCCACGTCTAAACTTTGGCCTCGATTTTTGCTACTCTTTGCTTCATTTTAAGTACAAACCTTCTTGAGGCTTATAACATGAAAAACCTAATTAAAATGCAATAGTAACTTTTGCCAGACTGCATTTTTCTTATCTTTTAGGGAATTTGAAACATATCGGGCACACACACATCAAAAATCCATATTATGAGAAAACACACATTTGCTGTGGTGATTACTTTTTCAAAAGACAGTTTTCTGGCAGCTGTAGACACTCACACTTTTTACAGCATCCTCACAGCAATTTTGCTCTCATCAGAAATACAAATTGTCTGGGAAAAAATGCGACTGGTTATTCTGGAAGCCAACCAGAAATTACGCATAGAAAAAAATGTTTCCCCTTGTTGAAAAAAAAAAAAGAAATAACAGGCCCAAGGTGGAGTCGCTTGCCCCCAAGACAGCAAACCAAGACTTAATTGCAGTTTCAACCTCTCCCAGAAGTGGAATTTTAAACCAATCAGTCTGGAATTTTCTGGTCAGCACTAGTGAGGTAATCTGCATGATGAGACCCCCTGCTCTTCCCCTCAGGGGGGAAAGCCACTATACTCGGAACAATCCTTTCTTTTCTTTTGTTAATAGCTTCCTTGTCCCTCCCCATTTCTGCCTATAAAATCCTTCCATTTTGTACAGCTCCTTGGAGCTCCTCTCTACTTGCTAGATGGGATGCTTCCTGATTCATAAATTGTTGGATAAAGCCAATTCAATCTTTAAATTTACTCTGTTGGATTTTGTGTTTTAACACCCTCAAAGTGCATGCTAACTGTAAAGGCAAGATCTTTTTATTTAAGATTTTTCTTTTTTTTTAAGGTTTTATTTAAATTCCAGTTAGTGAACATACAGTGTAATATAAGTTTCAGGTATAAATATAGTGATTCAACACTTCCGTACATCATCCAGTGCTCATCACAAGTGCCCTCCTTTAAGATTTTTCTTAAAAGCCAATGATGTACCTAATAGAAAACAATCCATATTATTCTTTCATTTGACATATTTTAACTGAGTCCTCACTATGTGGCAGGTACTGTGCTAAACACTGGGAACATCTTAGTACATAAATCACAATCCCTGTTTTCACAGGCTTTACAGGATCTAGTAAGGAATGTCAGATGGATAAATGATAAAAGACAAGTCAATTGTGATTGAATATGGGAAGCCCTGGAAACCAGTGAAGAGAAAAACCACTGCAAATTTAGGAAATCAGAGATTTCCTATAGAAGGTGACAGCTGATCTGAGATCTGAAAGATAGGAAGGTGCTGGAAGTCAAAGAATATTAGAGACAGGAAGTGAAAATGTTTCAGGCATAGTGAACACCATGTCCAATGTCCTGAAAGTGTATAACATCAAACATGCTTAGGGAAATGCAAATGTTAGCCTATAGAAGAGCATGTATATTGTGATTGAAAAATGATGGGGCATGACGTTGAAAAGTGTCCAGATCTAAATCATGGATGGCTCTTTATGCCAATGAAGGAGTTTGGGTTTTTTTATACAGGCAATGGGGAACATAGTGTGATTTTCAGAAGGAAAGTGACTTGTTGAGAAATTGTAGAGAGATCATGTCAGAAGCTCTTTGGTAGATGAGTTGTAGTGGGACATGAATGACATAAAGTCTTTTAAGGGCTGAATAGAAATGATGTTGGCTCGGGCGCCTGGGTGGCTCAGTTGGTTAAGCGACTGCCTTCGGCTCAGGTCATGATCCTGGAGTCCCTGGATCGAGTCCCGCATCGGGCTCCCTGCTCGGCAGGGAGTCTGCTTCTCTCTCTGACCCTCCCCCCTCTCATATGCTCTCTCTCATTCTCTCTCTCTCAAATAAATAAATAAAATCTTTTTTTTTAAATTTATTTTTTATTCTTATGTTAATCCCCATACATTACATCATTAGTTTTAGATGAAGTGTTCCATGATTCATTGTTTGTGCATAACACCCAGTGCAACATGCAGAATGTGCCCTCCTCAATACCCACCACCAGGCTAACCCATCCTCCCACCCCCCTCCCCTCTAGAACCCTGTTTGTTTTTCAGAGTCCATCGTCTCTCATGGTTCGTCTACCCCTCCAATTTCCCCCGCTTCATTCTTCCCCTCCTGCTACCTTCTTCTTCTTCTTTTTTTTTTTTCTTAACATATATTGCATTATTTGTTTCAGAGGTACAGATCTGAGATTCAACAGTCTTGCACAATTCACAGCACTTACCAGAGCACCTACCCTCCCCAGTGTCTATCACCCAGTCACCCCATCCCTCCCACCCCACCCCCCGCTCCAGCAACCCTCAGTTTGTTTCCTACAATTAATAAATAAATAAAATCTTTAAAAAAAAAAAGAAATGATGTTGGCTGAATAGACAAAAGCATACTAAGAGTGGAGAATATGGGGTATATTCAAGATATATTAAGTTCAAAGGATATATCTATATGTTAGATGTTGGAAGTGAGAAGAAGAGAGTATCTCTGATGAAGTCCAGATTTTTCACATGGGTTACTGGTACGTAGTCTTTCCATTCACCAGTTTTGAGAACACAGGAGCAAGACCAGTTTTATAATGAAGAGATGATGAGCTTGGTTTTAGGCACTTTGAGTTTAAGGTGCATGAGACATTCAAATGGAAATAAGTTAACTCCGTAAGTGTTCGGGAGTCTTGAGGTTAAGGCAGGGAGCTGGACTGCACACAAACATTTGAGAGGAACCATAATGTTTTTGGTAACCAAAGCTATTGAAGGGTGTGGCATCATTTAGGCACTATGTAGAAAGAGAATAAACAGAAGAGGGTCCCAGAGTGAGACCTAAAACAACTCTAGCATTAATGTCCAGCATTTAAGGAATATATAAAGGAAGGAGAAGAATTCACTTGAAAAGAAAGAAAGATAAAGAAGTCTTAATTATTTTCTGCCCCAGTCTCTCTCTTTTCCTTCCTTTCCTTCCCAAAGATAGCCAAGATCATGATTTATCCATGTAGGATGTTCTTGTGTTGGGTGTTTTAGTTTTTCCACTTACAGAAATGGTATCGAACAATTTCTCTTTCTGAAATTTGCCTTTTTGTGCATCATTGTTTTTACCATTGGTTTTTGTTAATACATACAGACCTCATTCATTCATTTTAATTGTACAAACACATGACATTTGAATTATCCATTCTCCTATCAATGGTTTCCATTTTTTTGCTAACACAAACCAGACTGCAATAACTTATCTTTGTACCATCTCCTTCATCTCCTGTTGTGCATATGAGTTGTATAAGAGTTTGGTTTCTTTGGAGTATATAATTAGATGTGGAGTCCTTGAATCACAGAGCATATGTACTTTAAATGTTACTAGCTCCTGGAAATTATTTTCCAAATGGTCTTCACCAATTTACATTCCTAACATCATCATTTGACAGTGACCGTTTTTAAACACCTTCCAAAAATTACTGGAGTCCAATATTAATGTTAGCTGATCTAATGAGTATAAAAGCTTCTCATTTTTATTTTTTACTTCACATTTACTTAATTATTAGAACACTGATCTTTTATATATTAAGTGATTTTTATTTCTTCTATTTTCAGTTGTTTATATCTGTGGTCGATTTATATTGTTTGTCCTTTTTTTGATTCATATGTATTCTTCATATACTTGAAATACTAATAATTTGGTGACATATTACAAATACATCCCACTCTGTGGTCATCTTTAATTTCATTCATGGTATATTTTTGGGGGGTGGTCTTGTTTTAAGAAGTTCTTTATTACTCTAAGGACATAAATATATGTTATATATGCTCACTTATTTGTCCAAAATCTTGTTTTCTTCCTGTGTGGTCTTTTACCTATCTATGATTTATTCTTAGCATGAGGGGTGAAAAAAAAATTTTTCCAATGCGGAAAACCAGTTGTTTTTCCACCAAGTGCACAAATATGTCTGGATCTGGTTCTGGGCTTTCTCTTCTGTTCTGTTTATCTATTTTATCTACTATTGGTTTCACAGTCTTACTTATTGTAGTTATATGATAAGTCTGGATGGATGGTATGAGAAGTCTCTCATCTTCGTTCCTCCCCCATCTCAGAAATGCCTTCAATGGCCTTTATATTATGAGTGACATCAGTTTCTCAAGGAATGCGATGTGGTTCATCCCTAAAATTCACAGGATATTGCCAAGGCCTTTCACTGATAACCTAAAATAGAAGAATTTTCGTAGTAGATAAAATAGTATGTTACGTACAGTTTCAAAGCAAACCTCGCTCACATGATGTTGATAATGATAGCTGATATCAAGGAGACACTTATTCTGTGCCAGGCCCTTTGATAAGAGCCTCACATACAACATCACCTTTAACTTTCACAATAATCCTGTCAGATACTCTTCTCCTATTTTGCAGATTCTTTGAGTCAACTCTAGTCACCTGTAGTCAGTGGTAGAAATGCTTAGACGCTCCGTCTAACAGCCTCTGAAGTTACTGAACATACAGTCCTCCATTTGTAAAATCCCAGCAGGTGGCGTGCTGCACAGTTGCTGGTATTTCAGCATGGTTAGCCTGGAAGACTTTGTGCCCACTTCTTCAACATCTCACTGTTTCATCTTCATCTTCCTGGGCCCAACCACTCTCCTCAAAGCATGCCATTTGTCACTGAAAAACAGAATTACAAAACCATTGTGTGTAGTTCAGCACAGTGGAATCGGTGCAGAGCCCCTCAAGAACACTACTTTCAAGGAGTGTGACTTATTCATTTTGGTCGAGACAAAGCAGTTTATTGTGTTGTAGGCAAATCTGGTAGAATCTACAATATTGATCAAATGCCACTGGCAGATGCATGTATACATAACAAATACCACTCAGTACATCTCTTTCCTTGGCAGTGGTGCTGATCAAAAGCATTTGGACCATACCATGTGTTTTCTGTAGAAATCCAGTCATACTGTTTTGTTTTGTTTTATTTTTGCTAGATTTTATAAGAAACATCAATAATAAATCACTTCATATTTCTGGGCCCAATTCTCAGAAGCTCATATCTAGATGCAGTTAGACTGATCATCTACTTCAAACTTCCAGATGGTCCTGTCAGTGGCTGAACTGGTATGCAAAGAATTGGCTCAAGAATAATATATATGGAAACCAAACTACACAGAACATAGATACGAAAGAAGACGTGTTTTGTGGAGAGGAGTGGAGTGTATGATGAGACTATACCAAAAAAAGGATTCACTGTAGGACTCTCAAATAGAGAGATCCTCTAGTCAAGCAGTGCTTCTAGAAGTGTGATCCCTGACTACTTGCATTATAGTGGCCTGAAGGGAGTTATAAAAAAAGATTCCTGGGTCCTTCCTCAGACTAGCTCTCCAGGTCATTCTGAGGTATGATTACATTTGAAAACCACATCTAAATCAGAGAACCACATTTAAAACAGATTAGTTTTGCAACAAAAAAGTTCAGGGACACTTTATGGAGCCTTTTTTTTTTTTCAAAGGGAGATCTGTGCAACTTTGAGAGAAACCTGAACTTCAGTGTGGAATGAATTATTCCCATGAAAAAGAGCGAGCCAGCCTTAAGTATTTCCCTGCCCATACCCTCCAAAGTATACAGTTGGCTCTGGTTATATAATTGACATTCCCTATAGCTTTAGGGATTTTTCAAAAGTTTTCTTATGATACTGTTAGAGGATCCTTTTACAGATCTTCCAGTGTTAAATAATCCTATCAAACCTACCCTCACAAGAATTCTTGTGAACCCAGACCAAAATAGTGTTAGCAGGTAAAATGCAACATATGCACATGACCTCTGAGATCAGAGAGGTCAGAATGCAACAAAAATTTTGTCAGAGCAATCCTGTTGTGTGTATAATGAATCTAGCTTTCACTTGATTTTCAGTCTCCATATATGCTGTTAATATTGTTGTTTCCATAATCAAAATAGACTCACAGGCTAATAACAGGGTTAGGCTAAAGCATGCAGGCCCCATGTGATTTGGCCTGTGTAGTACATGTGTGCATGCGTGCATGCACGTGTATGGTGGGAGAAAGTGGTATGATCTTTGTCTAGAAAGTGAAGTAGGGATTTCCAGAGGTTCCATGTGTATCATGAATGTTCCAGTTAGCTGTGGGTTAGGAAGTGGCTGCTAGTGTTCATAGGATTCTATGAGCTTTATCAAGAGTATCTGCATGCTGAGGATGGATTAGATGCAGAATCAATATCCTCTCTGAATCATCAGCATCCTAAGTGAGAACAGAGTGAGTTTACTCTGAAGCTCATGCAGCTTAAGCTTCAGAACCTCTCCCTTGGACTGGACCCTGCGAGCTCTGGATGTGTTTGTTGTACAGCGTTCAGTCTTGCAAGAGGAATTCAAGTTGCAATCAAGAAGCATTTTCATGTAAGCACTTCTGGTAAATAGCCTAAAGAGATTTCCAAATTTTTGAGCTTCAGTGAGTTTCTCATTCTTGATAAGTAGCCATGTTCACTGTAAGGAACTTATCAAACTCAACACCCAAAACACAAAAAATGCAGTCAAGAAATGGGCAGAAGACATGAACATTTCTCCAAAGAAGACATACAAATGGCCAACAGACACATGAAAAGATTTTCAACATCACTCATCATCAGGGAAATACAAATCAAGACCACAATGAGATACCACCTCACACCTGCCAGAATGGCTAAAATTAACAACGCAGGAAATGACAGAAGTTGGCGAGGATGCTGAGAAAGGGGAACCATCTTGCACTTTGGGTGGGAATGCAGACTGGTGCAGCCACTCTGGAAAACAGTATGGAGTTTTCTCAAAAAGCTAAAAATAGAGCTACCCTATGACCCAGCAATAGCACTACTGGGTCTTTATCCCAAATATAGAAATGTAGTGATCCCAAGGGGCACCTGCACCCCAATGTTTATATCAGCAATGTCCACGATAGCCAAACTATGGAAAGAGCTCAGATATCCATCGAATGGATAAAGAAGACATGAGATATACACACACACACACACACACAGTGGATAGATACACACACACACACACAATGGAATACTATTCAACCATCAAAAAAATGAAATCTTGCCATTTGCAACAACATGGATGGAACTAGAGGGTATTATGCTAAGCGAAATAAGTCGGTCAGAGAAAGACAAATACCATATGATTTCACTCATATGTGGAATTTAAGAAACAAAACTGATGAACAAGGGGAAGGAAAGGAAAAATAAAATTAGATAAAAACAGAGAGGGAGGCAAACCATAAGAGACTCTCAACTCTAGGAAACAAACTGAGGGTTGCTGGAGGGGTGGTGGGTAGGGGAATGGGGTAACTGGGGTGATGGACATTAAGGAGGGCACGTGATGTGATGAGCACTCACTGGGTGTTATATGAAACTGACAAAACACTAAATTCTACCCCTGAAACTAATAATACACTCTATGTTAATAAAATAAAATACATAGCCATGTTCATACCTAATTTTCTATTTGTGTTCATGTTTGTTTGTTTTCTAAAGAGAGCCACCAATTTGTAAGATTCAGACCCTACAAAACCTGGATTCCCCCTTAAAAAACAAGCTATAGTTCAAAGAGTTAATTTAAAAGACCAGAGTTTAAATACAAGATGTATCAGTTACGAGCCTTATGGCTTTGTGCATATCATGGAATGTCTTTTTTTTTTTTTTTTTTTTTTAATTTGAGTATACCTGATATACAATGTGTCTCGAAACCTCACTTCCTTATCTTTAAAATGGGGATTATAATGCTACATTCAACTCAAAGGATTGTTTGGAAGATTCTGTGAAATTTGTGTGTATAGTATAATGACACACACACATTAGGGAGCCAACGAGTGGCCGTGATGATCACAGCATTCCCACAAAGGAAGGTTCTGGTCACACTGTAGCAATTTAATGGGAAGAGCATGACTGACACAGGAGAACCATCCATGACTTATCAAATACATGTCAAATACTTGTCAAATACATCCATGACAAATACATGTCACAAATGAATGGGATACTGGAGAGCAGGGCATTTTGTTCAATACTAGATCCCCAGCCCCTGGCATATGGGTAGCACATATAGTAGGTGTTTAATAAATAGTGCCGAATGCTGATGAAGGGAAACTTCTTGCACAAATTTTTTTTATAAGTTTTTTTTAAAGATTTTTTATTCATTTATTTGACAGAGAGAGAGAGCACAAGCAGGAGGAGTAGCAGGTAGAGGAAGAGGGAGAAACAAGCTCCCTGCTGAGCAATGAGCCAGATGTGGAGCTCGAACAAATTTTCTGATACACAGGGAGACTGACATACAGGGAGAAGCTATCAGAGAAACACTTCAACTGATTAGTATCACCTCCATTGGTTAGCAGTTATTTATAAATAGTATAGATTTCTTAAAAATGTATATATCTACATTTCTGTTGAAACAATGTAAACACCTAAATAATTTTTTAAAAAGTCAAAGTTTGTTCTGAATATCAAGTGTTTAAATCCACAGACGTATCAGATGAAATTCAGATGCTTGGCAATTGCCAACACACCCTCTGTCACGTGTTTACCATGAGACTATAACCTTTGGGAAAGCAGGTCTTATTAAGTTTTGTTTTTTACTTATTTTCATCTGTCTTGTCGTCCTTCCCCACCCCTCCACTATAACATGTGCTTAATGAGTGACTAGTCTCTTAAACCCTTAGTATGTTATTGGCAACTGACTTTCAGAATCTGAGTAAGAACAAGAAAGGAACCAACACTGATAAAATACCTACTCTGTGACGGGTACTTTACAGAGAGTTAACCTTCACAGTAGTTTTGTGAGGTAGTTTTCATAAAAGGTTAAATATTTTCCAGTTATATGAAGACTGGAGCAAAAATGAGAAATTATGTTTAATTAAAGTGAGAAATAGTCACTTGAGATGAATGGGGACAGAATGTGTATGTGTGTGTGCATCAGTGTGTGTGCATATCTGTGCACACTTACGTTTATATGTATATGTGTGTTGTTCTCAAATGGGCTTTTGATCATGGGCCTCAATCTGATAGGTCTCAAACGTTGCAAATTGTATGATGCACAAAGAATGGGAAAGTGATATTCAAAGGTATTAGAAAACCTTCAGAGGGATGCCTGGGTGGCTCAGTTGGTTAAGCGCCCGGCTCTTGGTTTCAGCTCAGGTTATGATCTCATGGATAGTGGGATTGAGCCCCTTGTCTGGCTCCACGCTCATCGGGGAGTCTGCTTGAGTATTCTTCCTCTCCCTCTGGCCCACCCCCACTCACACTCTCTCTCTCTCCCCCTCTAAAATAAATAGATGATAGATAGACAGATAGATAGACAGACAGACAGACAGAAAACCTTCAGAGACAACAACCAGATTTAATGCTGCTTTGTGCCAATCTCAGTCTTATTAAGCAATATTGTGGTTGGACCAGGCCTTGTGGTTCTTATTATGATTGCAAGACACACTTCAGCAACAACCATCAAGAAACTTTGGAAAAATAAAGGTTTATTATGGAACCTAGAAATTATGCAGCACATTTGGGGCCACTTAGCAAGGTTGGAGGTAGAGAGAGAGTGTGGGGACATGCAGGCCAGTGGTTGTGCTTTTATTGGGGTTGAGCGGGGTGCCCAGGGTTTCATGCATGGGTTCACCCTTTGTTGGTGAATTTAAAATACAGTGGGAATTTAAAGTATGGGAGGAGAAAAAAACAAGTGGCCCAAATGGTCAGTTACCAAAATCAACCAAGATTTCTGAAAACAAAGGAGCCTGGGTTAGGGGAGGCTGCCTGGCTCTTCATCTAGTGCTGCCTTTGACAGGGATGCCTCTGCAATCCAAGCTTAAGTCAGGCATTTGCATTCCAAAAAAAGAAATAACCCCACAACAACTGCCAAGGCTTGCACTGCAACCACTGTTGTCGTGATTGATTGTGTCTACTGTTAATTGTCCAAAATGGCATTTGCTTTATTAGAATCCTAAAGTAAAATGTGTGCAAACTATGAGGACACCATGAACCTATTACTTTGCAATTGGCATCAGTCAAACACTGCCTTCTTGCCTATTTTATTGTACTTTATTTAAAGATTTTATCTGAGACAGAGAAAGAACATGAGCAGGGTGGTGGGGGAGGGGCAGAGGCAGAGGGAGAAGCAGACTCCCCGCGGAGCAGGGAGCCCCACGTGGGGCTTGATCCCAGGACCCCGGGATCATGACCTGAGCCAAAGGCAGATGCTTCACTTACTGAGCCACCCAGGCACCCCTACTTTGTTTTATTTTTATTCCCACCCAGCCACACCTACGGCCACAGGTATCACTTATTTGTATTCTTGCCTCAGTGATCTGGTGAGCTGTTTTTCAACTCATAAAACAACCACTGAATGTTTCTTAACTTTCCCCAGGTCAAACAGATCGCTTTGTATAGGTGTCCCCAACCATCATCTTATCATGGGGCTGCAGGCTCTCGTGTCTGGTAGGGATTTCTTTCCATTGGGAGGTGATGGTAGTGATTGTTTCCCTTCTGATCATAGTTCCTAAATACTTTCATGTAGAATTATTTTGCCATATAGAGATTGGGTTGTCCTGTGCCATATCCTTTACTTTGGGTTGACCTGGGAGCCAGGATGAAACTCTTCCTGAGCTTCAAGCTCCCCAACAATACGAAGAAACTCTTAGGCTTTTTCTCTAGCTTAGACTCCTGGGATCCTGTGAACTAAGTCGCAGGAGCCATTCCGTAGAGATTAGACATGGCATGCAGTAACTCTCAATAAAAATTCACTGACTGAGAGTGGAAAATAAGTTAAGTTCCAGTTGCCAATTTTTTTTCTCAAAATCTTTGACATTCAGAAATGCCACAAATGCAAATAAGAGTAAATTAATATGTTATAAAATATATTAAACTAATATATGTGACTATAATCAAATCAACTTTGGACTGTTGTTAAGAACGAAACAAAATGACCTCTATTTAAATGCATTTTATATTTCTATTGAAACGCATTTATACTTAAATGCATTTCATTTGAAAACTACAGCCATAGTTGAGTGGCCTTTTGATTTAGCCTCCACAATAGAACAGCTGGGCAGCTGGAGTATTTTCCTGAAGACTTGTGATCTGAAAAAAAAAAAAACTAAAGAATGCCTAAATGAAGCAGATGTAATGTGTTTTGTGAATTTTTATTCTACTCATGAAATATTCATGGACCCAAAGTCAACATGCCAGCAAAACACCTTGTCCATTTCTTTTGGGTGACCTCCTCCAACTGTGGCAGAGCTTCAGTACCTTGGAAACAAATTGCTCCCCTTCTCTGACAAACCCTAAGAGAATTCAGCAACTGTGAAATGCCTCTAACATCTTGTCAAGAAGACATGATGCTTTTCTTGATTAATAGGATTAAGAAGGTTATGTGTTTAGAGACCTCCACTCCAGAGAAAACTGCAGAGCCTAGACCAACCAGGAGACTCTGATCAGGCTTCCTAGCAACTGGAAGTCACACAAAAGCAATAGCATGTAGAGCAAATATGAAAATATCACCCTACCTAATTCAGCTATTGAATTAGTAATGGGAGAGATGACTTTTCACAAATGGAGATTGCTGAAATTATAATACCACTTTTGGGGCAAAGGCAAGCTGTAACTTCCTGTTGCTTAGAAGGCTCAAAAGTATATTTATCCCAAGGTCATTTTGGTATTATCCTTCTGTTAATGTGTTTCTTCCCCTGGGCAAAGTGACTAAATCAAATATATACTTTTAGATCCATAGCTCCATTAAAACAAAACAACAACAACAAAAAAACTGCTATGATTCTGGTCGTTAGATTCTCCTCACTCTTTTCATGTCACAGTGCTTTGACAAACCAACAACTGTGCTGTCAAGTTTAGAATTTAAATAGACTTTCACAAAAATCTTCACGAACACCAGCTGTAATGTCACCAACCAACTCCATCTTTATTTTCTGTCTTTAAACAGAAAGCATAGACTCAGGACGGCTCTTGCCAGCCACAGCTTGGGAGGTAGGCTGCAAGGGCGGTTCTTCCCATCTGGGAGAAGCCAAACAGAATCACAAGACAAAATGTGTGACGGAAGAAGCCTCTAGATCCCGGGAAAGTTGGAATGAAACTGCCGTGGGGAAAATCATGTTATTGTTTTTAAATTGTCCTTGTTATGCACTGCAATGTAAGCTGGGTATGACACAAAATTCAGTCACTGAGCACGAACACATACTGCCAACGAGGCCACGCTCATACCATCACTTTTGGGAATTTGGAACATTTGTGGAAATTTCAAAAGGTAGCACTCTTTCGTTGTCCCGGTGAGGGAAGAAAGGAAGACAAGAAGCAGGGAAGAGTTTGGGAAGGTGACAAAGCAACAATCCTGTGCTAGATGAAGTTTGCCAGGGGAAAGGATACAAAAAGATAAGACTGAAGAAAGAATTGAGGGAGGAGAGGAATGTCAGATTTGGCAGGAGAGGCAAAAGGCTTTTGGAACTATATAAATATTTTATAACATACAGTCAGAGCTGATGGAGAAACTCAAGTAGGAAAAAAAAGAACAAATGAACACATTTATACATTGTGAAGAGGAAAACTGAAATAAAGCATTAGACAAAGCGAAAATGATCCAGAGACTTATATACTGAGGAAGGAGAGAGAAAAAAAGCATTAAAACATGTGGAGCATTTCCATTTATATTTGTAGAAATATTTTTTTTAATTTGTGCATTGTACAGAATAAGGAATTGATGGTTATGTGGAGGCGTGGTCCCTGGTAAGTTTTTTTCCGTTGGATAGTCACTCTTAGCTGATTCTCAACTACCATTCCCACATCTTGGTCATGGGGCTGCAGGCTTTCGTGTCTGGTAGGGATTTATTTCCATTGGGAGGTGATGGTAAGGATTCTCTCCCTTCTGATCATAGTTCCTAAATGCTTTTGTGTAGAATTGTGCTGCCGGGTATGGTGGCCACTAGAGCATGTGGCTATTGAGCACTTGAAATGTGGCTAGTCAAAATTAAGATGAGCTGGAAGTATTCATCAGATGTTGAGGGAGTAGCATAGGAATGAGAATTTTAAATCTCTCATTAATGTTTTTCTATTGGTAATATATTGAAGTGATCACATTTTTAATATAATAAACTTGATGAAATTAATTTCACTTGTTTCATTTTCTTTTTTAATGTGACCACCAGAAAATTTAAAATTGCATAGGTGGCTCACATTTGCACCTTGCACGATAATTCTATTGGACAGCATTGATGTAAGATAAAGATGGGAATTGGACCCTGCTGCACATTGTCCTATTTCATTTCAAGTGTTACACCCTCAGGGCAAAATATAGCATGTTCTATAGTGACATGGGTTTAACCAGGGGAATGCACATTGGAAAATGGCCATTTTCTGAAGTCAAAAGCAATCATTTGGGAAGAACTTGTGTTTATGGAAACTTCGTGATTCAAGGGTATGTTATAGGTGAATCAAAGAGGCAGGAGCTGAAAATAAACCAGCTCATTTGATTCTTTAGTAGCCGGTTTATTTTGACATCTTCATTGTGAATTTGGCCTTTCAATTTTATCTATTTTGTTCTTTCTAGCTGGAAATACCTGCTGAGTGGGGCATGGCAATAATTACTAAGCTTGGATTAAAATGTAGGATTGAGCTCTTAGGAAACTTTACATTTCAAAGCCATCCCAGTTTGCCCTAAATAATATAACCAAACAGATCTGAAGGGTTTGTTGAAAAATTGGTTCAGAAATTGGTTTATGGGCATTATCTTACTTTAGCTGTGTGCATCTGTATTCATTGATAGGATTCCCGAGTGTTGCCAGGATAAAATTGGAAGAATAACATTATTTTTATAGTGACACCCCAGTGTATCATGTACTTTTTATGTTGTGATGAGCCAAGAACCATGCTGTCAATGATAGGGAAAACCCAGAGCTTCTCTAGTTTGCACATGCAAGAAAATTGTTTCCTTGTAAAGCTGACAATACTCGTTAAAATGCCTTTGAATTCAAAGTGAGATTTTTCTAACACCAAATGCATCTTCTAACTATATCCACATTTTCAATATAATGGTGACCTTCAGGCACAAAAGTAGATAGGTGCGTAAAAAGTTATTTTCATTCAGCTAATATTTAATTTGACTTTAGTACAGGAGCGTGCATTGTGAGAGAAAGGAAGGCTTCATGAGGATTATAATCTAATTGGAGCAATCTACTTCCTATCCGTGCAAAGGTAACTATTAGTATGACTATAAATGCCAAGGGAAAAATGGGCAGTCCAGGTAAGAGACACTGCTAGAGGTCACAGGAAGGACACTTCCCTAATCAGCCAATGTGCGGTAGTAAAGAGAAAGGAATCTTGAGTCTAGATATCTGGGATTAAGTTAGGGCTTTACTGCTTCACAAATCTGAGAACATGATCTCATGTCCCTGCACCTAGGTGTCCAGGGTGGTTGGTCTTTTGAGTTCATCCTCCTATAATTGTATTCTGATGGATACTATTCAGATCCTTTTACTTCTTTAAGTATCACTGAACAAAGGTAATGTGCATGGCTGACTGTCAAAATCTGGGACCGTAGAGAGAAGGTACATGCCGGAGGAAAACAATAAAATATATACTATTTAAAATTAATGCCCTCTACTCATAAAAGTCCTCTGATTAGTTTCTCCAATAGAGTTTCCAAAGGCTCTTTTTATTTGTTTATTTTTGGAATACAGGTTCTGATCGTATTACCAGCCTTCCCTCTGTCTTGTCCTCGGTGTCTTCTTTCCCTTACCTACACAGTTTTTCATTCCCCAAATCACCATTCCTATCTTAGGCAGAGCACTTTAGTTCTACTTTCGACTCATCCTCAGCCCGGAGTAGGCAAGCCTGGGGAAGGGTGTGTGAGGTTGGGCGAGGGGTGTGTGGGTGGGCAGAAAATAGCAATAAAAAGTAAAAAGGCCAGGGGCACCTAGGTGCTCAGTCGGTTAAGCTTTCAACTCTTGGTTTCAGCTCAGGTCATGATCTCAGGGTCATAGGATCCAGCCCCACGTTGTTCCCGAGCTCAGCAGGGAATCTGCTTGAGATTCTCTCTCTCCCTCTCCCTCTGCTCCTCCCCCTCCCCCCACCCCGCTTGTGCGTGTGTGTGCTCACGAGTGCGTGCTCTCTCTCTCTCTCTCAAATAAATAAATAAATCTTAAAACAAAGAGAGAGAGAGAGAAGTAAAAAGGCAGGCAGGATATTTGGCCAAAGACAATTTTCAGCATTCTTCAGGCATCTTTTACAAGAACAACTTTTTCCACCCCCAAAGAAGTAAGCGAGCTACCTTTGGTTTTAAACATTGCACATGACTGGATTCTTTAGTCAGCTGAATTATATGTCATTTCATGGAGTCAACACAAATGGTGACCAGTACTAAGGTTGAGTGTGAAAGGACTGCAGTTTCAAGGTTTTTTTCTCCTTCTCATCCATTATTTGCATGATCTCCATCATCCTTTGTAAACATGTAGACCAAGGTGCAATGAAAAGGCCTCCTACCTTGTAATTCTGCCCTAGAATTTTCTGATGAAAACTCATCCAGGGACATTCACCAAATGTGTGTAATGGTGTCACCCAGGTCCCAACCTCCTTGTCTGTATTTCTTTGACACAAGTGTCAGAAGCTGGATCTCAAAACTGCTTCCTTTAGTCAACCACCTGGTAGGTGGCAGAGCCAGAATTTGAAACCAGGTGTGTGTGAGTGCAGAGCCCACAGTCATTACCTAATTTTGCCTCTCACTGGATGGGCGGGGAAAGGCTACATCGAGAAAATGGTATTTGAGCTGGTTCTTTGAACAATAATGAGCAGGATTTTGATAGATGGAGATGTATGGAGATGGAAGTTCTGAGAGACCATCCCAGATTGAGAGCACCCCAGGAAAAAAGGTACCATCAGGAGATGATGCATCATATGACTCTGTAGCGACACTTCCAGGAAATTAGTTAGCAACAAGGTATTTTCAGTCATGAGCCTGAGATTACTGGCAAACTATATTTAACTAGCCCTTGTCAACCACAGTCTTACACATGAGTCTACAGCTTCAGATCTTGTCATATCAAATAACTTCAAGACAGCAGATGAGGCTTATTGCTCTTTTTCATAAAAGATGACTCTTTTGAGCCATGAAGTGAAGTGAACAAAGAACAGTATCAGGTAAAATCAGAGAAACCTAGATAGAAAGCACTAAAATTGTTAAGAAAAAAATTGAATTTTACTGTGTAATAATTTTCATGATACAGAAAAGTGGGTAAGAGAATGCTAATGCTTCTGCTAAGTATTGCCAAACTGCCTTATATGAATGTTGTACTTTCTATGACACTACTCCTTTTGTCACATCATCATCAACTCTGGGTTTTAATCACATGTCATTCTTACTGGAAGTCCACTGACTTTTTCAACAAAATCGACTGAACCCAAACATTTTTTAATGATGTGGGTTATCATTCTAAACTTTGATCACTTTTCTTGGTTATCATACAATGATGGTTTATCCCTATACTAAGTAGCCTCAGAAAATATTTTTGACTGCTTTTGCATGACATATTTATGGTTTTCCTGCATTATTCATTCTAGTCAGGCTGTCAAAATCCTCTCTTTATAACCCCCTTCTACTTTCGATCTGCTGCAGCTTATTAAAGCTTATTATAATTCTGTCTAAAGTTAAACTACCTCTGAGTGAGAGCCTGGAATGTTCCCTCATGAATAAACTTATGACATCTATTTTGGCTGCTGAAGACGTTTGTTTGTTTGTTTATATCCTGGTTTTCATATGTGTTCTGAATATGTAAGGAAGCTGTGGACATGAGAGCTGGATAAGGAGAGATGGCAAGAGGTATTCAAAAGTAGAATCCTTAAAGGTACTTTTAAGAAGAACTCTAGCAGCGAATCCTTTCAATCAAAGCACAGGAAATGAAGAGAATTAATATTTTATTTATGTGTGTTCCATATTAAACCAACTGTGAGGTATTAGAAAGTTGTGTTTTAAAATTTTAAATCTTAAAATGTTTAAAAGCCATAAAACAAATATGTAAAATATATTGTATGAAAATAGGAAAACATTTCACCATATTCCAGAGTCTAGTACAGTGGTTAGGAGTATGAACTCAGGAGCCAGATTCCCTGGGTCTAAAACTCAGTTTCTCTGCTTTCTAGCAGGATGACACTGAAGAATTCCCTTCCCAGCTCCATGTTTTCGTTTCTACATCTGTAAAGTGGAGGTGAGTTCACACTACCTACCTCTGTATTATTCTAAGGGAAATGAGTCAGACTGAGAAAGGCAAATACCTTAGGATTTCACTCATATGAGGAATCTCAAAACGAAAACTAGAAGCAGAATCAGATTGTAAATACAGAGAACAAACATGGCTGCCGGGGTGGGAGCAGGAGTGGGGGTTTGGGCAAAATGGGTGAAAGAGAGTGGGAGAGACAAGCTTCCAGTTGTGGAATGAGTCAGTCCCAGGAATGAAAGGCACGGCATGAGGAAAACAATGATACTGTAATAGCGTCGTGTGGTGACAGATGGTCGCTACACTTATGAAGAGCACAGCATAACGTATAAACTTGTTGAAACACTATGTTGTACATCTGAAACTGATGAAACACTGCGTGTCAACTATGCTCAAATACGAAAACTTTAAAAAATACTACCCACCTCTTAGGGTTGTTGGGAAGATGAAATGAGTTAATACATATGCATATAAACCAAGTAGAATATTATAGTGAGCACAATTTAAATGAGGCCTTTTATTAAACAAGAGCTGTTTCACATTTTCTTTTGTTTTTGTTTTTAATCTTCAAAGTCTATTCTACATAATTTATATACTTGTACAGCACTGTAAGCTCTATAAGGTTAGAGATTTTGTCTTGTTTGTTACTTGAATTCAGTGTCTCGCATGGTGTTTAGGACAGTAGGAGCTCAGTATATTAGCTAAAAGAATGATTGAGTGGATCATGGTTGAAAGGTTATGATTTTAGATGTACTAAAGGGCAATACCATTGTAGATGGGGAGTGAAATTATTTTCACTATAGTAAAGAATAAAGTGTCAGTGTTGGCAGGGTCAATTCGATCCTGATGAGTTTTGTGATAAATACCTTGTTCTTTGGAAGACTACTCCTTGGTATTTAACTTAACCTGATGATGTGTTAATATCAAGAATGATGAGCTAGCAGCCATGTTAGAATTAAATTGTTCATTTTATCATTAGAAAAAAATGTAACAGATGGAAGGCAATACAAGCATATTATGTAGGTTCTGTTCTGATTTACAGTATTGCCATCATATAGGGGAAAATTTTTGCCTTTTATTCCTGTGACTGACTCACTCCACAACTGGAAGCCTGTCTCTCCTACTCCCTTTCACCCATTTTGCCCAAACCCCTACTCCTGCCTCTCTGGCAGCCATGTTTGTTCTCTGTATTTACAGTCTGATTCTACAGATATTGAAAATTATAGTAAATAGAAACCGTTAGACTGTTTCTTTCTGATAGCAATACAATTATCTGAAGAGATTTTTAAAATTCACTCAAATGTATTAACATTTCTGTCAATGAAAAACACCACACATACAAGTAAAACAAGTTTAGAGAGGGCGCCTGGGTGGCTCAGTTGGTTAAGAGACTGCCTTCGGCTCAGGTCATGATCCTGGAGTCCTGGGATCGAGTCCCGCATCGGGCTCCCTGCTCAGCGGGGGGTCTGCTTCTCCCTCTGCCCTCTTCCCTCTCGTGCTCTCTGTCTCTCATTCTCTCTCAAATAAATAAATAAAATCTTTAAAAAAAACCAAAAACTAACAAACAAACAAAAAAACAAGTTTAGAGAAATCTTGCAATGTATTTAAAGTCAAAAGCACACAACCTTAATGCATAAAAGGTATGTGTAGGGAAAGAAAGCACACATAAAGAGA
Source organism: Mirounga leonina (assembly GCF_011800145.1). Taxonomy (NCBI): domain Eukaryota; kingdom Metazoa; phylum Chordata; class Mammalia; order Carnivora; family Phocidae; genus Mirounga; species Mirounga leonina. The sequence goes on from NW_023270163.1 coordinate 510,976, forward strand.
AAAATGGGCAAAAGATATAACAGGCAGATACAAAATAAGAAACACAAATGGTCTCAATAAATCTCACTAGTAATAAAAATGCAAATTAAAATAAGAGATACACCCCCCACCCCTGGGAACTGGCAGGGTTTTTAATGATAAGTATTCAGCTGACAAAATTGTGAGAAATGAGCCCTCTCACACCCTGCTGGTGGTAGTGTGAATTTGTACTCCAGTCTGCAGAGCAATTTAGCAAAACAGAATGTCTAGAAAATGTTTATACCCTTTGACTCAGCAAGTCTACTTCTAGGAATATACCCTATAAAATAATTGGGCAAGTAGGCACCTATAAACATGCAAGGATATTTATCATATAAGTTGCTTCTTATATTGAGAAACCCAAAAGTGATTTAGATGTTGGTTTGATTGGCTTTGAACTAATTAAATACATTGAGATGTGCTATATGCCAAGAAATACTACATCATTTATTGATTTTTTATTATATACTACTTACCTTATTTGCATTATTTCATTGACTCTTCACTACAACACTAGGGACTACTTAGTTCCCCATATTGCAAATGAAAAAATTGATAATCAGAATAAACGTCATGTCCAAAAATTCAAAACTAGGTCTATCAAATGCCAAGGCTCAGGCTCTTAAGATTATGCTGTGTTGTAGTATTTGGTGGCTTGGAAAGAAGTGAAAAGAGCAGGGATGCCTGGGTGGCTCAATCAGTTAAGCATCTGCCTTCAGCTCAGGTCATGATCCCAGGGTCCTGGGATCAAGCCCCACATCGAGCCCCACATCGAGCCCCGCATCAAGCCCCGCATCAGGCTCCTTGCTCAGTGGGGAGCCTGCTTCTCCCTCTGCCGGCCACTCCCTCTGCTTGTGTTCTCTTTCTCGCCCTCTCTCTGAGAAATAAATAAAATCTTAAAAAAAAGTGAGAAGAGCAGATGCCAAATAATGCATAGGTATGATCCCATTTTTATTATAATTATAGATAAAGATATATAACCAGGCGCTGTTGTTGTAGGAGACTTTAATACACTTCTTTTTCACATATGTTTTCTTCAATAACTATATTAGTTCATGTAATTTTGAAAGTTCTATTTTCAAATGAATTGACTTGTTTTACTTAATTGCTAAATTGCTAGAGTCATATTTAGGAACTCAATTAAAATCAAAGATCATTCTAGGATACGAGAGAAGTGTGTGTAAGTGTGTGCATGTGTGTTTGTGTGTGAGTATACTGCAAGTATTGTGATGGAAACTAGTTAGCTGACTTTTCCATTTAGTGGTTAATGTGTTCCACTAAGTTTATTTCAATAATTGAAATAATTCACTTCTTACACAGAACAGCTCTATCCCATGCCTTAGAGAAACCTGTCAGAAGTGAATATAGCTAATTGGGTCATGGTTTTACATAGTCATCTCTGCACTCAATTTAAAATTTGTCCTTTGTTTACCATAATCTGAGTGAAATAATTTTATAATAATGATAATAGTGAAATCACTGTCGCTCTTTTGATAATTCAGTTGCCAAAGGCATCATCATAACATTTAATTTATAAATGTAATTCAATTCATGTTTATGCTCTGTGCCAGATAAGGGGGAAATAACAACATGGCCCTTGCCCCTGTAAGGCACACTGTCTGTTGATGGAAAGGGTTATTCCATGCAATGTATGTTTTTATGTAGTAAAAAGTATATTATGGGGGCGCCTGGGTGGCTCAGTTGGTTAAGCGACTGCCTTCAGCTCAGGTCATGATCCTGGAGTCCCTGGATCGAGTCCCGCATCGGGCTCCCTGCTCGGCGAGGAGCCTGCTTCTCCCTCTGACCCTCCCCCCTCTCATGTACTCCCTCTCTCTCATTCTCTCTGTCTCAAATAAATAAATAAAATCTTTTTAAAAAAAGTATATTATGGGAAGTTGAAAAGTGATTAAATAAATGGCATTAAGTCTTTTATTCAGTTAGTAACCGGGTGCCAGAAGTTGTCCTAGATACCATGGACACAACAAAACCAGTAAAACGTAGTTATTGGTCCCCGAGTGGCTCACTCTAGTAGGGTAATCACAAAATGATTAGCAAAAATGATTTTTGCAAAAGGTGTAATGGAGCCTTAACTAATTGAAGTGACAGGAGAGGAGTTGAAAAAAAAAATGTTTCACTTATGATAAGCAAAACGTGATGAAGTGAAGAACCTCCTCTTGGAAATGTTTCAATGAGCCAGTACACTGAATATTACTGCCTGTTGTATTTCAACACCATTTCCCTGCCTCATAACTGCAGTCTGGGCCAGGTTCTCCTTTTTGTAGGCCAGAGCTGCCACTAGAGGTATACATTATCACAGTCATATAGTCCAAAATGCTCCTTCCTCTCTTGAAATTACTGAAGCATTTTTTCCCTTGGAGTCAGAAAGTAGAAAGCAGAAGATCCAAGTCAGAAATCAGTCATGTGAGTGGTTTGCCCTCGTGGTCGAACACCCACACTTTTATTTATTTTTATAAGTTTTTATTTTAATTCCAGTTGGTTAGCACACAGTGTAATATTAGTTTCAGGTGTACAGTACAGTGATTCAACACTTCCATACAACACCCTGTGCTCATCAGGACAAGTGCGCTCCTTAATCCCCATCACCTATTTCACCCATCCTCCACCCACCTCCCCTCGGGTAACCATCAGTTGGTTCCCTAGAGTTAGAAGTCTGTTTCTTGGTTTGTTTCTCTCTCTCTTTTCCCTCTGCTTGTTTGTTTTGTTCCTTAAATTCCACATATGAGTGAAATCATATGGTATTCGTCTTTCTCTGACTGACTTGTTTCACTTAGCATTATACTCTCTAGGTCCATCCATGTTGTGGCAAATGGCAAGATTTCATTCTTTTTGATGGTTGAGTAATACTCCATTGTGTATATATATACCACCTCTCCTTTAACCATTCATCTACCAAGGGACACTTGGGCTGCTTCCATAATTTGGCTATTGTAGATAATGCTGCTATAAATATCAGGGTGCATGTATCCCTTTGAATTAGTCTTTTTTGTATTCTTTGGGTAAATACCTAGTAGTGCAGTTGGACACCCACCCTTTTAAAATAGAGCTTCATTATTCACGAGGTTTCTCCAAGAAACAACTTGGGAAAAATTTCAGCCCTCACACCGGCATTCTAGGGCCTGAGAATCAAAGGTATTAAGGGCTGAGTTACTGCGATTGGTGATCCTTTCAGCAAATCAAAACTCAACAATCCCCATTACTGTCTATCTGTGCCTTCTTGCAGACCTCATCTGTGGCTTCTAAACACTTAAACATCACTGGCCGTGACAATGGGTTAGAAATGGATAGTAAAGGAAAAGTCATTTAGGTCATCAGCACCCTTGGCCTGACTATTGGAAATGCAACAATATTACCCCCTCTAGTCTTGCTCTAGCAAGATTGTTGATAAGAAAGAATGAGCTTACTTATATTCAAATTTGTCAGGCTGGTAAAAATTTTCAGACTCTTTAATCCATTTTCCTGGGCAATGAAGTCCCAACTCTTTTTCCTGGCACACAATGTCTTTACACCAACCTCTCCAGCCATAACTCTCACCATCTACTTTCTTGCACCACAGGCTCCACCTGACTCGATCCTCCCGGAACCACTTACTTATCTTTTACTACCTAGTTTGACTGTTAACTGATGCTTTCTCCAAAATAAAAATAATCTTTTTACTCCTTTGGAATCCCATCCTCTACTTACATTTATTTATAAAATGTTTACCCTCTCTATTCAACTAAAAACTCCATAAAGGGAATGCTTTTGTCTTAGGTGTCTTTAAAAAGGCATTCCTAGCATTATACCTACAATATAGTTGCTACTCAGTAGATTTTTATTGAATGAATTAATGAGAACCCTAAGCAGATATTGATTGAATCTAAAATTTTGACACAAAAGGATGTCTATACAAGGAAAGAAGAAAAAAATTCTGGATCTGTCCGTGTAAGCAAAATTTGAACGGAAAAGATATAAAGGTCATATTAGAGTATCCTAAGGCAAAATTCAGATCTTTGAGACAAATTTGAAAATGTAGTATGATAACCAGAGAAAATAGACCATAATAGGCCTATTTTTCTTTTTGCACACGAATCTTCACATGTCAAGAGAAAAGAACAGATAACCATTATCTGTGGTTGGGGAAAATAGTGAAAATAATTGCTTTGTATTACTAAGGTAGTAACAGGAAATGATCATCTGGCAATTGGAGTAGAGCTCGAGGCTTTTTTCTTTACACAGTGAAAGAATTTCTGGTGTAATTATGGCAGGAGACCCAAAATTGCTGTTCTCTCCATTAAAGACCCCATACATGTAACAGTGAAATCCAAATCACTTCCTTAAATGCTTCAATGTGATGAGTTTGGTTATCTAAATCAGAAACTAACTCCTCATGAAGAGAAAGGAAACAGGCATTTTGTCCTCAAATACTGGTGAATAAAGCCACTGGTGGGTTGTGCTAGGAGTCCCCAAAAGATAATGTCCCCACCTCTGTGGCACCTGTATTCTAAAACTAAAACAAATCATCAAGTTTAAAAGGCGAGACCTTGAAATTTATTTTATCGTGCACTTCTTTCACTGTTTTTTTTAAAGATTTAATTTAATTTATTATTTATTTTAGAGGCAGAGAGAGAATGTGAGCAGGGGGGAGGAACAGAGGGAGAGGGACAAGCAGACTCTGTGCTGAGTGTGGAGCCCAGTGTGGGGCTCAATCTCAAGACCCTGAGATCATGACCTGAGCTGAAACCAAGAGTCAGACACTTGACCAACTGAGCCACCCAGGTGCCCCACTTCTTTTATTGTTGTTGGTGCTCTGTGTGCATCCACACTTGACTCTAAGTTCAACTGGGTATTTCATGAAGGATACAGATAAAGAAATCTTGCCCTCATTCAGTGGATGGAGTTAAGCAAATAAATGAATAGAATACATAGTGTATCACTTGGTGACATATGGGGAAAAATAAAATGGGAGAGGAGTGAAGGAAGAATGCAGGGTGGGGGTTGCTCCAGAGCCATATGTAGGTTAGAATCCTGAAAAGTACTAGCCCTTGTGTGGTAATAATTGGAAAACAGGCACAATATCATTTGTCTTGATGATCGCAAGGTAAACAATAGATGGGAGGCATTGAATGTTGACCAGAGAGGGAGGGGTTCTTATTAGAAGCGCACAAAGCTCTTAGCATCCTTTCACTCCTGCCAACAAGTGCATGGAGGTTTGAGACTGGGCAGTAGTAACCAGAATAAAGTCATCTTCTGGATGCAGATAGGAGAAGCCTTGGGCGGAATGTTCTGATCCAGATCCCACTGAGGTCAGGGACTTCCCACCCTTGGTCAAGTTCAAAAAGCCTGAAAAATAGGATATTGGAAGAAAACACCCTGCTAACACCTTGCCATTGTTTGTGATACTATTCAATTCCAAATTTACAAACTTCTAATAAGAGGTCTTCAGATTTGGGGTGCCTGGGTGGCTCAGTAGGTTAAGTGTTCAACTCTTGATTTCGGCTGAGGTCATGATCTCAGGGTCGTGAGATGGAGCCACGTGTTGGGCTCTGTGCTGGACCTTGAGCCTGCTTAAGATTCTCTCTCTCCTGCTCCCTCAATCCCTTCCCCACTGTCTCCCCCCCCCAAAAAAAAATGAGGTCTTCAGATTCAAAAATAGTTTTTAATTGAGACAAAAGCTGAATCACAGAAACAAGAAATTGTCTTGGGAAGAAGAGACTGGGGCAAGCTACCTCTATGCTCCCAAGAGTCCTTGCTGACAGTGAAAATAACTGTGAATAGGATTGATGGAGAATCTCTACATATTCCTTTTCTGTGAGAGAAGTCTATTACTAAAGATGCATCAGCAAAACCCATAATTTATGCTTTCTATCTAGTCTCTATATACTCTAAGCCCATCATTTTGGAAATGAGTCTCAGGAATCAGGGAGGTAGAATAAGAAATTTCATTCTCTATCAAAGCTCACCCAGAGTTGACAGTTTAGAGAGAGCAATGAGACATGTAACCAAATAACTAAAAAACCAACTGTTGCCAGGTTCGGGTTACCCTTCTGAGCCACGACAGTTCTTTGGGGCCCTTGAGAAACTTCAAGACAGTCAAATACCAATGTGGTTTTCCTTAGCTTGGAGATTTCATTATTCTCATGAAGCTGTATGTGAAATGAAGCTGTCATTCATGAAGCTGTCACAAGGAAGATAGAGCAGCCAATAACTCAGGACTGCTCGACGATATAAATTTTTGACCAAGATTTATGAAGTTCCAAGAAATCATTTTTCCTACATTTCACAATCTTTTCCAACTTTCAACTTCCACTCAACACGCCACCCTGATCCCTCCCATTATCAGGAAAGATGGGATGAATTTGTGTTCCACTGCAACTTTAAAAACCCTTAGTTAAGAAATGGTTGTCGGCTCACAAGCACCTGAACTCTGTCTGTCCTCTATGAACCAGCACTGTACTTTTCTGTACCTTTCTAGACATCCTGACACTTACATTTCTTCTCTATGTACAGAATGATTATAAGATTAGAGATAGCCTATGTATTAACTAAGAAAATAATAAAAGTCTTTGTAAGCAGAAAGAAGGTAGGTTATCAGGGAATGGGCTTCTTTGACTAGTTAAGGAAGGGCAGGGTAGAAGGCTATGATATTGCCTTCTCCAAGAGCAAATGACTCCACAGCTATGATGTTTAGTGAGGTATCCAGAATTCTCCTCCAATTTAAATTGAAATAAAACCATGTTTTGGTCTCGTGCCAAATGAAAGGTGCACACCTCTTTTCCAGGGAGGATATGGCAGTGACACCTCCTTCTGGAAGCCTTAGGCTTTCATCGGGCTGAGATAGGGGAGTCAGAATGGGAGTGGAGGCAACATTTGGGGAGTGGGGATGGTAAGGATATGCCAAAAAGGGGTGTTCTGAAAAGAGGTGTAGAGTTGGAAAGGTTTAAGTCATGTCAGGAGACAGTAATTGGATCAGTTTGCCTAGAGTGAAAGTTTCAGACAGGGCAATGGTTAAAAATGAGATTGGAAAAGTAAATTTGAAACAGATTGTGTGAGTCTTTGAATGCCACAAGGTTGTAAACTGGATTTAAGATTTTCAGCTATAAGTGATCAGTGACAGATCTGATTCTTGTGCTTTATTTATCATTACACAGCGAATATCATCTTTTTCCAAACAAAAACTACCTCTAGAAATCACTTTGGATAGTAGAAATCATTGATCTCAGAAGGTCCTATGTCTTTTCTGATTGCTTAAATACTTTCAGATATAGCATATATCTTCGAGACTGACCAACTATGATATATCTATGTGTCATTACTACTGGTGGTTCCAAAACATGTTCCATCACTTTAATGTCCTTCTCTTTGGAGCTTGTAAGAATGCCCATCAAAAATACATACAGAAAGGAAAAGAAAAAAGAAAAGAAGAGAAAAGATATACATAGATGTATTAGAGTAAGACAGGGAAACTAACTTATTTCAAAACAGTAACAAGGCCATCCCATTGTTAATTCTTCCCCTGAATACTGAAATAATTTAACTCTCAGGAGTACCATTAATTGACAGGCACATAGTGACAGAATGTGTTATCTGCTCTCTGAGTTAATTTGTATTGATCCCCCAAAAAATGTCAGTGGAAACTTCTGTTGCAAAACCATCTCCCTCAGACTGCTGATTAATTTTATGTCAAGACATCTAAAGATGATAATCTGAAGAATGAAACATAAAATTCAGCAACTTTTAAATGAAAAGGTTCTCTTTTAAAAATCACTTGTATTACAGTGGCTTAAGATAATTCAAGGATGTCTTTATGCATGCATGATACACTTGAAGATAGAAAAGGAGAAACTCTGACTTGTTTGTATTAGAGAATGATTATAATTATTTTCATATGAAAAGTGATTCTAGGCTAGGCTTTCCCAGGGATATTTTCTATTAATTGCTTTTTTCTTGTGAATGGGATACGTTTTCTTGTTTCTTTACATGCCTTATAATTTTTTTGAATTTTTTTTTTGAAAACTGGACATTTTGAATACTATAATGTGGCAACTCTGAAAATTAGATTCTCCACCTTCCTTAAGGTTTCTTGTTGCTGCTTGTGTGGTTGTTGCTGTTTGTTTACTGGCTTTTTAAAATTAATTTTGTAGTATCTGTATTCTTTCATGTGTATGGCCAACCGAAGTCTCTGTTCCATTAGCTGAGTTGTAGCTAGTGATTTTAGAGTATTTTCCTTCAGTACCTGGAACCAAACCAAACCAAGCTAAAGATTATTCCAGTCTTTGTAGATCAGATTGTGTTGGGGCACTCTTTCATTGCTTAGCCAGGAAGTTTAAAACTCTACCTTAGTCTTCACTTCTTGGTTGTACAGAGTCTGAAGGTTGGCCAGTAGTGAGAGCTTAAGGACTTCTCAGGTCATTTCTGAGAATGTGGTCTGACCTAGGCATTCATGGAGACTTCTAGAGTCTTTAGAATTCATGGGAGTTTTTCAAAGCCTTTATTCTCCACATGTTTTCTTCCCAAGATTCTTCCTTGTTTTTTTTTTGGTGTATTTCTTACCCCAACCGTTACCTTTTGTCCTGGGCAGCAACACCTAATATATTTGCCTCTAAATAGTTTTGACAAACAGTGCCCCGGGGAGCTACCTCAGTCCTGGGGAAGCTCTGAGATGGGCAAAACAAAGGCAAACGCTTATTCCCAATCCCTCAGGGAGCCATAGGCAGGGTCAAAACATCCATAATTCTTTGAGAGGAAAATCCATATTGCTTTCTCTTGTACTGGCAACCTTCACTTCGCGTGCCATTCAAAGCTCCTGTCACACCGAGGTGTAGAAGATGATAACAGGGTACATTGAAATGCCACAGAGCTCTTGCACCAAAATTCAGCACTTTTTCTTTGTTAAGCATTTCCTTGGTTGTTGTAAGTTTAGATTAGATTCCAGAGTTCCGGAAAAGTTGAATCTGACAGTTTTTGTCAGCTTCTCTGTTGCTCATGTGAAAGGTTGGCATTTTAGACTTCCTTCCTCTGCCAGACATCACTTTTATTACTTTTAAGTATTTGTCCCTGTACATTGAAAACCAATGTAGACATCTCTGATCTGAAATTGCTTGGAATTCCGAGTCTTACTGATTATCTTTTATTGTGTGTCTCGGTCTCTGATAAAAGGGATGGGGAGACACTACTGAGGTTAGCCAAGTTAGTAATAAGGGCTTACTACGTACAAGTCAGGCATTGTCTTCACTCAGTCAGTCTACACAGTCAGTTCCCACAGTTGTGGGAAGTGGCCCTTCTTATGTATATTTACAAAGGATAAAAATAAAGTGCAGTCATGTTGAGTGACTTGCTCAAAGTTACACTGTTAGTAAAGATATGGCACCAGGATTTGAATCCACATGGCCTGGCTCCAGAGCCTGTGCTCTGGACTACCACCCTCTACTACCCATACTACAGAGAAATAGTCATCAGTTAAGAATAATAACGATGAGGAGCACCTGGGTGGCTCAGTTGTTAAGCGTCTGCCTTCGGCTCAGGTCGTGATCCCAGGGTCCTAGGATCAAGCCCCACATCGGGCTCCCTGCTCCGCGGGAAGCCTGCTTCTCCCTCTCCCACTCCCCCTGTTTGTGTTCCCTCTCTCGCTGTGTCTCTCTCTGTCAAATAAATAAAATCTTTTTTTTAAAAAAAAGAATAATAACAATGAGGAAAAAAGCTTTCATGCCAATCTGTTTCTTTTGCTGGAGTTGTTTTCTGTGTCATAGATACACACTAGCATAAAGAGTTCCAGTCTGGGAAGCCTGGGTGGCTCAGTTGGTTGGGCATTCAACTGTTGATTTTGGCTCAGGTCATGGTCTCTGGGTTGTGGGATCAAGCCCCGTGTCGAGCTCCTCGCTGGGTGTGGATTCTGCTTGGGATTCTCTCTCTCCCACTCTCTCTGCCCCTCTCCCTGCTCTCTAAAAAAAATAAAAATAAAAATAAGAGTTCCAGTCTCATGGAAGAGAATTGATTGACTTGGAAGTTCCTTCCTTGTCAGTCTTCATATACTATTTTGCTGTGGTTTCATTATTCTTTTTGCTTTGCTTTTGCCCTTGTCAATCCTTTTGAGGTGAACCTAATGCTAGTACTGATTTTATCTATTTTAACTTATTTTGATACATTCCCATTGGGTGGCCAATAATTAGGTTGCTTAAGTGGCCTTTTGAAATCACATTTCTTCCTAATTGGCACATAATTCTAGGTTGTGACATTTGTGGGTATTGATTTTTTTTTTATGTTAACTTCTGGGGTATCTTTTATAAAATTAAATAATAATTCCCCAAATTAAAGCAAATTTGGTGGACCACCACTCCCTCGTGTAAGAGTAGATTCGAAATCTCTTTGACAGAAGCTGAAGTGAGCTCTTAAACTCAGCTGCATTAATGTCAGGAGTCTGTAGAAGAACATTACAACTGCTAAGTGGAAGATTAACTAAAGAATATAACAAACATCACAAAAAATGAAAGCAGATTTGTGGATTTAGAGAGCTTGATACCATAACCACAACAGGAGAAGATGACATGGTGTTTGAATTGCAAGACTCTGAGATACCACTGATTTTTCTTTACCCCTTGAAACGAATTGAAGTTGGTAGAAAAGCTCATGAAAGAAATAGCATTCATGATATACACATGCCTGGCATCTTTTTGAAGTCATAGGATTGCTGTATCTTTTCCTGAGTAGTAATTTGCTACAAATCATTTGAACAACTCTCTAAAATATTTTGCAGTATAATCCCTAATTGGGTAAATTAGAGACATTGTGGTTTTTTTTTTTAACTACAATTAGCAAGAAAATGGCTCAAAATTCCATCGAAAAAATGCTATGTTGTTTTTAAGTGCTTAATTACTAAACAAATTAAATATATGTTAACGTCCACACAAAATAACTCTGCATTAAATTACTATAAAAATGAGGAAAGTCTAAACTCTGTTCTCACAGAAACTGAGTTTCTCCCGGTCTGAGAAGGGACAGGAGGAGGGTCATTAACACCTGTTAGAAAAGAAACAAGGTGAGCCCCTGTGACTCAGCATCTCCACACCTTGAGCTCGGTCTGGGTCTGGAACTCAGGATGAACCAGGCCATTGGTGGGGACTTCAGAGATACAGAGGGATGCCAAATCCCACCATGCTCCATAGCAAGTTTCCTGTTTTCCTGAGGCCAGATGTCACGGGCACTCCTTAGCCTGGCCATCCAGGGCACTGTGGGAGGTTCCCTGATGAGGGCATCGTGGGAGACACCTGACTCCCACGGAGGCCCTGAGAGTCCCCCCACAGGGGGTCCAACTCCAGCAGCCTTCCCCTTTTGGCATCAGGAAGGCAGCGTGGGGAGCCCCTAGCTGTGGAAAAAGCAAGGACAAGCCCCAAATAGAGTCCTTTGTCCCTCAGGACAGCAAACCAAGCCTTAATCACAGTGTCAACCTCTCCAAGGAAGGACCTCTTAAGTAACAGTCAATCTGAACTTTCTGGACCAGCACTAGTGAGGTCATCTGCATGGTAAAAACCCAGTTGTTCCCTCCCTACCCCAAAAGAAGAGGAAACAATCCTTTTTTTGTTTTGTTTCACTAATCACTTCCTTGCCCCTCCCTCCTGCCCTTCCTTGCCCTACCCTCCTGCCTAGAAAAACCCCCCATTTTGTACAACACGGACCATCTCTCTACTTGCTAGAAGGGATGCTGCTCCCTCACGAATCACTTAATAAAGCCAATTAGATCTTCAAACGGACTCCATAGAATTTTTGTTCTTTAACATATCTATAAGCTGAGAGCATGTTTGTCTTAATCCGTTTGTGTTGCTATAACAAAATACCACAAAGTGGGGAGCCTATATACAACAGAAATTTATGTCTCATAATTTTGAAGGCTAGAAGTCCAAGATTGGGAACCAGCAGATTTAGTATGGTGGCTGGTGAGGGCCCACTTCCTGGTTCATAGTTGGTGCCATCCTGTGTCCTTGCATGGTGGAAGGGTCTAGGGAGACCTCTGGAGTCTCTTATAAGGGCACCAATTATGACCTAATCACCTCGCAAAGGCCCCATCTCCTAATACAACATCTTTGGGGGTTAGGGTTTCAACATAGGAAATTTGGGGGGACACAAACATTCAGACCAGAGTAATGTCTATGGGCGTTTCGTTGCCCTCATGTCAGCTTCCCCTCCATACCCCTACTGAAAGGCAAAGGCATGGGAACACGAAGACACACGTACACAAACCTCCAAAACCGACTTCCCCTCAAGAAGCCAGCGGGTAAAATCAGTCTATGAGTTAGTAAGGGATTGGCAGGGCTTTAGATATTCACCAAAAAGAATATGCTCTTCTCTTATTTTATGTTCTCAGAATTCTGTTGCCTTTTGTTGGGATATGCCAGATAAAAATCACATGTGGAGCTTGGTAAGGAGATTCTTCGCTTAAAAGGATTATTGCCATAATGGGAGGTTGTTTACTGTAATAGGGGGAGAGAGACTATTGCAATAGAGAGGATACTCCAACCATGGGATCAGCAAGTGTTTCAAAAATGAGGCAGAAAGGAATTTTCTTTCATGGGGAAGGATAAACAAGGTTAGAAAGAACCAGATAGGGTGGAGTGGGAGGAGTAGGTAGCATGATTAGACAGTTGAGCAGAAATGTTTTTCCTTTGAGTCAGGTTACCCTATCTTAGGTGGCGCCCTTAAGGAGGGGTTGTTCTGCATTGCAATGCCGGCTGAAGGTAGATACAATTCTTGGGCCTCGGGGAAGAAGAGAAAATCAAATTTTGATTTAGTCAGGTTAGCAGGTATATTGTGTAGATTGGTCAGTGTCTACAATCAGTTCAGCTAATCATTTATAAAACAACAAATGGGAATTTGGTAGATCCGTGTCTGGCCTGGTCCTAGGTACAACAAGGAGGTCATCCCTGAGTCTTGTCTCAGTCACGTGGGGACATGTGATTCTTTTCAGTAACCCATTTCCTGGAACACAAAGGGTCAAGGGATTTCTTAATCTGGATGTTTTCCAGGTGCACTGGGCTTAAGTAAAGTTCAACGTTGTCAGATGTAAATGAAAAGATGACGAACCAAGTAATCAGTCAGTGCGAATACCTCTTGTACATTAGGAACACATGTTCTGTATCAAGCCTACCGAAGCTAGTACCACTCTCACAATTTCCCCTGTGCCAAGTGACTTGACTGCAAAGATCACCTTTTCAGCTGGGTCACTGCTTGGGGGCTTCCTGTTTCACCGAAAACAAGAGGACTTGCTTATCCTTCCATTTTACCTTTCCTCCACCATCATGATCAGGATTGATCCCTTGATCCAACTCCAGCTTGGTGAGTAGTTTTCATATGCATTTCATCTTAGAGGCCTAATATGAAGGGAAGATTGAGAAATCATTTGGCAAAATGATTAAGTGATCAGCAAAGCTTAACAGATTTTCATGCTGTCAAGACCAGCTTATTAACTGAGACCATTTGGGAGTACGATGTTCAGCCTGCCGCCAGGATTCAAAACTGACAAAGTTGTTTAGTGCCTTTGACCTTTCAGGCATCCTCTTTATATTCTTTCAGCAATCCCGTCTGAGCCCATTTGCCTCTTGCGCTTACATCTATTCTATCAAAACTAGCCCTCAGTGACTCAGTGCCCCCAAACCAGCTCTTCAGGAAATGTGCTGATAAAGTCAGTCACTTACAGGTGTATAAAATGACTGCAGGGCTTAATATGGCAGCCTTCTAAGAGACACAATTTTATGGCGGTTGTAGTTATTATTCTGTTTGTTGCTTGGTTGTTGTTTTGTTTTCTTTTTTTCCCCAGGGATAGGAGGAGACAGTTTATGATACTTAATGAATAGTAGCGTGGTCTGTTAGATTTTTGGCTGGTCTGACCATTTTTGGTGCACCACACAGTACTGGAAGACTCTGCTGATGAAGACCCATTCCAAAATATGATAGTGTTTAAGTCAAAGCAATTCTATGAACTTGTGTCTCCACAGAAAGCCTCCTACTGGATCAGGCCAGAGTGTGCGGAGGGCAGGCTTTCCAGCAGGCTGTCTACATTTGAGTTTTCTGGTTTACCAGAAATCTATGCTGCGCTAGTCCTGCCTTCCCACTTTCCCACAGCTTCCTGTTACCACTCTGATCTCATTTTCTAATTCTCTCCCACTCATTGCTTCCCTGAATATGCCAGGCCTGCCCCAGCCTTAGGACCTTTTTTTTAGTGGTGCCCTCGGCCTGGAATGTTTCTTCCCCAGAGAGCCACTACTCCCCCATCTCTATCATGTCTTTGTCCAAATGTTTCTTTCTTGGTCAGGACAACCCCAAATGCCCTAATTCAAATCGCAACCTGCATCTCTCCACTCCCACTCCTGATCCTTCTTACCTGGTTCTACTTGTTATCACACAGCAGTTGTCATACTCAGGCGTCCCCTATAATTTTTTTTATTATAGTCATTGTCTTGTTCCACTAGAGTGAGAGTGGAATTTTGACAACTTTGTTTATTGCTGTACCTTGGTCCTGAAATCATGCTCAGAGCCTAGTAGGTAATCAATAATTATGTGTTAAGTTAATTAACTCTCTGTTAAGTCAAAATGATTTTTAATAGATAATAAAATGACAGACAGTATAATTAAACACTTTTCCATGATATAAAACTATTTCAAATACATACATTCATCCTGAGTGTGATCTATTTCAAACTAACAGCCAATTTCACAGTTGTTCTTTTTGGTATGAAAAGAATAATTGGATGTGGTCAGACGAAGAGCCTTGCCAGGCCTTTTGTTTATCCTGGAGGTGGAAACACTTCCTCATGTATTGCAAATCTTTCTTTTATTACCAGTTGTTACAGATATTACGTATTTTCAACTTTAGATGTCTTTCCTGATGATAGGAAAGGTTAAAACGGAGGTTCTAATAAAGTCTCCGATGTCCTTATAAACAAAAGATGAAAAATGTTTTCTCCCCTTCCGCTAGTCAGATATACTTAGTCATGACTCTTTCTCATACGATGACTCTTCTGTTCTATAAATACACTTCTCCCTTCCTGCTCAAGGCAGTCCTTCCTTAGAACACCTTGCTATCCTTCAAGATGGCTGACTTAAATCAGAGAAGGAACTTGCAACTGTGGAGTTAATGGCATGCAAACTCCACTTTGTTTTCACTATCTTGTAGAGAAGACTGATTATATCTGAAGAAAGGTAGTAAATGATTGCTGGAAGGAAAAGAAAAAAAAATCAATTCTGACTGTCTCTAAGGAGCAGAGTAAATCTAAAAAACAAATGTACATTCAGGATTCCCAGCCCCAAGAGAGCACATGAGGGGAGTCACAGTCTGTTAATCCCAGAGATACCAATCCCACAGAGTGAGAAATTCAGGAGGACCATATTGTTAAGAACCTACTGAAATAGCATTCAGAGCAAACAGTGAAAATGGATGCTGGCTGTGAACTGTTCATTTGAAAGGCGCCTTGGAGGTGCAAATGCTACAAATCCAAGAAAGCTCAAAGACTAACAGGCCCACACAAGCTGATAGTGACTACACTGGGTCCTTGCTTCCTCTTTTCCAGAACCCCAACATGAGAATCAATAGAGAAGGCACCACGATGATTACAGAATTACTCAAAATGAAATGTAAGAAAGAAGAGCTAGCTGAAATCATTCAGGCTGGAAAAAAGAATGGTCAGATTTTTGTGATGGATAGTAAACTGTTCCATGGACTATGAAAAGAAAGATGGCGACTACCTGTCCTCCACTGAACAGAAACAGATTTAAGCTGAAGGATAAAATAGAAAAGTTAGCAAGAGGCATATCCTGTCTTTTAGAGATTAGTAAATCCTCTGGGTTTCTGATTTAGCAATCATGGGGATTCTCTTTCCCTGGAAAGTAACTCAAATGGTTTCCCCATGTTCCTGGGATTGAGTGTGAAATCATGAAGAGAATGAATGCTTAGGCACTCTCCATTCAATGGAGCCATTTGTGTTCCCCAGCACATCCATCTCTCCCCGCGCTGTCTCCTTCATTGCTTCCAGTGAGTGACAGCGTCGTTTTGTGAAATTCTACTCGCCAGTCTTCCCATTCCATTATTCAAAAATCTATCTACTGAGTACCACCTCTGTGCCTAGACAGGGAGGGTATAGAGGTCAGTAATAAACAGGTAAGACTGCCGCCATGGGGCTTATATTGGGAGGGGAGGGCAACAGAAAAGGGAATCAACATGATTTCATATAGTAAGTAGTACTATGAAGAAAAACGGGATGTTGTGATAGCCAGTGATGTGTGTGTGTGCGTGTGTGTGTGTATGTGTGTGTGTGTGTGTAGGAGGTATTCAGATAGGGACTTAAGGAAGGCTTCTCTGAGGAAGTCACTGGTGAGCTGATGAGCAGGAGGCAACCCTATAAAGAGACAGGATAGAGGAAAAGCATACTCATTAGCCTACAATCCTGGGCATCCTCAACACCAGTGGATGTTCACTTAGTCTCTTTTCTTTTCTTTTCTTTTTTTTAAGATTTTACTTATTTATTTGACAGAGAAAGAGAGCACACAAGCAGGGGGAGCAGCAGAGGGAGAGGAACAAGCAGACTCCCCACTACACAGGACCCACTCGATCCCAGGACCCTGAGATCCTGATCTGAGCTGAAGGCAGACGCTTAACCAACTGAGCCACCCAGGCACCCCATATGTTCACTTAGTCTTAAAAAAAAAAAAAAAAAAAAAAACCTACATGTATCCTCACATAAATGGATATAAAGCTCTGACATTTTCCCTAAATGTCAACCAGTCACTCCAAACACAAATTGAGATTGGGTGGTCGGAATTAATAGTTTACCTCGTCAAACACTCAGGGGTTGTTGCTAATCATTTCACACTGGGTCTCGCAGGCAGGGCGTGCTAGTGTGGAGATCTGAAGATTCAGCTTTTCAGTCTGATGTGAACCAAGAATGATGGTTGACTGCAATATGAAGCATTAATGGTAACCACCCTGGATCCAGATTGCCTGCACTTGGACCCTGGCTCTAGCATTTACCAGCTCTGGGACTCTGAGCAAGTTACTTTGAAACCACTCTCAGCTATAATGCCTCTATCCGTAAATCATGGATAATAACGGTATCTACTTCAGAGAGTTGTTATAGTGATTAATTGCATTCATATTTGTAAAGCATATAGAACAACACCTGAGACATAGTATTAAGTAATTGTTTGTTAAGCAAAAATAAAATAAAATTATGCATTATTATGGATAACCTGAGCTAAATGTTGATGTAAACTGTAAGAATGTCTTCAAAATACTTGCTGCAGGAAAATCATTCAGCACATTGTGGATTAAGCTTCCATCAGTGGAGATTTATAATTCCATATGAGTTGAATGAAAGCTTCCTTTTGGATTATCCATGAAGGATATGCTAAGTAATATAAAGAACTTTGTCATGTTTGTTAACATTTCTGAAGGGATTACATTTTTTTGAAGTATTTTAGCAGTATCTCTTTGTAAATGCACATCTGATGTGCTAATTGTTAGTCTTATCTTTTCATTTAATCTGTTAGATAACATTCTATAAAGTGTCAGTTTATACTAATGTATACCTAGAAATGCCATATAAGCATATTTAGAATATACATAGGGTCACCTGGCTGGCTCAGTGGGTAGAGCGTCTGACTCTTGATCTTGGGGTTGTGAGTTCGAGCCCCACGTTGGGTATAGAGATTACTTAAAAACAAAATCTAAAAAAATTAAATTAAAAAATAAATAATAAAATATACATATATTTTCTGTATGTCAATCTAACTTTATTTTCTCTCCTGTTTATTGCCTTGTGTAGTGCAGTGCTGATGCTCCTGGTCTGGTTTATGCAGCCTATTAGGACTGTAATTTTGTTTTGCCTGTCACAGCAAATGCCCTACCATGTGGGGGCCTCCAGGGATGGTGATGTGTGTCATCACTCAAGTGTTGGCAACTCCTCAAACAAGCTTCTTCACACTGAGTCATCTGCCTATTTGAAACCCCCAGAATCTATTCAGATCCCCACCCCCTGCCCAATTCTTGGTAAATTAAAAAAAAAAAAAAAGAAAAGAAGACCACTTGTCAATCAACCACAATTAGGTGCACCAAGAGACACTAGAGGTGAAGGGTATCTTGTGCTATATGGGCCATGGATATCCACACTGGGATCCAAGGAGTGTGTCATGCAAGAGGAGAACCCCTGGCATGATCTGACAAGAACTAGTGCTCTGCTTTTGACCCTCAGCTGGTAATCTCCCTGGTCCGCCCCACTGGGCCACTGGACCTGGCGTGTAGCTACAAAAGCTGTCTGCCGCATGCTGTGATTTTTGCACAGTTTTGTTTTCAGTGCCTCTCACTTCATTCTAATAGCATTTGACCATTCAAAAAATAGTTAGTGGGTCTCCATTACATTTCAGGCGCTTGGCTGGGCACAGGGGAACACACGGATGAGCAAGACTTGGTCCCCACATTCAACATGCTTTAGGGGTGGTAGAGATGATAAGTGTGTAAACAGTCTTATTCTCAGTAGAGAGCCGTGAATGCTAAGCTATGGAAGCTCAGAGAGCAAGCCAAGTTCCTAAAGGCAAGGCCACAGAGGGTGGGGGAGGAGGAAATAGGGGTCATGATGGCATTTCCTGAGGGCATTAGGCCAATTGATTCTGAAGGTCTCCTTCCAACTCTGTTTCTATGATATTTCTTATCCCGTGTGTTAACTGTAATCACTGCTGACTTCCCGTTCAGCAGTGCTCCAAATACTTGAAGCCTGGTATTAAGGCCCTAAGAGAATAGTAGACTCTCTACCAGTAATTGAGAATGATGATTGAGTGTGATGACTTCCGAGCAAGTATGCAACACTTAGCCTCTGTCCCATTAAACCTCAGCTAGATTGGAAGGAGGAAAGAAGAGAAGATAATTAGGAATTCCAACCTGACAAGCTTTGGAGAGGTCAGGGTAAAGGAGGTCATCTGGGAGCCAAATATGTAAGACAACAGATTCTTTAAGAAGAGAGTAACGCCGTTCACTAACAAAAGAATGACAAAAAGAGAGGAGAAAAAGCATGCAGGGTGAGGAGTATTATAGGAAAGAGGAGAGAGGAACAGGTTATAAGCTGGCATGTATGGGAATCATCAGGAAACATGCTTACTATTCTCCCACACAATGTAACTGGGGCGCAGGGTGCAAGAGCCTCTGGCTTCAGGCATCCCAAACAGACCAGGGCTGGCTACTCGCAGCCAACAAAATCCAAAAGGCAGAAAGAACAGTGGGGTGAAATGAGAAAGGTTTTTATTTCAGCGAGGCCAGCACCAAGAAAACAGTGGATGAATGTCTCAGAGACTGTCTCCAAAGTGCTGAACACACTTCTAGGTTTATATAAAGAAAATATGTGGGGCGCCTGGGTGGCTCAGTGAGATAAGCATCTTCCTTTAGCTCAGGTCATGATCCCAGGGCCCTGGGATCCAGTCCCGCATCCGGCTCCCTGCTCAGCAGGAAGCCTGCTTCTCCCTCCCCCCGCTGCTTGTGCTCACTCTCTCTGTCACTATCTCTGTCTCTCTCTCTCTCAAATAAACAAAATCTTAAAAAAAAAAAAGAAAGAAAGAAAAGAAAATATGGAACAGAGGTCGGTGGGTACACACAAGTGGGCAATAAAGGTCAGGTTGATGATTGTCATAGGGTCAGTCATGGCGAGGGCTTTCGGGCTCAGGGCTCAAGGCAGTCATTATTGCTTGAGAAGGTGGTTTCAGTTCTCATCACGGGATGCTTTACCCACCCCTGGGTCTTGCCTGAGTTAAGAGATAAGCTGGAGAGAAGAACTTAATTAGAAAGTCGGGACAGAGGTCAAAATAGAGGTAGTTAAAGTCCTCCTTAAACTATGACAAGGCATTTTGACCAGGTTGTTTCTAAAACAGATTCCATGATATTTTATACATTCCAGATGGCATGTGTTTCAGCAGACCCAAATTACTGATAGCTAAAATCCAGAAACATTATCATATTAATTTATGATAAGACTTTTTTTTTTTTTTTTTTTTTACGATAAGACTCTTTCAATGTGATAAAAAAGAAAATGCCCCTTTGGTAATTTATTTCAGATGTGATATTCATTCACACAGAGGCCTGATTTCCTCTGCTTATCGTTCGTATGGACATTCCCCATTATGTGTTCCTTCCTATCTGCTCACTTGCCTCAGTCGTCTGGGCTATATGAACGCCATCCTTCATGTGCACTCTTGCTCACCTTGTCTTTACTCAGGTCTTGAATTCTATGTCATCTCCTCTGAGAAGCCTTCTCTGGCTTCCAAGGGTGGGTCAGGCACCTCTCCAACAGGTTATGCTAACACTCGGTAATTTCCTATGGTAACACATTACTACTGTAATTATAAAATCATTTGTGTGATCATTTAAGGTCTATGCTCTCCACTTCTTTCCTAGTTAGAATGTAAGCTCCGTAAAAGCAGGGGTCACATGTCCCCAGGCCTCATCAGAGAATCCAACACATGGTAGATACTCATTCAATATCTGTCGAATGAATAAATGATTCAATTTAAATGGAATTATTAGGCTAAACATGTATGGATATATCTGAAGTTCTCGATACACTGTCACTAGTTTGATTTCAGAATATACAACTAAACGTCATCACCAATATTATAGAGAAATGCCAATTTCACTGCTGGCTCTCAGAATTACTTTTCAACTAGAAATGATAATTTTCTTTCTTTGAAGTCTATGGAGATTTAAAATATATTACTTCATTTAGGACAAACTCTTTTTTTGATATTGCTAAAATGCATTTCTGGTATTTTAACATATATCTGATTATAGTAACATTATTCAAATTGGCCAAAAGCCACTATTACTAATACTTGGCACTTCCAGTTTGCTTTGGTGAAGTTGAAATCAATCTTCCCAAAGCATTGTATGCATGTATGGTTTAATTGAGATTACTGTATTGAGCACAGCAGGCCCTGGCTCATTAAATTTTCTTATTTACTAAGAGTTAAACTGAAAATTACTTTCATCTAATCTCTTTTACAACTTTTGAAAATGTTAGGTGGTAGAAAAAATTCAGATCCCTACTTCAGACTGTAAATCAACATTGATTCCATATAGGATAAAAAGTGAAAGTTAAGAAAAGAAAAATTAGAGGAATATGTAAGTTAAAGATGACTTCCCAAGTATACTATTTGAATATGCCCAGAACATCATAACAGTATAAATTTCAAATCATTTAAAAAGTAAGAATTTGTTTTCCACCAAAAGGAGAAAAATACTTACAACATATATGATTGGCAAAGAGTTCATTTCTTCATTATAGAAAAATTCTTCAAAACATTAATTCACAACAACACAAAAAGGAAAAGTGACAAATGACATGGGAATCATTTCAGAAAGCATTTAAATAAATGGCTTCAAACATGAAACCATGTGTAACTCACTAGTAATCAAATGAATGCAAATTAAAACAATAGAGTAATATTTTTGGCTATGAAATTGTCAAATTAAGATAAATTATATCCTGCTGTATTCATGGGTGTCCAGGGGCACAAGAACTCTCCCATGCTGATGGTGGGAGATTCATAGCTGTACAACTCTGTTGTTATGAAAAACTGGGAAACCTCATACATTGCTGATGGGAATGTAAAATGTGCATAGAGGAGAGGAAAATTTGCTTCCTTCTCCTGTTCAGGCTCTTCCAGCAGGTCTAAGAATCAAATTGACATGAGACAGATGAACAGGGGAAAAAAGTTTGCACACGGAGGCCCAATAATGAAATTGAGACCCAAAGAAATGACCAAGGCAGGAAATTTTTATACTTCTTAGGCATTTGTACAATTACTAATCTTTCTTTGAAAGATTAATGTGATTTTAGTTTCTCAATGACTTTATAATATAGCAATAAAAGCAAATGAAGTACTGATCCAAACACAACAAAGATGATTCTTGAAAACATGATGCTAAGAAAGAAGCCAGTCACAAAAGACCACATGTTATATGATCCCGTTTATATGAAAAGTCCTTAGTAGGCAACTCTCTAGAGATGCAAAATAGTGGATGCCCAGGGCTGGGCAGGGCGGGCAATGTTGAGAGGAGATGGGGTGTGGTGGTGGTGACTATGAAAGGGTATGTGTCTTCTTTGGGGGGGGTCATGAAAATCTTCTAAAATTGACTGTGGCGATGTTTGCACAACGATGTAAGTATACTAAAAACTATTGGGGTGCCTGGGTGGCTCAGTTGGTTAAGCATCTGCCTTCGGCTCAAGTCATGATTCCAGGGTCTTGGGATCGAGCCCCGCATCGGGTTCCCTGTTCGGCAGGAGCCTGCTTCTCCCTCTCCTCCCTGCTTGTGCTCTCTCTTGCTATCTTTGTCACTATCTGTCTCTCTCTCTCAAATAAATAAATAAAATCTAAAAAAAAAAAAAACCTTTTAAACTGTACAATTTAAATGGTAGACTTGTATGTTAATTATATTAATTAAAGTTGTTATAAACAATAAATAATACAGGAGCGCCCGGGTGGTTCAGTTAGTTAAGCATCTGCCTTCAGCTCAGGTCCTGACCCTGGGGTCCTGGGATGGAGCCCTGACCCACTGCCTGCTCAGCAGAGAGCCTGCTTCTCCCTCTGCCCCCACCCCCATTCGTGCCCCACCCCTCTCTCTCAAATAAATAAAATCTTTAAAAACAATAATATGAAAAATTTTTTAAAAACTATCCAAAGGCAGGAAGAGGGGAAAAAAAGCTGCTAGACTAAGGGTGTCAGTTGGAACGAAGCTTAAAACCTGCATACAGGGGCGCCTGGGTGGCTCAGTTGGTTAAGCAACTGCCTTCGGCTCAGGTCATGATCCCGGAGTCCTGGGTTGGAGTCCCACATCGGGCTCCCGGCTCAGCGGGGAGCCTGCTTCTCCCTCTGACCCTCTCCCCTCTCATGCTGTTTCTCTGTCTCTCTCTCTTTCTCTCAAATAAATAAATAAATAAAATCTTTAAAAAAAAAACTGCATACATTTTGATGTATTTTATAATACGAAAATACTTAAGTATTTCTTCGTTCACTCATTCAATCAACAAATATATTTGAAGGCCTACATGAAGCCTCCATTTTAGCCAGAGAGCCAGACATTAGCCAGATATGTAAAAAGACTGAAAATTATAAATGTGATAGGAGTTATAAAGAAGATAAACATGATGTTATTAGAGCATGATCATTTAATATAGGTGATGGGGATACAACAGTGATCAAATAGGCAAAAATCCCTGTCATCATGAAATTACAACCTAATAGGGAAACATGGAATGCAAACAATAAATTAGTAAAATATATAGTATACGTGATGCTTCTACTTCTATCATGACAAAGTGGGGCAAGAAATATGGGTCTTTGCTTAAAATAGGATGCTTCGAGAAGGCTTTTCTGAGGAGCAAAGATCTGAAGACGGTGAGGCAGCTGGCCATGAAGATATCTAGGAGCAGTATGCCGAGTAGAAGGCAGGGCTAGTGCAAAGGCCCTGAGGAGGAAGTATGCCTGACAATTAGGAAAGTCGCGAGGAGATCAGTGTAGCTGGAGCAGGGAGTCTAAGGGAAGGCTGTAATAGAAGTTTGAGGTGACAAAACTGAACTTTCCAAGGGGGCAGTGATAATTTTACTCTGAATGAGCTGGGAAGCCATTGGATCACTGGATCACTGGATTGTTTTCAGCAGAGGAAAATGAATGGTTTTGGATCATTCTGGTTGCTGTGTTGAGAATAGACTGTGTTAGGGGAATGCAAGGGAAAAGCAGGAAGGCTTTAGGAGACTACTGGAATGGTCCAGGAAGGAGATGATGGTGCCTTGTGTTAAAGGTGGATTAAGGATATAGTTTGAAGATGGAGCTAACAGCATGTGCTAGGCTGTGATGAAGAAGAGGCAGGAATCAATCTAAGTTTGGGCTAGAACAACCAGGAGAATGAAGCTGGCATTTACTGATAGAAAGAGAAGTCTGTAGTGGTGTGTTTTGCTGAAAAAGCAAGAGTGGTTTTTGACATGTTAATTTTCAATTGCTTATTAAACTTCCAAGGCTGAGGTGTAGCAGGAGACAGTAAATTATATAATTCCGGAAGATAGTTGAAGGTCTGAACTGAGTATATAAATTTGGGAGTTATCAATGTAGAAATGATATTTAAATCCATATGATCCAATGATTTCATCAAGAGAGATAAAAAGTTTTGAGGTCTGTGCCTCATTGTCAACAAGTTAGCAAATAAAGAGGAACAGCTAAGGAGAATGAGGAGGAGTCAGGGAACATTCACAAGGGTGTTTGGTCTAATCAGGGTTATATATATAGAGAGAGAGAGATTTAATTGTATTATTGTTTATTGCTTTCTTTATGGTTGTGAAGAATTAAAAACAATTGCAATGTCCAACAACAATAAATTCTGGTGGATCTGTTTCATGGAATACAATGCAGTCATTAAAAACTACTCAGGTGCCCCAAGGGTCAGAGATCTTCTAAAGGATCCTCACTAATTCTTTAGCCCAGGTTAAGGGCTGAGGAATATAGCCTTTTTGTTGACAAGGTTAGAGGCGTTCAGAGTGTTGAAAGTACAAATGTGACCTCAGGTCGAATGTATGGTTCATAGGAATACCTTTTGAGCCCTATAGGATAGTTCTTGGCAAATATCCCCATTCACAGATTATTTTATCACTGGCCCTCATTTGAGCTAAGACTGGCATCATCAAGATAGGGTCAATCATTATGCCAGTTGACCCTGACTTTGAATATCAGTTCTCAAACTGTAGAGCTCTTGGAGAAGGGTGAAGGAGGGAGGGTCTTCATCCTTCAGGGGCCCTAGCTCATGTCAGAGTTCAGAAGACGTGGCTGATGAGTAGACGAGGGGTCTGGAGAGAATTCTCATTTTCTGTTGGATATCTCAGGGAGCTCTGGGGTAACTGACTCTGGTTCTGTTGCCCTCCATCAGACCAAAAACAGAACAACAACAACAACAAAAATCCCTATTAGAATTTAAACTCCACAAGGGCAATAAAGTTTGTGATTTTGGTCATAGTTGTATCCCCTTATCTAAAAGAGTACCTACAACACAATAGAGTCTTAATAAATATTTAGCGAATGCATTTGTATCCTTGGGAATCTGAAACCCAGACAAAGGTCTGAGCAGTGTTTGCCCTTCTAGTTCAGTGGTTCTCAGCAGGAGGTGCACATTAAAAACTCCTGAAACCATTCTAAAAGCACAGCTGCCTTGGGAACACCCTCCAGAGATTCCAACTTAGTTAAAATGCGGTAGGTCCCACACATCAGTATTTTAAAATCTCCCCCAGAAGATTCCAAGGAGTACCGAGAATCGAGAACAAATGTTGTTTAAGCAGTCACCCCTTAGGTTGCTCAAAGTACTGAGATGCCAGTTGTAGTCCTTAGGATCTGAGTGGCTTTCTTATGCCTCCCATGACTGGGGCCAACTGCTTCTGCAGCTCTGGTTTCAGAGCCATGTCTGGTCCTGGGCAGCTCTCAGGGCCCTTGGTCCCAGAAGTCCAGTTGATGCAAACACTTAAGGACCAGAAGAAAAGGCTGATTCTAGTTGGGAGCTTAGATAGTTGAGCAGATCTGAGGGGCTTTGAGGGTGCAACGACCTGGACCAGCACGACAATATGCTGTGCCTCATTTGTGAGGATAAAAGGGATTCAGAGGCCAGAAATGCAGCAGGGCCCAACATCTCTGTTTTTTATGCATTGACATTTCCCTCCCTGGGGAAAAGAAAAGTATGCATTCTTTCCATACCACATAAATTATTATGATTATAGGACTGAGTAATAGTACACGTACTCACAAATCTCTTCTGATATAAAAATGCTCCAGAATGTCACACACATAATTTAAGCTACAATTCAAAGGGATGTATCAGGTCACATTCCTACTTATCCATATGAGAAAGGATTTATTATCTGACAAACACAGACTAGATTATGAAATGAAACTTTCTAAAAGTCATTGCTGACCTTGTAGTCCAATCCTCGCCCTTTATTTCCCCAGAAAGAATGTCATAGACTCAATCTACAGACAAACATATAGCACTTTATTTTGCTTTATTTCAACTTCACGAATTGGACAGAAAATCCCTTTGGGTTCTTTTGATTATGGATTATCCCTTTAGAATGCCCTCACTGGAAGTGTTTCATGACAAGGAGGTTATTGTGAAATGACATTTTTTTACCTTTTGAAGTAAGAATATAACAGTGAAAAGAACTTTTATGAGACCTGGTGGGACTCTTACTCATTGTGATGGTAGATGAATATATTCAGAGGTAGAAAAATTGTTGAGGAGTTATCCTTTTGACAATGGAATGAGCACTGGGTGTTATATGTAACTGATGAATCACTAAATTCTACCCCTGAAACTAATAATACACTATATGTTACCTAAATTGAATTTAAATTAAAAAAAAAGAAAACAGGCCTCTCTATTGAGGTGAGACAGACACATGTTTGTTTTTTTTTCCTTCTGTCCAGTTGGGCATTTCTAACGACCATTTTTGACAATGAGATCTTCACTTACTTCTCTATATCTGCAACTTGAAGTCCATAAACTTGGTCATTCTAAACATAATTTGGAGCTGTTATGGCCAAAATCAGCTAATTAAATTTGTGCAGGGGCGCCTGGGTGGCTCAGTTGTTAAGCGTCTGCCTTTGGCTCAGGTCATGATCCCAGGATCCTGGGATCGAGCCCCGCATCAGGCTCCCTGTTTCACGGGAAGCCTGCTTCTCCCTCTCCCACTCCCCCTGCTTGTGTTCCCTCTCTTGCTGTGTCTCTCTCTGTCAAATAAATAAATAAAATCTTTAAAAAAAAAATTATTAAAAAAAAATTTGTGCAGTAACATTGACCTAGAGAGGCTTCAGGTTAAGGCTAATTATTTAACCCAAAAATGGAGCAGGAAGATGCCATTTATTTGAATTTCTCTTGTAGCCCACATTACATTACAAAAAATTAGAACAGCTGATATTAATTAGGTCAGCAAAGATCAAATATTACTCAAATATAGGAGCAGCTATGCATCTGTCTCTTGCTGCATCTGTATCAAGAAAGTTAAATAAGAAGTTGGATGATTTGTATCAGAAACATTGGTGACCGTCACTTTTGGCTACTTAAGGAATTAGTAGATATCTGGGAAAACCACAAGCTATTATTTTTAGGAGACCACAGCTTTCCAGAGCATTAGTAAGGGGATAATTTGGAGCCTACATATGTCAAAGGAAAAGATTAGACCCAGGTGATAGCAAACTGATCAAGTTCATATTATCATCTGGAAAGACGTGGTCCATATTGATTTCAGTAGGGCTCTCAATTTTATTTTGCATGACCTTCTCACGAATAAAAAATTAAATTATGATAATGATCACATTACTTTGAGTAAAAACGGGGAATAAGTTATTGGGGGACTTGGAGTCAAATTTGGTGATTATACAGTATAGTAACTCATGAAGAAGGTTCTTGATAGCATTCAACACCCTTGTTAACCTTCACTATAAAGAACTTGTGGTAATATCCAGCAAAATTTCAGAGAGAATTAAGTCATTTGCAGTTTCCAACATTCTGGGAAGTATCAATGCAATTTGAAGTAATCATGATAAATTGGAAAAATGAAATTTGGCTAAGATATGTACATAATGGCATCCAGCTAGGGGAGACAGATATTTCAGGATGGAACTGAATACCTGTAAGCAACATTTCTACCCTGAGCTCAAAGTCAATGTGACACTGATTATAGCAAGAGGCAAATACAATGACTGAGAAAGAATGTCCCGCCCTCGTCTGAAAACTATGAGAATATTAGATTAATTTGAGCTACTAACCTTTGCACAGGAGGTAGGAATTCTAGAGAGGATCCAAAGAATGATCAGATTGATTTAAAAATATATAAAATAGGTCTAATGGAACATATGTATGATTTTTAAGATGAGATTATTAAAGAAGGATGCTTTTCAAATAGTTCTTGTTTTTCAAATACATGAAAAATATTTTATAATGAGGATGGCAATTACTCAATTTCCATGTTTTCTGAATACTTTTATATCATCTATGTTTAAACTTAGGCAACACCTCTATTTTTATTTCTAGCATAGATTGTTAATTGATGTTTGATAATAATAACCAGCTATCATCTGTTTGGAAATAAAGATAGAATAATATACCTTCTTATGCAAAATTAATTTCCCACACTTCTTGGCCTCTTCCCTTTTGATCTCAAACTTATTTGGTGCTTCCTATCTTTAAAAAAATAAAAAGAAACAAGGAAGAAAAACCTTTACATGATCCTCATTATTAATTATTTCTTTTTCAAATTCCTTCAGTAGTTACTAGATAAACTTCAAATTAACATATTATATTTTGTTCTATTTTCCTACGTTTTCAAACTCCTTCAGTATTTACTAGCTAAACTTCATATTATATTTTGTCCTACTTTTCCTACCTGCCACAGATAATTTAACATTTGTTTATATCAGCATGTAGCACTATTGTTCACAAAACTTTCTCATTCATTCCCTCATATTCAACAAGACTTTACTGAGCTGTTAGTATGTGCTGAATAATGCACTCACTGGCATTGTGAATACAGACGAGAATGACACAGACACAGCCCTATATGTCGTCTTCGACAGAGAAACACAGACCCTCACAGTTGAGTGGAGTAAATAGACAATATTCTAATATCACACAAAAAATATACAAGTGCAATGGTTCAAAGTACTGTTAGGTTCTCTGGAACTATAGAACATATGATCTAACCTATTGAGAATGTAAACTTGATGTTTTCTGTATGTAGTGTGTCTCATGTTAACTGGTTTCTAGGAAAAAAAGGTGTCTAAGTTTGTTTTAAAGAACTCATGAGAGACGCCTGGGTGGCTCAGCCAGTTAAGCATCTGCCTTCAGCTCAGGTCATGATCCTGAGGTCCTGGGATTGAGCCCCGTATCGGGCTCCCTGCTCAGTGGGGAGCCTGCTTCTCCTTCTGCCTGCCGCTCTCCCTACTTGTGCTCTCGCTCTCTCTCTGACAAATAAATAAATAAAATCTTTTTTAAAAAGTTTTATAAAAAAAGAACTCATGATTTTAAGCATAGTTATAAATATATAGGTGTACAGTAAATACTGAATGAGTTAATGTTTTATAAAATTGATCAAAATGAACATTATATGGAGCATTCAGGTCTCAGACCAGCATTTAAGATGTAGGGAGTTTGCAATTCTGTCCTAACAATAACTAAAAAGCTGAACAAACTAAAAAATCAACAATTCTTCTTAGATCTGTAAGAGAAGTAAGGGCACAGGTCCACCCACTGCCCCCAAATCAGAGAGATCAACAAATGAAAATAGAGAATCACAATTTACCAGAGCAGGAACCAACAAGCAGAAAACTCTGGGTCAAGTGCTAAATACATCCTGTCCTCTATTGAGGAAAAAACAACGCAAGAAATACTAAAAAAACAAAACACAAAGTTTGAATAGAGACAGCAAGCATTAGAACCCCACTCAGATATGGCAGAGATGTTAGAATGATCAGATCATGAATTTAAAACTACGGCTAAAATGCTCAGAGCTCTAATGGACAATGTAGATAGCATGCAAAAAATGGGCAATGAAGAAGAGAGATGAAAATTTTAAGAAAGAACCAAAAAGAAATGTTAGAAATAAAAAACACTGAAACAGAAATGAAGGATGCCTTTGATTGAGTTATTGGTAGATTGGACACAACTGAGGAAAACAATCTCCAGGCTTGAAGATACCTCAATAGAAACTTTCAAAACTGAAGAGCAATAAGAACAAAGACTGAAAGAACAGGACAAAATATCCAAGAACTGTAGGAAAACTACAAAACATGTAACACACATGTAATTGGGAGTACCAGAAGGAGAAGAGAGAGAGAATGGAACAAAGAAATATTTGAAACAATGACTGGGAATTTCCCCCAAACTAATGTCAGTCACCAAACCGCAGATCCAATAAGCTCAGAGAATACCAAGCAGGGTAAGTGCCCAAAAAACCCTACACCTGGGCATATAATTTTCAAATTCCAGAAAATTAAAGATAAAGAAAAAATTCTGAATGAAGTTAGGGGGAAAAACCCATCTTACTTATAGAGAAACAAGAGAAGAATTACATCCTATTTCTCCTCAGAAACCATGCAAGCAAGAAGTGAATGGGGTGAAATTTTAAAGTGATAGAAGCCTTTAACCTAGAATTCTGTACTCTGCAAAATTATACTTCAAAGGTGAAGGAGAAATGAAGACTGTCTCAGACAAAGAAAAATTAAGGGAATTTGTTGCCAGAAGACCTGCCTTGTAAGAAATGTTAAAAGAAGTTCTTTAGAGAGAAGGACAATGATATAGATCAGAAACTTGGATCTACATAAAAAAGGAAGAGCATCAGAGAAGGAATAAGTGAATTTAAAAAAGCTTTTATTTTATATATGAGATACATATAAATACACATTTATATACATATGTATTTTATATATAAAGCTATGTTAGCTTATGTATAAGTAAATTGAATGAAAGCAGTGATATAAGGGATAAGAGGGAAGAATTAGGATTATTTTGTCATTATAAAATACCAGCACTACTTGTGAAGAGGTATAGTGTTATTTGAAAGTGGACTTGGATTAATTGTAAATGTGTGTTGCAAACTCTAGGACTACCACTAAAAAAAGAAGTACAATGGATATGCTAAGAACAGAGAGAAAGTGCAAGTATATAAAATATTCAATAAAAACGAGGGGTGCCTGGGTGACTCAGTAGGTTAAGTGTCTGCCTTTGGCTCAGGTCATGATTCCAGTGTCCTGGGGAGCCTGCTTCTCCCTCTCCTTCTGCCCCTCCCCCTGCTTGTGCTTTCTCTTTCTCTCAAATAAATAAAATCTTAAAAAATAAATAAATAAAACCATGAAAGACAGAAAAACAGTGAGAGACAAATAGATAACAGTAACAAATACGATAGAAATTAGTCCAACAAAATCAATACCCACTTAGAATGCCAATGGTATAAATGCATCAATTAAAAGAGATTTTCGGGGGGCGCCTGGGTGGCTCAGTCGTTAAGCGTCTGCCTTCGGCTCAGGTCATGATCCCAGGGTCCTGGGATCGAACCCTGCATCGGGCTCCCTGCTCTGCAGGAAGCCTGCTTCTCCCTCTCCCACTGCTCCTGCTTGTGTTCCCTCTCTCGCTGTGTCTCTCTCTCTCTGTCAAATAAATAAATAAAATCTTTAAAAAAAAAACAAAAGAGATTTTCAGGATGAATCAAAAAACAAGACCCCCCCAAAAAACAAGACCCAGCTATATGTTGTCTACAAGAAACCCACTTTATTTTGTTTCTTAAATCAAAACTGAATTTTTCTATAGATTTCTTTTTTTCCCCAATTTTTATTTAAATTCTAGTTAGTTAACATATCGTGTAATATTGGTTTCAGGAGTAGAATTAGTGATTATATACAACACCCAGTGCTCATCACAACAAGTGCCCTCCTTAATGCCCATCCCCCATTTAGCCCATCCCCCTGCCCACCTCCCTCCATCAACCCTCAGCTTGTTTTCTACTGTTAAGAGACTCTTATGGTTTGCTTCTCTCTCTCTCTCTTTTTTTTCCCTTCCCAAATGTTCATCTGTTTTGAAGAAAACCATTTTAAATATAAAATATGTGTAGATTAAAAGTAATACGATGGAGAAAAAAAAGAGCAAATTAAATCCAAAGTAAGCAGAAGAAAAGAAATAATAAAAATTAGAGCAGAAGTTAATGAAATTAAGAACAGGAAATCATTAAAGACCAAAAAATGATACTTTGAAAACATTAATAGAATTAATAACCGTCTAGCTTCACTAAGAAAAAAGGAGAGAAATTACTAATATGAGAAGACAAGACAACACTACTGATCACATGGATGTTAAAAGAATATAAGAATACTGTGAACAACACTTTGCCAATAAATTTGAGAACCTAGATGGAATGGACAAATTTCTTGAAAGACACCTTCTGCTAAAACAGCAGAAGAAATCGACAATCTGAATAGGCCTATATCTACTAAATAAATCAGATCAGTAATTAATAACATTCCAAAAGAGGTCATTATCACTCAATGTCAATATATGTTCATCAACTGTAACAAATGTCCCACTCTGGTGGGGGATGCTGACAGTGAGGGAGGCTATCCATGTAGTGGGGACGTGAGGTATATGGGAAATCTCTGTACCTCATGCTCAATTGCTGTGAGTCGGAAACTGCTCTATCAATAAAGTTTATTAATAAAGAAAAATGAGAAAAAATTACATGGTAAATCCCTGGTATCTGTGGATTTTATATTCATGATTTAAACTATGTATTAGTCCTTTGTTAATCTTTTGAGGCAGTGTCTATTTATATTTACTATGGAGATTGTCGGCAACAGCCAATTTCTTAGTGAGCAAACCTAGGGGACAGTTAATATATATATTCCCAAATGGAGTTGGTATTCTCTTCTCATTACCCACTCTCATCAAGTAGTCTAAAGGAAAACATACCGTTTATTTGTGTAAGTCAGATGGCTGCCATTGCTTCAGTAAGATCAACGCCTCAGTAGAGTTTTTCAGCAAATTCTGTAGCCAGTTATAAAACTTCAGGATACAGCTATCCCCCCCTTTCAAAAGTTTGAGTTATACCACTTGGCTTTTATGAAAGACCTCCATTAGTACCTGTTTTTGTTAACTGAAAGAAATCTGAAGGGGATTTTTACTTTTATTTTTAAAAGGCCAATAGCAAAAAAAGCGTTGAGCATGTGTTTTGTGGCCAACATTTAAGAGGCAGCTTGCACCCCAAGCAGGGAGAGCGGCGCCACCCAGCTCCTTCCCCAGAAACCACCCTCAGCAGCTCAGCTTCGGCCCACCATGGCTTTGAACTCTGTCTGTGAGCATCTGTGCTTTATCTCGGTTTATTTTGTGCATCCTGTAGCAAGATGTGTCCTAAGGGATCAGAAAATCCTGAGAGAGGTGATTTTTGGGGTCTGGGAAAGCTAAAAACGTTTTCCATATAAATTAATGGTAATTACTTCTTTGCTTTATGCCATTTTGGCTTATGAAAGTTTTCATAGGAACACTCTACTTTTGCATAGTGGGGGAAACCTGTAATTTTACTGTGATTCTCCAGCTTCTCCCAATTTCTTTGTGTTTTTTTTTAAAGATTTATTTATTCTTTTGAGAGACGGAGAGAGCCCGAGCGGGGGGAGGGGCAAAGGGAGAGAGAGAGAGAGGGACAGAAACAGACTCCCCACTGAGCACAGAACCCTATACTGGGCTCTGTCTCACCACCCTGAGATCATGAGCTGAGCCAAAACCAAGAGTCAGACGCTTAACCGACTGAGCCACCCAGGCGCCCCTACCTATTTCTTGTTCTCTGCTCTGAATCTTTCAGCCTTCATCTCCAAACTGGAATTGCCTAAAACACATACTCTAAGCTATTCTCTTTGCTCACCCCTTTCAAAGCAACCACTAACACAGGACTACTGTGCCTAGAACAATTAATGACCATTGGAATGTAATGAATAAAACATTATATCAATCAATTGGCAAATAACTTGGTATTTCATATTAGAAGTTAATATTATTAAATGATATTTTGGACATCCAGTCACTGAGTATTTCTCACAGATCACACTAGTTCATGTGGTACCCTGACCTCTCGCCAAATTGGCTTCACTACCTCTCACCTCTTAGTTTTCTTCTTCGTGAGGCTGGGCAACTGTTCTCTCCTAATTCTAAAACCAAACTCAGTTCTTGACCTACCTTTACATATAAAAACTATCAACATTCCTAGCTGAACAAAGGGGCCATCCTTAGTTTAGAGACATTACTTCAACAAGACCTACTCTCTCCTTCTAGAAGGCGGTTGTGATTTTAAATAGTGACTTTTTTCTCCCTTACATTTATGTGGGGGAGGGATCAAAGATTTCTGAAGAGAAAGTCAAATGTCAGTGCTAGAGATGAAAGGAGAGGTTAGGCAAAAAGATCTCAAATAATTGTGGCTCTTAACCTGAACAGAGAAGTTTTTTAATTAAGGAGTAAAATGTCAAATATTTTTGGTCGCTCAGATCAGTCACATCATGTCCATCATACACTCTCTACAGAATAAAGAAAAAAGCAGTTTATGAAATTGTTTCATAAAATGTTCAGTTCAGTACAAAAACTGACTTTAGTCTTGTATAGAGTAAATCTTTTACAACCTGAAGTGACCACTTATATTTTTCATTTATATGCTACCGTATTTTGTGATGAACTTTATGTTATATTGAAATTTATAAGTTTTGTGATTCAAAAATATCTTTGTATATATCCCTTATGAATGTCAAGGGTTTGTTGTAACATCATTCTTTACCCTCAAAAAATTATCTGACAACTGAGGTTTAATGACTGTTAGCTATTTGCCAAGCACCTTGATATAGTTAACATATTTTACTGGAATCAGAAAATAGGTGTTGTAGTCCTATATTTATTACTTGCTTACTATTGTGACCCTTATAAAACTATGTAACTCTTCTGGGTCCCAGTCTCCTCACTTCAAAAGCTTTAGGTGTCATGTTCACTGTGCCTGATTTTTAAAAGTATATAAATATACAAAAATGAGAGTATTTTAAGCAGAGTTAATTACTGCCACTTATATAACTATAGCAACCAAGAGGAATTTCGCTTGGACATAAAAGAAAGAAGGAACAGACCAAGCTTTACTAATTTTTACAAAAAGTGTAAAGTTTCATAATATAAACTCTTTAAATACTTAAGTCTTAATGAATTTTTAAATATTTGAAATCATCTGGAACTTCTAGTTCTAAACAATAAACTATTTAAGTCCTCATTTTTCCTCTTTCAAATATTTGGCCCCATTATATAGGAGACATTAGTGGAAAAACAAGACCATGTAGTGAAAAGTGAGTGAACTTTAGAGCCAAATAATCTCATAAGGCTCACCATTCACTGCCTCTATGACCTTGGGAGAGTAATTTAAGCCTTTTTTGTCAGTTCATTTATCTGATAAAGGATGACAATAACTATATCACAATGTTGTTGTGATGATTTTCTTGTTTCTTCATTGCCGGTTAAGTTCTCATGTGGTCAGTATTGTACTTGATGTTAATTTTCTGGTTTCCATACATGTACTACGATTGTACAAGGTGTTAACATTAAGAGAACCTAGGTGAAGAGTATATGGGAACTCCCTATACAATTTTGCAAGTATTCTGTGTCTAAAATTATTTCAAAATAAAAAAGTTAAAAGGAAAAGGGAAGACATTTGAAGAACAACTGGAGAGATCAGAATATAGAATAGGCATTAAATGATATTAGGGAATTAGTGCTAATTTTTTTAAGTGATTTGATATTTGGCTACATAGGAGAATGTCCTTACTTTTAGGATATGTGTGTGCTGAAGTATTTAGGGCTTAAGAATCATAAATAAATCTTCAGTTTATTTTGAAATGGATCAGTGAAATATATAATATATGTGTATAAAGGTAATAAACACCTACACATATAATATAGATACACAAACATAACAACTGTTTTATCTGGGAATAGGAATGCTCATTGTATTAGTCTTATGATATTTCCATAGGTTTGGAAAATTTTTAAAAGAATTGTTTAAAAGTTTACATGCTCCACTCCAATGCTAATTTTATTTTGATTCAGATTCTCACTGTATCCTACTTCTGTAATATCTAGGTCCAATGTCTTGACTAGAATGACCATAATATATAATATAATGATTTCATTATTTTACCCTCTTACCTGAATCTTTTTTTTTTTAAAGATTTATTTAATTATTTGTCAGAGAGAGAGAGAGTATAAGCAGTGGGAGCAGCAGGCAGAGGGAGAAGCAGGCTCCCTGCTGAGCAAGGAGCCTGATGTGAGACTCAATCCCAGGACCCTGGGATCATGACCTGAGCAGAAGGCAGACGCTTAACCAACTGAGTCACCCAGGTGTCCCCTCCTACCTGAATTCTGACTACTACTTTGATTCCTTGGTGATCAACTTATCAGGGCTTGATCAAGTCAACCATGTGGAGTTGGCTCAATTTAGAGCAATTCCATCACAGAGCATCTTGATTATTTCTAGAATGTTCATATTCCCAGTCAGTAATTTTTCTTGGATTCTGTCTATGCATGACTGGATTTAATCAGATTCATTACCTTGAGGAGTTTCATAATGGAATTCCCCAGAAGATAGGTAAAAAATTTTTAAAATAATTTTTAATTTATTGTTAAAGATCTCTAGTGAAGGGGTCTCCCTTGACAAGTCTGCTTCATTCAGAAAGTTCATCGTTCTTTGAACTCTCTCTTACTTCTTCTCATTTTATCTTTGATGTAACGGGGGAAAAAAGATTTTTTTTTCTTCTTGATGATAATTCAGACTATATGAGAGGACTGTTATTAAATCTTGCCTTCTGTTCTTTTCTTTGTTTAAGAATCTCATTTCTTTAAAAATAACTAGTATTCTATACTCTGAAGATCAGATATCTTCTCTTGGACATACCTTTTGGAAAGGCATTTAAATGATATAGGATTCGTGTCAAGAAAATAATTTGCTTCATTTTTCTGGGGATTCTGATATGGAGAGCACTTTATGTAACTGTCATGACATTCTGGGAGAAGATGTTACTTAGTAGCAACAGCTATTTTTTATGTGATTATTATTACCATCCAGTTAAATGTGTGTATATTTTAAATGTTTATTATTCCACAGTAAGCAATGCCATCATCAGAATAAACTGACAGTGGACAATGATGTTCATGATGGCCCAATGTAAAAAAAAGAAAAAAGAATCCTATTTCTTTAATCTTTGATGAAAGCTACTATTTTCCAGATCTTTAATACATTTTATTGTAAATCTTTCTAGCTGCAGCATGCCTTTTTTTGCCATTAACTGAATATATGAATAGGCTTAATATTTTTTGTATGTGTCAAAAATCATCCTGACAGCCAATACTTTAGAGGTAAGCAATATCAGATTAAGAATTTGGATCAAATCCAGGGCGCCTGGGTGGCTCAGTCTTTAAGCGTCTGCCTTCGGCTCAGGTCATGATCCCAGGGTCCTGGGATCGAGCCCCACGTCCGGCTCCCTGCTCTGTGGGAAGCCTGCTTCTCCCTCTCCCACTCCCACTGCTTGTGTTCCCTCTCTCTCTGTGTCTCTCTCTGTCAAATGAATAAATAAAATCTTAAAAAAAAAAAGAATTTGGATCATATCGAAGGCCCTCAACCCCTCCAAAAATTAAATGCTGTTACCTCTGCTAAACCCCCACAGAAATCAAAGATTTGGGGCGCCTGGGTGGCTCAGTTCGTTAAGTGTCTGACTCTTGATTTCAGCTCAGCATGTGAGATTGAGCCCCATGTAGGGCTCCGTGCTGAGTGTGGAGCCTGCTTAAGATTCTCTCCCTCTCCCTCTGCCCTTCCCTCCTCCCATACACGCACTCTCTCTCAAATAAATAAATAAATCAAAAAAAAAAAAAAAAAAAGGTCAGAGATTTGCCTCGTCTTTCACCTTGCTCAAATGTTCTCACTTTGAATTATGGTTAAATAGTATAGTAAATGGAGAAGTGCCTTAGAAATCAGAAAGCAGAGGACTGAGTTGCATCATTGCCTCTTGGAGAAGTGCCTTAGAAATCAGAAAGCAGAGGACTGAGTTGCATCATTGCCTCTTGCGCCCGGAACCTTTGGCATTCTGCGGAACTGTTCAGCCTCAGTTCCCTCATCTGTGAAATAGAATTCCTGATGTTTGTTAAGCCTACCTCACAATGGTATCTTGAAGATCAAATCTGAGGATCATTTGTGATCCATGAAATGATACTGTAAAGTCAAATATGATTGATAAGCAACAAAACATGATTTATGAACGTGGCTGCCTAGTATATACATTAACCCGCTTACATATATTTTAAGGCTTTCTTTTGTGCAGTTGATTTACTGAGTTTTTAAGATACAAATGGACATAAGTAGATTTCTCTTTAACTTTTGCTCTCTACTTGAAGGAGTTTTTTAAGGGGATCATGCTAATGACATCTTCAAGGTACAAAAGCAAAAGGATTAATGTCCTGTACAGAGTTAAAATGGTTCATTTCTTCATTATACCCTTTGAAACAAGTCAGCTGTCTTGTCTAACCCGAGAGACTACTTGGAGACTGCTCTATTATATATCCTGGCATTCAAAATCAAAGACACCACAAACTACTACATATAAGAAATCTGTAGAGATAGCATATGTGTTTTAGGAACATTAGTAATTAATTCATCTTTGTTAATGTGTTCAAACATATCTGAAAATCATCTCAGTCACTGACAATCCACAGTGTTCCACAACTATCGTCTGGAACGATATAATTCATGATAATACAGCTTGATAGACATAATGTAGACCATAGTATAAATTTCATTTCTCTAAGTGTCAGAATGTATGGTAGTTTCTATGAAAAACTTCTTTGTGGCCTACTCATCCCAACAACAATTTATTTCTAACTCTTGCATCTTGTTACAAATGATTTGTTACCATACGGCTCCAAGATTCTTTGTGAAAATGTTGTTGTTCATATTCATTAAATGAAAATAATGTTCTCACAGACTGTTATTACAATTAAAATATTTTTCAATAAGTTTATGCATTTGATTTCATAAAAATGTGTCCTTGGAATTACTTTATTTTTAATTAGATCAGAAGCAAACCACAGTTAGCTTCACTAGTCAAGTTTACATCTGGGGAGAGAAAACAGTGATGAATTCTAAGCCACCAATAATGTTAAAAATGAATATAGCCCAATTATGATAATATCCAGTCCAAATTTTAGCTCACTGAGGAAACATGGAAGGAAGTGGTATGTTTTAAACATTTGGGCAGTAGATAAAGGAAGTTCTCTTCTATGGTCAACTCTGCAAAGATGGCATCCAAGATCCCCTCTAGCCATGAAGAATTGTGACCTCAAATTAGTCAGGTTTTGCTCATTACCACCCATCTGAGTATAGACTTGTTTTGCTCTTGAGTACTCCCCCACCTCCCTGAGACTTGAGCTGACAGCTTTAAGTTGAAGATGGAAGGGAAAAAATTAGTTGAATGTCATCTTTATGCTAAATTCATGAAAAATAACAATTAATTTCAAGGTGTATGCATCCAAGAGATCCGAAACTAATCAATACCTGGAACCTTTACAGAAAATTCACATGGGAAAAATGAATACACTAGAGGTCCATACCATACAAAGGTACAATGGAAGCTACAGCCAATGGTCTTAAGTCCCCATTGGCCTACACTGTCTCCTTCTAAGGATACATACGGGGAGGGGCCTGACTTCCTTAGAAATGACAATGGACACACATCATGGGTGAAAGATCAATTTCGTACATATTTCATTGTGTTATATATAAGTAAAAAAGCAAATTGCAATTCAGGGCTGGCTGGAAACTGCTATAGATTATGTGGTAGGAAGAATTCTACATTGGCCCCTAGTTTTTCCCTCTCCTTGGTATATACACTTCATTCAGTGATTCCATCAAACACTAAACAGTTAAGGGAATAAGGAAATTCAAAATGTGAGAGGACGCATAACAACAGAGTAACCCCCAGCCAACATCCAGCAAGGGAATGTGAGCCTCAGTCCTACAAGAACCGGGGTTCGTCTAACAACATGAATGAGCCTGGAGTGGATGCTCCCCTAGAACCTCCAGATAAGAGTTTGGCCTGGCTGATACCTTAAGTGTGAAATCTGGAGCAGAGGACCCAGTCAGCCCTCCTGTACTTGCAACCCATAGAACTATGAGATAATCATTTATTTATATATTGTTTTAAGCCATGAAGTAAGTGGTAATTTGTTATGCAGCAATAGAAAACTAATATAAATAATCATACATGTTATTTTAAATTATGTCCATGGAGCACAGTATAATGTAATATCTTATTACTTATGCAAGAATATTAAGGGTGGTGATGGCGGTTTTTGCTTTTGGTGTAGGTGTGGTGGCTGAGGTATGGTGATGGTGAGGTATCGCATTAGACGAGGAGACCATACACTCTCGTTCATCCATTGTTTTCATCTGTTTATTATAACCTAGAATTGTTAAATTATATATGGAGCCCGGGCACGGATGTTCTTAGAGCCTTCCATTGCTTTTGTATATCAAACACTTTTTAAGTGCTCAGATTCTTTTAGTTCCCTGTCTTTGGGGATCTTGGTCACTTGTTTTGTCCCAGTTGCAGGGACCAAATTGGTTGGTTCTTGCCCAGGTGCTACCATAGCCACCAACTTCAATGTAGACACAAGCAGACAGCACATCGCTTAAGGCAACACTACCCATCCCTCACCTCCTGCCCAAGAGATACTGAGAAGATGCCGGACACTTAGATCTGTTTGGCCCCTGTGCACACATTGAACAATGGGAGGCAGATGTTTGGCAGATAAGTTCTCCTTCCTTCTTCCCACCAGCCAGACCATCTTGAGAGACAATGGTTAATATATTCTTTTAGAAGATATTCTCACAGAATCAAGTAAGTGGTGCTTGTTCTAACAAGCAATGGCTGCCTTGGTAATGTCCACTTATAGTTGATTGTTCTCTTTTCCTGCCTTGTTCTCCATTTCCCACGTTCTGCTACTCCGGGACTATACTCACATGACATGTAGTAGCACATTAGCTTTTGCCTGAGGTTCTGTCTTCTGGGGAACCCATGTTAAAGCAGAAGCCCCCGTGTATGGCTTCTGTCATCTGCTTCAGCAATTCAGGTGGGACTAGCTTTGCCCACAAGGCTAGAGATTTCTCACGATTCAGCAGAAGGTATCCAGCCTCCTCTTTTTTTAGAAGCCGCCTTCAGCCTAGCTGTACATACTTGAATTTGCATGAAAGGAGATGCCCCTCAATTGATTATATCCTAGTTTTATCCATTTAGCTTATTTTATCTGTCACAGTCATCTGATTTTTTTTCCCTGGGCTAACATCCTGGCTAGATATTTGTTCCTCTCTACTTTGTGTTAGCATCTCTGTAAAATGTGGCTAGTGGCCTACCCTGCCTTCCTCACAGGATTGTTGTCAGAATTAAATGAGATAATGCATGTAAATATCCTTTCTGATAATGCCATGTCTATTGTGTGTATTTTGCTGTGGTTCCTAAATGCAGATGAGAGGTTTGAGTGAGCTGCACAATATATCCAGAAACCAGTATTAAGCAATTCTCAGGTTTAGTAATTGTGGGCTTTGTTCTTTGAAGACCTTCAGGGCACCTGTAGACCCCTTCTGATGGACCTTTGTAAAAAGATGTTTCTGCTAGTCAGCTCAGGAAATGGCTCCAGTTCCTCTCCTCACTCTTGAATACACTCTTCTCTCTGTCTCTCTCTCTCTCTCTCTCTTTTTTTATAAAGATGTATTTATTTGTTTTAGAGAGAGAGAGCATGCGATCAAGGGGAGGGGCAGAGAGAGAATCTCCAACAGACTCCCTGCTGAGCGCAGAGCCCGACAAGGGGCTGGATCTAAGGACGACCCTGAGATCATGACCTGAGCTGAAACCAAGAGTTGGACACTCAACTGACTGAGCCACCCAGGTGCCCCCTCTGGTCTTTCATCTGACTTCATGCCAGGACTCTATTTCTCTGCCAACCACTTTTTTATACATTCTGCCCAATTTTTAAAATTTTTAAATTGACTTTATTTTTTAGAGCAGTTCACAGCAAAGCTGAGTAGAAAGGACACAGAGTCCCCATATATTCCCCTGTCTCTTCCCACCCCATCCCATACACGCATGGAGCTTCCCTCACTATCAACGTTCGGAACCAGAGTGGTACATTTGTTATGATGTACCTGCATTGACACATCTTTATCACTGAAAGCCCACACATTATATTAGTATTCACTCTTGGTGCTATGCATTCTATGGGCTTGGGCAAATGTATCATGAAATGCATCCACCTTCATAGTATTATAGAGAGTAGTTTTGTTTTTTTTTTAAGATTTTATTTATTTATTTGACAGAGAAAGACACAGCCAGAGAGGGAACACAAGCAGGGGGAGTGGGGGAGGGAGAAGCGGGCTTCCCATGGAGCAAGGAGCCTGATGCGGGGCTCGATCCCAGGATGACCTGAGCCGAAGGCAGACGCTTAACGAGTGAGCCACCCAGGTGCTCCGAGAATAGTTTCACTGCCCTAAAAATCCTCAATGCTCCAGCTATTCATCCTGTCTTCATTGTTTTGCCTTTTCCAGAATGTCATATAGCTGGAATTATACAATATGTAGCCTTTTGAGATTGGCTTCTTTCACTTAGAAATACGCGTTTAAGGTTCTTCCATGTCTTTTCATGGTTTGATAGCTCATTTCTTGTTAGGGCTGAATAATATTTCTTTTTCTTCTTCTTTTTCTTTTTTTTTATTATGTTAATCACCATACATTACATCATTAGTTTTTGAGGTAGTGTTCCATGATTCATTGTTTGCATATAACACCCAGTGCTCCATGCAGAACATGCCCTCTTTAATACCCATCACCAGGCTAACCCATTTCCCCATCCCCCAATATTTCTTTTTTTTATTTAAATTTCAATTCTTATTAGTTGACATACAGTTCAATATTGGTTTCAAGAGTAGAGTTCAGTG
The DNA here is from genome assembly GCF_011800145.1 of Mirounga leonina. Classification (NCBI taxonomy): domain Eukaryota; kingdom Metazoa; phylum Chordata; class Mammalia; order Carnivora; family Phocidae; genus Mirounga; species Mirounga leonina. The sequence continues at coordinate 553,580 of NW_023270163.1, forward strand.
GTTCATCATTTACATATAACACCCGGTGCTCATCATAACAAGTGCCCTCCTTAATGCCCATCCCCCACCTATCCCCTCACCCACCTCCCTCCATCAACCCTCGGTTTGTTCTCTATCATTAAGAGTCTCTCATGATTTGTTTCCCTCTCTCTCTCTTTTTCCCCTTCCCAAATGTTCATCCATTTTTTTTAAGTTTCACATATGGGTGAAATCACATGGTATTTGTCTCTCTCTGACTTATTTCGTTTAGCATAATACAGTCTAGCTCCATCCATGTCATTGTAAATGGCAAGATTTCATTCCTTCTGATGGATGAGTAGTATTCCATTGTGTATATATATATACCACATCTTCTTTATCCATTCATCAGTCAATGGACATTTGGGCTCTTTCCATAGTTTGGCTATTATTGATAATGCTGCTATAAATATGGGGTGCATGTACCCCTTTGAATCTTTATTTTTGTATCCTTTGGGTAAATACCTAGTAGTGCAATTGATAGATCATAGGGTAGTTCTATTTTTAACTTTTTGAGGACCCTCCATACTATTCTCCAGAATGGATGCATTAGTTTGCATTCCCATCAACAGTGCAAAAGGGTTCCCCTTTCTCTGCATCCTCGACAACATCTATTGTCTCCTGTGTTGTTAATTTTAGCCATTCTGACAGGTGTGAGGTGGTATCTCATCATGGTTTTGATTTCTATTTCCCTGATGATGAGTGACAATGAGCAGTTTTTCATGTGTCTGTTGGCACATCTGGATGTCTTCTTTGGAAAAATGTCTATTCATGTCTTCTGCCCATTTCTTAACTGGATTATTTGGTTTTTTGGTTGTTGAGTTCAGTAAGTTCTTTGTAGATTTTGGCTACTAGCCCTTTATCAGATATGTCATTTGCAAATATCTTCTCCCATTCCATAGGATGCCTTTTAGTTTTGTTAATTGTTTCCTTTGCTGTGCAGAAGCTTTTTATCTTGATGAAGTCCCAATAGTTCATTTTTGCTTTTGCTTCCCTTGCCTCTGGCAACATGTCTAGTAAGAAATTGCTACAGCTGAGGCCAAAGAGGTTGCTGCCTGTGTTCTCCCCTAGGATTTTGATGGTTTCCTGTCGCACATTTAGGTCTTTCATCCATTTTGAATTTATTTTTGTGTTTGTTGTAAGAAAATGGTCCAGTTTCATTCTCCTGCATGTTGCTATCCTGTTTTCCCAACTCCATTTGTGGAAGAGACTGTCTTTTTTCCATTGGATACTCTTTCCTGCTTTGTCTAAGATTAGTTGCCCATATAGTTGTGGGTCCATTTCTAGGTTTTCTGTTCTGTTCCATTGACCTATGTGTCTGTTTTTGTGCCCATACCATACTGTCTTGATGATTACCTCTTTGTAATATAGCTTGAAGTCCAGATTCGTGATGCTTCCAGCTTTGCTTTGCTTTATCAGGACTGCTTTGGCTATTTGGGGTCCTTTGTGGTTCCATACACATTTTAGGATTGTTTGTTCTAGCTCTGTGAAAGATGCCAGTGGTATTTTGATAAGCATTTCTTTGATAAGCATTTCATTATATGTATAAATTGCTTTGGGTATTATAGACATTTTAACAATGTTTGTTGTTTCAATCCAAGAGCATGGAACGTTTTTCCATTTCTTTGTGTGTCCTCTTCAATGTCTTTCATAAGTGCTCTCTAGTTTTCAGAGTACAGATCTTTTACCTCTTTGGTTAGGTTTATTCCTAGGTATCTTATGGTTTTGGTGCAATTGTAAATGGGATCAATTCCTTGATTTCTGTTTCCATTGCTTCATTATTGGTGTATAGGAATGCAACAGATTTCTGTTCATTGATTTTATATCCTGCAACTTTGATGAATTCATGTATTAGTTCTAGCAATTTTTTGGTAGATTCTTTTGGGTTTTCTACATAGTATCATGTCATCTGCAAATAGTGAAAGTTTGGCTTCTTCCTTGCTGATTTGGATGCCTTTTATTTCTTTCTGTTGTCTGATTACTGAAGCCAAAACTTCCAGTACTATGTTAAATAGTAATGGTGAGAGTGGACACCCCTGTCATGTTCCTGACCGTAGAGGAAAAGCTCTCAGTTTTTCCCCATTGAGGATAGCCGTAGGTCTTTCATATATAGCTTTTATGATGTTGAGGTATGTTCCTTCTATACCTACTTTGCTGAGGGTTTTTATCAAGAATGGATGCTGTAGGGGCACCTGGGTGGCTCAGTCAGTTGAGCATCTAACTCTTGGTTTCAGCTCAAGGCCATGATCACAGGGTTGTGGGATCGAGTCCCATGTCGGGCCGGACTCCCTGCTCAGCAGGGATTCTGCTTCCCCCTCCCTCTCCTTCTGCTCCTCCCTCCTCTCGTGCTCTCTCTCTCTCAAATAAAATAAATAAATCTTTAAAAAAAAAGAATGAATGCTGTATTTTGTCAAATGCTTTTCTGCATCTATTGAGAGGATCATATAGTTCTTATCCTTTCTTTTATTAATGTGGTGTATCACAGTCATTGATTTGTGAATACTGAACCACCTCTGCAAGGGCTGAACAGTATTTTATTGTCTGGATGTACCAATTTATTTGTCCATTCACCTACGGAAGGACATCTTGATTTCTTCCAAGTTTTTGGCATTTATGAGTAAAGTTGTTATAAACATCTGTGTACAAGTTTTTACATGGACATACGTTGTCATTTCCTTTCAGTAAATGCCTAAGGAGCACAACTGCTGGAACATATGGTAAAAGTGTGCTAAGTTTTGTAAGCAACTGCCAAACTGGGGAGTGACATCATCAGGATGATAGAATACATTGTTCCAAACTTCAGTCTACCTCACAGAAAGACCAGCCAGCAACTACCAATAGATAAGATGCCTTTGTGAAAATCCCAGAAGCTGGGGGTGACAATGAAGCACCCCGTTGGACCACAAAAACAGAGAAAAAAACACATTAGAAGGGTAAGAGGAGTGGTTTCACTTTGACTGTGTTGTCACTCCTGGAGGCCATCAGGACATTATACTAAGAGGGCCCCCCTGGGTCTATGGTTTCTTCAGGGGGAAAAAGAGTGCCCTAGGTAGATGTCCAGCTTCCTCAGTGTTATGGGACACTTTACAGAAGACCCACTCTGGTTTTACCCAACAGGTTTCACTGGGAATATCAGTGGGGTTAGACAATTGGGGATCAGCTAAAGATAGAGAAGGTGGCTGAGGTTCACAGCAACCAGCACACTTATCTTGGTGGACTGCATTTCTGCTGGTGATGGCACCCGAGCAAAGAGACCAGCTAACAACCCTTCCCATTTGCAGAGCTGTGCTTGTGGCCCTGTCTTGCCAGAGAGCTTCGTTGGCAGATCTGCCCCATTTGGGTCCCCAGCTAATGGGTTTCCATGTATCAGTAAATCTGTCACCACCCGCTCAGCTATGGAATCAAGGAACCTGGAAATAAATCTTGACTCCTCCCTCTCTGTGACTGACATGGTTTTCTTTAACTTTTGATTGCCTGTATGTGAGTGAATACACACACACACACACACACACACCTTGTAAGATGTGACCTGAAATTTCTTGAATTCCTTCATTTCTGTGTCTACCATCATTCCCAGTGCAGATCTTGAGTCTTTTACTGCCACCTACCTGCCTCCCAGCATCAGTCCTTACCCATCTCTATACCATTACCCCTGAGCAGACAGGCGTTCTTCCCACAGTCCAAGTCTGATCATATTTACATGGTCACAACCCTTTAACTCTCCCCTTTCCCCACCAGATGAAGTCCAAACTCATTAGTATGACATTCAAATACCTCCTGAGTATGTCCCTTGCCTATTTCCACAGCAGAGTTTTTCAAACTATTGCTGCAACTCATTAGGAGGGTCAGGAAATCAATTGAGTTGGTCGTGACCAGCATCTGCTTTTAAATGAATAAGAGTGGAATAGAATACAATAGGAAATATTAGAGTTCATCTCCTATAAGAAGGGTATTTGGTGAAACATTTGTTTCAGTTATATGTGTGTACTCCTGGGTCACTATACAAATGTATTTGTTTTCTTTTTTAAACAGCTTTATTGAGGCGTAATTGATATACAAACAACTGTGCACATTCAATGTATACAATTTGATGGGTTTCAACATTTGTAAGCACCTGTGCAACCATCATCACAATGAAGGTAATAAGCATATCTATCACCTCCACAAGTTTCTTCCTGCCTCCTCCTTATTTGGGGCAGGAACACTTTACTTGAGATCTACCCTCCTAAAATTTTTGCAGTACAATACACATTGGGCACTGTGCTGCACAGCGCGTCTCTAGAATGTGTTCCTCTTACATGATTGAAACTCGATACCTGTTGAACAACCCATTTCGCCTTTCTGCTTCTGTGATTTTGACTACTTTAGATACCTCAGATAAGTGGTTATGATGCAGTATTTATCCTTTTGTGATGGGTTTACTTCACTTAGCATAATGTCCTCCAGTTTTATCCATATTGCATATGGCAGGATTTCCTTATTTTTTAATGCTGAGTAATATTCCACTGTAGGTATATGCCACGTTTTCTTTATCCATTTACCTGCTGATGAACATTTAGGTGGTTTCCGTATCTTGGCTATTGTAAATTGTACTTCGAGGAGCATGGGAGTACAGACAGCTCTTTGAGACCCTCATTTCAATGGTTTTGGATATATACTCAGATGTGGGATTATTGGATCGTGTGGTAATTCTGTTTTTAATTTTTTGAGGAATATGCATACTGTTTCCCATAACTGTTGTAGGTCACAGTGAGATTTTGAAAGCTATTGCTTTATAGTAACATCACATACCACTTTTCTTCTTACTTTGCATTCTGTAGCCTTTTGAATTTCTTTCAGTCCCTCAAATGTGCCATATGTTCTCTTCCCCCAGGCCCTTTGCACATGAGCTTTTTGATCCTCTGTGTGTATGTGTGTGTGTGTGTGCATACGTGAGCATAAACATATCCAAATGTTAACACTGACTGTATTCGAGGGTTGGAGTTGCAGCTAAATGTGTCTTGTTATGTTCCTTTCTATATTTTTATGTTTTTATTTTTTTAAAGATTTTATTTATTTACTTGTCAGAGAGAGTGCGCACAAGCAGGGGCAGCAGCAGGCAGAGGGAGAGGGAGAAGCAGGCTCCCGGCTGAGCAGGGGGCCCAATGCGGGACTCGATCCCAGGAACCTGGGATCACGACCTGAGCTGAAGGCAGCCGCTTAACCGACTGAGCCACCCAGGCGTCCCTCCTTTCTATATTTTTAATAATGATCTTGTATTACTTTTTATCATCAGAGCACAGTACAAAAAACACATTTTAAATAAATAAGAGACTCCTAGTGTAATTGAAAAGAAGGACAAGTAAAGTACAATAATTTTAATATTAAATACTAAGTGCTACTGTGTTGTTCATGAGGGAAGAGTAACAGACAGGCTGGGGAGGGCTCTTCAGGGAGGTGACTAGTGAGCTTACTGAAAGAGAGGGTAGGAAGTTATCAGGCAGACAAAAGGGGGAGGACACTCCATGTGGAGAGAATAGCAGACGCAAGGCACAGACATCTGAAATCCCATCTTGGGAATGATCTGTAATTCGCTGTGACGAGAGGATATACTATGTGGTGGATGTCTAACATCATGGGAAATGTAGATGGCCAGGCCCGACCACGTCAGATTGGACTTTACTCTGTGAGCAATAGGGAGCCGGGTGATATTTACAAGCAAGAACTAAGCTGACTAGATCGGGGTTTGGAAAAGGTAACTCTGGCAGGAGTGTGGAGGTTGCAATGGCTCTAGAAGATGACGAAATGGCATAGCTGGCTATATTTCCCCTTGCCATCGCCTTTGCCCTTCATCTGTCGACAGCCCTTACTGCTATAGCGCTCAGGAGCCCCCGTGAACCCCGATCCCGAGAGCACTTACCGGGTTGGGAGTGTGCAGGTTGCGCACCATGCCTGCAGCCAGCCTCAGGTAGGTGGAACTTCCGTCACTCAGAGCTGGATATAATTGGTCCCTGTGGGACCTTGATGGCAGCCACGTGGGGGCAGATAGGGAAGGTGGGAAAGAGGGATGAGCAGAAAACCCAGGAGATGGATGACGACTTGATGCATATTTATTCTCCATGACAAAATGCACACTGCTCAGAAAGCAGCACAAGGAACACACCACCCCTCCTGGTATCCTTTGCTTCCATCAATGCAAACCCCCGAATTATCTGTCAGGCCTCATAAATGGCCTTAATCTGGGTACCAAATCAGAGTTTACCTAATCCTGACACTCTGCCAATTCCTGACTGCTGCCAGCACAGCTGAATAAGGCGGGATCTTTCCTTTTACTTTCTCAAGAGGAAGCCTGGTGGTGCGATCAACGGAGGCTTTAGGGCCAGCTCCGGTGAGACTCCACGTTCACCCACCTGCCAAACATGCGCTCCTCCCTCCCGGGATGAGAACGTCCAGCTCTCAGGCTAGATAGGTACAGTTAAGGAGATCATCGCCTTCGAGTTCCTGGGGCATAATTAGGTCACAATTAATGGCACTGATAATAATGCTAATGCTAATAATAATACTATGACCTTTAAAGGCAGCAACAATTAACATGTATGGATCGCATGGATTATGCTAGCTGTTTCACATACATTGACCCATCTAATATTTGCATTTTAAAGGAAAGGAAACTTGAGTTCAGGGGAGATTAATTTGCTTGACTTCATAAACCTAGCAAGCCACAGAGCTGCGCCTTGATCCCAAGGCTACGTGGCACCGCTCTCTGATAGCGCCCCAATAGCCGGGATGTGGCTTTTTTTGCTTTCACATTTTGTTCTTTTCTCTTATAGTTAATCTGGGTGCTGCTCCTTACAAGACAGAAATGATGCTTCCCATTTTAGCAGCTTTGATTGGTACTATTACTAAAACTTAGCCACATGGGTTTATTCGTACAATCATGGATGTCACTTTAAAAACAAATTTCCAAATAACCTGCCAGTTTGGCTCTTTTGGAAAAAAAAATTGATTACACTTATGGTTGGTGACAGAAATGAAAAATTGCAGGAATATTTAATTTTATATTACTCTCCAGCAGCAGTTACTAAAGCCTCATCACACTTCTTCATAACTAATACATTACTGGAAAAAGGGGAAAGATCATGTCATTTTTTTTTTTTTCGCCAGCTGGAAAGAAGTAATTTTGATTTTAATAGCACAGGTATTGTGCTATAGAAAAGAAGTGTTCTACCACTGTTCTGAATTTTTCTTTTTTTCTTAGAACTCACTGCCAATCAATCACCTGCCATGACACTTGAAGTAATGCTGACCCAAACAATCTCTTTAGGTCAGGCTTTTGCAGTCCTCTGTTCCTTTGGAAACCATTTCTTGAGAATTCACTGAGTGCCCAGAGCTGTGCTATGTTACCCCGATGTCGTGTATATGAAACCATCTCAAAGACGCTCCCAGTTCAGCTAGACAGACTGGGTACAGGTCCAGGACAGACCTCTATGATGAAGACGGCCTGTGAGTTTGGAGTGATTGTGGCAGACTCTTGCAGTCATCCCTCACTCGACCTAGATTTTCTTTAATGACACAAGGTTTTATAATTCTTTACTGTTCCCTCTCAATGTGTCTTAGAGGACACTCATTTAATTTCGTGTTAATGTTTCTGCCTAGAAGACTCCTACCACTGCGGTTTCTGCCTACCAAAAATTTATTCAGCCATCATTTACCATATTATCTTATTTAATTTAGTTGTCACAAAATTCTAAGCAGGACAGGTGCTATTATTAGCCCCAATTTACTGATAAGAAAACTGAAGATCAGAGAAGTTCAGTGATTTGTCCCAGATCACACAGCCAACACATGGCAGATCTGGGGTTTTAAACCAAGACTTTCTGATGTTTCTTTCCTCCATGTCTTGTATTCACCCATGATATCACTTCCTTTGAATTTCCGATCATACTTGGCTTATCCCTTTTACTGAGTACCTTTTATTTCCGTTTTGTGTTACAGTGGTATGTATTTGTGTATCGTCTTTCCATTGAGTTCCATCTCCTTGAAAGTAAACAGCAGATCTTGCTCAATTCTCTATCCTCCATAGTGTTGACCATAGAGCCTGGTGCTGTTCCCGATGTGAAGAAATTGGGTAATACTTGGAAATTTCATTCTTTTTGCAATTATTTTTCTCTCAGCTCTCTTCTCCATTGAACAAATTAATATACAGAACCAGATCTTCAATGAATGTCCAACTTTTTAAACATAGCTTTTAAGTATCACTGCTCTCATCAGAATGAAGGAAAGAAGTGACAGCAAAGGGTGATCAGGCATTATGTGGCTATTCAACAAATGCCGTGGTTCAGAGAGCTCATTAATCATCTCTTACATTGGCTATCTGGAGGTTTTATCGACATTTTGCCCTTGCACTGCCCTGTGAGTTGGATAGGGTAGTACATTTCCATTGGACAGCTGGGGCAATGGAGGCTTGCTTGAAGAGATTAAGTAACTTGGGTGAGAATACATAGCTAGGAAGTAGTGGGGCTGGGGCCAGTATCTGGGTCTTGACTCCCTGTCTCTGGAAGTCATTCACATCTCTCTCCCTCCCTCCAGGGCTTTGTAAACACCTCTTCCGGCTTTTCCCTTTTTTAACCTACCACCAGCCTGCTCCAGATGATTGTAAACATACAGAACCTTCTCCCAACTGTTGGTCTCTCTGCTTCCAGTCTTCCTCTCTAACTATTCTTTGTGAAAACTTAAATCGGACTAATTGCTCACCTGTTCAAAAGCCTTAAATGGCTCCACGACACCTTAGCTTGGTACCCAAGATGCCTGTCAACTCATTTAGTTCCACTACTGAAACTAAATGAAGTTGCTCTCTTATTTCTGGACCATTTTGTGTGGTGTTCTCTCTGTCTGTATGGAAATCCTATTTTTGCCTGTTTCCAGCCTCCTTTCCATCTGGTTTGCATCTATTCATTCTTTAGGCCACTAAGCAGCTACCACCTCTGTTTAGAGGACTTCCCTGATGCTTCAAGTTCACCAAGGGGGCCCCTACCTATGATGCAATAGCCCCTCATGCTCATTCTTCTTATTTTTTTAATTTATTTTTATTTATTTATTTTTAAAGATTTTATTTATTTATTTGACAGAGAGAGACACAGCGAGAGAGGGAACACAAGCAGGGGGAGTGGGAGAGGGAGAAGCAGGCTCCCCGCAGAGCAGGGAGCCCGATGCGGGACTCGATCCCAGGACCCTGGGATCATGACCTGAGCTGAAGGCAGTTGCTTAACCAACTGAGCCACCCAGGCGCCCTCTTCTTATTTTTTTTTTTTAAATTCCATGTTGCACCTTGGATTCCCATGGCTTATTCATCCCATGTGCTCACACTCATTCTTAGAGCCTTTATCACACTGCAATGTAATTACATATTGTGTTTCCTGTTAGGTTGTAGCTGCATTCAGATAAGTAGAACCAGGTAGCTCGGTTCTTCTTTAAGGCTCCTTGGGGGAATTGGAAGCTGTAAGCATCGAGAGAAGAGCTGGTGGGAGGACACTTGCTTCTGGGCCATCTAAGGGTGAACAACACTGTGGACCTGACATTGTTTCTAAGCTGTGTCGTGCTGGAGTTATATCTGGGGTATTTGAAGATCAGACTCCTGAATAACAGTGGAGGAGTAACAACTGGACAAGAACTCATGCAATTTCTTCTTTAAATGTTTAAAATGTTCACTCTGAGTTAGAATAAAACCAACTCATGGAAAAAGAGGGCTGGTTTTATTTAACAAACATGTCATCAGGTTCCACAGCCATAACCTTTGTGAAATATCACATCAAACATATTAAGAATTTATGATTTGAGTACTCTTTTCAGAATTCAGAACTACTAATAACATAAGCAATCATGATTGTTGGGACAGCGCAAACATGCAATTCTTTGATATAAGTAGTTAAATCGTCATCATGATCTACTGTTTACAATGGGCATTGTAGGCTGCTCGTGGGCAGGGACCACTGTTTCATGCTCAGTACCTAGCACACTATGTAACGTACAGTATTTGTCCAGTAAATCTTTAAAAGAACTAATGTTTTCACATACACTAAATTTGACTCTCATTAGATCCCTGGCTCTCTGGGCTGACATTTTCCAGATCCAAAACAAACAAACAAAACGAACAAGGAACCAAGAAATACAACGTTTAGAGAGGTAACAAAATGGAGAAAATTCCATCTATCAAAAACACCTCTCCGGGGCAATACTCCTTGGTGGGCTCCCTGGGAGCATGCTTGACTAATAGCTAGTCATTACATTTCCTTCAGAGGGTGGGCCTTGTAATAGTTAAGACTTTTGTTTATTTGTATACAGATTTGGGCACAGAGCTGAAATCCTTGGGAAGACAGTAGAGAGACTCAGGAAAGGGAAGGGACGGTGCTGCCCAGCTAAGCAGGAGTGAAGAGACTGTGGAGAAGGAAATGAAGGCTTCTTCTGTCTCTCCTATGAATTCTTTTTTAGAGAGAGAGAGTGGGGGAAGGAGCAGAGGGAGAGAGAGAATCCTCAGACTCCTCGCTGAGCGCAGAGCCCGACGTGGGGCTCCATCTCGTGACCCTGAGATCATGACCTGAGCCAAAATCAGGAGTTGGATGCTCACCTAACTGAGCCACCCAGGCGCCCCTCTCCTAATAATTCTTCAGTAAAATCTACATCTTTCCCCAGGACTTTTCCCATAAGTTCATTCTTCCTGAGGAATATATACTGAAAAAGTGCCAACTGTCTCCAGACATTCAGACAGTGGGTGATGTTGGAAATGTTTATTATGTATACATTTGCTGAGTTTCTTCCAAATGGCAGGCACCGGGAATACAGCAGTGAACCAAATTCCCAAGGACTCTTTTCTTGTGGAACTTACCTTCTAAGTAGGAGAGTCAAAAATTGTAGTGCAGACACAAAAAAACTTGTGATGAGTGCTTTAAAGGAAAAAATATAAAAGTCTTATGTGACAGATAATAAAATAAAATCGGGGGTACTTTCAATAGGACCATCAGCGAAGGTCTCTCTGAGCATTGATGTTCAAAGTGAGATTTAAGAAAGAGGAGAAGCAACCTAGGTTAAAAGAAGGAGGAAGAGAACTCCACGCCCAGGGAGGAGCAAGTAAAAACATATTGAGTCAAAAGATAGACTGGCATGTTCTAAAACTGTCAGAAGACTATTATGATTGGAAAAAGTGGTAGGTGGCATGAGATGATACAATAGAGAGTTTATAGGAATTCCTAGTTTAACATTTACCTTAGTCGCTTTGGGCTGCTGTACCCAAAACACCATACACTGGGCAGCTTAAAAACAACAAATTGCTTTCTCACAGTTCAGGAGACTGAGAAGTCCAAGATCAAGGTGCCGGCAGATGCTATGTCTGATGAGGTCCTGCTTCCTGCTTCATGGACACGTGTTGTTGTTTTTTTGTTTTTGTTTTTGTTTTTTGCTACGTCTTCATATGGCAGAAGGGGTGAGAAAGCTCTCTGGGGTCTCTTTTGTAAGGGCACTAATCCCATTTACCCGGGTTCCACCTTCATGACCTAATCACCTCCCTAAAGGCCCCACCTCCCAATACCATCATATTGGACATTAGGTTTCAACATAAACATTCTCTCTACTTCACCCCTAAACCTCACTATGATGATAAAAATGGTAATGGTATTTACACTGGACTGTCTACTTGGGGTGGTAATGAGCAACGTGGAATGCGACATATTTTAGTGAAAATTTTAATCTGGAAGTCATCTGTATATCATTCTCACTATCAAAAGAATTACCCTTTTTTAGTGACACTGGCTGATGCCTTATCTCAGTGCTAGTGTCTGTTTTACCCTGTTGCCTTTTCCAAAAAAGATGGAAAGAATTTTATTTCTTAACTATAAATGACAGTAGAGCATTAATGTGATGAATAGCTTTAATTTCAATAAGTGTGTTCAAACCTGAAGAAGGCCAGAACTGAAGCATTCTGCTGATACATTCTAAAAGCAATGTGATTATCCATCAATAGTTACTTAATCAATCCATCCAAAAACCCCAAAAGCAAAATTGGAAGTTCAGAAATAAATGGGTTTACAGAAGAGACTAACAGAGTTTTTCCATGAGGGTCTTTGTTTTGCATATGACAAAGAATTAGATGATATTCTCTCACGTACGAACTAAGCTAAGAAAGCAGGCGAGGTTACAGCAGTTTCTGGCAATTTTCATGATGTTGAAATGAAATAAAACACCACCACTTTGAAGCAGATTTCTTACATTTGGGAGCTTACAGCAATTATGAAGCCCAGTAGGCTCCTCATTTCTGATTTTTTGACCTCTCTTAGCAATTGAAGTGCTAAATAGGTGATGGGGATTGAAGAGTACACTTATCATGATGAAAATAAAATAAAATAGAAAAGTAATAATAAAAAGAAAGAAAAAAAAATTGAAGTGCTTTGAAAGTCATAAACATTGGCCAGAAATGAACTGCCGCAATGTGACGGGCTTTCACTGGAATAATCCTCCTCCTATAGAACTCTTAATATGGCACACATCCATAAGAACTTTCAAGATTACCCTTTGTGAACATTAATGAGAATAGCATCCCAGTGATAAATCCCACTTTATGATTCTTTTAAAATGATTCTTTTAAAATGATTCTTTTAAAATGCTATTGAATTGGGGGGTGCCGGGTGGCTCAGTCATTTAAGCGTGCGACTCTTCATTTTGGCTCAGGTCATGATCTCAGGGTTGTGAGACTGAACCCCGTGTTGGGCTCCAGGATGAGTGTTGAGCCTGCTTAAGATGCTCTCTCTCTCTCTCTCCCTCTCCCTCTGCCCCTCCCCCCGCTTGCTCTCTCAAAATAAATGAATGAATGAATAAATAAAAATAATAATAAGGCATATAAAGAGCATAGGACAGTTTCTTGGGACCTAATAAGCCCTCAATGTTAGCTATTTTTCTTGTTCGAATTCAATATTTTATATTTTAGGATAATCACGTACATGTTATAAGAAGTCTCCTTGCGGTAAAGAGCCCTATTGCAAATCATGTCATAATATGCTGTTTGTGCTAAAGTCATATTAATTGAACAACAACAAACAACCTACACACAGTAGTAAGATATCTGGTTATATAACACTGGAAAAATCTTGTAGTCATCTTTATTAGAAAAAATTTTTTTAAAGATTTTATTTATTTGACACACAGAGAGCGAGAGAGCACAAGCAGGGGGAGAGGCAGAGGGAGAGGGAGAAGCAGGCTCCCTACTGAGCAGGGAGCCCGACGAGGGGCTGGATCCCAGGACCCTGGGATCATGACCTGAGCCGAAGGCAGACGCTTAACCGACTGAGCCACCCAGGCGCCCCTAGAAATTTTTTTTTTTTTGAAGAACTATCATTTTTAAAGTAGTCCTAGAATACTAAGATTCTCAAAAAACAAACAAACAAAAAACCCTCTGAAAATATGGCAGTGACTTCTTATTTGATGTGACAATTGCTTATTTATGTAATCAATTATTTTGTCTAGAAAAGTAAAGCATGTTTCCACAAGAAGGAAATTACATGTCAGTTCCGTGAGGATGTATCCTCTTTCAGTCTGTTTGAAAGTATAAGGCTGTTCCAATTTGTGAATATTAAGACAAAAATAAAGATACATAGGGGTGCCTGGGTGGCTCAGTTGGTTAAGCGTCTGCCTTCGGCTCAGGCTATGATCCCAAGGTCCTGGGATTGAGCCCCACGTCGGCAGTCTGCTCAGTGGGGAGTCTGCTTCTCCCTCTCCCTCTGCCTCTTCCCCTGACTCGTGTTCACTCACTCTCTTTCCCTCTCTCTCTCTCTCAAATAAATAAATAAATAAATAAATGCAAGAGCAGAGAAAGAGTGGATGCTAAAAGAGTATGGGTAGGATAACAAAACAGCTTGAGAAGGAAAAATAGGTAGAAGCAGGTCAGCTATAAGGATAATACCGTAGGGAATTTCTAAACCAAATCAGGCAAAAGGAATGGCAGTCGATGCAGAAGTGTATGATAAGGTCAGGCAAAAATGTTCAGGTTTGCTTTACCTGAGAACATGGTTCGTCACACTGGAGGACCAGTTACATTTTGTTTCATACACTTCATCCATGTTTCATATGGATGGAACCATGTCTTTGTGCAGAGAGAAATTTTGGAAGCTGGAACCAATAATCCCTGTTCAATTATAATGTTTTCAATGATCTTAAAAGTACTGTCCTCTGTGCCAAGCATTTGGCAAGCTGCAGTGTCAATGATGCACTGATTCTCATGGAGGCATAGCGTACAAAGGGGAGCAATGAACATGCATTTATAATTAGCTATTCTAATAGCCAGCCTTAATGCTCCCCAAAGCACCAGGAGGAAAGGTTCATTTAATTTTTATAAAATAAGCTGTGATTCCAACTGAGACTGTGGCACTTGATCATTCACACATGCCACATAGATACATCACATTCTCCAAATACCTATTCAAATGATTAGAAAGGCACAGTGCACAGTCTTTTGCCTTTGTAAATATGAAATGCATGTTTAAGGTCAATAAGAATGAGTGCATCCTTGCACAAGACCATTAGCTTCGACCTTCCTCTTGGACACAATGTTACAGAGAGTGAAGAAACTCTGGAAGTCATTTAAGCAGCCTATTTTTCTGGATAGAAAGCTATTCTATACCATGCCTTTAATTTACTTTAATACTTTCATCATGTAGTTTATACTTTAGAAAACACATAAATACTAATTGTAGAATATGGAAAATATTAGAAACTGGGAAAAATAACATAATAATTCTAGGAAGACATGATTCTTTAAAAATGGGTGTTGGGTAGAATAGAATTTACGAGAATTTCTGTGTTTCTAGGGCATGAACCTGTGACCGTACTACAAACAGTGAAAATGTTTGTAATAGCACGTATGGGACAGAAATGTACCAGAGGTTGTCTCAAATCAGGCACATACAACACTACCAATAACAAAATGTGAGGCTTGGAAAAACTTTTTTTAAAGTACCACTACATTTTAGGGGTGCCTGGGTGGCTCAGTCGTTAAGCATCTGGTCCTGGGATCTAGCCCTCATCTGGCTCCCTGCTGGGCAGGAAGCCTGCTTCTCTCTCCCCCACTCTTCCCTGCTTGAGTTCCCTTCTCTTGTGGTGTCTCTCTCTGTCAAATAAATAAATAAAATCTTCTAAAAAATTAAAAAAAAATAAAGCACCACTGCATTTAAAAAATGTTGACGATGTTAGAGGAAAGGCTAAATTATCTATGATATTGATGATATAAAAGGATATTACAAAATCATTGTCATATGAAGAAGCAATCAAATCGTATTCAGCCAGAACTGTAGAAGAGTATCACAGAGGTGGGTCAGGAAGTTAATTAATTTTTAAAACGTTCTGTTTCTAGACTTAGTAATTTTTGTGTTATTCATCATCTTTGTAAATTTTTTACTTTTCCTGATTTCCCTTCTTATTCTAAATAAATATTCATGGGCTTACTTTATATGTTAGTACTTTGTCATGTTTTAGCCAAAATTATATTGTGGGTAATGCACTGAAAACTGCAAATATTAAATATTAAAAATATTGATGTATACCAATGTCGATTTCACTGTTACCATATTATTAGACATCAGTTGGCTGTATGTTTTGATTCTTAAAATTAACATGACAATTATAGTGAATATCTTTTTTTTAAAAAGATTTATTTATTTGAGAGAGAGAAAGAGAGAGAGAGAGCAGGGGGAGGGGCAGAGGGAAAGGAAGGGGGAGGGGCAGAGGGAAAGGAAGAGGGAGGGAAGCGGACGCCCCGCTGAGCAGGGAGCCCCACAAGGGGCTCCATCCCAGGACCCTGAGATCATGACCTGAGTTGAGATCAAGAGTCAGATGCTTAACCGACTGAGCCACCCAGGCACCCCTATGGTGAATATCTTTGATAATAATATGTTTCTGTGGACTTTGGGAGATGATGTCAATGTAGGTTCATCAGTTGTCACAAACATAGGTGTTGATGATGGGGAGGCTATGCATATATGGGGACAAAGGGTATATGGGAAACCTTGATATCTTCCTCTTAATTTTGCCATGAGCCTAAACTGCTCTAAAAAATAAAGTGTATTTTAGGGGGCACCTGGCTGACTCAGTTGGTGGAGTGTGTGACTCTTGATCTTGGAGTTGTGGGTTTGAGCCCCATGTTGGTGTATAGAGATTACTTAAAAATAAAATCTTAAAAAAAAATAAAGTGCATTTTAAAAAGCCTAACTGGCAGCAAGCTGTACTTAAAAGTAACCTACAGGGAAATTAGGGGGGAAAAAATCCTTGCTTCTGTACATTATTTTTCCTTATGCTTATGGCTCTCTCTTGATCTTGCTCTCTCTCTTTCTCTAGCAAATCCTTTTCAAAATGGGTTTGACAATTTACATTTCCATTAACACATCCTCATCAGCACTATGTATTGTCATTAAAAATAATACGTGCCTGTTTGATAAGCAAAATGTATCTTGTTTAAATTTACATATTTTTTTGCTCCCTACTGACTCTGAACATTTGTATGCCCACCATTGAAATTAACTGTTCATATCTTTTTGAAAGTTTTTATTGTAATGTTGGTGCTTTCATTATTGAGTTGTTTAATATATCCAGGCATTTCTCCTACAGCTCAAGGTGTTCATAAAAAGATTTGTGTATAATGTGATCCATTAACGAGGCAACATAATTCGCAATTGGTTTTAACATTCTGGTTATCTGAAACGGGCACCAGGAACACAGGAGGGCGAAAAATACATATAATAACAAAAATATCCTTTGTAATAAGGTCTTTTGCAGTCACTCTTTGTTTTATCTGTAAAAAATACGAGGAATGAAAGTGATAAAAATATGTAGGAAGAATGAACTACTGTGGTGGTAGCAATGCTAGAAATCATAAAATGGGATTTGCTTAGTAGTGTGTAGGTTACATAACTATACATTCTTACAGCTCTAAAAATACCTAATTTAAATCTCCCTACAGAAAAATAACTATTATTGAGTCTAAGACTTTCTGGCTTCTAATTTGTTCCCCTTTTCTCCTTCTGTGACAATTATTTTCACACAAAATTGGAGGTAAAGGAAATTGCTTAGTTATGTATGTATATTGCTCTCCTACTACAGATATTTGTCACAATTTTTCCTTATTTATTATTTGCCCTTTTCATTTGTTTGTGCTTTGATTAGTGAAAAAATTTTGAAGGTAGTTGAATTACTTTTTGTTTTTATTTTTTAATGGCTTCCATAGTTTCTGTGCTTACAGAATTCTTTCCATTTTGGCATTTCTAGAAATACTCTAAATCTTAAGCCAAATGGCTCATGTGTTTTATGATTTCCTGGGGTTTTTTTAAAGATTTTATTTATTTATTTGAGAGAGAATGAGAGAGCACATGAGAGGGGGGAGGGTCAGAGGGAGAAGCAGACTCCCCACTGAGCAGGGAGCCTGATGTGGGACTCGATCCTGGGAATCTAGGATCATGACCTGAGCCGAAGGCAGTCGCCCAACCAACTGAGCCACCCAGGCGCCCATGATTTCGTGTTTTATATTTCATTATAATCCACCTAAAACTTACTTTAATATATGATGTAAAGAAATCTAGTTCAATTTATTGAGTAATCTATCTACCTTGTCTTATTTCCTTAATTTTATGTGAAAATTCCATAAAGAGTTAGGGTCTGCTTCCGAGCTATTTTTAAGTCCAACTTGTCTTTTTTTTTTTTTTTTTTAAGATTTTATTTATTTGTTTGACAGAACACAAGTAGACAGAGCGGTAGGTGGAAGGAGAGGGAAAAGTAGGCTCCCTGCTGAGCAAGGAGCAGGACGATGTGGGGCTCGATGATGCAGGGCTCAATCCCAGGACCCTAGGATGGTGACCTGAGCCAAAGGCAGATGCTTAACCGACTGAGCCACCCAGGCGCCCCCCAACATGTCTTTATAAGAGCTTTACGGTATATTTTCATGTTTGACAGTGGAACCACTCTTTTTGTTCCAAACATTATGGCCATAATTGCCTGTCTTCACTTTTAATTTTCATAATATAGGCTTTTTGAGGAAGGGAATTGTCAGCACAATTACAACAAACACACCTACAAAACAAAAGTAAACCAACATCTTGTTTTTTCAAGAGAGATGAAATCAATAAGATAAAAAAAAGACTATTAGCCATATTTATGTTTTTGAATGTCCTTTTACTGCTGGTTATTTATAGGCTAATTAAGAGAAAAATTAGCTCCTAATTCTTTTAGCTTATCCCTTCTCATTCTCAATACGTACCGTGATGTGCTAGTTCCAAAAGCTTTATTACCTAATAGAAAAAGCGAAGTCAGTGGCCTGAGTTATAAGACTCAATAATTTTGCCTACCTGTAAAAGAATTCTTGGCCTTTTCTAAATCTGTATCTTTAGATTTTTGAGAAATCTTATGAAAAGCCACTTGTGGAACATGTTTTCCTTTGTAAATTCATCTCTTTTAAGTGTTTCAGCATTATATTAAATGCCATTTTCATTTTAATAAATTTCTCTTGATGCTATTTCCATATGAATAAATTTTCCATGGTGATATAACTTTACTATCAAGGCATCCACAATTTTAATGGAGTCTTTTGATGAATAATTCAATAAATATGCAAATAAATGACATATTTACATGTACAGTAATGTGTTTTTCAAATTTAGGCAAAGTCAATATTCCAAACTTATTCAGTTGTGAAGGAAACCTTTTCTTATTGGTTCACCATGTCTCAACTAGACAGTGAAAGACAGTAGAGTTGTTGAAATGATTATTCTTTGCATTGGACCTTAAAAAACCTATATTAAAATATCAATGCATTGCAAAATACGTGTGTAAGTAAACAATCTCTTGTAACACTTGAAGGTTTGACAGAAAGTAATTTAAAATTAATTGTCAGTCCTTTCAAAGTGACACAGACATCATGGATCACCCTCCTACCTTTATTTTTTGAGGCATCATATTTTGCAGTAGATGCCACCTTATAAGATCAAATCATAGCACCATATTGGGCCATGGTATATTGGATTAGTAAGAAATATATACTGGTTTTAGTCAAGGTTAGTGTCTTCTAAGATCTGGGAACTCTGCTGGAAACTTTAGAGAGTCATCATCTCTGATCTTTGCAACCAGCTTGCTAAGGTATTGTTGCCATTTTTTTTTTTTTTTGAGAGAGAGAGAGAGCAGGGGGAGGGGCAGAGGGAGACGGAGAGAATCTCAAGCAGACTCCATGGTGAGTGTGGAGCCCCACATGGGGCTGATCTCACAACCCTGAGATCAAACCAAGAGTCCCAACCCTTAACCGACTGAGCTACACTGGTGCCCCTGTATTGTTATCATCCTGATTATATGATGAACAAACTGAGAGATAGATTAAGTAACTTGCCCTGGTCATCCAGGAGTGATCTTGGGTGCTAGATGGATGGCACACATATACAACCTGACGGTTATATGTATTTCTAATTCTTTCTATATATTGCAAAACATAACTTGATATCTCTGATTCCAGTACGGTACTAGAGTTCCTTGTAATGAACTAGAGTTCATTGTAAATTTTTCTCCCTGTCCAGACATGCAAGGGTCCTAGTAGTGGACACAACTTCAGTTCAGAGTCTCCACCTACTCCCCAGTAAACTCTTTAGCCTAGCAGACACCTCCTGCCTCTCCCCCGATGAAAAACCCGGATCCCATTAACTTAATATATTTACTTCTTTACTTAATTCCTTGAATGTGACTAAAACCCAGATCCTCTCAGTCAGCTGCCCCAATTGCCACCTCCTTTCCTATGGCCTGCTTGAAGGCTTTTTGAGTGAAATTTTCAGATAGGAAAGAAGAGAAGGGGAAAGGGAGGGAAGAAATACATACATTCACTTCTAGACAGTTGTTTTCATTTCTTCATCATAGGCACCAGGGACAAATTTTTAAAGATCCTTCTTTATGACTTGTCTATGATATTTTATATTAACTCATGTGCACAAATACCTTAAAATTGTGTCATATATTTGCACGCAAATATATGACAAGGATGAAATAAAAAGTCTTTACCTTCTTATTCCCTCTTAGCATAGTTCTCTAGCTCTGAGCTAGAGACCCCATTAGGTACTTGAAAGTTGATTCCATATCCAGGCTTTGCAAAGAAGAGCAAAACATTTTTCCAAAACTTAAGTCTCCAAAGACCCAATTGAAATGTTATTTTTTTTTTCTACCCAACAGTATTCAGTGGAGAGAATCCAAAGGGTTAGAGCGGTTAGAGTTTTGACATCCTATCCTCTTTGACAGGTGATATAATAAGAATATAACTGAGCAGTAAGAAAAGAATGTCTATATTGCTTTGTACCAGAGCCCTATTTTTTATTTTTTGGTTTTGGTGGGTTTTGTTTACTTCTAAGTTCAAGTTGTTAAGTGGAGTTTGACCTTCTCATACTACACTGTGAAAATGTACACAGCCAACAGTGGTCCTGATTAGAAATGTGTCTTGTGAATTTTCTGGTGGTTGACTTTTGTTGTTTCAGAACAGGTCACTACAAAAGCCCAGCGTGGTAGCTGCCGCCATGACTGTGGTTGGAACAAACCTGGTAAATGGCTTGGAGCCCACAGGGAATATTCTGTTGGGAGATAGTCACTTGGGCCACCCTAGGGACAATTTATTATCTCTCTTTTGTCAGTTTAATAGAAAGACTCACCCCTGTTTTCCCACAAGAGCTGCGCCAGTCTAGGACACATGTTCCAAGTGTGTGTCTGTGTCTGAGAGAGCGTCTCCATCTAGTGTAGGGATTAAGTCTACAGACTACCTTGCTGGGGTTCTAATCCTGACTCCACGACATGCTAATTGTGAGTGACGATACGAAAGTTAATGAAACTCTCTGTGCCTCAGTTTCCTCATCTGTAAAACATAGGTGATATGAATACCTTCTTAATAGGGCAGTTGTGAGGATTAAGTGAGTTAATACATATTAAGTACTGAGAACCATGTACAACACTTGATCCCTTTGGAAGCACGTGTGTTGGTGGGCATGTGTGTGTGCACGTGTGTGTGCTGAGGAATGGGGATGAGATGGCGTGGGAGTCATCAGAGAAGGTTTGGGAGCATAAGTGATTCTTGAGAAATCTTGAAGAATAAGTCGTTTTCCAGGCACACAAGATGAGGAGGAGAGAGAGTATCCCAGACATGGGCCACTTTGTAAGAAAATGTGATGCTCCCTGTGAACTGCAAGTGATTCAGTAGAGCTGGAAGAACTGGGCTTGGGGGAGAGGCAGGAGGTGTCTGCTAGGCTAAAGAGTTTACTGGGGAGTAGGTGGAGACTCTGAACTGAAGTTGTGTCCACTACTAGGACCCTTGCATGTCTGGGAAAGCCTAGACAACTGAAGGGATGAGCTCAGTAGATTGATTTTGGTGGGGGGCTGGGAGGGTCTGATTGAGGAGCTGCCTGAGACAGAAGGTATTGTAAGAGAAGAAGGATCTAGGCATGCTGAGTTTGATATACTAAGCAGATCTTGGCTATTGGTGGGGAAGAAGGTGACTCAAAGGTCAGCATGTAGGATAACCCCATGACTGGTGATCCTGATCCTCTGGGCCTCGTGTCTGCTCATAAGGATACAGCCTTGGCTCTTCTGCCTGGCCACAAGGGTGTGAATAAGTAGCTGTGATACCCCCTTGGTGAGGCCCCTAGCAGGTGATTACTGTTTTCAAAGGATATCATTTACTGCCTGCCATTCCAGATCGATGAAGGAATTCCCTGCAGACCATTTGCCTGGCTGTCTTCCATGCACAGCAAAAGAGGTTTTTGCCATCAATGCCAAGGTTTCAAATTGGCATTTTCATAAAAACAGGCAAAGCAGCCCATTATCTAATTGCTGTCCATAAATTACAGTGGCTGAGGGAGTCAATGTCAATGCACATGGTGTTGAGCCATTTTTTTGGAAGGCACTCAATTCTAGGCTTGGAATAGTCTCTGTATAAAGAGAGGCCTAGATTCCTTTACTAAAAAAAGAATTTAAACTTCCTCATTTGAACAGCTTTCACATACACAATTTCTGGAAGCAAACATTAGGATTCTTCACCAAGTTCCCTTCGCAATCTATTGTAAGTAAAGGAAATGTACCATGACATTTTAAGATGAATTAGAGGTGACACATAATACAGCTGTACATATCTCTTAGCACAAACAAGCCTTCTGCCTAACAAGACTTGTTTCTGTTTGGGTTTAATTACTCTAGAAAATGATCAGTCAGCTTCAGCTGAGGCTCCTCACACTTCAACAGTGACATCCACCCTTGACTTATCACCAGAAGAGACTCAGTAGTCACCAGGAATGCACACAGTGCACAACTTACAAGACGAGAAGTGAGAACTGAGGCCACTTGATGAAGAGGAGATGGTGCTTTCGCCAGAAAGGCAGGACCATTAGGGAGTGAAAGGAATCAAGTGAAATTGAAGCAGATAACTCAACATCTCCGCCCCTCCTCTGCCCCCTGCCCCCAGCCCCACTCAACTGCTTGAGCTGGCCCTGGATGGGTGGCCTAGGCAAGTTTGTAGCTGTGCCTCGCAGCGTTCTATTTCCCCAAAATTATGCAACTCCTGCCATGTAGCCTCTAAAACAGATAAGTAGTGTACCCTCCTCACATGCAATTCCACTGAGTGCCTGCTCTGTGCCAAACACTGTGCTAGGTATTGGGAATAAGAGCTAACACGGCCTGACTGGGTACTTGGGCCCGCGGCCAACCCAACTACAGCCGACCCTTGGACGATGCAGGGGTCAGGTGCGCTGAGCCCTGTGCAAGTGAAAATCCATGTCTAACTTTAAAAAAATATATATTTTATGTATGTATGTATTTATTTATTTGAGAGAGAGAGAGAGAGAGCATGCAAGTGGGGGGAGGAGCAGAGGGAGAAGGACAAGCAGACTTCGTGCTGAGCATGGAGCCCAACACAGGACTGGATCTCACGACCCTGAGATCATGACCTGAGCCAAAATCAAGAGTGGGATGCTCAACTGACTGAGCACCCCAGGTGCCCCGAAAATCCACATATAACTTTGGACTGCCCCAAAGCATAACTAATAATCTACTGTTGCCCCGCACACTAGGTAGCCTTCCCAGTAACCTGGTCAACAAACATATTTAGTATGTTATATGTATTATATATTTTTTCCATAAAGTCAACTAGAGAAAAGAAAATGTTATTAAGGAAATCATAAGGAAGAGAAAATACACTTGCAGTACTGCACTGTACTTATTGAAAAAAATCCATGTACAAGTGGACCTGTGCAGTTTGAACCACGTTGTTCAAGGGTCAACTGTACTTTATGTGAATTAACTCATAAATCTTCACCACCACCCTGGGAACTATGGGTTATAATTATCTCCATTTGCAGGGGAGGAAAATGAGGCATGGCGACTAATTTGCAGATGGTCACACGGCTAAGAAATGGAGGAGTCAAAATTTGAAAACAGGGAGTGGGGTCCAGCACGACATGTTTTATGCCTATCCTCACCACTTTCTGTGATGTATGAGGTTGTCTGTACCAGGAAGGAACACAGAATCTAGGTAGGAAAGTAGACATAAAAATGAATAAATTATCATACCGTGTCATATGAACTTGAGCTAGCCTTGAAGGCACAGAGGAGAGAGAATAGAACTTTCCAATTATCAAGTATCTGCTAAGTGCCAGTTACTATGAAAAGTGCCATATTGACATTATTTCATTTAGTTCTTATAGTATCAGGATCCTCTCTGTCAGTAGTTGAGGTCACCTTAGGCTCCCCAAAATACTATAGACAGTGTAGCATTTCAAAGATATACCTTTTTTTTTTTTTTAAAGATTTTATTTATTTATTTGACAGAGAGAGACAGCGAGAGAGGGAACACAAGCAGGGGGAGTGGGAGAGGGAGAAGCAGGCTTCCCGCGGAGCAGGGAGCCCGACGCGGGGCTCGATCCCAGGACCCTGGGATCATGACCTGAGCCGAAGGCAGACGCGTAACGACTGAGCCACCCAGGCGCCCCAAAGATATACCTTTATAATCATCATTTTCCTTGGTATGGGTAAGGAAATAGCTTCTCTCTCTATTTTTATAACAATTTTATTGAGATGTAATTCACATAAATAAATTCACCCTTTTAAAGTGTGCAATCCAGGGGCGCCTGGGTGGCTCAGTTGGTTAAGCATCTGACTCTTGGTTTCAGCTCAGGTCATGATCTCAGGTTGGCATAGCTCTGTGCTCAGTGGGGAGTCTGCTTCTCTCCCTCTCTCTCTGCCCTTCCTCCCCACCCCCCTGCTCACAAGCATTCTCTCTCTAAAATAAAAATAAATAAATCTTTATAAATAAATAAAGTGTGCAATCCAATGGTGGCTAGCATAGGCACAGGTTGTGAACCATCACCACTATCTTGCTCCAAAACATTGTCATCACCCTAAAAAGCAATCCTCTAATTCTTTAGCATTCACTCTCCATTCCCCCTTCACAGAGGTGGTTTCTGTAAAACCATGGTCTGCTTCCTTTTTTCCTTTATTTTTTTTAATAAATAACAGCTTTATTGGGATATATTCACACACCATACCACTGACCCATTTGAAGCTCACAACTTAATGTTTGTTAAGATATTCCTGGGATTGTGTGATCATCACTGCTATCTGATTCCAGAATTCCAGGCTACCACATTGCTGCAGAGAGGGGGATAAAAAAAAGTACAAGTAAATTGTCACAAAGCTCTGATCTTATAAAGATTCAGCCATTTTCCTTGAGTAAGAGTTACTTGAATTGTTGCAAAACTTTGGTTAATTTCCAGAGTTCTGAAAAAGTTCGTTTTGACAATTTTTGCCCATGTTCTTGTTGTTCTTATGGAAGAGTAGATTTTCTGAGTTCCTTAGTCCATCATCCCTTTGGAAATAGTTTCTTGTACACAACTAAAAATGCAAAAGCTCTCAGATGCTCCAGGTCCATTTATAAACTACAAACCATCTTTCTTAATATAAAAAGCCCCAGGTTGGTGTACCATTGTGAACTCAATACCAGTTGCCTCATGCAGCTATATATTTAAAAGTTTCTTTCCTTCCACTTTTCTTCTTTCCATAAATACTTACTGAACATCTACTATGTACTAGATCAGAGCTAAAAGCTCGGAGTAAAAAGCTAAATAAATTATAATTTATGTACTCATGGATTTGGGGATGTTGTGGTACAGACAAGAAACTTATCCAAGGACATCTAGGGCAGATACTGAAGTACATGCACTATGTATATTAGGTGTGTGCATGATAGGATACATCTTCTAGTCTCTGCTGTTGTCGCTGCTGTCTAGCATACCACATACATGGAAATTCACCATTTACAAATCACATTTATAGCCATTATTTCATTCAAACCTCACATTCAACCCTGTGAGATAAGTATTACTTTCAACCTGATTTAAACATAAAGAAACTAAAACTTGCTAGTAATGCTTAAATAAATACACAAATATATAGTGTGAATGTGGCAGATCCCACAATGAATCCCCAGGAATCTCATGCAAAATGTCACGCTTTTTCACTCCAGTTGCTTACTGGATAATCTATAAATCTCTCCTTTAAGCACAATATGCAAACATATAATTTTCCCACCAAGGTCTGTTTCTCCTGTCATCATTCTCGAGGTAAACGCACTACTCTCCAGCAAGTTATCCAGACCAGAAAAGCCTGAAGACATCCTAAAAACCTAAACATCTGAAGAGTTATACCTTCATCAGAGTTTAAAAGTACCATCTGTCAATCGAGTCACAATGACTATCAAAACACTGAGTTAAAAAAAAATTTAAAAAACACTGAGGTTTTAAATCTGTAATAGTCCATGTTCCTAACTTGATTACTCCTTCTCTGGTTCCCTGTAGTGATTACCAACAAAAGTTTGATAATTGGAGGAACTAGGAAAGATGGCGAAGGAGTAGGGGACCCTATTTCAACTGGTCCCCGGAATTGAGCTGGATATCTACCAGACCACTCTGAGCACCCACGAAACCAGCCTGAGATGTAAGAAGATCTGGATCGCTACAAACAGAATATCGCGGGTGGTTGGTTTTGAGGTATGAAGCTGGGAGCCCTGATTCCGCGGGCAGATATAGGAGGATAAACGGCGGCAGGAGGGTGCCTGGCCGTGGGAACCCTACACCGCCAGTGAGCAACAGCCTCGCGTGCTGGGGTCGGGTGCAGACTCGCAGACTGGCAGCGGCAGGGAAAGGACTTTAGGGCAGTCCCTGGGGTGGAAACCCGGAGCGGCGGGGTCGCCCCTGTGAACTGCAGCCCCTGGGACCGATCCTGGAGGGGTGGGGTCGTGGGTGTGAGAACTGGGAGCAGCTGGCAGTTTTAGAAGAACAAAGGGCAGAGACGTGCCCCGACCTGGAGGCAGGACTGGGAGCGCTGCGGAGGGGCGCACAACCCAGGACGCTGTGGTTTATAGCAGGACGGACAGAAACAGAGACAGTGTGGCCTGGAGAGCTCACTGAAGAACAGACTGCGGTCTCTCTGCTCTGAGGCGGAGGGTTGGAAATGGTCTCTTCTGCTCTGACTCGCGGAAGAGATGCAGAAAGCCGCCAGAGAACAAAAGCCCCAAAAACTGATTCCCGTGGAGCCCATCCCCCGCCACAGGGGGCAGGGCAACTCCGCCCAAACAGGGTTGCCTGAGTAACAGTGTGGCAGGCCCCTCCCGCAGAAGACAGGCTGGGAAAACAAGAGGCCAGCAACCCTAAGGTCCCAAGAAAACAGGTGCACCTTGCTTGGGTTCTGGTCAATAATTTGGACTCTATACATTCCCTCAAACACCCCTCAACAGAATGACTAGGAGGAGGAGCCCCCAAAATAGAAAAGACTCAGAGATTATGGCTTATGCTGCAGATTTACAAATGGATGCAGATATAACCAAGATGTCAGAGCTGGAATTCAGGCTTGCAATTGTGAAGACAATGGCTAGAATGGAGAAATCAATTAATGGCAACATAGAGTCTCTAAGGGCAGAAATGAAAGGTGAATTGGCAGAACTTAAAAATGCTATCAGTGAGATCCAATCCAATCTAGATAATCTAACAACTAGGGTAACTGAGGCAGAAGAACAAATAAGCGACCTGGAAGACAATATAATAGATAAAAAGGGAAAAGAGGAGGCCAGGGAAAAACAACTCAGAATCCATGAAAATAGAATCAGAGAAATAAGTGACACCATGAAGCGTTCCAATGTCAGAATAATTGGAATCCCGGAGGGAGTGGAGAGAGAGAGGGCTAGAAGATGTATTTGAGCAAATCGTAGCTGAGAACTTCCCTAATCTGGGGAATGAAACAAACATTCAAGTCCTAGAGGCAGAGAGGACCCCTCCCAAGATCAAGGAAAACAGGCCAACACCCCGGCATGTTAATAGTAAAACTTGCAAATCTTAGAACCAAGGAAACCATCTTAAGGGCAGTTAGGAGGAAGAGATTCCTTATGTACAAAGGGAGGAACATCAGAATAACGTCAGACCTATCCACAGAGACCTGGCAAGCCAGAAAGGTCTGGCAAGACATATTCAGGGTACTAAATGAGAAGAACATGCAGCCAAGAATACTTTATCCGGCAAGGCTTTCATTTAGAATGGATGCAGACCTGCAGAGCTTCCACGACCAGCAGAAACTGAAAGAATATGTGACCACTAAGCTGGGCCTGCAAGAAATATTAAGGGGGTTCTATAAAAGGAGAAAGACCCCAAGAGTGATCTACAACAGAAATTTACAGGGGCAATCTATAAAAACAATGTCTTCACAGGCAACATGATGACAATTAATTCATATCTTTCAATAATCACTCTCAACGTGAATGGCCTAAACACTCCCATAAAATGGCACAGGGTTGCAGATTGGATAAAAAGACAGGACCCATCCATATGCTGCCTATAAGACACTCATTTGGAACCTAAAGATACATCCAGACTGAAAGTGAAGGGATGGAGATCTATCTATCATGCCAGCAGACCTCAAAAGAAAGCTGGGGTAGCAATTCTTATATCAGACAAATTAGATTTTAAACTAAAGTCTGTAATAAGAGACACAGAAGGACACTATATCATTCTTAAAGGGTCTATCCAACAAGAAGATCTAACAATTGTAAATATCTATGCCCCCAACATGGGAGCAGCCATCTACATAAGCCAACTGTTAACCAAAATAAAGAGTCATATTGATAACAATATGTTAATTGTAGGAGACCTCAATACTCCACTCTCAGCAATGGACAGATCATCTAAGCAGAAAATCAACAAGGAAATAAGAGCTTTGAATGACACACTGGACCAGATGGACCTCATAGATATTTACGGAACATTCCACCCTAAAACAACAGAATACTCATTCTTCTCAAGTGCGCATGGAACTTTCTCCAGAATAGACGACATACTGGGTCACAAATCAGGTCTCAACCAATACCAAACGATTGAGATTATTCCCTGCATATTCTCAGACTACAATGCTCTAAAACTGGAACTCAATCACAAGAAAAAATTTGGCAGAAATTCAAACACTTGGAAGCTAAAGACCACTCTGCTCAAGAATGTTTGGGTCAACCAGGAAATCAAAGAAGAACTCAAACAATTCATGGAAATCAATGAGAACGAAAACACATCGGTCCAAACCCTATGGGATACTGCAAAGGCGGTCCTAAGGGGGAAATACATAGCCATCCGAGCCACACTCAAAAAAATAGAAAAATCCCGAATTCACCAACTAACTCTACACATTAAAGAACTAGAGAAAAAGCAACAAACGACGCCTAAGCCATGCATTAGAAGAGAAATAATTAAAATTAAAGCAGAAATCAATGAATTAGAAACCAGAAACACAGTAGATCAGATCAACGAAACTAGAAGTTGGTTCTTTGAAAGAATTAATAAAATCGATAAACCACTGGCCACTTATCTAAAAGAAAAGAGAAAGGACCCAAATTAATAAAATTATGAATGAGAGAGATCATGACTAACACCAAGGAAATAGAAACAATTATTAGAAATTATTATCAACAACTCTATGCCAATAAACTGAGCAATCTGGATGAAATGGAGGCCTTCCTGGAAACCTATAAGCTGCCAAGACTGAAACAGGAAGAAATTGACAACCTGAATAGGCCAATAACCAGTAACGAGATTGAAGCAGTGATCCAAAACTTCCCCAAAAACAAGAGTCCAGGGCCTGATGGATTCCCTGGGGAATTCTACCAAACATTCAAAGAAGAAATAATACCTATTCTACTGAAGCTGTTTCAAAAAATAGAAACAGAAGGAAAACTTCCAAACTCATTCTATGAGGCCAGCATCACCTTAATCCCCAAACCAGGCAAAGACCCCATCAAAAAGGAGAATTTCAGACCGATATCCCTGATGAATATGGATTCCAAAATCCTCAACAAAATTCTAGCTAATAGGATTCAACAATACATTAAAAGGATCATCCACCACGACCAAGTGGGATTTATCCGTGGGATGCAAGTGTGGTTCAACATTCGCAAATCAATCAGTGTGATAGAACACATTAATAAGAGGAGGGAGAAGAACCATATGGTCCTCTCAATTGATGCAGAAAAAGCATTTGACAAAATACAACATCCTTTCCTGATTAAAACTCTCCAGAGTAAAGGGATAGAGGGAACATTTCTCAAGTTCAGAAAATCCATCTATGAAAAACCCACAGCGAATATCATCCTCAATGGGGAAAAGCTGAGAGCCTTTCCCTTAAGATCAGGAACACGGCAAGGATGCCCATTTTCGCCACTTTTGTTCAACATAGTACTAGAAGTCCTAGCAACAGCAATCAGACAACAAAAAGAAATAAAAGGTATTCAAATTGGCAAAGAAGAAGTCAAACTCTCTCTTTTCACAGATGACATGATACTTTATGTGGAAAACCCAAAAGACTCCACCCCCAAATTACTAGAACTCGTCCAGCAATTCAGTAATGTGGCAGGATACAAAATCAATGCACAGAAATCAGTTGCTTTCTTATACACTAACAACGCAACTGTAGAAAAAGAAATTAGAGAAACGATTCCATTTACAATAGCACCAAAAACCATAAGATACCTTGGAATAAACCTAACCAAAGAGGTCAAGGATCTATACTCTAGGAACTACAGAACACTCATGAAAGAAATTGAAGACACAAAAAGATGGAAAAAAATTCCATGCTCATGAAGTGGAAGAATAAACATTGTTAAAATGTCTATGGTACCCAGAGCAATCTATACCTTCAATTCCATCCCAATCAAAATTCCAATGACATTTTTCAAAGTGCTGGAACAAACAATCCTAAAATTTGTATGGAATCAGAAAAGACCCCGAATCACCAAGGAGATGTTGAAAAAGAAAAACAAAGCTGGGGATATCACGTTGCCCGATTTCAAGCTATATTACAAAGCTGTGATCACCAAGACAGCATGGTACTGGCACAAAAACAGACATATAGACCAATGGAACAGAATAGAGAACCCAGATATGGACCCTCAACTCTATGGTCAAATAATCTTTGACAAAGCGGGAAAAAGTATGCAATGGAAAAAAGACAGTCTCTTCAATAAATGGTGCTGGGACAATTGGACAGCCACATGCAGAAGAATGAAACTCGACCATTCTCTAACACCATTCACAAAGATAAACTCAAAGGGGATGAAAGACCTCAATGTGAGACAGGAATCCATCCAAATCCTAGAGGAGAACATAGGCAGTAACCTCTTGGACATCACCCACAGAAACTTCTTTCAAGATACATCTCCAAAAGCTAGTGAAACAAAAGCAAAAATGAACTTTTGGGACTTCATCAAGATAAAAAGCTTCTGCCCAGTAAAGGAAACAGTCAACAAAACAAAGAGGCAACCCACAGAATGGGAGAAGATATTTGCAAATGACACTACAGATAAAGGGCTGGTATCCAAGATCTATAAAGAACTTCTCAAACTCAACACCCAGAAAACAAATAATCAAGTCAAAAAGTGGGCAGAAGAGATGAAAAGACATTTCTCTGAAGAAGACATACAAATGGCTAACAGACACATGAAAAAATGTTCATCATCATTAGCCATCAGGGAAATCGAAATCAAAACCACATTGAGATACCACCTTACTCCAGTTAGAATGGCCAAAATGGACAGGGAAAGAAACAACAAATGTTGGAGAGGTTGTGGAGAAAGGGGAACCCTCTTTCACTGTGGGTGGGAATGCAAGTTGGTACAGCCACTTTGGAAAACAGTGTGGAGATTCCTCAAAAATTTAAAAATAGAGCTACCCTATGACCCAGCAATTGCACTCCTGGGTATTTACCCCAAAGACACAGATGTAGTGAAAAGAAGGGCCATAGGCACCCCATGTTCATAGCAGCAATGTCTGCAATAGCCAAACTGTGGAAAGAGCCGAGATGCCCTTCAACAGATGAATGGATAAAGAAGATGTGGTTCATATGTACAATGGAATATTACTCAGCCATCAGAAAGGATGAATACCCAATTTTTACATCAACATGGATGGGACTGGAGGAGATGATGCTAAGTAAAATAAATTAAGCAGAGAAAGTCAATTTTATCATATGGTTGCACTTATTTGTGGAACATAAGGATTAGCATGGAGGACATTAGGAGAAGGAAGGGGAAAATGAGGGGAGGGGAATTGGAGGGAGAGATGAACCATGAGAGACTATGGACTCTGAGAAACAAACAGGGTTTTAGAGGGGAGAGGGGAGGGGGGATTGGTTAGCCCGGTGATGGGTATTAAGGGGGGCATGTACTGCATGGATCACTGGGTGTTATACAAACACAATGGATCGTGGATCACCACATCAAAAACTAATGATGTATTGTATGGTGACTAACATAACATAATAAAATTTAAAAAATAAAAACAAAACAAAACAAAAAACAAAGTTTGATAATTGATAGACTTGGTCATGATGGGGGGTTACCATGAGGCTTGGTCTGAGAGCAGGGAAATCTATTCTACAATCTTAATGAAAGGCTGCCTGATAACATTTTTAAAAAGCTTTGTTTATTTACTATTTTAGAGAGTGAGAGAGAACACCTGAGTGGGAGGAGGGGCAGATGGAGAGAATCTTCAAGCAGACTCCCCGCTCAGCGGGGAGCCCATCACAGGGCTTGATCTCACAACCCATGAGATCATGACCTGAGCTGAAACCAAGAGCTGGATGCTTAATGAACTAAGCAACCCAAGTGCCCCTGCCTAATAACATTTTTTTAACAGATTTATTGAGGAATAACTGACATACAATAAACTGCACATCTTTCAAGGGTACAAGTTCATAATTTTTGACATATGTGTACAGCCATGAACACATCATCACAATCAAGACAGAGAACATAGCCATCACAACCCCCAAATTCTTTCCTGTCCTTTACTAGGTCCTCTATGCATCCTCCCACCCACTTCTTGAGAAATGACTGATCTGTTTTCTGTCATTATACATCAGTTTACATTTCCTATTATATTTTTCTGTAAATGGAATTATATATTTCCAACCAAGAATCCCATGGCATCCAAACTTTCAATCAGGTATGAGAACAACACAATAGGCATTTGAAGACATACAAGCATCTCGAAAGTTTATTTGACATGCATTCTTCTTCAACCAATTACTAGGAGAGATCTTTAACAATGACAACAACAACAACAACAACAAAAAAAAACGAAGGCAAAAACTAAAAAAGAGAAAAATATAAAAATGAAGAAATAGGACCCAACAAAGGAAAGAGGTAAACTAAATTTCTGGGATGATTATAAAGGGGCATCTTAGCATGGTAGCTCTGTGGCAGTCCCAGACACTAATCAGTCCAGTGGAGCCAGAGGACAGAAGACCACTTGAGCAATGACTTCAAGAAAAGAAAGTAACCTGATTGATTATCTATTGTGTTTGTATAGAGAAAAGATATGCATTGCCCTAGGAGCGTTAGGGGCATTCCTGATAGATACTTTGATGACTAAACAAACAAACAGGAAAATATAAGTAACAATTAACTCCCTGAAAAAAAAAAAAAGGAAATATAATGAAAGTGACATGGGTGTAAAATATTTGTATTTGGTAATAATAATTTGGAAACTGAATATCTATTTAACCAAAAATGTTTGCATAGCTTTATTCAAATGATGGTGATTAAAAGAATGTGGAGTGGGTGATGGGTAAGTGCAGTGCTAAAAGATTGGTATGCTCTGTTTATAGTAGGGGTCAAGAAAATATTTATATCTCTAAAAACCTGAAGAATGAAATATATGGAGATTATTTTAAATATGAAGGAAAATACTGGGGAAACCAAAAAAAGTTAACTGGTAAAAGTAGTTAGATTTAGAGAGTGAAAATCAGTGGTGGGCAAAAATATGGTTGGGGACTGGGACTACTGTTTTGGTACTTTGAAGGACCAGTTGACTTTAAAATTATGCACCTATGGGGCACCTGGGTGGCTCAGTAGGTTGAGCATACGACTCCTGATTTTGGCTCAGGTCATGATCTCAGGATTGTGAGATTGAGCTTCGTGTTCAGAGAACAATGAACAATATATTGTGATGTGATGTGGTGTGTGATGTATGCACACGTTTGCATTTGGGGAGGACATGTGAAGAAAATACAATCAGAATATTGAAATAAAGGTGTTCTTAAAGGGACAAGCTGAGATTCCACTTGTACTTGATTGGTGAGGGGATGACCAAGAAAGATAAACTAACATTCTAGGTATCAGATGTTATCATGTATCCCCTCAGATATTTCCAATAAGGCTGTACCCAAGAATGAGGAATAGAA
The DNA here is from genome assembly GCF_011800145.1 of Mirounga leonina. Lineage (NCBI taxonomy): Eukaryota > Metazoa > Chordata > Mammalia > Carnivora > Phocidae > Mirounga > Mirounga leonina. The sequence goes on from NW_023270163.1 coordinate 587,375, forward strand.
TCAGAATTTAGTTACTCTGTGCAGCACACTTGACTCCAAGTGTATTGATTCCATCTGAATTAAACTCTGAGATGATAAAGAAACACTTGATATTTATTCCTGTAATAGAAGGGTTTATTTCTTACATATTTTGTAGCTCAGTGGGTGGTTTTATATGACTCTGTGCCTCAGGTCAAAGTCATGTGGAGCTGGTGTAGCCCTTAGGGATTTTAAAGATCACCTGCTGGAATTAGCTAGAAGTTCTCACCTCATTTTCCATGTTTTATCCCTCTCAACTTTGAAGTCATCCTACTCTTTCCTCGTCATTTGACTCTGTGGTCATCCCAGGAAGTAGAAAGGTGTAATGGAGTAGAAACCTTCAGTAAGTTCTGAATCAAGAGCCTTGAGCTCGGGGAAGAGCAACAGTGAGACATGAAAGTAACCACAATTGATTTTTTAGTAATAATTCGTTCTTATATTTTCTCCAAGACCAAGGAGATTGTAGGATGCATCAAACTTCGTTTATATTAGATTTATCAAATTTTATTTAAAATGAATGTAAGCAGTTAACCACTGGCAAGTAATGTATGGAGAATTATTCACATCCTTTAGATAACTTACTGGGATCCTATGTTTTACTTTACTGAACCTGATTCACAACAATTTTTTCAGTACCTATTATGTGCCAAATGCTAGGAATACAAAAATGAGCTTCTACGCTGGTAGGTTTCATAAAACCATAGACAGAACTATAATACTAGTCAGATGTGACTAAGTGCAGTGAGAGATATAGTGTGTTATGGGAGCCCCTGGAGATGAATTTGGGAGCGAGAAACGATGGAAGGTATCATATCACAGATTGGAGGATGGCTTGTGGATAAATACATATGTCCTGTCATCTCTGTTGCTTTATTACTTAGAAGTCTTATGTAATGAAAAAAATAACGAGGGAAGTGGCAAGATATGGCTTTCTTATTTACTCTAGTACAGTCTGAGAAGAATGGACAGGACTGTTTCCTAGAAAGAAACCTTCAAAAAAGATGCTCACTGCCATCTTGATTCCCACCAAGGGGTCATGCCTGCTGACGGGTGTAGTTTGTAAGGCAACATCTATAAGAAGACAGCTGTATGAAAGTCCAAAGGAACTTTCACTCTTCTTTTCTATTCCCTGTGAACCTAGAGGTAGGTTAGATATATTTTTGGAATGTGCCACAGGCAGCCAGGCAGGTTGGGGATTTCATGCCAGCCCATCTCTGTTCTGAAATAATGAAAGAAGCTCCAGGAAATTGTACCTGTCAAATCTGTCAGGGACTAAAAGCAAGAGGAGATCATTTTGACAGTTTTCAGCCGCCATTGTGCTGATCACCCATGTTACTACCACGCTGTGTTCCTGGGGAAGTGATGGGTGAGCAGTGAATTATGTGTTTCAGAATTAACTCAAAAAGATCTCTCAAATGTATTTGTTGCATTTCGACAAGTTTGGAAAAGCTGACTTTATATCCTAGTAAGGCTTGTATTGGGAGAGAGGGGGTGGGGGGAAGGAGACTTAATACATATTGGGGGATGCCTGGGTGGCTCAGATGGTTAAACATCTGCCTTCGGCTCAGGTCATGGTCCCAGGGTCCTGGATTCGAGCCCTGCCTCAGGCTCCCTGCTCAGCGAGAAGCCTGCTTCTCCCTCTCCCACTCCCCCTGCTTGTGTTCCCTCTCTCACTGTGTATCTCTCTGTCAAATAAATAAATAAAATCTTTTTAAAAAATACATATTGGATATGTATAGAGCAGACAATATGATCATATTCTGGTCTTGTTTCTCAGTTCTTGTTTTCTTGCTGTGGATTTAACTCGCAAATGGAAATGAGCTTCCTGACACCCACGTGCAGTTGGGATGCATTGAGTTTCTCTCATTTCCAACTTCACTGCAGGGAAAACAAACAAATAACATGAATCAAATACCATTGGCCAAAAAACAAGCATCTGCGTCCAGATGAGAAAGGGAGGATTGGCAATAAAAGAAGATGTTGGCTATGTTTCAAAATAAGTTTATTTTAGGGAATTTATTGGATTATCCTGAGTGTCAAATCATACATTTATTAGTCAGAAAGTTGTCTGAGTGTTATCTAATCCAGCTCTTTGTTTTCTGATAGGTTGACTCATTATCCTCTTCCAAAGATTTTTATCTGATCTAGGGTCTAAATTTTAAAGGCCAATTATCTGAGTGCATTATGATAAGAGTTTAATCTAGAGCTAAGGATTGAAATATAGCAGACTTGAGATTTCAGGAGTCCCTCTTACTCTCGGTTTTACTTTCTATGGTTTCAGTTTCCATGGTCAGTGGCACTCTGGAATCAGATGATCCTTCTTCTGATGCAACATCAGAAGGTCGACAGTAGCCTGACGCTGTCATGACGCCTATGTCATTCACCTCACTGCGTCTCATCCTGTGGGCATTTTATCCTCTCCCATCGTCACAGGAAGAAGGGTGAGTACAATACAGTAACACATTTTGAGAGAGAGAGAGACCACATTCACATAGTTATTATTACAGTATAATTGTTCTAGTCTATCATTATTATTGTTAATCTTTTCATGTGCCTAATTTATAATTTTTAAAAAGATTTTATTTATTAATTTGAAAGAAAGAGAGAGAGAGCATGGGGGGGTGGCAGAGGGAGATGGACAAGCAGACCCCCTGCTGAGTGAGGAGCCCAACATGGGGCTCAACGCAGGGGTTGATCCCAGGATCCCGAGGTCACAACCAGAGCCAAAGTCAGATGCTCAACCTACTGAGCCACTCAGGTGCCCCAGCCTAATTTATAAATTAAACTTTATCATAGGTATGTATGTATAGGAAAAAACATAGCCTGTATAGGATTCAGTACTACCTGTGGATTCAGGCATCCACGGGGTTGTGGAACGTATTCCCCATGGAACCATTAGTTTCTTGAATGGAGTGTCAGAGAAAAATGTTAGACTTAAATCAGAAAACTTGGGATGAGTTTAAGATTCTATTCTTCCACTTGTTAGCTATGTATCTCTGGACAAGTCACTTAAACTCCCTGAATTCCTGTTTTCTCATCTTCAAAATGGGGAAATAACAGCTAGACTGTGTGTGTTGCAGGGCTGTTTTCAGGAGTGTCAAAGGAGATTATATATTAAATAATTTTGGAATCTTTAAAGAGTTGTAACAAATGCGAAGCATTGTTAAAGGCAGTAATAATGATTTTTGTTGTGGTAAAACATACATAACTTAAAATTTACCATTTTAACTGTTTTGACAGTACAGTAGCATTAAGTACAATCACCTGATCTTGAAACCATAATCCCTATCTCCAGAACTTTTTCATCTCAAACTGAAGCTCTGTACCCATTAAACAGTAACTTCCCATTCCCCACAGCCCCCCTGCACTAGCCCCTGATAACTACTATTCTACCTTCTGTTGCAAAGAATTTGACAACGTGAGATACTTCATGTAAATGGAATCATACAGTATTTGTCTTTTTGTGTCTGGCTTATTTCACTTAGCATAAAGGTTTCAAGGTTCATCCATGTTGTAGCGTCCATCAGAATTTCCTTCCTTTTTAAGACTGAATAATCCCATTTTATTTGTACACCACATTGTGTTTATCCATTCCTCTGTCTAATGGACATTTGGGTTGTTTTGGCTCATCTTTTGAATATTGTGAATAATGCTATGAACATGGGCATACAGATATCTGTTTGAGTCCCTGCTTTCAGTTCTTTTGGGTATATGCCTAGAAATGGAATTTCTGAAATCGTATGGTAATTCTAGGTTTAATTTTTTGAGGAATTGTCAATGATTTATATTTTTATCACCCCAAAAGTGTGCATATAGTAAGATCTCATGGCGAAAAAATATTCATCCCCCTCTTTCCTTTTTTCCTTCCTTCCTTCCTTCCTTCTTTCCACAGTGAACCCCTACACCATCCAGACCCTGTACTAGACATGGAGGATACAGGAGTAAATCAGACCTATTCTCTGTCCTCCCTGATCAGTTATTAATAGAAATTTCATATTAGAATTTGATTTTCAATATTCACATATTATATTTTACATGTTCCTTGGTTGAGGGAGCTTTTACAATTATATCGTTTAAGTTCTCTAAAATATTTTTTAAACTTTAGGTAGCATCCATTTAACTGTGAAATAAATTTAGTGGCTCACAAGAAGCATATATTTTTAGTATAATGTAATAAAATACAATAGGAAGTTTCAGAAAAGCATTTCAAATTAAGGGTAAGTATTATTTCATGATATTTTTATTTTGGCATACACACACATGTTTTAAATAGCAATTCAAAATTATTTCTTGCTGTGAAAAAAAATCACAAAAAAGTTTGATAACCATGCATAAAAGAGGATTCCTTTTTTTCAGTGAAGAGGCTAGGACTAAAAGGCTAAACTTTTGCTTCTCCCCCATTTGCCTTGCTTTTTTTTAAGCTCTGCTAGAATTTACCAAAAGGAACTTTCCCATATTTCAGTTCCTTTTGAATGAAATATTCCAATATTGTAGTTTAAAAAATAAGAGAAATGAAGTTGTTTTGATGTTTTTTAGTTAAGAACTTCATAAACATAAGGGAAAATATTTCGTTTTCATTTCCTTTTTAAAATTTTATTTAAAAATAATTAATTGATTGGAAAGAGCCAAGATGTCCATCGACAAATGAATGGATAAAGAAGATGTGGTATATATATACCATGGAATATAATGCAGCCATCAAAAGGAATGAAATCTTGCCATTTGCAATGATGTGGATGGAACTGGAGGGTATTATGCTGAGCGAAATAAGTCAATCACAGAAAGACATATATCATATGACCCCCCTGATACGAGTCATTCTTAATCTCAGGAAACAAACTGAGGGTTGCTGGAGTGGTGGGGGGTGGGAGGGATGGGGTGGCTGGGTGATAGACATTGGGGAGGGTATGTGCTATGGTAAGCGCTGTGAATTGTGTAAGACTGTTGAATCACAGACCTGTATCTCTGAAACAAATAATACATTGTATGTAAAAAAAAAAAAAAAAAAAGAAGAAGATAGCAGGAAGGGAGAAATGAAGGGGGGGAAATCGGAGGGGGAGACGAACCATGAGAGACTGTGGACTCTGAGAAACAAACTGAGGGTTCTAGACGGGAGGGGGATGAGGGGATGGGTTAGCCTCGTGATGGGTATTAAAGAGGGCATGTACTGCATGGAGCACTGGGTGTTATACGCAAACAATCAATCATGGAACACTACATCAAAAACTAATGATGTAATGTATGGTGATTAACATAACATAAAAAAAAGAATAAACATGAAATTCTGTAAAGCAAAAAAATAATAATAATTAATTGATATATAGTGTATTATTAGTTTCAGAGGTAGAGTTTACTGATTCATCAGTTGCATATAACACCCAGTGCTCATCACATCACGTGCCTTCCTTAATGCCCATCACTCAGTTACCCCATTCCCCCACCCACCTCACCTCGAGCAACCTTCAGTTTGTTTCCTAGAGTTAAGAGTCTCTTATGGTTGTCTCCCTCTCTGATTTCATCTTATTATATAAGGAAAAACATTTTTATATATATAACCATTGCAAAAAATAATTTTCAGAGAAAAATTAATATTGCCCTTTCTCAATTAAGAATAAATATAGACTTTTTTTTAAAGTAGGAGAATTTTGATGTAATATGTGAATGTCAGTTCCTCAGAACATTTCTGCTGCTGTCTTATATGCTATGTAAATGCTCTACCTTCTTTTTGCTTGGTTTGTTTTGGCTTTTGAGGTAGTTTAACTTGAGCAGGAAATATCTACCTTAAACTTTGAACATCTAACTTGAACATGAGGCATTTAACTTGAACATAAGACATGTAAGTCAGTTCCACATGTTTGTCTTTTAAATTGAGACATATATTTAATTAAGCATATTTTCTTAATCAAACTGTGAAAAATATATAATATGAAGTAGTCATGAATGCTTTTCACCAAATACATCCAAGACTCTGTCTTCTGGCCACATGGTAAGATTAAACTTGCAGTTGAGTGGGGTCTCATGAGATCTGTTCAGTAAGTTGAGATCTGTTGTAAGTAGAAATAATGCATGATCACTCCCAGCAGGAGGATTTAATTGTCAAAACAACACCCTCCAGAAGACTATTACCAAAGGTAAAGTAACCAAGGACATTTGAGATGGTGGCTGCTCTGTGTGGGTCCTTGAGTACCAATGATGATCAGGGCCCCTGCCAACTGGAGATTTACATATAGCATAAGCAAGAGTAAACCTTCTATTGTTTTAAGCCCTTGAAATTGTATGGCTATTGTAATCAGCACAACCACACATATCTTGTCTGACACACATGATGTTCGGTGATGTTCACTCACAACTTCTGAACCGTGGTTGACACATAGGTTTGCTTGAGCTAGAACTGTAAAGATCCAAGATTTTGACCACATTTGACCAATTCAGTCAAGAAAATGAACTGATTGAAAATGACTGATTAATTGTATACACACTTAACAAAAATCATGGAAATACTTGTTGCATATTGAAGGGAAGGAGAAAGTCTTCTCTACCCATAAGGTCTTTCAGCTGGACTAATAAGTAAATTTACATGAGATAGATTAACAGGAGGAAAAAAACAGTTTTATTATGTGCACATGGAGGCCCAATAATGAAATTGAGACCTAAAGAAATGACCAAGACACAAACAGTTTTTATATTTTCTAGACAAAGAGACAATAAATCTGTGAGCACTTGACAGGACAAAGAAAACTTGGGAAACTTCAAGTAGTAAGGAATTCTAAACAGAATTTGAGCTGAGACAGTAAATTAATAAAATGTAACAGCCTTCTGGGCTCTGAATTTCCGCTCTGGTGATAAGGATGTCCTTGTTCCTCCTGGTACAGGAAGGGTACCTTTCACATGGGAGATTTATTTTCTGCTTTCAGGGGGACAGAGGAGGGTCCTTCTGGCGCAAGCTGTCTCTCAAGTAACTTTTATTTAAAATAATCAATACACCATTGTGGCACGTTTGGGGGAAGCCTACCCTTGGCACCCATAGTATATTGTTTCTAGTTCATGAAGACTCCTGTTTCATATTCAAAACAAAGATATTTCTTTGACTTGACTATTAACAGTCCTTATAATCTCATAACTTTCATAGTAATCTCATATATTATATGAGATGCAAATAATATCAGATGAAAGGTTTGGATATTTGAGTTGCAAATAATATCAGATGAAAGGTTTGGATATTCGAAAGACTTAAATTTATGTAGTAACTACAGAAAACTCAAACCATATTTCTAGGGAAAGTAGGACCAACACAACCACAAAATATGTTAAATGGCAAAAATAAAGGTGAAACTATACCTAAGTCGTTTATAAGAAGCTGATACTAAAATGGTAATAGAATTCTCATTCCTTTAAGTCCTAAAACATCCAAGTTGTAAAAGATAAGAAATGTAAAGTCTTAGTAAAGATTATTTATGATTCCACAGGAACCTTTATGGCAGTGATGTGTGATACCACCAAAGGCAATCAAATATCAAATAAAATTGGGGGAATATTAGATTAACAGAATGTCAGGATATAAATGTGCTTATTCAGCAGATCCCCAGAATTCCACAAAAACAAATCCATAAAAAAATGCAAAATGATATCTATACAACCCAATACTATTATAGAAATAGAAGGTTAACAGTAAATGTTTAAAGATAAAGCACCACCTCTTGATGTTCTTAAAACATGAAGAAATATGATAAAAAATACTTTGGTATTATAATGTCTTTAAAAATGTAAGCTATGGGTCCAGTGTTCTTAACATGTGCTACACATCTTGATGGCTGGCTGTCATTTTCCTTCTTCTCTTTATGATATATAGGCCCCTACTCAGCTCCCTATTACATAGGCTAGATACCACAGTGAAGCTCAATACCTTGTAAACGGAATATGAGTCATGTTTAAAAGGCTAAAGGGTAGGGTGCCTGGGTGGCTCAGTTGGTTAAACGACTGCCTTCGGCTCAGGTCATGATCCCGGAGTCCCGGGATCGAGTCCCGCATCGGGCTCCCTGCTCAGCGAGGAGCCTGCTTCTCCCTCTGCCCCTCCCCCACTCATGTATTCTCATTCTCACTCTCTCAAATAAATAAATCTTAAAAAAAATAAAATAAAATAAAATAAATAAAAGGCTAAAGGGTAAATTCCCCCTCTGATTTTGCATAGTGAATTTGATAATGTGACTTGTAAGGCCGCTATTTCCAACCATGTTAGTCATGACAGTAATTATATTCATAAATAGAATAATTATGTACTTTATTCATTAACCTGGCCAGTTAGTCTCATATTTACTTTATTTTATGAAATCATCTGGCATTGATATTAAAACCATTTTGATGAGTAATGACATGCACTGTGTCACTATTGGAACGATGAGTAATATTTAAATAGCTCTAAGAAATGTAAGTCTGGGCACATTTATGATCATCTTATGTATTTTACTGAGAAAATAAATTTTAGATAGGGAACCTTGAGACATGAAAAGATATGTGCAAATCTAAGATGGCTATTATCACCATTATCATCTATGTAAGTCAATACTTTATGTTTATTTCTCTAAAAAATATCCTATCCCTCTACTTATACATAGGTGTACAATGTTTCTATGAAAAGATAGAATTAAAGATTCCCAAATTTGGAAGTAAGCTTAGAGATCTAATACAAGGGCTCTTAAGCCACTTCACGTAGTTAGTCAACCCAGACATTTTAGGAAACAATTTAATCTGCTTCCTTATGCAGGAAAAGCAACTATTTGGGGTCTGATTTGAAAACAGATTTCCCATTGTGTTGCATACCTAAAATGAATATAATGATATATGTCAATAATAGCTCAATAAAATAAAAGAAAATAGATCTCCCAGTGAGTGGAAACATGGATATCTATCATATGCGACATAATTAAGTAACTCTCCTGGCTTATACTATACCATCATTTCATTCCTAATGTCCAGGCAGGCTTCATTATGAAGCAGTACCTCTCATTTAATCCTTACCATAATCTATTAAGTAAACATGATAAAAATATGTTTTGATAATAATGCTTTTATGAAATCCATCTGTAATTTGTTCATGGTCACAAACTAGGTAGATTTTACATGTTTAAACATCTTTCTGTATGCTGAATGTGTGGAATAAAATGTAATATAACCAGAATTATTTGGGACTCCTTCTTTCAACCACAATGCCATAAGAGATACTAGATTTACCCTCCTGCCTAAAACAATTTCTTAAAAAGTGACAAAATATATGAAACAATGGTTTTCGAGCATCAGGAAGTAGAGGAGAGTGATCCCTGAGAAATGGGTAACAAATGAGGTATCCAAGTAAGTTCCCTAGCCTCTGCCTTACTGTCTTGAGATATTTTCCAGGTTGTGATGCAAATAGGGGAACCCAGGTGCCAAAAACTGACAGATACCCTGAGCATCTGAAGAGATAAAGGCAGAATTCTCAAGACAGAGTATTAGAGAAAAAAAAAAAACAAAAACTGAACTTATTGATAGCCATGTTAACTGAAAATAGTACAAATGTCCTAACTTAAAAGGTTGGACTTTTAAAAAAAAGCCTAGCTGGAGTGATCAGGAAACAAAAATAGCAAAGACACAGCTTACCAACTTGAGGAATCAGAGCTGACATCACAACAGACTCTATAGATGTTGAAAGGATAATAAGAGGACATTATATATAACTGTATATTAATACTTGCAACAAATTAGAGAAAATGAATAAATTTCTTGAAAGAAACAAACTACGAACGCTCATTTAAGAAGGAATAGATAACTTGAATATTCCTATATTTATGAAATAAATTTATTTTTAAAAAACACCCTACAAAGAGAACTTCAGAACCAGATGGCTTCACTGGTGAATTCTACCAAACATTTGTAGAAATTAATAAATTAATTCTAAAATTCACATGGCAAATGAAATAATCTAGGATAACCAAAATAAATTTTTTAAAAAGAATATATTTAGGGAAAAAACACAACGTGGTTTCAAGTCAGGAGGGCATGCGACTCTTGATCTCAGGGTCGTGAGTTCAAGCCCCACACTGGGTGTAGAGATTACATAAATAAATAAAATAAAACTTGAAAAACCTACAGTATCATGCCAGTGTAATACTGGCATTAAGAAAGAAAATAAATCAATAAATATCCTTGTGTCCAGAAGTAGCCTTTCACAAATATGGGCAACTGTTCCTCAACAAAAGTACAAAGTCAACTCAACAGAGAAAGAATAGTCTTTTCAAGAAGTGCTACAGAGGGTGCCTGGGTGGCTCAGTTGGTTAAGCGACCGCTTTCGGCTCAGGTCATGATCCTGGAGTCCCTGGATCGAGTCCCACATTGGGCTCCCTGCTCGGTGCAGAGCCTGCTTCTCCCTCTGACCCTCCCCCCTCTCATGTGCTCTCTCTCTCACATAAATAAGTAAAATCTTAAAAAAAAAAAAAAAAAAGTGCTACAGAAACAAATGGATTTCTATATGCCAGAATAACGAACTTCAATCCAAATCTCACACCATATACAAATATTAACTCAAAACAGATAATAGACCTAAATGTAAAACCATAAACTACAAAATTTTTGGAAGAAAACATAAGAAATCTTTGCAACCCTGGTTTAAGTCAAGATTTCTTTTTTTTTTAGAGATTTCTTTATTTATTTTAGAGAGAGAGAGAGCACGCAAGCAGGGGGAGGGGCAGAGGGAGAGGGAGAGAGAGAATCCTGATACTGGGCTCCATCCCAGGACCCCGAGATCATGACCTGAGCTGAAACTAAGAGTCAGACGCTCAACAAACTGAGCCACGCAGGCACCCTTTAAGCCACGATTTCTTAAATACAATAAAACAAAGGTGATCCACAAAATAAAGAAATATTGGGGAATCATACTTCATCAAAATTATAAATTTCTACTTTTTAAATTGCACCTTTAAGAGAGTAAAAAAGCCAAGCTAATGATGGAGTATTACTCAGCACTACAAAGAAGTGAGCTATCAAGCCATGAAAAGAAATGAAAGAAACTTCAAAATCCTGATTTCAATTCTTTCAGATAATATTCAGAAGTGGGATTGCTGGATCATATAGTAGTTCCATTTTAAATTTTTTGAGGAACCTCCATACTGCTTTCCATAGTGGCTGTACCATTTTGCATTCCCACTTACATTGTGCAAGGGTGACAATTTTTCCACATCCTCAAAAACACTTGTTTAAAAAAAGGGAAGGAGAAATAAAAACTTTCTCAGACAAAAACACAAAAACAAAACCCAAGAGAAACAAAAGGACATATGGTTAAAAATCAGCCAACAGATGCTTCCCTTTACAAGAGCAGAAATTACAAAATGGGGCAGTTTCTTCCTCTTGTCTGAAATCCAGATGACCTATATATACCTGACACACCTCAGAGTCCCTGTGTTTAATAAGGCAGGAAAACAAATCTTCATTTCAGCCTCATCAGAAGTGGTGCAACCACTTTGGAAAGCAGTTTGCCAGTTTCTTAAAAAATTAAACACATGCCTATCATATTGCAGTCATTCCACTCCACGGTATTTGCCCAAGAGAAATGAATTCATATGCTCACATGAGAACTTGTACACAAATATTTATACAAGGTTTGATTGTATTACACCTGAACTGGAGACAACCCAAATGTCCAACACACAACCTTGGTGAATCTTAATGCAAATACATTGAGTGAAATATGCCAAAAAAGGATTCCATTGAATCTATTTGTATTAAAATTCCTGAACATGCAAACTAATTTACAGGAGGCAGGAAAGTGGGAATAGGGCTTACAAAGGGACATGAGGAAACTTTTGAGAGTGATTTTTTTGATTACAGTGACGATTTCATGTGTATGTATATATATATGTCAAAAATTATCAAATACATACCTTATATATGCAAAGTTTATTGCATATCAATCATAATTCCATAAATCTGTTATAATTAAATTAAAAACACCTCTGGTATTGATTGTTGATGGATTTCCAAAGTACCTAGTAAGCAGGGAGACTCCCACTGTTGGGCTTAAGTGATTAATAATTTCAATTGACATTGGTAATGCCAATGAACTAGTTACAGGTGTGTTTCAATTTTTGTAGACATGTTATAAACTGAGTTTATATCACAGAGAACAATAAACTATATAGCCTTTAAAAGTGGTCTATTTGCCAAAATATAATAAAGCTTTGGAAATAGTCTTGATTTTCCCAAATTATAATGGTGATGTGTATAAAACATTGTCATTTTTTTTTTAAAGATTTTATTTACTTATTTGACAGAGAGAGAGTTAGCGAGAGCAGGACAAAAGCAGGGGGAGTGGGAGAGGGAGAAGCAGGCTTCCCGCCGAGCAGGAAGCCCGATGTGGGGCTCGATCCCAGGACCCCGGGATCATGACCTGAGCCGAAGGCAGACGCTTAATGGCTGAGCCACCCAGGCACTCCCAAAACATTGTCATATTTATACTGTGAATCAAATGCAGTATTTTACCTTGTTCCCTGAACTCTATACCCAATTTTTATTAAAGTTAATGTAAGCTAGCCTTCTCATTTAATCACTGCTATTAAGACAGCCTAAATGATGACACTCTAACCTATGGTTTACCACTGTGTCCTTGGGAGGAGTCTGGTTGAGAAAAAAGACTCCTTTTCAATTGCTCAACTTGAAACTCAGGCAATGAAAGGTTTCCATATTTACCATTAGAAACCAGCTTTTTGGGACCTATGTTAGCAATGATTTAATTTTGTTCCACTGCAGTTAGCAGTCAGCAGGTGCACAAATCATCTCTCTTAGAAACAACTTTCTCCCTTTAATTCAAATCAATGGACCAGACTGGCTCTAGGAGTAAAACTACAATTGGCTCCTGAACCTCAGAAGGTCATAAGAACAAGTCAAATGCCCCCCCAAGAGGGGTGGTACCTGGAAATGAAAGCCTATACTTAGGAGAAAGAAAGAGAGAGATACAAGGAGAGAGAAAGAGAGAGAGAGAGATGTGGTGGAATTGTTGCCCCAAAGACCCCTGCTGCTTCCTGCTCCTTTTTGTCAGCTTTCATTGAAAGTGATCATCCATACTTTCTCATTGATCAAGACAGATTTCCATTGAGAACTTTTCTTTGGTGTTTTGATTTAAATATATATAAGTGCAATGATGATGGTATGAGAAAGGTGATACAGGAGCACAGAGGAGAAAGCAAGAATAATTTCATGTGGAAATATGATGCGGGTGGTCATGCTTAATGGTGGATTCCTTGAAGAAATTCCATTTGATCTCCCTATCGAAGGGTGGGTAGATTTCAACAAGCAGATCTGGGGAAGCTTAGGGGTGTGATGATGGAAAGACAGGATGAAGAGGAAGTTTACAATCAGATAAGTGGGGTTTTGGGGGGGGGGTTACCATTCTCAAAGAATGAAGAGCTATCATTTTGAACTCAGGCATTCACAGAACTCTTAAAAAAGTTTAGTTGTGTTGCATGGAAGGAAGGGTCAAATGAGAGGTAATCTTCACTCCTTAGTGCAAGACTTATGTATGTGCAATTCCTGTTTCCTGGAGTACCTGTCTCTTTTTATTCTCTTTGCCTGACACTTGTGAATACCTCGTGCTTATCGAAAAGAGATAAAAAATAAATTTCATAAGCATGGTATAACACAGAAATTTTGCCTCCATATACTGTATTATGTAAATCTAAAATCTATTAGGATGACTAATTTCAGAATGACACGGTATCCCTACAGATAAATTTTGGCATATTCATTCCATCCACCTTACTAAAATTCCAGAGTGTCTACACATATGAATATATATTTGAGAATGTGTATTTAAAGGAGCAACTAGAACATTCCTGAACTGTAGTTTCAAGAATCTTCAGATATAAGGCTGATTGTTGATTAATATAAATAATGCCCTCTGACTTGAATTCATGTGTCAGACGATGAGTGGAAGAGTGACATCAGACCTTAGAGGTCATGTCAGCCTTCCCAGAAATCATGCTTTTTCCGGGAGAGACCACCTGAAGAAATAGTTTTCCTCAGTTACCGAGAGAATAATTTACAGTATATCCAGGAGCTTGGAGATTTCTTCGAAAACCTTCAGGTCCATGGCCTTTGAATATGTTAGAGGTCCCTTCCCTGCCGTGGTCCTGCCCTGGGCCAGACAAACCTCTGTGCTTTGGGAATACATGGTGCTGGTCGACAGGTTAGTAAGGATGTCTGAGCTCCAGGATTGGAATTATTTTTCTCCTCATGCTGGAACCTTGAGTGAGTCCTTTACAAGTCCTTGCTTTCATTTCCTCGTGACAGGAAACTGAGGTTGAAATTAGTGTTATATAAGAGCCCTCTGAGTGGCAAGGTATATCTACATCTGCTATTTACTAAGTGATGAAATAAAGGTAATAACATTCTGAGGTGCACCCATAATTGAGACCTCAGTGAAAGTTTTCCTTAAATCTTAGTTATATTTAAGGTTCAGATTGGACTACAGAGGCAACAGAGTGAAGTAGTTATGTGTAGACTCTACATTCAGGCTACCTAAATTCAAATCTCCGTTTCACCACTTCCTAGTCATGTAACTTTGCAAAAGGTATTGTATCCTTTCTGGTTGTTTCCTCATCCATCCAACATGCTGTGAATAGTATTCACTTCATAGGGTTTTTGTGAGGTGTATAAATAAGGTGTGTGTGTGTCTTTGTATGTATGTATATATGTTATGGTAATGTCACCTATTATTATTTCCGTGTGCAGAAGACAGAATTAAAGGACAGAGCTTATAGCCCTAACTCTGATATTTGATACCACGAAGGCCTTAGGTATGTTCTTTCCCTTTTCAGCTCTGTGTATTTTCATCTGGAGGGTTGAACCAGAGGGAGTCTAACTTTATTTTCTCAGTTTGGTTATATTGTCTATTAGACATAAAATTTGTCATTATTTCATATTACTACATAATATTTCATATACTAAACTATTTTAAAAAAACCCCAAACTCCATTTTGCACTATATTTTTTTCACCGAAAAGATAAATCATAGGAAAACATTATTTTGTGGAAAATCCTTTCTGCTCTGTGGTTTAACATTGAAGAAGATGCCTGTGTCTGCTGAGATAGGAGTTACCAAAGATCACAGAGTCCGACTGACCTCGTTTTCACTAAACATTGCAATGGATTCATAAAGTAAATTTTCGGCTCCTGGCCCTCCACCGTCCCTGTATGATGGCTTTCTGGAGGCTCGCCTTAAATTTCATGAACATATTTCAACTCAGTATTTCTGTCAGTCATTTTTAAAACCACCAGTGGAAATGAAGCTGTTTTTTTCCCTTGAGTTTACATCATTTTCTTAATTCCATCTTCAATTTATCTGTGAGAATCACAGTCCCAGTGAAGGAAAAGAAACTAGAATGGCCTATATAGTGGCTCAAAAGGCCTCTTCCAGTCTTACTATCTTGAGGGTCTCTGTTCTTTGTGATTTAAAAGACTCTTTGGGTCTCACATTACATATCAAGCAAACCACTGGAGGAAAGTGACAGGGCAAGTTTTACATCAATGTAAAAACATAACTTTGCTGCCAACAGAGTTATTTACCAGTTTATTTTGTTCTCTTATGAAGTATACTTTTGAATAGAGAAGTAATGAGATGGAACCAGAAATTACTCTTTCAAGAGGAAACCTTGGTATTAGGTAACTAAGACTATATACTCACTGTGGCAAGCAAAATCAGTATTCAGAGCATAGGCTTTGGTAAAAGAGAGATGTGGGTTCAAATTCTAGATTCACATATTACTAGAGTAGAGCTATATATAGCTTTGGGTAAGGCTTAATAATCTCTCTGGGCCTCATCTACCTCTATAACATGGTGATTATAATTAAGAGCTATCTCATAAAGTTCTTGTGAAAATTAGGTGAGGCAATTATGATTACTACATGATACTTAGTAAGATGAAAGAGTTATTTTTGCTTTTTTATGTTTAGTTTTGGTGTATAAAGAATATTCACAAAAAGTGATGTTACATTATCTCTCTCTTTTTTTTTTTTTTTTGGACAAATACTGAAACACTTAGGCATAAACTATGAGGGCCTCTCTATTCCTCAAGTCATTGGTCTTTCGTAAAAGTAGCAGAAGGCTCTAAATGATGTCCAATGTTCAACAATTCCCCCTAAAAAGTGTATAGCCTATTCCAGGTTCTGACAAACTGGGGTGAGTAATCGCAGCTTGTCTTAAAATTCATTACTGTTTCTGTGAAAATAACAACTTGTAACTGGTGATCTTGCAAAAGCTGCTCTAAATTGAGACCTCTTAAAGTTTGAATAAGTGTCCTGAATTATTTTCATGTCAATATTTCTCACAACTTACGCCACAGATTTGCCAATCATTAAATCAAACTCATTAAGCTTTGGAAAAGGAAAGGTGTTGAAAGCATTTGCATTTTGAGAAAGAAAAGATCATAACTTACTATATAGTATTTAACATGTATTTACTAAAATGAGTCCAGAAAAATATTTTGTTCGTAATGGCATAACTTAGTCCATCACCACATCAATCATATTTTAGAAGACAATGAAATTAAGGTTCTTTTTATTGGCCAAATCAATGATGATGATCATGAAAATCATGATAGTGGTGATGATAATGACAGCAGTGGTCTTTTAAAGAGTAACCAAGGGCTTTTCCATGATTTTCAGTTAGGGTGCCTGGACCTTTTATCTCCGGGTTTTCTGTTTTTAATGTTCCTGTTATTTTCAAGTGTATAATAACCTGGCAAGTGTCCTATAAGTATTTCCCAATGGAGAAATCTGAGGTGATTTTTCAGTAAGTGTAGTATAGCACATTATTTGGAGTCCGACAGAACTTAGTTACAATACTGGCCCTGTCACTGTTTTGATACGTGTCCTTGGTCAAATTATTTAATCTTTCTGAACTATAGTTTCCTTATCTATAAATGGTGATAAAAATAATCTAGTAGGGTGTTGTGAAGATTAAATGAAATGATATGCATAAAGTAATTAGTAATTAAATAAAGTGATTAAATGATCTCTGACACATTGTAAGTGTTTAATAAATATTTAGTTTCCTTTCCTTCATTATTTTATATTTCTTCCCCTAAAGCTGGAGACAGAATAGTGTACAAAAAAAAAAAAAAAAAAAAAAAAGGCTCTGGAACCACAACACATAGGTTCAAATCTTATGTTTCCAATTACTGGAATTTACTAGTCCTGTGACCTTGGGCAAGTTATATTAATATTTTGTGCTGTAGTTTATTCAGCTGTAAAATAGAGAAGAATACAGAGATTTTGTGAGAAGGAAATGTGATAATGCATGTAAGAAACTTGAAGCAGTGCCTAGAGCATAGCAGGTGGTCAGTGAATTATGTGTTTATTAGTTTTATCATTCACTCAGGTTTGCAGTGAAAGAAACACATATATCTTTTTGAATGTGAAATTACAGCCCAATCAATAGTGAATATGTTGAGTGGTGCATTTCACTGAAGACAATAATTGTGTTATCTAAACATCAATTAGTATTCTTCAAAGATTTGATAAAAAATCATTTACACATTTGTTCAAAATAATAACAACAATGTGTCAGATGACTATAGTTTATGGATAAGTGAAATGAATGATGGCAATGTTATAAAAGACAAGAAGAAAGAATCTAGAATATTCTAAGATTCCTGTACTGCCTATGAAGCAATATAGTATTGTTTGAAAATGGGCTAAGACTAGTTGTAAATGTATGTTTCAAACTCTAGGAAAATAATTAAAAAATTAAAACAAGAAGTAAAATTGATATTCTAAGAAGGAAGAAAAATGGAATCATATAAAATGCTCAATTAAAACTAGAGAAGGGAGAAAAATAGGGAAAGAACAAAAAAAGGAAAAAGAAACAAAGAACAATGGCAACAAATAGAAAACAATTACTAGTATGATAGATATCAATCCAACCATATTAGTAATCATGTTAAATGTAAGGTCATACATTTACATACACCAATTAAAAGACAGAGACCACCAGAGTTGATCAAAACCAAGACCCAACTATATGTTGTCTACAAGAAACTCACTTTATATGTAAAAATACAGCTGCATTAAAAGTAAAGAGATGGAGAGTTATACCAAAACCAAGAGAAAGCAGAAGTAACTATATTAATTTGAGACAAGTCAGACTTCATAACAAGGAAAAATATCACAAGTAAAGAGGGGTATTAACATAATGATAAAAGTGTCAATTCTCTAAGAAGTCAATAAAACATAATGAAGACATAACTCTATGACATCAAAATCCTTAACATGTATGCATCTAACATAACAGAGAATCAAAACATTTGTACCAAAATCTAACAGAGCTTCAAGGACAAATAGACATATCCACTATCACACTCAGAGATTTCAACACTACAATATTATTAACATATCCAGCAGGTAGAAAATCAGCAAGGATATAGTTGAACTGAATTGGATCTAATGGACATTTATAGAATTCTTCATCCAACAATAGCAGAATACACATCCTTCATAAGTTCACATGGAACATTCACCATGATAAACAAAATTCTGACTGTAAAAAAAATACCTTAACAAATTTAAAAGAATGTAAATCATACAAAGCATGTTCTCAGATCAGAAATGAATTAAAATCACACGACATTCTGAAAAAGTTAAAACTATAGAAACAGTAAAAAAAAAAAATCATTGGTTGCCAGGATTTCTGAGGGAGGGAGCAACGGAGAGCTTAGAGCACAGGGCATTTTTAGGGTGGTGAAATTATTCTCAATGACCCTGTAATGGTGGCTGTATGACATTATGCATTTGTCAAAACTCATGGAAATGTACAACACAAACAGTGAAAACTAATGTAAACTATGGATTTTAGTTAACAATAACATATCAATATTGGTTAGTCAACTGGAACAAATGTAGGGCACTACAAGAGGGTCATGGGGGAAACTGCTACCAAGAAGACCCCCCCCACCGTACTCTCTCTTCAAGCTTTCTCTAAACTTAGCACTGCTCTAAAATATAAAGTCTACTAATAAAAATAATCACTTATACACAGTATAATTCCTTTAGAAATGATTGACTGAGAGATAATCAGCAGGAGTTTAATGGAAATCAGGCATGATTATTATTCATCACCTTTCTAGGCCAGGAAAGATTTTCTCTAGTGCTTTGCCACAATCCCAGTGATGTTTGAATATAAATAGCTAGACCTTTCATTTTAATACATGTTTATATAGCATTTATTGCTTTAACCCTTAAGGACTAAAGAAAAACGCTAACGAAATATACAACCAAACCAAACAAAGGTAGTGTTGTGATTTGGGAGGACATAAGGAGCATGAGTAAAGAAATGGGCTGGAGTCTGACCATGGCGTGTAAACAAAAGTAAGGATACCAGCTTTGTCAAAGATTATACACACACATGCACGTGCATACACAGAAAAGTCCAAATATTATTTTATCTCCTGACATTTGAAATTTTTTCAATACCTACAAAATTATACATATGCATGTTCATGTATTTTTTTTTCTTTAATCCATGAAGCATTTTGCAAAAATAAGGAACTTTCATGCCAATATCAGAGTGAAAGCAGAAACCTAGTAAGAAAAGCAGAAACGCAAAGAACTACAGCCACATAAAATATATACATCAGCTTCATGAAGATATAATTCATATACCATATAATTCATGAATTTAAAGTATACAATTCAATGGTTTCTAACACACCCACTTCTTTTCTACAACATGGAACCATAGAAAAGATTTTCTTGTTAATGAATGGAGCTGGCCAGCACACATATTTGCAAACTGGTAATCTCAAGATATTAACTTGCCTTAAGGAATTCCTGGGCTAGTATCGCTGCCAGGCACCTGACAGATGCAAACACAAATCTTCTCTGGAGCAAGGTACTTCTACTCTGGACCTCAAGGAGTTTATTACTTTTCTTTTGCTGCTTTAACAAATTACTGCAAACTCTGTGGCCTAAAAGACAGATTTATCTGAAAGTTCTACATATTAGATGAGATTAGAAGAATCTATAGATCAGAGTCTATATAGCAGAAGTCCAACCGTGTGTCTCCCTAAGTCAAAAGTCATTGACTTGCCTTTTCTAGGTGCTAGAGGGTACCTATGTTTCTTGGTCCACACAACTTTGAAGTCCCCAATGTTGCATCTCCTTGACAATTCTTTTTCATACTCTCATTTCCTTCTCAATATTTTTTTCTGCCTCCCTCTTCCACTTTTAGGGACCCTTGTGGTTACAGTGGGCCTACCTGATTCAGAGTAATATCTCTATTTTAAATTCAGCTGATTAGCAACTTTAATTCCATTTTTAATCTTAACTTCCCAGTGCCATATAACCTAACATATTCACAGGCTCCAAAGATTAGGACATGGACTTATTTGTGGATGGGCATTTTTTTGCTTGTAACATTCTCCATACTAATAATTTTTTCGGTACCAATAAGCATTACATACACAATCAAGAATAACCTAACATCTAAGGTGCCACGAACAAGAAGAAACAAATAAACATAGGTAGTAGAAATGGAGTAAAAAAAACTTCATGTTGGAGTGATCAGAGATGATAAAACAACTGATTATTACAAGATATAACTTGTAAGTATGAAACTGTCTGGAAATAGGAAACCATAAACAGAGATCTAGCAAATTTACCATAGAAACAGACTTCAAGAAATGAAATATACAATAAATTTAAAACAATGTATATTTCTTCTTTTAATAAAAGCAGATCAGGTTATTGAGACCAGCAATAATGCTGGGGACAACCAGAGGGTCTGGACAACATTTTTATAAGATAGCTTTAAGGGATTGCAGAACTAATAGGACAGTGAGGAACATACGAGGTCAATATTCAGGAGAAGATACAAACCCAGAGTGGAGATCATAGGACTTAAGGTGTTTTCCACCCAAGGGCATCTACCTACTCTGGAAGATGCTACCGAGAGGCTAAAAAGCCTGGCATTCAAGACCATCACAGTGTGATCTGAAAACTTAAGCTTATTTACCTTTACTCTTATATACAGTGCCAAGTGCTCATGGGAAAACTGTTAAACTAAATGGTGGTTATACTTTGTGCCTCAGGTTTAACCTGTTATTAGTTTTGCATCCAAGCATATTAACTAGTTATACTAAAACTCTCTTGAAATAAGAAGCAGGCAATGTTAAGATGAGTTTCATTGTATGACTGCAAGGAAGATGATCCATTCAACTTCCAACATTCTGATAATGGTTGTGGTCTAGATCCTTGTTATTAAAATTGCAACACAGAATTCACCAAATCATCAGCCATTTTATGCAAATTGTATGAGCTGTTGTCTCTATGTGTCCTCTTGTCTACTAAGGCCATCATGCTTAGAAGCTATGTGTAGTCATTTCCTCTGATTAGGATCTATTCATCATCTGCTTCAGTGAAGGGCAGGTCATAATGATCAGAGGAGCTCAGAAGCTTGAGGAGTTTATAGAGAGCCAAGCTCAAGTGTCAGTGAAATTAAAAAAAAAAAGAAAAGAAAACTCTATTTGATTAGGATTCTGATTCACTGTTGATAAAATTTTGATTATTGCTGTTTGTTTTATAAAACTAAATAATACTATATGGGAAAACATTTTGGTTGAATGTTTTCACAGTATTTGCTTGAACATGACTAATATCTTGATATTATGATTGAGAAAATTGTATTTTCAACAACACATTTTAATTTAACCTACTTCTGATACTAATTATTATAATAGATCAATGAAGGACTAAAAAATAATTTAACATTATATTACCAAATTGAGAAGAAAAATAGTATAAGGGATTTTTTTCCCCTCTTGTTTCCAGCATTAATCAAATTTCAATTAGAAAATCTTCAGTAACTCCTAAACTTGGTTGATTATTAATTTTTTTGTCTTTTTGAAGATAATGAAATATGTTTCTTGCTTTTGGTTTAAAACAATTTGAAATGTGAAGATTTTGCTATAAAACAGATTTCAAAAAGGAAATGCAGCTGTCTTCATAAATAATTAAACTGATTATTTTAATAATCGTTATGACTGATCTTTTCCTGGAGTGAATGTATTTTAAATTCCTTATTTTCCTAACAGATCCATTCGGTGCTGAATGGTTTCCAGTTATGATCAGCCTGATACATTTTTTAAACCTGAAAGATAGTTGAGCATTTGAATATATTTTCTATTCCAACTGATTATTTATGAGCAGTAGCAGAGTAGATCCTATTATCCAAAGGTGGTCTTTCTAGAACCAATACCTTTTATTTTTGAAAAGCAAAATGAAGAAAGTCTCAGTTAATATGAAGAAAGTCAGAACCTCTGGATAACTTTTGAAGACTATGCAATTGACCTGCATTCCTTCAGAAAAATCCAAATGCTTAATCCTTTTTAGTATGGTTGATCTATTCTTCCCCTATACCCTGCAAGATCCCCTTCATTTTTGTTTCCTCCTCATTCAACGTGTCAAATCCTGTACCAAATTCAGAACCTACAAAGCTGGTTATATCATGATCTCTGTTCTCACGGGGCTCACAAACTGGTAAGGTATTCAATCTTGGCTACACATTAAAATTATCTGGAGCATTTTTGTAAAGATCTCAATGTCAAGATCACACTCCAGAACAATTAAATCAGACTACTGAGGGAGGAGGTACCCAGGCATCAGTATTTTTTAAAGCATCCAGGTGCCTCCAGTCTATTGTTAAAGTTGAGTAACACTGACTACATCAATGATTCCCACATTTTAGAGATATGCCTGTATCAACCACAGGGCTGGTCAGAACATAGATTACTGGGTAATCTCTGGAATTTCTGATTCAGTGGGTCTGTGGTGGACCCCAGAAATCTGTATTATTAACAACTACCAAAGGATAGAACAATGGTTCTCAATCCTAAATGAACATTACAATGACCTGATATGTTAAAAAACAAAACAACAGAAACAACAATAAAACACAGCAATGTCTATGCCCCACCCATAGAGATTTTGGCTTTATTGATCTGAGATGGAGTCCCAGCATCAGTTTTTACAAGTTCCCTAGCTGATTTTCACGTACCTCTAGGTTTCAGAACCGGTGTTTTTTGGAATCAAAAGATCTCAAGCCCTGAACATACTGAGAAAGAGGACAGAGACATTTGTGTACATAGAAAAAGATATAGGGGCACCTGGGTGGCTCAGTCGTTAAGCGTCTGCCTTCGGCTCAGGTCATGGTCCCGGGGTCCTGGGATAGAGCCCCACATCGGGCTCCCTGCTCGGTGGGAAGCCTGCTTCTCCCTCTCCCACTCCCCCTGCTTGTGTTCCCTCTCTCCCTGTCTCTCTCTGTCAAATAAATAAATAAAATCTTAAAAAGAAAGAAAAGAAAAAGACGTAATGGAGTATAATGCGGGAAATGGTGCTGTGCACAAAGACAGTACATTAGAAAAATCTCCCCAAAGAAGGAGATACTTTAAATTAATCTTGATGAAGTTAGCCAGATGGATGGATATTCTAGGTCCATTTGTCAATTCACCAAAAACCATTTAGCCAAATAATCTCTGGTGTCCCTTTAGCTATCCTAAATTAAAATTTCATCTAAGGACTTATTTTTGTTTTTATAATAGTTATTAATCTACTTTATATCATTGTATAGTTAGTTGCATAGATTTATATCCTGTGGAGTTCTTTTTTTTCCTAGTCATTTTAAAAAATTAAGTATATATATATATATATATATATATGTATATATATGGAAAACAGCTGCCTAGAGTGCTTGGGTGGCTCAGTCAGTTAAGTGTCTGCCTTCGGCTCAGGTCATGGTCCCCAGGTGCTGGGATGGAGTCCCTCATCAGGCTCCCTGCTCAGTGGGGAGCCTGCTTCTCCCTCTCCCGCTCCCGTTCCCCCTGCTTGTGCTCTCTCTTTGTCAAATAAATAAATAAAATCTTAAAAAAAAAAAAAAAAAGAAAATGGCTGCCCAAATGCATAGCTTTACTGCCCTTTTCTCTGGACTTTGATCAGATTATCTGTCCAGGAGCAACTCCCAGATTGAGTCAGCAGGCGGCCTAGGTGATGCAACCAAGGCCTTGGTCTCTGCTGGGCCCAAATGCAGACAGGCTGTGGAAAACTTTGTTACTCTCCTTTACATGAATTTTTAGGAAATGTAAAAACTATAGTGATGTAGGCAGACCTGTCCTTTGCTATCTTGCCTGCCGCTTCCTTGTGGCAGACTCAATAAACTTCTCTTTTGTTAAAAAACAAAAACAAGGGGCGCCTGGGTGGCTCAGTCGTTAAGCGTCTGCCTTTGGCTCAGGTCATGATCCCAGGGTCCTGGGATCGAGCCCCACATCGGGCTCCTTGCTCAGCGGGGAGCCTGCTTCTCCCTCTCCCACTCCCCCGACTTGTGTTCCCTCTCGCGCTGTGTCTCTCTCTGTCAAATAAATAAATAAAATCTTAAAAAATAAAATAAAATAAAATAAAATAAAAAATAAAAAACAAAAACAAAAACGAAACTATAAACTATAGTGATACGAATTAGTGTGTTGGTTGCCTGGAGTCAAGGATAAGGGTGGGGATTCTTTGCAATGGTGCAGGAGGGAACTTTGGAGGATGAGGGACATATTCTAAAACTGGGTTGTTTTAGTGGTGTAACCTGCATAGACTGAACAAAACTCATCTCACTGTAAATTTAAAAGGGTTCAATGATGGGCGCCTGGGTGGCTTAGTCGTTAAGCGTCTGCCTTCGGCTCAGGTCATGATCTCAGGGTCCTGGGATCGAGTCCCACATCGGGCTCCCGGCTCGGCAGGAAGCCTGCTTCTCCCTCTCCCACTCCCCCTGCTTGTGTTCCTGCTCTCGCTCTCTCTCTCTCTGTCAAATAAATAAATAAAATCTTTAAAAAAAAAAAAAAGGGTTCAATGATAACTGTTAGTAAGTTATGCCCCAGAAAAGGTATAAAAATGATAATTTATAGAAACTGACAAGCTGATTTTTAAACTGATATGAATGCACAAATGTCCAGTAATAGTTAATGCAATCTTGAAGAAAAAAATCAAAAAACAATAATAAAAAGAAAAATAAAAATGGAAGGACTTACACTATCAGGTATGAAGTCCTCTTACAATAATATTGTAGTAATTAAGATAGGGTGCTGTTGGTATAAGGATAGGCAAATAGACTAATGGAATAACATAGAGAATACAGAAACAGACTCTCACATATACAATCAACCAATTTATGAGGAAGGTGTCACTGCAGTATAATGCAGAAAGGATTATCTTTCAATAAATACTACTGGGAATACTGGATACCCTTGTGGGGGTGGCGGATATACACACACACATACACACACTCTTACTTTACATTATACACAATAGTTAGTTTTGATCAATTGCAGAACTAAACATGAAAAAGGCATAACTAATCTATGGCATTACAAGTCTGAGCAGTAGTTTTCCATGAGAGGAAGGCATCTGGGATGCTGAACAATTTATTGTTTTTATGTTTTCCTCTAAGTTCTGGTTAAACAGATGTGTTCAATTTGTGAATGCTCATTTAGCAGTGGCATACATAAAAGGTTACACTTGTGTGTCTTTAAACTTTAATAATAAAATAAGACAGGGGTGCCTGGGTGGCTTAGTTGGTTAAGCCTTCAACTCTTTGATCTCAGCTCAGGTCTTGATCTCAGGGTTGTGAGTTCAAGCCCCAGGTTATGCCCAGCATGGAGCCTACTTAAAAAGTATTAAGTAAATAAAATAAAATAAGACAAAAATATAGAGGTTAAAAATAAAGGGATGAATAAAATTAATAATAGACAAATTTGAAAACTACCTTATCAAAGTATAATTTTAAGTTTAGTTACAACAAACAAATGAAAGCCACATCAAGCAATAATAAAATACATAGTTTACACGAAAGCTCTGGCAATCAAAATATGTATGTAGCAAATCACATAGAAGTAAAATAAAGCATGGGGTGCCTGGCTGGCTCAGTCAGAAGAGCCTTGTGACTCTTGATCTCGGGCTCATGAGTTCAAGCCCCACATTGGGTTAGAGATTACTTAAATGAATAAATAGATAAATCTTAAAAAAAGAAGTTAAATAAAGCAAAAAACATTACAAATGCCAGGAGAATTTGAAAATAGTGCAGTTTTTACTTGAACATTGGAATATGGTTCTTCCATAACTAAATAGATCAGATGAAAAATAAGGAATCACATGGTGTGGTTAATTAACATACATTAATAACATACATTACACATATGCATATTATGTATAACGTGTGTATATTTTAATGTATACATAATCACATAACTTGTTTCATATGAGAAAATAATATGTATTTGTGTATATCTATGAATATTTATAAAAAAATAATCATTTAGCAACAACAGAAACCTTAACAAAGATTTAAAAATCTTTTTCATGTCACATTCTCTGATGATAACCCAATAAAATTTGAATTAAATGAACAAAAAAAGTCAAGTTGAAAAACGTGCTTAATAATTAAGAAAACTTACTAAAACTGTCTTGGCTCAAAGAGGAAATCAGTACTGAATTTGTAAAATTTCTTGAAGGGAATGAGTTGTAGAACTTTTCATATTATGTGATCCAGCTAAATCTATACTAACTGCAAAATTATCATTGTCATTTTTAAAGAAAACGAGATTAATCAAAGTACAAATTTAGGAGAAAACCTAAATATGTTTCTCATCCCTTTCAAAGCTTCTGTGTTGTCCTGTCTAAAGAAACACTCCAAAACCTAAGTCTCTCTTTAATATTTTTATATTTCTCTTGATTTTTAATCCTTATGTCCATTTGAATTTATTTTGCAAGGTACGAGGTAGGGATCCTCTCTCATTTTTATCTAAGGTGATATACAGTTGACATAATTGTCATTTTAAATAAAAATAACTTCAGCCTACTGAATTGACATACAATTTAAATTTCATATTAAATTCCCAATTAGCACTGGGATATTTCTGTACTTCACAGTTGAGAGGATTTGAGGGGCGCCTGGGTGGCTCAGTTGGTTAAGCAACTGCCTTCGGCTCAGGTCATGGTCCCAGGGTCCTGGGATGGAGCTCTACATTGGGCTCCTTGCTCAGCGGGGAGCCTGCTTCTCCCTCTCCCTCTGCCTGCCACTCTGCCTACTTGTGCTCACTCTCTCTGTCAAATAAATAAATAAAAAATCTTAAAAAAAAAAAAAAAGAAAGGATTTGAAAGATGCTGGATTGGGGATTCCCACCATCACCCCACTCAATTCACCTATTTGGACTCTGTAGAATACGGATGAATCTTGGAGAATGACAGTGGATTATCACAAGCTTAACAAGGTGTTGAGTCCAATTACAACCATTATAACAGATGTGATTTCATTGCTGGAGCAAATTAACACATCCCCTGGTACTTGGTATGCGGCTATTGATCTGGCAAACGCCTTTTTCTCCATCCCTGTCAATAAGAACCCCTAAAAGTGGTTTGCTAACAATACACCTTTACTGTCCTCCCTCAGGGACATATCAACTCTCCAGTGCTCTGTTATAATTTAATTTGTAGGAATTTTGATCACCTTTTTCTTCTACAATATGTCACACCAGTCTGTTATATTGATGATATTATGCTGACTGGACCTAGTGAGCAAGAAACTACTCTAGATTTATTGGTAAGATGTTTGTGTGTCAGAGAGTGGAAAATACATCCAATATAAGTTCAGAGGCCTTTTATCCCAGTGAAATTTCTAAGGGTCCATATTGAGATATCTCTTCTAAGGTGAAGGAGAAGTTCTTGTGCTTAGCCTTTCCTACAAAGAGAGGCAAAAGTGGATTTTGGAGACAACCTATTCCTCATTTGGATGTGTTAATCCAGCCCATTTACCAAGTGACCTAAAAAGTTCTGAATAGGGCCTAGAACAAAAAGAAGGCTCTGCAATAGGTCCAAGCTGTTGGGTAAGTTACTCTGCCTTTTGGGCTATATGATCCAGCAGATCCAATGGTGCTTAAGTATCCGTGGCAGGTAAGGATGCTCTTTGCAGCCTGTGGCAGGCCCCTAGAGGTAAATCTGCAGGCCCTTAGGATTTTGAGCAAAGCCTTACCATCCTCTGTAGAAAACTACTCCATTGTTGAGAAACAGTTCTTGGCTTACTATTGGGCCTTAGTAGAAACTGAATGCTTAACAATATACCACCATGTTACCATGCAACCTGAACTGCCCATCATGAACTGAGTGTTATCTGACACACTAAAGCCATAAAGGCAGGTATGAACAGTAGCACTCCAGCATCAAATGGAATTGGTATATATGTGACCGGGCTCAAGAAACCCCTGAAGGTACAAGTAAGTTGCACAAAGTGGACCAAATGGCCATAGTCCCTACCCTTATTATACGACCTTCTCTCTCTTAACCTATACCTATGGCCTCATGGGAAGTTTTCTACAATCGCTTGACAGAAGAAGGAAAGACTTGAGTCTGGTTTCTAGATTCTGCATGATATGCTAGCAACATCTGAAAGTGGACAGATATAGCATTATAGCCCATTTCTGGGACATCCCTGAAGGAAGTGGTGACAGGAAATCTACCCAGTGGGCAGAACTCTTTGCATGAAAAGACAAATGCCCAGATGTATGATTTTATATGGATTCATGACCTGTGGCCAAGCACTTGGCTGGATGGTCAGGAACTTGGAATGAACATGACTAAAAAAATTGGTGACAAGCAAATTTGGGGAAGAGGTATATGGATAGACCACTCCGAATGGTGGGGTGGGGGAGTGATGTGAAGATATTTGTGTTCTATGTGAAAAACTCACGAAAGGGTGACCTCAGCAGGGGAGAATTTTAATAATCAAGTGAATAGGATGACCTGCTTTGTGGATACTAGTCAGTTTCTTTCCCCAGCCTTCCCTGTCATTATCCAATGGGCTCATGAACAAAATGGCTATGTTTGTAGGGATGGAGGTTTTACATGAGCTCAGCAGCATGGACTTCCACTCACCACTGCAGAGTGCCCATTCTGCCAGCAAGAGACCAACACTGAGTCCCTGATATGCTATCATTCCCCAGGATGATCAGCCATCTACTGGTGGCAGGTTGATTGCATCAAACCACTTCCATCATGGAAGAGGCAGCATTTTGTTCTCACTGGGAAGAGGCACTTAACTGTTCATATGGATTTGCCTTCCAGGCATGCAATGCTTCTGCCAAAACTACCTTATAGAATGTTTTATCCACTGTCATGGTATTCTACCCAGCATTGCCTCAGATCAAGGAACCTACTTAGTAGAAAATGAAGTACAGCAATGGGCCCATGCTCATGGAATTCACTGGTCTTACCATGTTCCCCACCATTCTGAAGCAGCTGGCTTGATAAAATGATGGAATGGCCTTTCGAAGACTGAGTTACAGTACCAGTTAGGTGGCAATACCTTGCATGGCTGGGACAAGGTTCTGCAGAAGCCTGTATATACTCTGAATCAACATCCAATATAAGATGCTGTTATTCCCATAGTTAGGATTCACTAAGGAATTAAGGAATTAAGGGGTGGAAATGGGAGTGGTACCACTATTATCTTTAGCGACCCATTAGTAAACCATCCGCATCCTGTTCCCATGATCTATGGTCTACTGACCTAGAGATCTTGGCTCCAAAGGGAGGAATGCTTCCATAAGGAGTCACAACAATGATTTCATTGACTTGGAACTTAAGACTGCTGCAGGGCAACTTTGCACTCCCTGTGCCCTTGAATCAACAGGCAAAGAAGGGAGTTCCTGTGCTGGCTGGAATAACTGATCTTGTTTCCCAAGAGGAAACTGAACGACAACTCACAATGGAGGCAAGGAAGACCATGTCTGGAATACACGAGGTTCTTTAGGGCATCTCTTAGAATTACCATGCCCTGGGATTAGTCAATGGATAACTGCAATCACGTAATCCTGGCAAAACTATTAATGGCAGAGACCTTCAGAAATAAAGATTTGGATCACCCCACGAGGCAAAGATCCACAACCAGCTGAGGTGTTTGCTGAAGGCAAAGGCAATATGGAATGGGTAGTAGATGAAGTTAATTATAGATACTGGCTATGACCAAATTACCACTTACAGAAATGAGAAGTGTAATTGTCATGAGTATCCCCCCTTATTTTGTTACAAACGTTTGTGTGTGTTTATATATCTATATATCAATATCTATCTATATGTCAAATCTTTCTTTTCTTCCCTCTTTTGTTTACTTTTAATGTAACATTAGATGTATTGACTTTATAACGTTTAAGCATTATTAATTTTACATCATAGTACCTAAGTTATGGGATATCAAGAAGAGTAAACATCACTCAAAAACTTTACATCCTCTTCTAGAGAAAGTGTAGGGCATTTTCAGTTGTACACAAGAAAGTTGTTTGGTGGAATTATGACCTCGTTAGTGTCTTTCAGGTTAGTATGGTTTAAGGAGATGTGTTTGGGTGCCAAGTTGACAAGGAATGGATTTGTGATGGTTAATTTTATATTTAAAATTGATTGGGCCATGGGGTGCCTAGATATGTGGTCAAAAATATTTTAGGTATATCTGTGAGGGTGTTTTTGCATGAGATTAACTTTCAATTGGAAGACTGAGTAAAGTAGATTGCCCTCCCTAATGTGGGTGGCCCTTATGCAATCCATTGAAAGCCTGAATAGAAGAAAAAGGCCCCCCCTTTCTCAAGTAAGGGGGAGCTCCTACGGCTAGACTGCCTTCAGCTGAAACATTGGTCTTTTGTCCCAGTCTTCAGACTCAAACTAAAACACCCCTTCTTGCATCTCCAGTCTGCTGGCTTTTAGAGGAGAACTTACTTATCAGCTCTCCGAGTGCTCAGGCCTTCAGATTCAGACTGAAACTACACCATCAGCTCTCCTGAGTCTCCAGCTGGCTGACTGCAGATCTGGGGACTTTTCAGCTTTCCTAATTATGTGATCCAATTTCTTACAAGAAATCTTAATCTCTCTCTATAGATAGAGATATTTACATGCACACACATAAAATAGATACACACATATGCATATAGAAACATAATAGATACACACATATGCCTGTAGATATATATATATATACATAGTCCCCATTGGTTCTGTTTCTCTGGAGAACACTGACCGATACAATGAGGAAATAAAATAATTTATTAAATGGATAACATAAATCATTGCAAAAATATGAAGTATAGTCCAGCAGATACTCTCATAAAATATTTAAGTAAAATATAAATAAACCTATTAAAAGAATAAAAATAAGTCACCAAAAAAAATGCTGTCATCCTAAAATGTAAAATGCAAAATTCAGTTCCATTAAGATAGAAAACATGACAGAAATCCCTGCTGAGAATATTATAATTTGACATTATTTTGGAGATTCTAGAGGGAATGCAGTAATAGCTCAAATAAGAAAGGACTGTTATAAATATTGATAACTGAGAGATGAAATTCTCTCCCTGTCTCTTTCTCTTCTTTGTAATAGGATTCTATATCTAGAACTATCCACCCAACTAAAAGACTCTTTTTTAAGTGCCTAATTGAGATTTTTAAAAACCTACATTGTCCCATTTAGGGAAAATTATGCACA
The DNA here is from genome assembly GCF_011800145.1 of Mirounga leonina. Classification (NCBI taxonomy): domain Eukaryota; kingdom Metazoa; phylum Chordata; class Mammalia; order Carnivora; family Phocidae; genus Mirounga; species Mirounga leonina. The sequence continues at coordinate 618,963 of NW_023270163.1, forward strand.
TGTGTTCATGCCTTAACAAATTAGTCACCACCACAATGTTAAATGCTTATTTTTTCAGGGAGCTAAAATTTCAGGTAATTTTTCTTTCTTAATTATATTTTTGGTGGTATTTGGCTTTACTTATTAAGTGGCATACATTGTTAATATAGTCATAAAAACAAAGGTATTCTCACTGGTGAGAAACAAGTCTTACATGATTATTAGGATAAAATATAGAATATAGTGATGTATAAAAAGTTAATTATATCACTAACCATTCTCATCCCACATGGCTGTGGTAACCAATGTTTTAAGAAAATCCTTTATAGTCATGTAAATATATATAAATATATTAACTCTTAGATATGGTTTTTTTTATCTGTTTAGTGTGTTTTATGAAGATCCTATACAAACTATCCCTCAATATTTTTTGGTTTACTATAACATGGTTATTCCTACATGTGTCAATATATTTAGCATTGACATGTTTTTTTTAAGTAAACACTATGCCTAATGTGGGGCTCGAACTTATGACCTCGAGATCAAGAGTCGCATGCTCTACTGACTGAACCAGGCAGGCACTCCTGACACATTCTTTCTTATAAGTCCTCAACATTTCACACCATGTCTATAACATATCTTATTTAATCATTGCCCGATATATATGGACATAGGGTTTTTATTATTATTAAGAGTATTTTTTAGAGCAGTTTTAGGTTCATTAAAAATTGAGGGGGAAGTACAAAGATTTCCCATATACCCCCTGCCCCCACATATGCATAGCCTCCCTCATTATCATCACCCCCCAACAGAGTGGTACATTTGTTACAATTGACGAACCTACATTGACACACCATAATCACCCACAGTACATAGTTACTTTCTTTCGTTTTTCTCTTTCTTTCTTTCTTTTTTAAATTTATTTGAGAGAACGAGAGCACGAATGGGGTGAGGGGCAGAGGGAGAAGCAGGCTCTCCGCTGAGCAGGGAGCCCGAAGCGGGGCTCGATCCCAGGACTCCAGGGATCCTGGGTCCACTCTTCATATTGTCCATTCTGTGGGTTTGGACAAATATACAAAAATATGTATCCAGCATTATGGTATCATAAGAAGTATTTTCTGTACACTAAAAATCCTCTGTGCTCTGACCATTCTTCCCCAATTCCTAGCAGCTATCGATCTTTTTGCTCTCTTCATAGTTTTGCATTTTCCAGAATGTCATATAGTTGGAGTCATACAGTATTTAGCCTTTGCAAATGAGCTTCATTCACGTAGTAATGACACAGTTAAGATTCCTTCGTGTCTTTTCATGGTTTAATAGCTCATTTCCTTTTAGCACTGAATAATATTCCATTTTCTGTATGTATCACACTTTATTCATTCATTTACTGAAGGACAAAATGTTGGCTTCTTAGTTTTGGCAATTAGAAGAAAGCTGTTAGAAACATCCGTATGCAGGTTTTTGTGTGGACATAAGGTTTAAAATCCTTTGGGTAAAAATTAAGGAGCATGACTGCTGGATTACATGGTAAGTGTATGCTTAATTTGATAAGAAATCACCAAACTGTTTTCCAAAGTGGCTGCCCTCTTTTGCCTTCCCACTAGCAATGAATGAAAGATCCTCTTGCTCCGCATCCTCACCAGGATTTGGTGTTGTCAGTGTTCTGGATTTGGGCCATTTCGATAGGTGTGTAGTGGTAGCTCATTGTTTTTACTTTTCTTGATGACATATGTGGAACATCTTTTTATATGCTTATTTGCCATCTGTATATCTTTGAAGAGGTGTCTTCTAATCTTCTGCTCATTTTTTAACTGGGTTGTTTATTTTCTTACTATTGAGTTTTAAGATTCCCTTGTATATTTTGGATAATAGTCCCTTATCAGATGTGTCTTTCGCAAATTTCCACCCCCAGTCTGTAGCTTGTCTTCTCATGTTCTTAACACTGCCTTTTACAGAGCAGAAGTTTTTAATTTTAATGAAGTCCAGCTTTCAATTATTTCTTTCATAGGTCATATCTTTGATATCGTGTCTAAAATGCCATTGCCATACTCAAGGTCATCTAGGTTTTCTCCTATATTATCTTCACGAAGTTTTATATTTTGCACTTGCCATTTAGGTGTGTGATCCATTTTGAGTTAATTTTTGTGAACGGTGTAAGGTATGTGTCCAGGTTCAATTTTTTTGCGTGTTGATGTCCAGTTGTTCCCGTACCATTTGTCGATAAGACTACCTTTGCTCCCTTGTGCTGTATTTGCTCCACTGTCAAAAATCAGTTGATTATATTTATGGGCGGGTCTATGTCTGCACTCCATTCTGTCACCAGTACCACACTGTCTTGATTACTGTAGCTTTATAGTAAGTCTTTTTTAAAATACACTTCTATCTTTTTTTTCTTCCAAGTTTTTATTTAAATTCCAGTTAGCATACAGTGTAATATTAGTTTCAGGTGCACAATATAGTGATTCTACACTTCCATACCACACCCGGTGCTCATCACAACAAGTGCAATCCTTAATTCCCATCACCTATTATAGTAAGTCTTGAAGTTGCATAGTGTCAGGCCTCCCAATTTGCTACTCTCCTTCAATATTGTGTTGGCTATTTTGGGTCCTCTGCCTCTTCATATAAATGTTAGGATCAGTTTGTTGATATCTACAAAATAACTTGCTGGGATTTTTCTCACTAATTGCACTTGAATGCATAGGTCTAGTTGGGAAGAACTGACATCATGACAATGTTGTGTCTCCCTGTCCATGAACATGGCATTTCTTTCCATTTATTTAGTTTTTTTTTTTTATTTCTTTCATCAGAGTTGCGTTGTGTAATTTTCTTCATAGAAGTCTTGTATGTATTTTGTTAAATTTATACCACAGTATCTTGTTTTGGTGCATATGTAAATTGTATTGTATTTTTAATTCCAAATTCCTCTTGATCATTGCAGGTTTATGGGAAATCAATTAACTTTTATGTATTAACCTTGTATCCTGCAATTTTACTTATTATTTCCAGGAGTTTTTTGGTTGATTCTTTCAGATTTCCTACATAGATGATCATCATCTGCAAAGAAAAACAATTTTATTTCTTCTTTTCCAATTTCATATCATTTATTTCCTTTGTGTGCGTGTGTGTGTCTGTCTGTGCCTGTGTATATTGTTACATTAGCTAGAACTTCCAGTATGATTTTGAAAAGGAGTGGCAAGAAGGGACTCTCCTGCTTTTTACCTGATCTTAGTGGGAAAGCTTTGAGTTTCTCACCATTAGTATGATATTAGCTGTAGCTTTTTTGTAGATATTCTTTGTCAAGTTGAGGATGTTCCATTCTATTCATAGTTGACTGAGAGTTTTTTCTTGAATGAGTACTGGATTTTTTTTCGAGTGTTTTTTCTTTTTTGTAAAGTAGGCTTCATGTGGCGTGGAACACAGGGCTTGAACTCATGACCCTGAGATTAAGACCTGAGCTGAGATCAAGAGTCGGACGCTTAACCGAATAAGCCACATAGATGCCCCTCAAGTGTTTTTTTCTACATCTATTGATGTGGCCATGTAATTTTTATTTTTTAGCCTGTTGATGTGATGGATTAAATTAACTGATTTTTCAAATGTTGAACCAGACTTGCCTTTCTGGTATAAATCCCCTTGGATTACAGTGTATAATTCTATTTAGACATTGTTGGGTACAATATGCTAATATTTTGTTGAGGATTTCTGCATCTATGTTCATGAGAAATATTTGTCTATACTTTTCTTTTTTGTCATGTCTTTTTCTAATCTCAGTATTAAGATAATGCTGGCCTCATAGAATGATGTAGGAAGTATTCTCTCAGCTTTTATCCCCTGAAAAAGATTATGGGGAATTGGGATAATTTCTTCCTTAATTGTTTAGCAGTATTTACCAGTGAATCTATCGATTTTGGTGTTTTCTATTTAGGAAGGTCATTAATTATTGATTCAATTTTTTAAATAGACACCGGCCTATTCAGATCATCTATTTCTTCTTGTGTGAGTTTTGGTGGACTGTGTATCTCAAGAGATTGGTCCATTTCATCTAGGTTATCAAATTTGTGGGCATAGGGTTGTTTATAATATTACTTTTTTATCCTTTAATTCATGGCATCTGTAGTGATATCCCTTCTTTCATTTCTGATATTAGTAGTTAGCATACGCTCTCATTTGTTCCTAGCCTGGATAGAGACTTACTGATTTTATTGATCTTTTCAAAGGTCCACTTTTGGTTTTGTTGAATTTCTCTATTGATTTCTCTTTTTGCCCCTTGTTCAAATCTTTCTGTTTTCTTGAGATATAATTGACATATGACATTATAATAGTTTCATGTGTATAACATAATGACTCATTAAATGTATAGATTGTGAAATGATCACCACAGTAAGTCTAGTTAACATCCATCACCACACATTGTTGTAAATTTTTTTCATGTGGTCACAACTTTTTAAGATTCACTGTCTCAGCACTTTTAAATATGTAATACAGTATAATTAACTATAGTATCCGTGATGTATGTTATAGAACTTATTTATTTTGTAACTGGAAGTTTGTACCTTTTGACCACCTTTACCCATTTTGCTCATCTCTGACCTCCCGCCTCTGGCAAAACACCAGTCTATTCTCTGTGTCCATGAGTTGTTTCTTCTTCTTCTAGATTCCACATATAAGTGAAATCATATAGTATTTGTCTTTCTTTGTCTGACTTATGTCACTTAGCATAATGGCTTCAAGGTCCATCCATGTTGTCACAAATGGCAGGATTTCCTTCTTTTTTAGGCTGAATTATATATATATATATATCAATCATATTTTCGTTACCTATTCATCCATCAGTGGACCTTTAGGTTATTTCCATGTATTAGCTATTGTAAATTATGCTGCAAAGAACACAGAGGTGCAGATATGTTTTTGAGTTAGGGCTTCATTTCCATTGCATAAATACCCAGAAACAGAATTGTTCAACCATATGGTAGCTCTATTTTCAGTGTCTGAGGAACTTCTATGCTGTTTCCCACAGTTTACATTCCCCCAACAGTGCACAAGGGTTCCCTTTTCTCCACATCCTCATCAACACTTGTTTCTTCTCCTTTTAAGATTAGCCATTCTAAAAGGTGTGAGAATATTTCATTGTGGTTTTGTTTCACATTTTCCTGATGATGAGTGATGTTGAGCACCTTTTTATGTACCTGATGGCCATTTGTATGTCTTCTTTGGAAAAATGTCTATTCAGATGCTCTTCCCATTTTTTAATCGGGTTGGAGTTTTTTGTTTTGTTACTTTTTTTTTTTTTTTTTTTTTTTGGCTACTGGGATAGATGAGTTCTTCGTATATTTTGGGTATTAGATATATGATTTGCAAATATTTTCTCCCATTCTGTATGTTCCCTTTTCATTTTTCTGATGGTTTCCTTTGCTGTGCAGAAGGTTTTTAGTTTGGTAGTCTGGGAATTTTTTAAATTTGGGTATATACACAAAGGGATAGAAGGTGGTTGGGGTTAAGTTACTGTAGGCAATACTCTAAAAATATATATTATAAAAAACATGAGTTCCTAAGTCATATCCCAGATTTACTAACTCAGAATCACCAGGGGAAATTCTTGGGAAATATTTCAAGTTAGTTCATGAATTCCTGTTACTGATAACTTCCAGAGTTGCTACAGATTTTGCCTTTCCTGAGGCTTATTTGTTCTACTCTTCTCCCAAATATTTGAACTACACCTGTTTTCTAATAAATTCCTTTTGTTCTCTTTAAATTAGTCAGGATTGGGATGCCTGGGTGACTCAATGGGTTAAGCCTCTGCCTTCAGCTCAGGTCCTGATCTCAGGGTCTTGGGACTAAGTCCCGCATCAGGCTCCTTGCTCAGCGGAGAGCCTGCTTCTCCCTCTGTTGCTGCTTTCCCTGCTTGTGCACTCTCTCTCTGACAAATAAATATAAAAAAAAATAATAAATTAGTCAGGATTAATGTTTATAGCTTAATATCATATCTCTCAGAAACAAGACCCAAGGGGCGCCTGGGTGGCTCAGTCATTAAGCGTCTGCCTTCGGCTCAGGTCATGATCCCAGAGTCCTGGGATTGAGCTCCACATTGGGCTTTCTGCTCGGCGGGAAGCCTGCTTCTCCCTCTCCCACTCCCCCTGCTGTGTTCCCTCTCTAGCTGTGTCTCTGTCAAATAAATAAAATCTTTAAAAAAAAAAAAAGATTAAAAAAAAACAAAAACGAAACAAGACCCAAGAAAATATATCTGTAATCGTTTACTGAGCTAAGATAAAAGCCAGTAAGATGCCCATTGAGTTCCAGAATGGTAAGCTAGCAGACTATGTCATGGAGTATAGAATAACCTAATGAAGTATGCTTGAGGTATCCTGAGGCAATGAGCCCACTGAAGGTGAAGTTCTGGGAGGCCAGGTAACTGCTGCTAGAAACTAATTTAAATGGGATGGTCTAAGATGATTTTTTTCTTTGACAGATCAAATAAAGCTCACATCTCAAATTCTTCCCTCAAGGCATGTAATAAAACTCAGGACTATTACCTGACACCTTTTTCATACACACATACACACACACACACACACGCGCGCTATAAACCAAACACAAAGATTGATGCAAATCTTGAATTATACCTGTTGCTGGGGCAAATTAAGTGACAAAGTTATCACAGTGATTAGGAAAGAGTAAGACACTAATAATTAGAACGGTGATACGTGGTTGGATACATAAAACAGAGATAACTAAAAAAAAAAAGCTCAGAAATTCTTACAGGCATGCTTTTCATGCCTAAAGAAGTTGCTTATTTCTTGCAAGTAAAACCTAATACCTTCCCCAAATGCCTTTCCTTGCATTATGGCTAGGCAGTTATTAGCGGTTGGGTTCTCCAGGAAAGAGACTTTGAAATTGATATGCAGGATGTTTGTTCTGAGTGACTTTTGTTCAACACCAAAAAAGAAAAGAAAAGAGAAAAAGAAAAAGAAAAAAAAGAAAAGAGAGGAAGGAAGCAGAACTGGGCAGAGGAAGAAGTCAAGCTGAGATGTAGGCCCAATCTTAGCCAAGACCATGAGGAGTTCCAGAGCTAGACTAGCCATTCAGATTGTCCCTAGTTGATGATCGAAACATTCATGTGAACTGAAGCTGGTGGGTTGAGAACATACACTGAGCTTGTAGTGTGCTTTGCGGAAGTACTTGGAAGCAGTATTTACCAGTGATTTCAGGGTGTCGTAAAGAAGAGTGGAAGGGGGCGCCTGGGTGGCTCAGATGGTTAAGCGTCTGCCTTCGGCTCAGGTCATGATCCCAGGGTCCCGGGATCGAGTCCCGCATCGGGCTCCCTGCTCTGCGGGGAGCCTGCTTCTCCCTCTGCCTCTCTCTCTCTCTCTCTCTCTCTCTCTGTCTGTCATGAGTAAATAAATAAAATCTTTAAAAAAAAAAAAGAAGAGTGGAAGTTCTAATGTCTATTTGCTACCCATAAGAATGCTGTTTGATGCAGTTCTCTTGTGCTTGGATGCTTTTCATAAGAGTTGTCAATGTTGGAAATTCTTAAATAAAACTGATCTAAATTTTTTTAAAAAGATGATCAGACCATTATACTTCTGCACTAATCAGTCATTGAATGTGGGCTATCCTGCAAGGGGCATGATCCTAAGCCAGGCAGATCTCTGGATTTAAGGACTCTCTGAAGGGGTTGACAACTAAAGGATGTTTGCTGATATAGTAGCTAAATCATCAAGTCCTTCCTCAAAGAGGGATCTGGGAAGTGCATCTATGTGTGCATCATAGTCCACCCCTTGTGCTGCTTAGATTCACTTCATATATGTTTCAGATGCCATTCCTCCAGGACTCTGGTGAACCTCTCTTCCTGGAGGAAATGTAGAAAAAGGTTGGTGGGAAGAACAACTCACAGTGCTCCAGTTGGTTTCAAGGTCACGGCTGATACTTGTGTCCTCCTTCACCCTTGTTCTAGATTCCTTTCACTCTAAAATAGCAACTCTGCTGGTATTGATGACTTCCCTGGTGACATGGGATGCAAACCGTAATTCACGAGAAGTTTCAGCCCTTTGTCACTATTCCCTTTTCTGGTCTAGACTGCTGAATTTATTATTACAATGGGAAAAGCAAATAATCAGGAGTGACCATGGAGGATCACTTGGGAACACACATATTCCCCTGTCCCCATGGTGTAATAAGAGCCCCATGTCTTTCTGATGATCATGGTCAGTTAACCATGGCAGGTTCTTGACTCCTCTTCTTGTCTGTATTTCTTCTGCACAAGGAGACTGGAGTGCCAACGTAGCAGTCACAGCTTCTGATTCAATGTTATTCTTCACGTGTCCCCTGGCAGAAGTATTCCTCATTGAGAACTGAAGACCTTTAAACCAGCAAAGTACAGATTTGTAGGGATCAGATGTGTATATTTTACAAGTGAGTCACTCGGACTGATAATGAGAACTTCATGGTTTCTGGTTCTATGTAATCTTCCTAGAGAGGACTAGAACTAGATGAGTGTCTTTGATTCAAGGTATAAATGGTGTTCTGGAGATAGCACCCTATTCTTATATAGTATCACCCCCAATTGGCATTTAAGTTCTTTTTAAAGACGTTTTCCAATGTTTAAGAGGCCAGGAGCTTTTATTTTTTTATTCATTTTTTAAAAGTTTTTATTCAAATTCCAGTTAGTTAAATACAGTGTTATATTAGTTTCAGGTGTACAATACAGTGATTCAGCACTTCCATACAACACCCAGTGCTCATCACAACAAGTGCCCTCCTTAATCCCCATCACCTATTTCACCCATCACCCCCACCTCCCCTCTGGTAACCATCAGTTTTGTTCTCTATACTTAAGAGTCTGTTTCTTGGTTTGTCTCTCTGTTTTATTTTTTAAATTCCACAAATGAGTGAAATCATATGGTATTTGTCTTTCTCTCACTGACTTATTTTGCTTAGTTTAATACCCTCTAGTTCCATTCATTTCATTGCAAATGGCAAGATCTCATTCTTTTTTATGGCTGAGTAATATTCCATCATATATACATATATGTACATAAATATGCACACACACACATACCCCATCTTCTTTATCCGTTCATCAACCGATGGGACCCTTGGACTTCTTCCATAATTTGGCTGTTGTTGATAATTCTGCTATAAACATCAGGGTGCATGTATCCCTTTGAATTAGTATTTTTGTATTCTTTGGGTAAATACCTAGTAGTGCAATTGGTGGATCCTGAGTAGTTCTATTTTAAACTTTTTTAAGGAACCTCCATACTGTTTTACACAGTGGCTGCACCAGTTTGCATTTCCACCAACAGTGCAAGAGGGTTCCCCTTCCTCCACATCCTCATCAACACCTGTTTTGACTTCTGTTGTTGATTTTAGCCATTCTAACAGGTGTGAGATGATATCTCATTGTTGTTTTGATTTGCATTTCCCTGATGATGAATGATGTTGAACATCTTTTCATTCATCTGCTGGACATCTGGATGTCTTCTTTGGAAAAGTGTCTATTCACGTCTTCTGCCCATTTTTAATTGGATTGTTTGCTTTTTGGATGTTGAGTTGTATAAGCTCTTTATAGATTTTGGATACTAACCCTTTATCAGATAGGTCATTTGTAAATATCTTCTCACATTCTGTAAGTTGCCTTTTCTTTCTGCTGATTGTTTCGTTCACTGTGCAGAAGCTTTTTATTTTGATGTAGTCTGAATAGTTTATTTTTGCTTTTGTTTCCTTTGCCTCGGGAGATATATCTAGAAAGAAGTTGCTATGGCCAGTGTCAAAGAGGTTACTTCCTGTGTTCACCTCTAGGATTTTTATGGTTTCCTGTCTCACATTTTGGCTTTCATCCATTTTGGATTTATTTTTGTGTTTGGTGTAAGACAGTGGTCCTGTTTCACTCCCTGTCTGTTGCTGTACAGTTTTCCCAATACCGTTTGTTGAAGAGACTGTCTTTTTCTCATTTTCTTGCCTCCTTTGTCAAAGATTAATTGGCCATATAGTTGTGGGTTTATTTCTTGGTTTTCTATTCTGTTCCATTGATCTATGCATCTATTTTCATGCCAGTACCATACTGTTTTGATTACTACAGCTTTGTAATATAACTTAAAGTCTGGAATTGTGATGCCTCTAATTTTACTTTGCTTTATCAGGATTGCTTTGGCTATTAGGGTCTTTTGTGGTGCCATACACATGTTAGGATTGTTTGTTTTAGCTCTGTGAAAAATGCTGTTGGTATTTTGATAGAGATTGCCTTCAGTGTGTTGATTGCTTTGGGTAGTGCAGACATTTTAACAATATTTGTTCTTCCAATCCATGAGCGTGGAATGTCTTTCCATTTCTTTATGTCATTTTCATTTCTTTCATCAGTGTTTTATAATTTTCAGAGTATAGGTCTTTTACCTCTTTGGTTAGGTTTATTCCTAGGTATCTTATGGTTTTGGTGCAATTGTAAATGTGATTGATTCCTTAATTTCCCTTTCTGCTGTTTCATTATTGTTGTATAGAAATGCAACAGATTTCTGTACATTGATATTGTATCCTGTGACTTTACTGGATTTACTTATCAGTTCTAGCAGTTTTTTGGAGTCGTTCTGTTTTTTTGTATATAGTATCATGTCATCTGCAAATAGTGAAAGTTTTACTTCTTCCTTACCGATTTGGATATCTTTTATTGCTTTTTGTTGTCTGATTGCTGTGACTAGGACTTCCAGTACTATATTAAATAGAAGTGGTGAGAGTGGACATCCTTGTTTTGTTCTTGACCATAGAGGAAAAGCTCTGTTTTTCCCCATTGAGGATGATATTAGCTGTGGGTTCTTCATCTATGGCCTTTATTATGTTGAGGTGTGTTTCCTGTAAACCTACTTTGTTGAAGGTCTTTATCATGAATGGATGTTGTACTTTTTCAAATTTCTGCATCTATCGAAATGATCATATGGTTCTTATCCTTTCTTTTATTAATGTGGTGTATCACGTTGATTGATTTGTAAATATTGAACCACACTTGCAACCCAGGAATAAATTTCACTTGATTGTGGTGAATGATTTTTTTTTAATGTATTGTTGGAATCATTTTGCTAGTATTTTATCGAGAATTTTTGCATCCATGTTCATCAGGGATATTGGCCTATAGTTCTCTCTTTTTGTGTTATCTATATCTGGTTTTGGCATCAGGGTAATGCTGGCCTCATAGAATGAGTTTGGAAGTTTTCCTTCCTTTTCTACTTTTTGGGATATTTTGAGAAGAATAGGTATTAACTCCTCTTTATATGTTTGATAGAAGCCAGCAGCTTTTACAGGGTACCTCTCCTGCTCCTTTGTTGTAAAGTAAGTCTTCTGATTGCATGCAATGTTATATGGAAACTCATGCAGCTAAATTCTGATCTTGTTCCAGAATCTCTGGGGGCCTGTTTTCTGACTCTCCCTCTGGTTCTTTCAACGAACTCCACAAAGCATCTTTTTTGCCACCTTTAATATCTCCAGTGCCATACGTCTGCCAGATCATACATCCCAAGTGGAAGTTCCACTTGTATCACAGCCTGGACCCGATATAGATCCCTTTCCTGCTCTGGGCCCAACTCAAAGCTAGCTGTCTTTAGAGTCACCTGGCATATGGCTTGGAGCAGTTTTCTTAGGTATAAAATATGCTGCTGAGAAAAAATGAAGAGGTTGTCAGGCATCGTACTTCTTTGTCAGTAGAAGGTGCAAACGACAATAATTTGTCCTTTACTTTGGATGCTGTGTTAGTTTCCTAGGGCTGCCATAACAAAATACCAGACCGGATGGTATAAACAATAGAAATTGATTTTCTCACAGTTCTAGAGGTTAAAAATATAAGACAGCGCTGTCAGGAGGTTTTTATTTATTTGTTTTCTTCTGAGGCTTCTCTCCTTGGCTTGCAGATGGCCACCTTTTTGTTTTGTCTTTACAGCCTTTCCTATGTGTGTACATATCCTGAATCCAAACTTTCTCTTCTTATAAGGACACCTGTCAGGTTGGATTAGGGTCTACCCTAATGGCCTCATTTTATTTATTTAAATTTTTTAAAAATTTATTTATTTTTATTAAATTTTTATTAAATATTATTAAATTAAAAAAATTATTTATTTATTTGACACAGAGAGAGAGAGCACAAGCAGCAGGAGTAGCAGGCAGAGGGAGAAGCAGGCTCCCCACTGAGCAGGGAGCCCGATGCGGGGCTCCATCCCAGGACCCTGGGACCATGACCTGAGCCGAAGGCAGACGCTTAACAACTGAGCCACCCAGGCGCCCCAAACTTATTGATTCTTATAATAGCACTATTTAATTCTCTCATTTGGCCAATAAATAGTCCAATAGGTCTTGGAGAATAGTATTAGATATCAGTAAAGTTAATCAAATAGAGGTTTTGTAGCTACAGCTCAAGGTGTGGTCTCCTTACTAGAGCAAATCAGAACTGCTAATGGTACTTTCTCTCTTTATGCTTAGTTCAAAGGAAACTTAACTGCCCCGCAATTTTATAGGATGTCCATGTTGGTCTGTTACATTGATAACATCTTGCTGAGAGAACCTGGGGAATAGATACTAGCAGTTTCCTTGGATGTCTTGGGAAAATGTACAAACATTGCAGAAAATAAATCTCAAGAACATAGAGCAGAATTCCCAGGAACCCACTCATCTGAAGGCATGTTAGGATATCTCCCTCATGGTGAAGGAGAAGTATCTTATAGCCCTAAGAAAGATGTGTAACAGTGCATGAGATTCTTTATTCTGGGGTAACACTGCATTTTTATGCTGCCAGATGTTTGTGGGGGCCAGAGAAGAGAAGGCTCGCCAGCTAATTATAACATGACATATCCAAATATGATTTAAGTGTCACTAGTATATTTGCATGCTCTATAGAGCCTATGGTAAACTCAAATAGGACAACTTATATTGGAAACCATTAAGATTTTGGAGCAAAGCCATACTACCTTTTAAAAAGAACTTTGGAGAAACAATTGATGAGGTGCTATTGGCTGCTAGTAAATATTGAAAACAAGACCATGAAGCAGTGACCATGGCATCCAAGTGCTTGTCATGAATTAGATATTCCCTGAGATACCTAAACATAATCCTTTTTTAAGATTTTATTTATTTGAAAGAGAGAGAGAGCATGAACAGGGGAATGGGCAGAGAGAGAGAAGGAGAAGCAGACTTCCTGTTGACCGGGGAACCCGATGCAGGCCTTGATCCCAGGACCCTGAGACCATGACCTGAGGCAAAGGCAGACACTTAACTGACTGAGCCACCCAGGAGTCCCTAACTAAACATAATCTTGGGCATGCCAAGGAGTATTTTGTCATCAAGTAAAAACGGCAAATCCTGAAGACACAAATAACGCATATAATCATATTTTTTACACTCCTAATTTTACTTATACTACAATTATGTTTCTCCCTCAATTGAAACCTGTGATCTCATGAGGAATTTTATATAATCAGTTCACTGAGAATTAAAAATAAACATTTGAGCCTGGTTCACAGATATTTCTGTACAATATTCCAGCATCACTCAAAATTGAACTGTAAGATTTTATAGTTCCACTCTGAAATTACCCTGAAGAATAGAAAAATGGAAATCCCAGCGGGCAGAAATCAGAGCAATCTAACCAGCAGAATATTCATGTTAGAAAAGAATTTTCTCAGGCTCGGAACTTATTACCTGATGTTTATCTACATATCTGTATCTCAGTCTTTCTGGTCTTTAATCCACCAAGTTTGTTCCTTCCAAGTCTCTGGTCATCCAATAAGAATAATGTCTGCTACTTTGTGACTAATGTAGAATCTTATAATAGACCATCCATCCTTCTAGGAAAATAAACAAGACTTCCCTGGGGACATAACAAACAATTTTTACAAATATTTATGTTTTGCTCATCTAATTCCCTGTGATCTCACAGGAAAAGTAACAATACTGGTTAGATTAGAGGGTAAGTATAATCTGAAGAACATGAAATTTCCCTCATCTAAGCAGACACAAAGTACCACCATTGATTAACCAATTTTCCAGCAGCGACAACCAATCTTGTTTACGTGATTCAGAATTAATGAACTACCTAGTCATAGATCTTAGGTGGATTGTACTGTACCCCTTCCATTGTGGAGAGGACAAGACTTTGTCCAAAAATATAGATTTTACTTTGGATTTGCTATCCATGCCCATTCTTCCTCTTACAGCATGTATTAGCTTGCTAGGGCTGTCATAACAAAACAGCACACACTGGGTGGCTTTGACCACAGAAACTTATTTTCTCACAGCTCTGGATGCTAGAAGTCCATGATCAAGGTGTTGGTAGGTTTGGTTTCACCTTCTGAGATGCTAGGGTTTAGGGCTTCAACATATACATATTTTGGGGGTGGGGGGAGGAGACACGATTTAGCCCATAATATAGAACTTAAATATCTTACACAATGATGATGCCCCATACAATTTTCCTTACACCAAGTAAATTGCTTCACAGACAAAGAAATCAGACATGGATTGACTGCCCATGCATGTCTGGAAATGAAAAAATTTACAGTAATTGAGGGATGTCTTGACTCACTTCTCTCAGAAACTGATAAATCATGAAGATACAGAATAACTAGGAATACTAAGAACAAACCAAAGAGATATCAAGTTTGTTGTAAACAACACATATAGACTGTATTCTTTTCAAGCACATATGAAATATTAACAAAAATTTATTGTCTATGTCCCAAAGGAATTCTCAATGAATATTAAAGAATCCAAAATATACAGACCACAATCCCTGAGTACAGTGCAATAAAGTAAGAAATCAATAATGGATACTTCTATGTATAATAAATAATAAATACCTTGGAAACAATAAAACACAAATGGATCAAATAAGAAACTATGATGGAAATTATAAAATATTTAGAAATAAAAGGCAAGGAAAATATGACATATCAAATTTCCTGGTAGGCAACCAAAGTAGTACTTAGTGGAAAAAAGTATGGGTAAAAATGCATACATTATAAAATGAAAAAGATAAAAAATTAATGGGTTAGTTGTTTCACTCTAGAAGTTAGAAGAAGAGTAACAGAAGAAACCCACAAAACTGGAAGGGAGTTAACAGCAGGAATTGATGAATAACAAATAAGCAAGAGAGAGCTTAAACACGGTAACACTAGTTCTTTGAAAATTAATAAAATAGATGAACTGCTTTTTAAGAGTATGCAGGAGAAAATCCTAGGAATGACAAGAGACATAATGAAACATAGTACAGGTTTTTTAAGTAATAAAACTATTAGGAACAGTTTTGTCCTAATAAATTGGGAAAAACATGAAATGGGCTGTAAATATACGAACTATCAAAAATGACTCAAGAACTAGAAAATATGAATTAGGGCACAGAAAAATCCATCTTTATTGAAATTATTTCACTTAAAACTAAAAGAAAATTCTTATTCCATTAAAATAAAAGAAAGACAATCTTATTTTATTAATCTAGAAGTCTTTGAAGTCTGATAAGGGTTAGTAGGAGAAGGAAACTCTAGACTAATGAGCATAGATGCAAAATCTTAAATAACTTATTAAAAAACGGAATCCAGTAGTATATAATATGTATGCCATGACTAAGTAGTTTTTCTCAGGAATGAAAAGATGCTCTAACATAAAACAAATCGACAAATTCACCTTTAAGAGACTAAAGGAGAAAAACTACATGATCATATAAATGAAAGCAAGAAAGGGCATTCTGTAAATCAAACAGATGTTTGTAATAAAAACTCTTAGCAATCTAGATATTCCTCAAATGGATAAAATATATCTACCAAAAATCTGCAACAAGCATACTTAAAGTGACAGATTTTAGCTTTCATATCAGAACAAGAGAGATTCCACCCTTTCTGCTTCTTTCCCACATCACACTAAAATTCCTAGTTAACAATAATAGAAACAAAACAAAGAAGAACAAAGGAATTAGAAAGTAATACGGATTTCATTTTAAAAATCAAATTCCAGTTACAAGATAAATGCATTTATAAATAATGATATGACAGGAAGTGTGTAAGAATTGTAGATGAAGAAATGAAGAAAAGTAAAAATTTTTGCTAAAGCACTTAAGAGAGGATCTGAATAAATGGGGAGACATCACAGTACAAGGAATTACTCTTGAGTTTTCTCTCCCTCGACCTAACATTCAGTCCTATCCTCTGTACCTCCAAAATAGCTTGAATCTTTTGACTACTCTCTCCAAGCCACTATTCTTCCCAGATTTGACTGTTACAGGAACCTCTAAACTGGTCCCCGTGCTTCAATTTTGTGTTTCCACAATCCATTCTCCACATAGCACCCCAAATAGTATTTTCTCAATGTAAATACAGCCACAGCTTTCCCCTCACTAAATTCTCCAAAAGTACTTATTTGCACATAAACTAAAATCCAAACTCTCAGCATGCCCAAATCTCCTTTCTAGATCTCTTATTAAAATCTCTTACCACTGCTTTCCTCACTCATCTACCCCCAACCACACTGGCCTTCTTACCATTCCTCAAATGAATCAATCTCATCCACAATTTGTGGCCTTGCAAACTGCTATTCCTTTTGCCTGAATGGGTCCACCCCAAGGTTTTCTGGATGAATGGCTTTTTCTTGGCATGGACACTTTAGCTCAAATGGCAGCTCTTCTGAGAATCATTCCCTGACCACACTTTTTAAATGACCTTCCCCCAATCTCTCTCTCTCTCTCTCTCTCTCACACACACAGGTACTCACTGTGACTTCGACCCATTTTATTTTCTCCATAGCATTTACCTCAAAGTATTATTTTTTGTTTGTTTGTCAACTATTCATTCTATAAGTTCATAATAACGAGATGTGGTGAAATTTTCTTCTTCTTTTCCTTTCTGTCTCCAGCACCTAAAATAGTATATCTCATATGTGATCACGGCTGACTATGTATCACCGGAGAGGCACAATTTGGGTTCTAACTTAAGTAGGTCTTTGCTAAGTGAAAGACAAGAAGAGGGCACTTTAAGTGTATTTACCCAGGGATATCTGGGTAAATAATGGATTATATATTTATATAATTATGTTTACATATTTATATAGTTGATTATATCTTTTTCTAAGTGACATTGTTTTCTGAGACCAATGAAGTCTGAATGGTAATAAACAGGAAAACACAGCATTTCTTGCTAAGTATTCTTGGCATTGTTGAAACTATTGATTGTATTACTCTGGAGCAGTCATTAGATTAGGAGTCATTTATCTTCAAGTAAATTCCAAAAGCGTCAGTGTTTTGGATTAAAGTGAATAGTCAAGTATGTCAAAATGGTTGAGATGATAGAGTGAAATCTAGAGACACTACACGAGTACAGCAATCTTTACTGATAGTTATTAAACTAGAGGAAAACAAACAACAAAACAAAACAAAGCTGCCTTCCCAAACTAAATATTTGATCTGCACTATGGACAAACATGACTTTTATTTTTGCAATTAGATACCCAACCAGAGGGTATTTACCACAGATTTGATATAAAAAAATATATACCCGAATATAATTTAATTCTCTGCATCTCCAGAGAACTCCAAATCACAAAATCATTTCACTTGATTGATATTCGATTGATATTCGGAAGAAAAAGTGAAGCCTGAAGACTGTTACTCCAACAGTGCAGTTAGATTTTCAATGGGCACAGATTTGTTCACCCTTGGGTTTGATGAGTGGCAAAGAAAACTATTTGAATGATCCACATATTAAACAGCAGTATGGACTTGAATAGAATTAACATCTCACAACTGTGATTGCCAACAGAGTTAAATTTGAAGAAAAATGAATGATCGTAATTTTCAGATTCTACTGAGTTTAAATCAAATATAATGCTTGACGAAAGATGCTGGCTCTTCTGCAGAAGCTGCAGTACCTTATTCAAATTACTCCTTTGAGCTTTGGTAGCTTATTGTCAAAAGTAGAGAAAATAGCACTTACTTCTGAGCTATTTTAAGATTTAGAATAAATGACACAGGTAATGTTTTGCAGGTTGTACCACTGGTATTTGTTTCAACTAACTTTCTCTGTGTAACAAAATCACCCTGAAACTTAATTGCTCCAAGTAACAATCTTTTATGAGGTCATGGTTCTGAGGGGCTGCAATTTGGGCTGGGCTCAGCTGTATGATTCTTCTGCTGGTCTTGCTTGGATTTACTTATTTGGCTTCAGTCAATTGTGAGACCAGCAGGGACTGGTCTGCATAATATAGCCTCGCTAACATGATTGGTTGTCTTCAGGCTTTGGCCAAGATGCCTTGGTTCTTTTCCATGGTTTCTCCAGCAAACTAGCTCAGGCTTCTTCACATTGTGGCACTACTCCAAAAGGGCTCAAATGGGAGCTACAAGGCCTCTTGAGATTTAAAATCAGAAGTAGCATGTCATTTCTGCCATTTTATTGGTCAAAAAATCATATTGCTGGCACTGATCAGAGGTGGGAAAAAAATCACCTCTTGATGGGAGAAGCTAAAAAGAAATTGTGACCATTTAATCTACCACAATTACCTTAGTGAAATAATTTCAGTGGAATGATGGAGCAAAGGGGTTGGGTCATGATGGCTTGGAAAGTAAAGTGGAAACTGTATATAGATACTTGCAAGAAATGTGGATGTGAAGAAAAAGAGAATGAAACTGTAGGAGCTAAAAGATGCAGGGTCAAAAAAAATTCCATTTAATGTTTGGATTAGAGAGAAACAATAATGTTCATGTTCATATGTGAAGGGGAAATTTAGAAGCATGGAAGCATAGAGGAGGTTGACAGTAGACGATAGGAAATGAGTAATGGAATAAAATTCTAGAAGGAATGGCCAGCAATGCACTGGAGGAAATGGAACCTTCTTTGGGACCAAAGGAAAGGAGTTAAGAATAGTTGCTACTTACATGAAAATATTTGTTGAAAGCATTGAGCAATTACAGGGGAGTCATACTCAATGGCTTTTCTTGGTGAAACAGGAGCTATGCTGATGTTAGAGATTATTTTGAAGGTCATGAATTTGTAGTGATACAAATGTGCACTGAAGTGTAATTTTGACCAGCATTGCTCAGTAGCCATTTCAAAGAAGTCAGTATTAGGATGTTTCTGTATGCTTGTAGATGAAGGGCAAGAGGATAAAAGAATTTAGTGGTAATAAAAAAAATCATTTAATGGACAGACCATGAAGTACAATTTTGACTGGTAACTTTAAATGGGCATGAAGGAATTGGATAGATTGGGAGAAATCCATAAGGCTCAACAATCATAGTGGTAAGATATAAGAAATTGAGAAACCTATACACACAGAAAAGGATTTTGAAAACAAAGGATGGTGTGACTATACAGCGTGCCTGGGATAGACCTAGTATAATTTCTAACAGACCTCCCCCTACACCTTTCATTCTCTAGAGCATCCTGGTTGGACAACAAATTATATCATCACTCATCATTTTAGATTTTAAGATTGGGGGTAATTAGTATTTCTGGGTGCAGCAACAATGAAAATGTCCTTCTTAGGCTTCTTTTATAATAAGAAATGTAATTGATCAAAGGCCCCAGCTGCTGCTTTACCCTGAAATCTATCTAAAGTTTGTGCCAAGGCCACACCTCCCATGGGCTACTCCCCACCAATGACTGAATAATACTAAGGTGACTGAATAATACTAAGGTGGGAGTGTTCCTGGGAGAGAAAGGATGCCTTTGTTGGTCTATTTTGGTTTAAGGGTGTCCTGATGGCTTTGCCCAAAGTTCTTTAGAATCCATCACAGTCCAGATTGCTTCCACCCAAGTTTCTCTCCCTCTCTTCTTCCCTGGCTTTCAGGAGCTTTGATGACTCTTACAGTTTCCCCAGCTCACTCCATATTCCCTTTCATAGTGAGTCCCCTAATAAAATCCTTATACATTCAGTCTTCTCTTAGTGTCTGCTTCTTGGAGGACCCAGGCTAAAATAAGTGGTACCTAGAATGGTCCAAAACAACAGTGAGTAGGATAAGGATTTCTAACTGATTCACATACCCTTCCATCTCTACCCCACTTCACCCCACATTTAAGGTGAAGAAGACACAATCTTGATTGGTACCATGGAGAGTTCTTGGCCCAAAAAAGTTATTCAGTTGCTGAATATTTCACCTGTGGTAACCTTGGAAAATATCTCAGTAGAGGAGAATGCTGTAGCAGGGGCAAGGACGCAGGCATTTGGAATATATGAGCAGAAGAGTGCCTACAAAGGCAGTGGAGTTGGGTGGTTAATGCTAAGCTGTGTTGACACACTGTATACAGATAATAAGAGACTTAGAGCAGTTAACAAGCAGTTAATAGCTAAGTGCAGGAACCAAGGGCCTCAGTGGTAGCATATGGAGGCCTTCATCACCTGCAGCAGAAGACCAAGACACAATGAAACAGCAGGCTGAACAACTAATTGTGAGGGTTGCAGAGCTCCAGAGACACCAAAGCAGGTCTGTTATGTGAAGGTCAGGACCCTGATAGGGAAAACCTAGTCTCCTAAAAACTTGAAGGGACACATTTAGATGGCTGTCCTGAGCATACTTAACTCTATAGCGCTCCCACACTCCACACACAAATGCACCAGGCATGATGTGTAGATGGCTTACCCTTCCCATATAATGGCTAGGACTTCTGCTGTAATTCAAGAGGCTGCAGAAGCCTCTCTCCCGCAAGGCAATTGGTGCCCCTTCAGGAGTTTCTCTCATCTACCCTCCTGGCCACCAGGCTTATAACTAGTGTCAAATTCCAGGGTAATCTTTTTTTTTTAATTAGATTTATTTATTTATTTGAGAGAGCGCGAGAGAACAAGCGAGTGGGGGGAGGGGCAGAGGGAGAGGGAGGGAGAAAAATTTCAAGCAGACTCCCCACTGAGCATGGAGCCAGATATGGGGCTTGATCTCACGACTCTGAGATCATGACTGGAGCTGCCATCAAAAGTTGGATGGTTAACTGACTGAGCCACCCAGGCATCACAAATTTCAGTATAATCTTACTGTGGACAAGCTGGGACTGATAAGGACGTTAAGAGATTATATACTTAAAGAATTGCAGGAACAATCCAGCAAATACCAACAGGAACTAGGGGAGTACTCCAGGGACTGTGCTTTGAAGGTACTTGATGGGATCAGAAGTAAGGATAAATAAGCAAGAATTAATTGACTTTGTAAATTTTCTTGGGGCATGAGGTTTAATCCTAGCAAGGAATGGGGCAAACTTGCTGTTAGGATGATTCTTACAAGCCTTGGAAAA
The DNA here is from genome assembly GCF_011800145.1 of Mirounga leonina. NCBI lineage: Eukaryota > Metazoa > Chordata > Mammalia > Carnivora > Phocidae > Mirounga > Mirounga leonina. The sequence continues at coordinate 640,178 of NW_023270163.1, forward strand.
ATAATGGCCAGTGTTCAGCAAAGAAGACATGCATACATTTCCCTGCAGAATGAAAAAAGAGAAAATAAAGAAGCTTAGGGAAGTGGACATCCAGGAATCGATATATTAAGGCCAGAACTCCACAACACATGTATATTCCCTGAGAGGAGCCAGAGTATGCACAATTCACCAAGGTCATCAGGATTGTACTGGTGATAGGGACACAAGCATCACTAAGATTTTCAGTGGTGGTTCTCCTCATTAAGGTTGGGTTAATATTAGGAAAGGCACTTGCAGAGCTGGACTCATTAATGGCCATGGTGATGTTGGAACCATGATATAACAGAGGCTAAGTGATAGTGCTTCACTACCAGAAGTGGAAGGCCACATTTATCACAATTACCAGCAAGACCAGAGGAGCAGCTGAAAGGGTTTAACCCACGGTGAGCTGCAGATTGTTAAGACAGCATGGTATTACTAGGGGCAAAATAAAGGGTAGGCAACGAGGGTGCTGCTTAATATTTACAACCAAAAAGATGTAAGAATGGAGAAGCAGAAGGCTGAGGGACGTCACCCCAACAAAAAAGTCACAGTTCCCAAACCTGAGCTAATTTTCAGTTCTAGAATCCATTGACTGAAAAGGAATCTGAATCTCTAGGGGGAGGGACTTCATAACACCATAGAAAATATATGCCATGACAATTCCCCCAGTCCTTGCCCAAAGGGACCCATGGCTATTTACTCACATGACTGATAAAATGGGAATAACTAGACAATTCAAGAACTATTAGACACAGAATGTGAGTTGATACTGATACACAGAGGCCCAAAGAATCATTGTAGCTCCCCTGTGGGGTAGGGCCCCATGAAGATCAAGTAATAAATAGAGTCCTGCCAAAAGTCTGGCTCACAGTGGGCCCAGAAGTCATTTACCCAGATGCTAAGTATATAATCAGAATGGATATACTTGGCATTTGGAGTAATTCCCACATTGGGGGGTGGGGGGTCCTTGACTTGGAGTAAGAGATATACTGAGGAAGGCCAAGTAGGAATCACTGAAAATGCTCCCCATCTACCCCAGACAAGATATTAAATTAAAAATAATGTATGCAGGGGTGCCTGTGTGGCTTAGTCGATTAAGTTTCTGCCTTCGGCTCAGGTCATGATCCCGGGGTCCTGGGACTGAGCCCTGCATCAGGCTCCCTGCTCAGCGGGGAGCCTGCTTCTCCCTCTCCCTCTGTCTGCCGCTCCACCTGCTTGTGCTCTCTCTCTCTCTCTCTGTAGAATAAATAAATAAAATCTTTAAAAAAAATAAAAATAATGTATACATATTATTGGAGGTGGAAATTTAAGGCAGACCTAAAAAGATGTTGAGGGGCTTGCTGGTCCATATCTTATCTACAATGACTGCAACAAAGTGGCCACTAGAGAAACTTAACAGATCCTGGAGAATGACTGTAGACTACCAAAGACTTAATTAAGCAATATAAGCCCTGATTATAGTTACCATGCCATTTCTATTATCACTGCTAGAGCATATTAATAAGGACTGAGGTACATGGCAGTGACCAATGGCGGGACCAAATAAGGCAAGGAGTTTAGCAGTAGAAGCATGTGGATGGGTACATGGGAGGACAAAGTGTGAAGATGTTTGTGCCACAAGTCAATACCCACCAGAAAGCCTCTACCTTAGAAGAAACAGTGTACAACCACATTGACAAAATAACTCAGCCAGTTCACCTTCATCGGCCTTTGTCATTGGGCATTCCAGAACTGGCAGAATGGGCACATCAACGTGTCTATGGTGGCAGAGATGAAGGTACATGTGGACCCAACAGCATAGACTCCAACTTAAGGAGGGTGATTTAGTTACTGCTGCCTCTCAGTAATAAAACTGTCAGCAACAGAGACCAATACTGAGCCCCTAGTATGGCAGTATTCCTTGAAGATACTTACCAGCCAAGTTGGCTCTTTGAGGCTCTCTCATCCTGGAAGGGCCAGTAGTTAATCCTCACAGAGACAGATAATCATTCAAGGCATGAGTTTGCCTTTCCTGCTTGCAGAGCTCCAGCCAGCAGCACAGTCTGTGGATTTATGGAATTTCTGATCTATAGGCCTGCTATTCCACACAGCATAGCATATGACCAGACTAACCTCTCACGGCAAAAGTGGGCCAATGACCACTGGTCCACCATGTCATATGACATACCACACCACTCAGAGGCAGCTGGTCTCAAAAAACTCTGGAACAGCCTTCTAAAGGTACAACTTAAGTGTCAGCTTAGAAGAAACACTCTGAAAACAGAGAGAAAAGCTTGAAGGTAGAGTGTCTTTATTAAATCACAGACCTCTTTATGGTGCTCTACCCCAGTATTAAGGATTCATGAATCTGGGAACCTAGAGTTGGAAGTAGAGTGGTGCCAATTACCTTTACTCCTAATGACCCACCGAGGGACTTATGCTTTCTGGCCCTTCAACTCTGGGCTCTGTAAGGCTGGAGGATCTGTTTCCCAAAGTGGGTACACTTTTCCAGGGGACACAGCAAGGTTTCCAATGAACTACAAGTCAGAGATGATTCTATGAGATTGTGCCCAGGGACCAGAAGGTGAGAGGAGGAGTCACTGTCCTGACAAGGGTAATGGATCCTGGTGTTCCGGAGGAGGCAGGGCGGCTTTTACACAATGGTGGCTGGAAAGAATTACATGTGTATCCCAGGTGATCCATGTGGGTACCTCTTATTACTCCCTTGACCCATTGTAACTGTGAATAACAGCGAGTCTCATACCACTCAATCCTGAAGGTTTGGGTTCTACCACCAGATAAGAACCAAGACTGGCTGAAGAGACAGCTGAAGGCCAGGTGAACTTAGAATGGGTAGTGCATGAGGGAGAGGATGAGTGGCTGTTGTGTCAAGACCAACTGCAATGACTGAGGTTGTTGTCCATCCCACTAACTACCTTCTTCTGAGCTCTGCTTCAGAAAGAAATGTCCATGGGAACTATGTAGGAGCTTCTCAACAAACCTTTGTGGCAAGTAAATCTCCATGGCCCAAGGGTTGGATGGTGGTGGCCATAAGAATGCACTCACAGACCTCCTACTACAGGGAGCATAATTAACCAAGGGCCTCAGCTGCTGCACTCAGAGATCATCCATCCTTGTGTTTGTGCCAAGTGTGCCCCGCATAGTCTTCTCCCAGCATTTGAATACTAAGGAAGATACGAAGGCAGACCCACTCCAGGAAGATACAGGGCTCCTGTGCTAGCTGACTTTGGTTCAAGGAGTACCCCATGGCTTTGCCAAACCTTTGTTAGAATGCACTGCAGTCTAAGTTACTTTCACCCAACCTTCTTTCCATCTATCCTTCATCCTGGCATGGCAATTTGACTGCTTTCCTGGCCTCCCCAACCCCACCATATTTACATTCACACGGGCATTTCTCCTAATAAAACTCTTGCACATTTCATCCATATTAGCATCTGCTCTTTTGAGGATTCAAACTAACACAATTGGTAACTAAAAAGAAATGTACGTTATGAACTTGGGAGTGGATGGCTGAAATGGAATGGGGTCATTGGAGTTTAGGAGGTGAAGAAATGAAATACTAGGTTTTGGTGTGGGTCATTCAAGTTTGATATTAACAAAATCCCATTAGTGACGGAATTAGAGACAGTTGTAAAGTAAGTAAAACTGTAAAGATAGCTGTAAAGTGTTCAGTGAATATAAAAAGGCCGTCCTGGAGAATATCTGCATCTAACTAAATCAGAGGCTAAAGGGTAGTATAGTAAAAAGAATGAAGTTCCATGAAAATGTTTTATACAGGGACGCCTGGGTGGCTCAGTCGGTTAAGCATCTGCCTTTGGCTCAGGTCATGATCCCAGAGTCCTGGGATTGAGGCCTGAGTCTGGCTCCTTGCTCGATGGGGAGCCTGCTTCTCCCTCTGCCTGCCGCTCCTCCTGCTTATGCATGCACGCTTTCTCTGACAAATAAATAAATAAAGTCTTTAAAAAAAATGTTTACACAAAGAATATTTCTATTTTATAAATGAACATAAATATAAATATGACTATATAGATGTATTCTATACATTTCATGCAGAATAGATATAGAATACATAGAATATATGTATAAAATACACTTAAAAATATAGATACATAAATCTATAGATATAGAATATATATCTAGGGGCACCTGCCTGGCTCAGTTGGTAGAACATGCAACTCTTGATCTTGGGGTTGTAAGTTCAAGCCCCATGTTGGGTGGAGAGATTATTTAAGAATAAAATCTTTAAAAAACAAAGAACATATCTATACATTTATACATCACTAATTCTATATCTATGTATCTATACTAGTGTAGTGCAGTATAGTATAAGATAAAAGGTAATTTGCTTATCAGGAACATGCATTCCAGTGATCCAGTTAGAAAAGTTTGGCAGTGATACTGACAATGGGTATACAAGTCAAGAATAGCAAAAGGCAGAGCAAGATAGGGTGAGATTATAGGACAAGTAAGGTGAGAAGAAGGTAATATAAAAGAGTGATAGAGGTATGATTTATGTAGCTTTATGGTTCCAAAGAAATTATAGCATTTTTCCTGGTTAACAGACACTGATCTTTTAGGATTGGTATGTTTTACTGTTTGCTGCCTAGTTAGACATCCTTGGCCTTTGCTTGGGATTTCAAACTGAACAGAGAAAAACCAGATTTTGCACTATGAAATGTCCATGATGTCTTTATTTCTATTAAAATTACTTCAGTTCTCCTATTCCTTTCTATTTCTCCACATTCAACATTTTGTATAGCTTCTTTATCTTACTCATGGGACACAAACTCATCACATCAATCATGCCTTACATTTATACAGTGCTTTGCAAAACATTCACATTCAGTATCTCATTTATGGTCACTAACAAGTAAGAAAGTGAAAGGATTCATTTTCCCATTTTAAAGAAGAGGGAACTAAGAGTTAGAACATACTGGAACTTCTGACTCCAAGTCCTGTGGTCAATTTTCACCAATGTGCAATGTATCAGTTCACTTTTTTGAGCTATTTAAGGACTAAAAGAAAAATTAGAAAACAGAACCTCCACTCATATTTCACAAATTATATGATTCTGAATGATATTAGAGATGATTCTTTGAAAAGGATTAATTTATAAATATTTACATGAAATAATACATTTAAAGCCACAAATTTCCAGTTCTGCCAGAGGATCTTGTATCACACTAGTGCTTGCAGAATTAATCATTGTAAACATTAAGATATTATTTAAAATATTAGGACCTATTTTTGTCTTACACTTTTAGAGGTCAGAAGTCTGAAAGGGATCTCACTGTGCTAAAATCAAGGTGTCAGGAAGGCTGTGTTCCTGTCTGGAGGCTCTAGGGGAGAATGCATCTCCTTGCCTTTTTCAGCTTTCAAAGGTGCCCACATTCCCTGGCTCATGACCTCCTTCCATCTTTAAAGCCAGCAATGGTTGGTCAAGTATTTCTAATCTCTCTAACTATGCCTCCTCCACCTTCTTCCACTTATATAAGGACCCTGTGGTTACACTGGGGCAATCAGGATAATCCTTCCATCTCAAGGTCAGCTGATTAACAACTTTAATTCCATATGTATCCTTAATTCCCCTTTCCCATATTCCAGGTTCCAGTGATTAGAACATAGACATCTTGGGGCGCCTGGGTGGCTCAGTCATTAAGCATGTCTGCCTTCGGCTCAGGTCATGATCCCAGGGTCCTGGGATCGAGAGCCTCATCAGGCTCCCTGCTTAGTGGGAAGCCTACTTCTCCCTCTCCCACTCCCCCTGCTTGTGTTCCTTCTCTCGCTGTGTCTTTCTCTGTCAAATAAATAAAGTCTTAAAAAAAAAATAGACATCTTTTGGGGACAATTCTGCCTACCACACAAAGCCCAAAAAAAGTAGGTAAAAGCACCAGAAAAGGGAGAGTTCAACCTCTAAACGGAGGGCACTCAAGGGACTAAGATTCACATTTGTATAGCTTTCAGTCTAAAGGCAGCCCCAGTCCATGCTGCATAGGAAGGCCACGTGTTATGCAGGAGGATGCATATTAGCTTGAGCAGAGGACCCAGGCTGGGGCTGCTAGAGTAGCAGCAAACAGAGAAGGGAAATCACAGGGGAGGGAGGGACAGAGTGGAGAGAGAGCCTCCAAATCTACATATATACTTCACTCAAACCCCACTAATTCCTGAACTGCTTTTGAGTGAGGGAGACCACTAAGTAACAGAAAGAGCTAATCAGAGATTTCAGATACTTTCTTTTGTAAGAGAGAGTAGGGACGAATTGGACTTTACAATCTCCCAGGAGAAACATCAGTCTTCTTCAAAGATAGAAGACAGAATCCAGATTTTCTACAATATACAATGTATCAACAACAATATCTAGTTTCTAACTAAAAATCACTCCACATGCCAGGAAATAGGAAAATAAAAAAGAAAAATTAAGTTAATAGAAATCAATACCAAGATGCCTGAGATGACATAGTTAGGATACAAGGACTTTCAGTGAACCCAATATGGATATGTCCAAAGTGGTAAAATATTGCTATAATGATTGAAGAGAAAGCAAGTATTAATTAACAAAATTAAAACTATAAAAAATGGGGAGAAGAGAGACTGAAATTAGAAATTCAGTAAATGAGCATACTAGAAAACTGGGCCGGGGAAATTAGAGTTAATTACTTGAAGGCAAATTAGTAGAATCTATACAATTTGCAGAATAGAGAAAAATTCGTGATTAAAAAGAAATAAACAGAGCCACAGTGACATGTGGAAAAATGTCAAATCACAAACACATGTAATTGGAGTTCCAGAAAGAAAGGAGAAAGGAAAAAAATTGTTTGAAGAAATAATAGCTGAAATCTCCCAAATTTGTTTAAAAATATCAACTTACAAACTCAAGAAACTAAACAAACAACGAAGCAGGATAATTTTTTTATTGTTTTGTGTTTCTTTTTTTTTCTTCAAATTTTTATTTAAATTCTAGTTAGTTAACATATAGAGTAATATTGGTTTCAGGAGTTGAATTTCGTGATTCATCCCATATAACACCCAGTCCTCATCACAAGTGCCCTCCTTAATGCCCATCCCCCATCTAACCCATCCCCCTACCCACCTCCCTCCCAGTAACCCTCAGTTTCTTCTCTACCCTTGAGTCTCTTAAGGTTTGTTTCCCTTACTCTTTTACTCTTTTTTCCCCCTTCCCATACATTCATTTGTTTTGTTTCTTAAATTCCACATATGAGTGAAATCATATGGTATTTGTCTTTCTAAGCAGGATAAATTTAAATGAGTAATAAGAGCTAAAGAATTAAACTGATATCAAACTTCTCAAAAACATTGTAAGCAAGGCAACAATGTAGAAACATTTTGAGAAACCTCAGTGATAGAAAAGTGCAATGAAGCATTTTAGATTCATTCAAGCTGCCCTTCAATTATCAGGGCTTTAGAAAACCAGCTTTACACATCAAAGAACATGAGGATATTCTTTAACCTTTTGAGAGTGAACACTGGGAAAACGTCAAGAGAAAGGACTGATGATAAAACTGAAACAAAAGTGAGATAGAGGGTAGAAAATGAATTTGCAAAACATACTATTGATGTGGTTTTGGAATATAGGTGAGGTTCGGTGGGATGAGGTCCAGGGCCAACGACCGAGAAACAATTCTTGAGATTTCTTTGGTGCAAAATGGTGGTTTATTAAAGCACAGGGACAGGACCCCTGGGGAGAAAGAGCTGCTGCCCAGAGGTCTTGAGGAGTGGCTCATTATATACTTTGGAGTTGGGGGAAGTAAGGGAAAGGGAGGTTTCAAAAGAACTTTCATATGCTAAAGCAGACCTACCTACAAGATACCTACAAGATACCAGAGGTCTTGTCATTGTCAAGTTAAGGTTGTTTTCCCCTCTAGCAAGGTGTTAACATTAAGACAGTTGGGAGATTCCTGGAAGAATGTCACACAAGTCCCACCCAAGAGTGGGGGGTAGGGGGAGGTTGCAGGGAGTCAGCTTATGCTTTGTCTTCAGCTAGCTGTCTGTTCCCTCATTACTATGACAAAATAGCACAGACTGGATTAGGTTTTGCAGCCTTCCCAGAGCATCTGAAGATCCCCAGTGGTAGTTGTGATCTTGGGGGGAGGGTGTGTCCTGCTCCCCACCTTCAGGAGTTCATCTTCCTCCAGCCCTCTGCCTTTGGTTCACTCTTGGTGTAATGTAGTCTTTGGGTCTGGATAACTGTATAATTACATCTATCCATCATTATTGTATCATACAAAATAGTTCCATTGCCCTAAAATCCCCTGCGTTCTGCCTGTACATCACTCTTTTCCCCTAAACCCCTGGCAACCAATGATCTTACTGTCTCCATAGTTTTGCCTTTTCCTGCAAGTCAGATGGAATCATGCAGTCTGTAGCCTCTTTACATTGGTACCTTTCACTTAGTAATATGCATTTAAATTTCCCCCATGTCTTTTGATGACCAGGTAACTCATTTCTATTTAACAATGAATAATATTCCATTGTACAGATTTATCACACTTTATTTATCCACCTACCTATTAAAGGACATCTTGGTTGCTTCCTCGTTTTGGCAATCATTAATGAAACTGCTATCAACATCACATGCAGGCTTTTGTGTGGGGATAAGGGTTCAGCTCATCTGGGTTAATACCAAGAAGTGAGATTGCTGGATCATATGGTAAGAGCAAGTTTATTTTCTCAGAAACTTCCAAGCTGTCTTCCAAAGAGGCTGTGCTATTCTGCATTCCTACCAGCAGTGAATGAGAATTCTGTTGATCCACATCCTCAACAGCATTTGGTGTTGTCAGAGTTTCGGATTTCCGCCATTCTAATAGGTGTACAGTGGTGGCCCATTCTTGTTTTAATTTGCATTTCCCTGATGACAAGGTGATGTGGAGTATCTTTTCATATGCCTATTTGCTATTTGCATTTCTTCTTTGGTGAGGTGTGTGTTCAGATTCTTCATCACTATTTAACAATGGACTAGAGGTATTAGTCAATGGAACTCGACAAGGGAAGAAACATCAATCTGAGGTATAATAACTGGTAAAGAAGTGAAGCTATCTCTGTTTTTGGATGCTCCGATAGCACATCTAAAAATCTCCAAAGATTCAATGATAAAACTAATTGAAACAATAAAAACATTCAGTAAGATACAGCAGGTTATAAAATTAATGTACAGAAACTATTAGCTTTCATATAGAAAAACAATTGCGAGTTAGGGGAAATAATAGGACAGAAAATACCATTTTCAACTGCATCAGAGATTATTTTCTTAGGAATAAAATGAACATGAGAAGTGCAAAACTTATATGAAGAAAATGTTAAAACACTCGAAACACTTCCAAGCAGACCTGAAACACTGAAAACTATGCCCTGGTCTTCCATAGGAGGAATCAACATCATAAAGACGTTCATTATCTCTGTTAACTTATAAATTTAATGTGATTCTAATAAGAATACTTATTCACATTTAAGTGGAGCTAGAGAAGTTGATAATAAAGACAAATTGATAATAAATTTTATATAGAAAACAATCATGCAAGTAGAACAAGGATAACACAAAAAAATAAAAACTGCAAGGGGGGACTAGCCCTATCAGACATTAAAACATACTGTAAAGTCCCATTAAATAAAACAGAATAGTTTTATGATGCATGAATAAAAAAACCAGTGTGAGAGAACAGAAATGCCAAAAAATGATCCTACTACATAAGAAAATTCAGTATGTGATTAACATGGTATCTCAAAATACCAGGGCAAAGGTGGACTTTTTAAAAAATGGTGCTATAGGGGTGCCTGGGTGGCTCAGTCAGTTAAGCATCTGCCTTTAGCTCAGGTCATGATCCCGGGTCCTGGGATCTAGCCCAGCCCAGCATCGAGCTCCCTGCTCAGCGGAGAATCTGCTTCTCCCCCTCCCTCTCCCTCTGTGTGTGCTTGTTCTCTCTCTCTTGCTCTCACTCTCAAATAAATAAATAAGATCTTAAAAAAATGGTGCTATGAAAATTGGTTAAGGATTTTGGAAAGGATATAATCATAACTACCTCACAGCAAAATCAAGAATAAACTCCAAATAGATTCGGTATCTTAATGTAAAAACTGAATAACACCAACACTGGAAGAAAACCTGGGTGAATTTCTGTTTATCCTATATATACAGCTAAGTCTTCTAGCGATGGCTCAAAATCCAGAGGCAACAAGAAAAATTACTGATAACTTTGGCTATGTAAGTATTAAAAAACTGTTTCACAGCAACCAACAAACACCCACCGTAAATAAATCAAAAGGTAACTGCCAGACTGGGAACAAATGTTTCCACCATATGTTATATATAAAGAGTCAATATCTCTATAATATATGTGAATGTCTCAAAATCAAGGGGGGAGAACCCTCAAAATCTTGACTGAACAAATGAAGAAAAGATAGGAACAAAAATTTAACAAAAACAGAAGTAAAAATGGCTCTGAAACAGGTGAGAGGATGTCCATTTTCACTCCTCTTTGGGGAAGGGCAAGTTCAAGCCATGCCAAGAAGCAATCTACTGCCTAGAAGGCTGAAAAAAATTTATTAAAATGACAACTCATGATGTTAGTGACGCTACAGTAAAATGGAGATCTTCAAACACTGCTGATTAGCATGCGAGCTGATAACATTCCATGGGAGGAATATTTGGTAATATCCAACAAAAGTACAAATATACTTACTATTTGACATAGCAATTCTACTTTGGGGAAGTTACCCTAAAGATATATCTCTAAGAATAACAAAAATATGCACAAGGATATACCTGTCAGCATTATTTGTAATCATAATATATTGAAAACAACCTGAATTCCCACACAGAGAAGAGTGATTGGATAAATTATGCTAATCCATATATTGCAATATGATACAGCTGTAAAAAAGGACAAGAAGGGCTTCTGTAAAAAGATAAGAAATGATTTCCAAAATATATTGTACATAAAAATTAAGTACAGAAGATTATAATATGCTATATTTTGTGTAAGAAAGGTAAAGAAGAAAATTACACACACACACACACACAGATACACTCATTTGACAAAAAGAAAGACAGGAAGAATAAACCAAAACTAATGAGGTCATTTATGTAGAGAAAGTGGGTCAAAATATATGGACAATTAGAATGGGGAAGATGGAGTGGGAAGTGAGCTTTCTCTAAGTATAATTTTTTGCATAATGCTGACTTTTAGATCTTGGTTGGTATTTCATAGAATCTACAATAATGACATTAATAAAAAAATCCACAAGGATAAGGATTGGGGCCCCAAATGGAATACAAACAGAATCAAGTAAACATAGCTGTCTTATAAGACATTCACATAACCTTAATGAAGAGCTTTTCTAACTTTGGGAAAAAATACTATGAATGTATTTCTAGGGGCAAAGACAAAAATGACCTTGCACAAACATTGTACTGTAGTTAATAGGTTTTTTTTTTAAAGATTTTACTTTTAAGTAGTCTTTACACTGAATCTGGGACTTGAACTCCCAACCCCAAGATCAAGAGTCACATGCTCCACCGACTGAGCCAGCCAGTGCCCCATGTTTGTTTTTCACAGAAGTGTATGCTATCAATTTTCAAATTACTTCAAATGTATTCTAGAACTGAGCAAATAAGTAAAAATATTGTATACAAAGAGTGATCTATTTCTCACTGTCAAAGAAAGGAACTATAAATAAAGAAGGGATGAAACTGATATTTGAGTAGAGTTGGTGGTTTCAGTATGACCTTGTGGTCCTTAATAAATTTACAGAGAAATATAGAATTTGATAGATATATGCATAAATACATACATATCTTATCTCTGATAATAGAGGCAGCCTACTAACAATGCCACCCTGCTATCAGTGCACACAATTAGCACCTGGGTGTTGGGTTCTAATTACAATGAACCAGCAAAAGGAATGAGGGATTCATAGAGAAATGGTTGAGTCCAGGGCGTGGGCAGGAAAGTAAAACCTGAGCCTGAAATATCTTGCGGTACCAAATAATAAGGAAGTGCATATGAAGTGACAAGGACACAAAAGCTAAGCTGAAGGGGCTCTCAGTGGCCCAATCTGGGACAATGTAAGCAATAAAGTAAATAATAATAATGTTTGTTTGTTTTGTTTTTGTAGATTCCACATGTAAGTGAACATTCCCACCAAGGAGATAAATCAACACCATGTGCTTCCTCATGTGATGCACCGAGAAGGATATACCATCATTTATGTGGTACTCCTGCCAAGAATTCATAAGATGAACATAATTGTAAGGAAACCTCATACAAACCCAAAATGTGGGACTTTCCACAAAATAGCTGGCTAGTAGTCTTCAAATATGCTAAAGTCCTTAAACACAAATAAAGGGGTGACTGGATGGCTCAGTCGGTTAAGCATCTGCCTTCGGCTCAGGTGATGATCTCAGAGTCCTGGGATCCAGCCGCACTGGGCTTCCTGCTCAACAGGGATTCTACTTCTCCCTCATCCTCTGCCCCCCCACCCCGCTCGTGCTCTCTCTCTCTCTCTCAAATAAATAAATAAAATCTTTAAAAAACACATATAAAGACTGAAGACCTATGTAAGAACAAAGAAACTAAGGAGCCATGAAAACTAAATACAATGTCTGGTCCTGGATTGGATCCTAGACTAGAAAAAGATACTAGTAGGATAACTGGTGACCTTTGAATAATGGTCAGACGTTTCCGTAGATTTTATTATAGCATTGCAACAATGCTAGTTTTCTGAATTTGACAACTGTACTATGATTTTGCAAGATGTGAGCATTTGGGAATTGGGGTGATGTATACATAGTTAAACTTTGGACTATAATTATAACATTTTCATAAGTGGAAAGATTAAAAATTTATATATTTCATTAACCCAACAAAAAGCAGGACAGGAAAAAATAGGAACAAAAACCATGTGATACATAGAAAAGAAACAGCAAAGTGGTAACAAAAGTATAATCATATCCATGTATATTAAATGTAAGTGGACTTAAAAATCCAATTAAAATTCAGACTGTCAGAAGGCACCTGGGTGAGTCAATCAATTAAGTGTCTGACTCTTGATTTTGGCTCAGGTCATAATCTCAGGGCTGTGCGATCAAGCCCCACATCAGGCTCCACGCCTAGCATGGAGCCTGCTTGAGATTCTCTCTCCATCTTCCTCTGCCCCTCCATCTCCAAACAAATAATAAATAAAATCTTAAAATTCAGATTATCAGACTGGATAAAAGAATAATATCCAACTATATGATTTTTCTAAGAGATGGACTTTAAATATAAAAATGGAGGTCAAAACTAAAATGATTTCTGTATATATTTTGGATAATAACCCTTTCTCAGATATGTCATTTATAAATATCTTTTCCCATTCTGTAAGTTGCCTTTCATTTTGTTGGTTGTTTCCTTCACTGTGCAGAAGCTTTTTATCTTGATGAAGCCCCAATAGTTCATTTTTGCTTTTGTTTCCCTTGCCTTTCAAGACCTGTCAAATAAGAAGTTGGTATGGCTGAGGTTAAAGAGGTTGTTGCCTGTGTTCTCCTCTAGGAGTTTGATGGTTTCCTGAATCACATTTAGGTCTTTCATCCATTTTGAATTTGTTTATGTGTATGGTGTAAAAATGTGGTCCAGTGTCATTCTTTTGCATATTGCTGTCTACTTCTCCCAACTTATAAAACTCAACACCCGAGGGGGCGCCTGGGTGGCTCAGTTGGTTAAGCGACTGCCTTCAGCTCAGGTCATGATTCTGGAGTCCCGGGATCGAGTCCCGCGTCGGGCTCCCTGCTCGGCGGGGAGTCTGCTTCTCCCTCTGACCCTCCTCCCTCTCATGCTCTCTCTCATTCTCTCTCTCTCAAATAAATAAATAAAATCTTTAAAAAAAAAAAACACAAAACTCAACACCCGAGAAATAAAAAATCCTTTTAAATAAAGGTGCAGAAGACACAAACAGACATTTTTCCAAAGAAGATATACAGATGGCCAACAGACACATGAAAAGATGCTCAACATCACGGATATACAAATCAAAACCACAATGAGATACCACCTCATAACTGTCAGAATGGCTAAAATGAACAAATGTAGGAAACAACAGATGTTGGTGAGGATGTGGAGAAAAAGGGACCCTGTTACACTGTTGGTGGGAATGCAAACTGGTGCAGCCACTCTGGAAAACAGTATGGGGATTCCTCAAGACGTTAAAAATAAAACTACCTTACAATCTAGCAATTGCACTAGTAGATATTTACCCAAAGGATAAAAAAATACTGATTTGAATGTACACATGCACCCTGGTGTTTGTAACAGTATTATCAACAATAGCCAAATTATGGAAAGAGCCCAAATGTCCAATGACAGATGAATGGATAAAGATGTGGTATATATATAAATATATATACAATGGAATATTACTCAGCCATAAAAGAATGAAATCTTGCCATTTGCAATGATGTGGATAGAACTAGAGTATCTTATGCTAAGTGAAATAAGTCAGAGAAAGACAAATACCATCTGATTTCACTTATATGTGGAATTTAAGAAACAAAACAGATGAATATGGGGGAAAAAAGAGACACAAACCAGAGAACAGTTTCTCTTAACCACAGAGAACAAACTGATGCATACTGGAGGGCAGTTGGGTAGGGGGCATGAGCTAAACAGGTGATGGGGATTAAGGAGGGCACTTGTGATGAGCACTGGGTCTTGTATATAAGTGATGAATCACTAAATTCTACACCTGCAACTAATATTACTCTATATAACTAATGGGAATTTAAATAAAAACTAAAAAAAAAAATAAGCCTATGGAAAAATACAACCTAAAATGATTTAAAAAGATGTAGCAGGCACAAAGTAAGAACAAGAAACCTGGAGTGATAATATTCATATAAGACAAAGCAGACTTTAAGACAAATTGACCTTGATAGAACTCTTTGCCAAACAACAGCAGAATGAGCACAGTTCAAGTGTGCACAGAATATTGACCAAGATAGACCATATTATTTCAAAGGATTCCAATGATACAGAGAATATGTCCTCTAACCACAGAAGAATAGAGTTAAAAATCAATAATAATACCTAAAAAATCCTCAAATAACTGTACATTAACAAAACACATGCTTCTGAATCACTCTTCAGTCAAAGAAGAAATCAAAAGGGATATTACAAAGTATGCTTAACTGAAAAAGGAGAAAAGATAACATTAAAATGTATGGGTTTGTAGCTAAAGCAATGTCTAGACAGAAATTAGTTTGAGTGCCTATATTAGAAACAAAACAAATTCTAGCTTTTCATCATACGAATCTAGATAAAGTAGATAACATAAATCCAAAGTAGAAGGAAGGCTATAATGAACTAAAAAGAAGTAAAAAGGAAAAAAAGTAACAAAGCCAAGATTTGTTTGTTTCCTTGAGAGATCAATAAAATTGATTGCCCCCTAGCAGACTGGCTGCAGAAAAAAAGAAAGAAAACAGAAATTTCCAATATCCAGAGTGAATGATGGGATATCACTATATATCTACATGTATCAAAAGTATGATAAAGAAATATTAAAGAAGTTTATGCCAATTATTTTAACAACTTAGATGAAATGAAAAAATTTCTTGAAACACACAAATTATCAAAATTGTTAAAAATGACACAGAAAATCTAAATGCCCCTGTACCTATTAAATAAATAGAATAATTTGTTCACAACCTTCCCGCAAAGAATACTACAGACCCAGAGGGTTTCACTGTTGGATTCTAACACATAACAGAGAAATAGTACCAATCTTAGACAAACACATTCAGAAAACAGAGGAGAAAATACTTGGCAACTCATTTTACAAGGCCAGCATAACCATGATACCAAAACCAAAAAAAAATTACAGTGAAAGAAATGACCAAACAATATCATCTGAATATAGATGAAAAAAAAAACCCCACAAGCAAATCAAATCCAGAAATACATTGATAGTATTTTATGACCAAGTACAGTTCAACCCCAGGAATGCACAAATGGTTTCATATTAGAAAATCATCTGGGGCACCTGGGTGGCTTAGTCGTTAAGCATCTGCCTTCAGCTCAGGTCATGATCCCGGGGTCCTGGGATTGAGCCCCACATCGGGCTCCCTGCTCAGGGGGGAGTCTGCTTCTCCCTCTCCCACTCCCCCTGCTTGTGTTCCCTCTCTCACTGTGTCTCTCTCTGTCAAATAAATAAAATCTTAAAAAAAAAAAAGAGAAAATCAATCAATGTGATTATATTAGAAGAATAAAGGAGAAAGGCATTTGATCATTTACATACATGTAAAAAGCATGATTTGACAAAATTCAATTCTGTTCACAACAAAAACTTCCAGCAAACTAGGAATAGAAGGGAATTAATTCAGATCGATAAAAAGCATCTACAAAAAACAAACAAAAAAACTACAGTTGTAATCATGCTTAATGATGGGGTAACACAGGAGGAAATGTGAAAGTTAATGGATTTCCCTTGGATTAAAAACAAAGATGACATTGGAATCTCTACTCCCGATTGCATATATAATGTGACTAAGTTTGCTGATTTTGATAATGGTACTGTTGTTTACATAAGAGATTGTCATTGTTCTTAGGAAATATACACTGAAATATTTAGGTCAAATGGGCACAATATCTATAGCTTAATGTCGAATGATTCACTGAAAGTGTAAAGAGGCAGAGAAGGAGACGGAGAGGCAATGGTAATGCACCTGGGGTGAAAATGTAAAGAATTGGTAAATCTTGGTAAAGTGTAGAGCAACAGTCTTTATAAAGTTATTGCCACTTATCTATGTGGTTTACAATATATTAAAATAAAAAGTTAGTGAATTCAGTTCTTAGTAGAACATCTGGTCTAGTGAGGCCAGTTCATAAGTGATGGGCATCATTACGAATAATGAAGAAGTGAATTAATTTGAACAGCAGTAGAAACAAGAAAGGGTAAAACTAGTTGATTTGCCAATATGATACCTCTGAACCAAATATATTAAATGCAATGAATTTTTCCAAAATGTTTACATGGATACCACACCAATAATCAGCTTAGTGAATTTTATTCAGACATGGAAATCTCTAAAACCTTAGAATTAATAATTATTAATTTTAATATTTTTTTAAAGATTTTATTTATTTATTTGAGAGAGAGAGAACATGAGACGAGGGAGGGTCAGAGGGAGAAGTAGACTCTGCTGAGCAGGGAGCTGGATGCGGGACTCGATCCTGGGACTCCAGAATCATGACCTGAGCCAAAGGCAGTCGCTTAACCAACTGAGCCACCCAGGAACCCTTCACTCTAATATTTTTAATACAAGGAAAGACCTGGTGCTATAAAGAATAAAAAAAGAATTTGCTGACAAAAAATGAGGCAGTTGCTTGACATAACCAACATAAATGTGCAATAAGAATGCACTATTTTTTACATGATTTGGGTCAGTTCACAAATTATATTATTTCTCTGGGAGAACAGCACTTGAGCACTTAATGATTCTAATTTTTGCTACGTCTTTGCTCAGTAATGGATTCTTCCTAGATATTCACTAATATTTGGTAATAACAGGGCACCTGGGTGGCTCAGTTGGTTAAGCGACTGCCTTCGGCTCAGATCATGATCCTGGAGTCCCGGGATCGAGTCCCGCATCGGGCTCCCTGCTCTGCAGGGAGTCTGCTTCTCCCTCTGACCCTCCCCCCTCTCATGTGCTCTCTCTCTCTCCTCTCATCCTCTCTCTCAAATAAATAAATAAAATCTTTAAAAAATATATTTGGTAATAACAGCTGTTGCAAAACAATGAAATGTTCATGCCAACTTTTTATCAGAAAAGCAAGAGCAGAGTCTGAGAATAGGTAAGTCTGAAATTGAATTTCTAGGTTGGTATTAACCATGATTTCAGGTAGAAGCCTTGTCCATGAAGCATTTAGGATTTACATTCAACTGCTTCCTGTCTTTGCCTAGAACTTCCTCAAAATTCCAATTATTCCCTTTTTTATAATTAAGGATGGGCAGGGAATCACTTTGTTGGGCCCTTTGCTATATACCAGGCACTGTAAAAAGGCACTTTAAATAAATAAGAGCCTTTTCTCAAACGTTCCCAACAACCCTATAAAGTATTATTATTATTATGGGCTTTTTATTTATTTATTTTTTAAAGATTTTATTTATTTAACAGAGAGAGACACAGCGAGAAAGGGAGCATAAGCAGGACTGGCAGAGGGAGAAGCAGGCTTCCCGCGGATCAGGGAGTCCGATGCGGGGCTCTATCCCAGGACCTTGGGGTCACAACCCAAGCCGAAGGCAGACGCTTAACGACTGAGCCACCCAGGCGCCCCTTATTATGGGCTTTTTAAAAAAGATTTTATTTATTTATTTGACAGAGAGAGAGAGAGCATGAGCAGGGGGAAAGGGGGAGGGGCAGAGAGGGAGAGGGAGCCCAGTGCAGGGCTTGATCCCAGGACCCTGGGATCATGACCTGAGCCGAAGGCAGATGCTTAACTGACTGAGCCACCGAGGGGCCCCATCTATAAAGTATTATGATCTCTACTTTCTCTGAGGAATCTGAGATCAGGGAAGTTCAGTGACTTGTTTCAAATCAAATAGCGACTATGTCTATATTGCTTCAAACACATCACGTTGCCTTGGTGTTGCCACATCTATTACTTCAATTTCTTTACCTACAAAACGAGGGAAACCACGATTTTGCATATCATTGAACGGCACAGATTATGGAATGATGATGCAATGCTCTAGTGAGAATCTTGAATCCATCCAGAATGTTGGTGATTTAATCTCCTGCCTCATACCTTCGCTTGAACTAAGTGAATATGGTGAATAAGCATATTTTAGTAGAAAAGTATGTTTCGTGGGGCACCTGGGTGGCTCGGTCATTGGGCATCTACCTTCGACTCAAGTCATGATCCCAGGATCCTGGGATGGAGCCCCACATTGAGCTCCCTGCTCAGCGGGAAGCCTGCTTCTCCCTCTCCCACTCCGTCTCTCTCTCTGAAATAAATAAATAAAATCTTAAAAAAAAAAGTATATTTCTTTTTCCCAGTATTTCAAAATATTGTGTTTTGAAAATATTTGCTCTTATTACGTGAAATTTAACAAAATCTATAATTGATCAACAACTGTAGATTTTTCTCTTACTCGGGCAAAATTAAAGTTGAAATGTTTCTTTATGAAAACATTGCTCTATACAATTTACCAATCTCAGTTTTTCTTTGGAGAAATGGATCATTAAGTGCCCACTCTATGAAACACCAATATGTACCCCATTATGGGAACAATTCACACTGTAAAATCAAACAAATATTTCAACTCAAATTGGAAAATGAATGCAGTCCAAAATGTACTTGAAAACAGAAATTAAGGAGGCATAGTAGCAAATGAGGTTTAGAACGTTTGTCTGGAAATCAATAGAGATGCTCTACAGAGAAGTATGCCTTTAATACTATATGTAAAGAAACGGAAATACTGCATTTAAGTGAGGAACTGTAGTGCAAGTATGTGGGATCTCAAGGAATATTCTGCCCGCCCTTCTTTCCATTGTTAGGATAGGGTAACACAGGGGGAAATGTGAAAGTTATGTATGGTAGAGAGTTATTTTCCACATTCATTCCATGTCCATCCTTTGCACTCCTCCTACAACAAAGTGACACCAGCTAGACTATATTCTTAAAAAAAACCCAAAAAACTCAACCTTTTAGTAAGCTATAGCATGCATAACAAAAAGTACAAAAATCACAATTGTACACATTGATAAAATTTTATAAATGACCCACCTACGCTACTCCTTTTGTGCCCTCTTCCAGTTACTACCCACTCCTGTCCCTCCTCAAGGCAAAATATCTTGACTTCTAACAGCATTAAGTTTGCTTTGTATGTCTTTGGTAAATGGAAGAAAAGAATACATACTTTTGTGTCTGGCTACTCTTGCTCAACATGCTTGTGAGATTCATACATATTATTGTAGGTAATTCTAAGTCGTGTATTCACTCGTTGCTGTGTAACACACATTCCGTTGTGTGATCATGGCACAGTATATTTCTCCTTTCTACTCTTGGTTTCTTGGGACGTATCACAAGGGGTGCCGCTACGAACACTCTTTTACATGCTTTTTGGTGATGATTAGCACTTATTTCATTTTCGACATGTACCCAGAAATGGAATTGAGTTATAATGTGTACAAGTATTCAGCTTTTTTTTTTTTTTTTACAAGTGTTCAGCTTTATGAGAACCTGCCAAGCACTGTTTTCTGAAGTATCCATGTCAATTTATAACCCAACCGTGTCTGAGAATTCTGGCTGCTCCAGAGTCTCATCAACAGTTGGTATTGTCTATCCTTTTCTTTTTCTTTTTTTTTGTCAAGATTTTATTTATTTATTTGACAGAGAGAGAGCGCGAGCACAAGCGGGGGAGCAGCAGAGGGAGAGGGAGAAGCAGGCTCCCCACTAAGCAGGGAGTCTGATGCGAGGCTCGATCCCAGGACCTGAGATCATGACCTGAGCCGAAGGCAGACGCTTAAGGACTGAGCCACCCAGGCGTCCCTTATCTACCCTTTTCTTACAGACATTCTGGTAGGTAGTTTGTGGCCCTTCTTCATCATCCCTGGAGTGTGTGTTGCTCTGTCTAGAGTCTGTACGTTATTTCCTGCCCCTATAGCTTAGGGAAAGATGAGCTAATTAAATCTACAGAAACATTTTGATCTTGGATAACTCACTTAGATCAACTGAATGTTAACTTTTTGTGAAAACAAGATATTACCAGTGTGCCTACCTTATGAAATTGCTGAATAGATTAAGTAAAATAAAGTATAAGAAATGCTAAAAAGTCAAAGGACCATCATTACTACCATTTAGTACAATGTTTCTAAAACTTACTTCTGTATAATAATCATCAAATAAAGCTCACCTCAGACCTCTGAATCAGGATTTCTAGAAAAGCTGTTTGGGAATATGGACTTTGAACTAGTATCTTTAGGTGATGTCTATGATCAGACATACTTAAAAGCCATTGATCTAAACCAGTTTTTTTTTTCTGTTGCATAAAAGGTCTTTTACTCTCTCCAAATGTCATTATTTTCCATTTTTCCTCTGATGTTTCTACATAATTAACAGTATGTGGGGTAGCCTTAGTCCAATATCAGTACCCTCTGAAACTGTTGAACATGTAAGGACCCTAAGCGTTAAATTTATAGCAACATTAAATACAGTTATTAATCTATGCCTTGCTTATAAATTTACTGCTTCTAGGTAAGGACGAGAAAAGCATAAACATTTGAGTGCATCCTATGGGACTTGTTTTTTTTATTATTTTTATTTATTTATTTATTTTTAAAAGATTTTATTTATTTATTTGACAGAGAGACACAGCGAGAGAGGGAACACAAGCAGGGGGAGTGGGAGAGGGAGAAGCAGGCTTCCTGCCGAGCAGGGAGCCCGATGTGGGGGCTCGATCCCAGGACTCTGGGATCATGACCTGAGCCGAAGGCAGACGCTTAACAACTGAGCCACCCAGGCGCCCAATCATTTCTTAATATATACATATTTCAAATCATTATGTTGTATGCCTTAAATTTACACAATGTTAAATTTTTTTTAAAGATTTTGTTTATTTATTCATGAGAGACAGAGAGAGAGAGAAAGAGAAGCAGAGGGAGAAGCTGGCTCCCAAGGAGCAGGGAGCCCGATCTGGGACTCGATCCCAGGACCCCGGGATCATGACCTGAGCCGAAGGCAGACACTTAACCTACTGAGTGACCCAGACGTCCCTATGGAACTTGTTCTTGTTTTTTCTTTAGTGATATTAAAATTTTCTTAATGCAAATGTTAATTGGCTCAACTTTCCTAGGAATTCATTTAGCAATATATCAAATACCTTATAATTTTTGTATGTATTGAGCCTTCCAATGTTCCTTTGAGGGACTTTTCTTAAAATAATAGCCCCAAATGAGGACAGTGCTTTCTACAGAAAAATGTCCACTGTGACCTTATTTATAATAAAGAAAAAAAAAATGGAAGCAGTCTAAATATCTAACAGTGCCAAATGCTTATACAGTACTGGTATTAGTAATAATAACATAAATTCACCATACTTTGATGGTTTCCTCATATTTTAGTCAATATTAAGCATAGTATACATATACATACATATATGCACATAAAAAGGCTTGGAAA
Source organism: Mirounga leonina (assembly GCF_011800145.1). Classification (NCBI taxonomy): domain Eukaryota; kingdom Metazoa; phylum Chordata; class Mammalia; order Carnivora; family Phocidae; genus Mirounga; species Mirounga leonina. The sequence continues at coordinate 662,365 of NW_023270163.1, forward strand.
TACTTCTTTTTTTAAAAAAAGATTTTATTTTTAAGTAATCTATAACGTGGGACTCAAACACACAACCCCCGAGATCAAGAGTTGCAGGCTCTACTGACTGAACCAGCCAGGCACCTCTGGAAATACTTCTTTTTTTTTTTTTAAGATTTTATTTATTTATTTGAGAGAGAGAGCAGGAGTAGTGGGGGCGGGGGGAGGGGGCAGAGGAAGAGGGTGAAACAGGCTCCTCGTTGAGCAGGAAGCCCGATGCAGGGCTCCATCCCAGGACCCTGGGATCATGACCTGAGCTAAAGATAGACGCTTAACTGACTGAGCCACCCAGGCATCCCTGGAAATCACTTCTTTATAGCAGCTTTACTCATAATAGCCAAACCTGGAAGAAATTCAAAGGTCCATTAACAGATGAAGATATAAACAAATTTGGGTATATCTATACAGTTGAGCACTACTACCAAAGAAAAAGGAACAAGCTATTGGCATCACAACTACATTGATAAATCTCAAAAACATGAAAATCTAGAAGAGACAAAGTTAACCTATCATACCATAAAGTAGATTGGCGGTTGCCTAGGGCTGGAGATGAAGGAGATTGAATTCAATGGGGCATGAGGGAACTTTCTCGGGGGATGGAAATTTTCTATACTTTGGTAATGGTGTGATTTTACAGATGTATACAGTTGATAAAACACTGGAATATACAGTTGAAGTGGGCCCATTTTATTGTGAGTAAATTATGTTACAAAAATTAAGAGTGACACATAAGAGACATAAAAACCAGTCTTTTCACCTCGCTGTTCTCATATTACCTGAAAGAAATGTACAGCTTCTGAAGGGAAACTGTTCCTCCTCTCCTCACCTATCTTTTCTAACAGCTGGTTCATTTTTTTAAAAATCTTGGAACAGCCGTGCCCTGAGAGGACTTTTTGTAATGTGTGGATGCTCTGTTATATCAAATTAGATTGTTTTGAAAAATAAAGCACTGCAGTCATGTGTAACTCAAAGGCAATTTCCTAACACCAAAGGCTATATTCCCTGATACCAGAGGCAGTTTTCAATGGTCTGCACAGTGAATTAGTTTCGTAGCCTCTATTCATATTAGGAGTTTTGCTTCTGTTCTAGAGCTGATGAAGTCCAATATGTGCCTGAGCTTTGGGGGTTTGGGTTCTCATTTGGACTTCATAGGAGAAAGCTTATTTCACCAATTAAAAAAATTAATGAAAAAAAAAAAAAACAACAAAGAGAGTCCAAGTTCTTGCTTAGCAAAATGCCCAGAATGTGTCCCTTTTGTTTGAAACTGTCTCAACAGAGTCTTTTGATTATTTAAAGGATATATGCTTGGAGAGGCTCTGGAAATCCTTCAGTAAGAGATGCATAATACTTACAAAGAGTAGGTATTAACAGTAAGGATAGGAGCACCTTCTTTCTCTCTTCAGACTCACTAGTAATCCTTTTTTCTCTTACCAGATAGAAATATTCCAGCAAGCAAACAACAGTGAGCATGTTTGCTTATGCTACCAGGATTCTAGCTATAAAGTTGTTTTCATTCTACCTAGTTTTTATTTCTTTCGATGCCGGAAGAATGTCAGTGAATGTCAAAAAACTTCATTCATTGCTTTCTACACATGTCCTCCTGGTTCAGATATTCAGAAATCTTACTGAGGGAAAGAAAATAGGTATTGCATTCTAAGTAGCTATACCAGAAAAAAAATGATGAGAAGGTCTCTAGGGACTAGCCCTCACAAGATAACCCTGTGTAGTTGGTACCTTCTGCATTTTTTTTAAAGACTATTTTTAAGTAATCTCCACACCCAACGTGGGGCTCAAACCCACAACCCCGAGATCTAGGATCGCATGTTCTACCAACTGAGCCAGCCAAGCACCCCGGTACCTTTTGCATTTTGAAGCCTTACATTTTCCTATCAGACTACCAGAAATCTGTTATCATAAAGCAGGGATATACTTAATAGGATACAGTAATACTTTACATGACATAAGTTCTTTCCCAGATGGATATAGTCTGCCCTATGAATGTACTTGCACCTACGCCTATTTTAGAAATAATATTCCATCTTAGTTTATTTTTCCTTTTAGAAGTCTTATTACTGAGTGCACTTTGGGTTTCCGTACTTAGAGATTGTTGGAAATAAGGCATTTTCAGCAGTGTTTGTTGAAATAATGCAGTTTGGTAGAATCAACTCATCTTTGATCTGTTTATGTTACTCCCCAAAATAGGAAATATGCTCTTGAAACAGAAAACATAATGCTATGCACAGTGTAGGTGGTCTACGAGTCTAATAGCCATTTATTGGGCATCTGTTAATGTCAAGCAAAGACAAATATGACATGATAGTTGTTTTCCAAGGGCTAATGGATGAGAGATTTCTTGGGGGAATATACAGAATTCAGGGTTTCCTGAAATATACATAATAATGTTACTAACAGATCTGTACTTTGTCAGATTAAGTAGGAGTCTTAGAGAGTATGCAGGGTACCCTTCTGCAGCAGCCCTGAGGAGTGTTCACACAGGAGCTTCTCGAACACATGTAGCGACTAAGAACTTGCTAACTCTTAAAATAGCTCATTCCATCATTGGCCAGCTGTCTGTTAGAAAAGATTTTTCTCATATCAACTCAAAATCTATTGCTCAGTGACTTCTACACACGAGTCCTAGTTATTCCCTCAGGGGCAATAGGAAATATAAATCTATTTTTTCTTTGAAAATATTATTCACTTTAAGCTTTCACTGTATTGAAATGATAAGAGGTTAAAACAACCTTTATTCATAGAGTCACGATCACTGAGAGAAATCTTAATTTTTATGCTCAAAAAAGTATGCCATTTCCTTTCCAAAGACTATGAAAGAGCAAATGTTTTGAACATTTAAAATGTCAAATACTGAATAAACCCAGTACTTAAGGTATATGGATTTGATTTTTATAAAGGGAAGAAAAAGAAATTAAGGAAAATAGCATTTATTGACTTTTGGACCCTGGGAACTACGCTAACTACTAGAACTTCTATTAGTAATGACAGACAGTGCTGTGAGGTGCTATTTTATTTCCATTTTTCAGATGAGCAAAGTAAAGCTCAAATAACTGATATTACTTTTCAATCTGAATTTCTCTTCAGGACTCTCCCTGAGATTTGCTTAGTGCTGCGCTCACCTCCATTGTCTGCTTTTGTTCCTTGGTCACAGAGCCTGGCCTGAAAGTTTATTTAGCTCTACAGGTGAACAAACGTCCTCCTCGCCCTTTATCAGGGTCACTGGCTGCCTGAACTCCAACAGCAAGGAGTGTCTGAAATTGCTGGTGCTTTCATGTGACAAGGTCAATGTCACGGTCACTCATTCTCACCAAGCTATAGCTTTCTCTGTCATCTTCAGTATGGTCGACTAGCTTGAAAAACAGGGCTCCTATGCCAAGTCCTATTCGGAAGGTTGAACTACTTTGACGGAGCCCTAACTGGCTCTTGTTAACCTCTTTTCTCTGGACAGCAGGCCTAATCCCCGATCTCACTAGTTGCTTTCTGGGGAATATATCTCCAAATATGTTGATCACCCATAATCACAAAGCTGTTAACCATGTGACTATATCCATTTAATCAGTAATTAAATAAACATGTAACCAAGTATCTACTACGCGAGGACTGGGGATGGAGATATATTTAGGAGTTCTTAGTCTATTGAAGTGAGGGCAGTAGCACCCATATCAATCATCTGTTCCAGAATTGGGGAGAGAAGACAATTGAGTAGGTAGCTGGGAGAAGGGTCAAGGATGCTCTCCTAGAGGAGATGGTACTTTAACGGAGTCTAAAGATTAAATACAGCTCATTTAGATAAAGGGAGGGTGTGAAAGATATTTGAGAAGAGAGAAACTGTACCTACACAGCCCCCCAGCAGGAAATTTGGGTAATGCTTGGAACATACAGTGGTGGGGAGGAAATGTGAGGGATGATGGAGAAGTAGGCAGGTGCCAAGTGACACAGGACCTTTTTCCCACTCTCAGGAGTTTGGACTTGGCGCACTGGCACCACGTGGAAATACGTCCTTTCCCATTTTTATCATTGGCCTAGAAACCCTTGGACTTCACATCTAGAATTCTAGGTTTACTGCCAGGGCATGCTTTCCAGCCACACTCCTCACAGCTATTCTCCACTCTACTATACTCTGGAGACCTAGCTCTCTCCTTGTCTGCGTTCATCATTGTTGGTGAGCTATGGGCACACCATCCAGCAGCTCGGGGCTGCCTGACTCAGGAAAGATCTTGGAAGGTCTGCCTGTTTATAATTGTTAAATGTGCTCTGCGATGTGCATAGAAGAGATGAAAAAGTTTAATTTTTCAGAGACTCATAGGTTCCAAAAGATAATTTTTACAGATAACTTGACTTACAGATTTTATACGTTTGCATTTTGAAGAAAGAAATTCTTCTTTTTTTTTAATGTTTTATTTATTTATTCATGAAAGTCAGAGAGAGAGAGGCAGAGGCAGAGGGAGAAGCAGGCTCCTCGCCTAGCAGGGAGCCCGATGTGGGACTCGATCCCAGGACCCTGGGATCATGACCTGAGCCGAAGGCAGACGCTTAACCATCTGAGCCACCCAGGCGCCCCAGAAAAAAATTCTTTTAGCTCAGAGTAACTGCACAGGCTACAGGTTCAGTGTGTGTGTGTGCATGCGCGCGTGTGCGCATTTTAATTTTTCTGGACAGGAAGGAAAACAAATCTAGGCTTTCTGGGTTTCAGCACAACAAACCTGGCAAGCCTTCTGGTTGGGTCTGGCTAGGGGACTGGCGTGAGGAGAGCTCCGTGTTACAGTGTATCCAAGGCTGAATCCAACTCACCACTGCATTTAGGAGATAAGTAAGCCTGTTAAAAACTGCCTGAGCCATCAATTCAAAGGAGCGGTGGTGAGATAGATTTGGGTCATTAACATGATTTGAAATACTCTATAACATTTCAGTTATTTAGTTCCCTGGTAATGGTCCCCTGACATTCCATAGAAACAGGCACGGCAGAAAGCCTCGCGTTTGGGGAGCAATCTGTGAATCTGTTAAGCTATTCATAGCCACACCACTCTGAAGCCCACTTTCTGCAGCAATCTTATTTACTGTATATTATGACATTTAGCAAGAAGAGGAAATCCAGCTACTTGGTGGTGTTAATGTTGGTGTTAAGTTTTTAAATGGAAAACATCCAATTTCCATGTGTTTCATCAAAAGTACCATACAAAGGTACTTCTATCAGAACTCCTGTTTCTGGAACTCCAGGGTTGAGGGGAGAGCTTCACCTAGAAGGAAGGAAGACAGAAACATAACAATAAAACCCACACAGTGTTTTGCTGACTTTTAAAATGATACGATTTCAAGATTTGGTAGATGGAGAGGTAGGGAGGAAAGACTGTCCATGGCCAGGACTCCTAAGACCGGTCACCTAAGAAGTTCCTCATGCTCCATCCCTGAAATGTTACTTAGCCCAGAAAATACAGTGTGAATCCCTCCCATATCTTGCTGCCCCTAAAAGCCGAGCCTACTTGATCCCTAGATTATAGTTCAGGATCATGGATGACCCGAGGCTTAGGTGGGAGGAACAGAAAGAGTCTAGGGTCAGGAGCTCACTAGGTAAGTGTCTACTACATCATGTGTCTGAACCCCCACCGACCTGCTTACCCCAATTCCCAGCGCTTACATAGTTAGAGCCATTATTGTTCCGAAAAGGATTTATAGCCTTATTCAAAAGTACATACAACAATTTAAACCATACAACTTAGTATGTTGTACAAATTAATAAGTTGAGTTCATGTTGTAGACATGAAAAAATTCATACATACATATATACATACATATATATTTAATCAAAGCTCTGGAAGATACAGCCCTCATTAGAAGTTATCTTTAGTTAGAGGGATTTATGAGTTATTTTGCACCTATTTGTCTCTATTTTATAATATTTTGTGCAATGAACAGGTATTACTTTTGAAAATACAACTGATTTTTTTTAAAAGTGAAAAAATCAATGCAAAGAAAAAACCGGGGTTGAGGTTAGCGCCCAAACTAAATTCCACAAGTTACTATGAACTTGCATTCTTCATCTGACAAATATTTTTGTCATCTACCATTTGCTAGGAACTGAGGTGTAGAGTTAAAGAAGATAAAATACTTTTGCTGTCTTCAAAGAACTTTCTCTAGTGGAGGAGGCAGATATTAATCAAATAATAATACAAATAAGTGAAAATGTGTATCTGTGATAAGTGATATGGAAGAATGTGTACTTACGCAAACATATAATAAAAAAAGTAGCTTGTTTGGTTTGGAAATTATGTTGTTCAATGATTGATTCATTGAATAACACACTTTGCTATTTGTGAGCACATTATTTGCCTCTGAGCTTCCTAGTAGCCAAAGCAACCAAGAAATATGATTGCCTGCATGATTCATTCCCAGGGGAAGGATAACTGTTTATTTTCAGGACTAAGACAAAGTTTCCATAAGGGACCTTGAAAAGAAGACACTCTTCAACAGCCTTAACAACATCTCTACAGTAAGTAGGAGTCTACTGCCAATCACCAGGGATTGGGTTCTTGTCTTTCATTCTCAGAGTTTCTTTTCCAAAATCTCACTGGCTCAAAGATTATATAAGAGATCTGAGGATCACTGTTCCTCTAATTTCATTTCCACTAGTTCCATTCTATATGGACATTAGCCCATTACGTGGTGCTTCCTCCCTAGGCAGGTGCTTTGTTTAGACCTCCTTTTGGGATTTGAGTTTTAGCATTGTGGCAGAATGTTTTCATCCCTAGACTTGCTGGCCTCAGGTTAAAACATATATCTCAAGCAGGTTCTTAATGAGACCTAATAAAACAATAGTAAGGACAATAGTCATTCTCATTAATGAGCATGTACTAGGCAACAGCCCCCACGCCTATCACTTTAAATACAATATTTAATCCTACTATAACCCTGTAAAGTAGAAAATTAGTCTTGTCCCTATTGTTAGGATGAGGAAATTGAGACAGAAAAGTGGAAAAGTAACTTGCTTAAGGTTACACATCTATTACACAGTCAACGTGAGCTGTGAACCAAAGATTATGCACCAAACTACCTAGCTCTCTCCAGTGCCTGTCGTTATTGGTAATAGGCCAATGCCTATTTTCCATGTAAGGCCCTCCCTGGACTGGCTCAGCCCTTAACCTCTACAATTATTCACACACTCATTCATTCATTCATTCACTCAACTAATATTTATTAAGGGTGTCTTATGAGCAAGAACTATGCTAACCATTAAGGCTATGACAGTGGGCAACAGAGATATAGACATACTTGCTGACACAGATTCACTCAAGCATGAATTACAAACTGTGATAAATGCTATGTAGTCTACACAGGAGAACCCACTCTAACTTGTGAAGTTAGGGACTTGAGACCTGAAGAATGGATAGTAATTAAATAGGCCAAAGTGTGGCACATGACAGGGAGGGGCAGTTATGGAGTATTTTAAGTGGAAGGAATAATTAGTGAAAAAGCATTGAGATTGTAAAGAACGTGTCTAGTTGAATAAATCACATAAAACCAGCACAGTAGGGATAAGGGGACACTGAAGAGAGGAGTATAACATGAGGTAGGAGACGTTGGTAGGGGTCATACTTCTGCTCATGTAAGTACTATGAGTAAGGATTATGGGAGATAGCCTTTTTTTTTTTATCAGAAAAGTAATGGAAACCTATGGATTAAGCAGGTGGATACCATATACAGATTTGTTTTGTTTTGTTTCGAAACTGGTAAACAGTAGCAGAAAACATTAGAAAAAAACAGAGACGTGGGAAACTAGTTAGGACAGGAAGCTGAGCAGCTACAGAGGCCCTGACTCTATCTACTTTTTTTTTTTTTTTTAAGATTTTATTTATTCATTTGACAGAGAGAGAGAGAGAGAGAGAAAGCACAAGCAGAGGGAGCAGCAGAGGGAGAGGGAGAAGCAGGCTCCCCACCGAGCAGAGCCTGGGACACTAGACCCTAGGATCATGACCCGAGCCGAAGGCAGATGCTTAACTAACTGAGCCACCCAGGTACTCCTATTTTTCTCTTAATTGAGATATACTTGAAATGTAACACTGGTTAAGTTTAAGGTGTACAACGTGTCGTGTTGATTAGAGATGTTTCTATGTTGCAACATGATCACCACTGCAGTGTTAGCTAATACCAGGTCACAAAACTATCATTTCTTTTTTGTTTTTTTGTTTTAAAGATTTTATTTATTTATTTGACAGAGAGAGAGAGAGAGAGAGACAATAAGAGAGGAAACACAAGAAGGGGGAGTGGGAGAGGGAGAAGCAGGTTCCCCACTGATCAGGGAGCCCGACACAGGGCTCCATCCCAGAACCCCGGGATCATGACCGGAGCTGAAGGCAGATGCCTAAGGACTGAGCCACCCAGGTGCCCCTCATTTCTTTTTTGTGGTGAAAACATTTAAGAACAAAGTCTCTTGGCAACTTTGAAGTATATAACACAGTACTGTTACCTATCATCACTAGGCTGTTCATTAGCTCTCCAAAACTTCTTCATCTTCCAGTTGCAAGTTTGTACCCTATGACCAACATCCCCCCCACCCCCATTCTAAGGCCTGCGTTTTCAGGGTAGTATGACAATTGAGCAGGATTCTACCTGCATACATCCCATTTGAATAACTCAATAGTTTAGACATACCTGTTAGAAAGAAATGGAGCAATTCAGTCAAATAACTAGTTGTTTTGATAGCAATCTGACTACAAATAAACCAAATAGTCACAAACTAGGGTATGCAAAAATGTAACTTACATGTACAAGTAATGCAACTCAAGCTCCACATCTACATAGAGTGAATGGACAGATCTATTACTTTCTAGCATTATCATAAACTTCAATTCAATTATCTGTAAGCCGAACTCAAGTAATATAACTTATGTCACTATTTCCTAGCTTACTCACTTTCAGTAAGTCCTCAGCCCTTAATGGTTAACTTCCCTCCCTCTGCCTTTCTCCCTTGTGTGATGGAAGTTGATTAAGTTGTGGTAGTAGGGAGTGTGTGTGGATTATTCTGGCATTGTGGAAGTGGTGTCCTGTCACTGCAAGCTGCGGACTGAGTCCTCCCATGCTTCTAAATCTCTAGGCACCAGCTCCCATCCTCAGGCACAATGCCCAGTACTCAGTAGGGGTTTACTGAGTGTATTGTTCGGCTAAACCAGAAGGAACATTTTTGAGATCTCACTGTTAGATTATTCACCGATGGGGTACCTGGTGGCTCAGTCGTTAAGCATCTGCCTTCAGCTCAGGTCATGATCCCAGGGTCCTGGGATGGAACCCTGCATTGGGCTCCCTGCTCAGCGGGAAGCCTGCTTCTCCCTCTCCCACTCCCCCTGCTTGTGTTCCCTCTCTCTCTCTCTGTCAAATAAATAAATAAAATCTTAAAAAAAAAAAAGATTTCCTAAGATTATTCACGGAAATTTCTTACAGACTGGACAATGTTGTAACCATGCTGTAACATCTTTCTAGAATAATGCTTTATAAATAATGGCGATCCCTACAAATATTTGATGAACAAATATGAATTAGTTCATTCTCTGAAACTTCCATCAAGTATTGTGCAGCTCTTGCTTTATTTGGTACAAAGTTAGGGGGCAGAAGTAGGGAGGTTTGAATCAACATAATATCTCCATGTACAGTCGTCAGATTTGTTTTAGGTCTATGATCCTCTTATCTTAAGCTTCATTAGGCTGCAAGTTTAGAATGAGGTCACATTGGCTTTCTTTCTTTATTAAACTTTAATGCTCAATTTATAACATCTCAGCCCTATACTGACTCAAATGTAGGAATCCCCCAAACAAAGTACACCCCATCCTTTCTGGTGAGCTACAAAGCATCATCATGCATATGCTCACAGCTAATCCCCAGTTTCCTGTTCTCCAGCCTCCTAACTAGAGGCCACTATTTAGGACATCACCTAAAGAAACTCACCACTGCAGGTATCAGTGTCTTTCTAGAGACATCCTTGGTACCGGGAAGGTTTTATCCCAGTGTTCCTTCACAAGAAGGCTGAGTGATGCTTGATCCTCTGCAGAGCTGGGAAGATTTGCCCTAGCCTTGGTTTGATCTCATCTTGTCACTTGGGCCCTGAAGTGACATTGTTCAAGACTATCTCAGGAATGTTCTCCCTTCAACTGCTTCAAATTTATTTATCCTAACAATTTATGCAACCAAACAAGACATGTAGTGTTTGCATTTCCTATCTCCATCAACATATATCTTTATAAGTAAAAACCACAAAGGACATACTTGCCATAGGCACTTGCAGAAAGAATACATACTGTCTCGAGTTATATGGGAGATCGGAGGGAGTTTATTTCCAGAATTCAAGTGCATGCCCAGGCTAAATACAGTGAATTTTGGTTAAAAGTCCTTGTTCTTTTCCTTGAATGATTTAGATGATCATTTTAACATCTCGCTAAACTGTTCAGAAATAGAATATCTATGTTAAAAAGTAATATAAACTAATGATTATATTACAAACATGTAAAAATAATAAAAGAACCCCACATATAAGCCAAAAGAGAAAATAGTCCATATTTATTCTTTTAAAGGAAAACAAACGTACAGAACAATAATGCAATTTCACTTACTAAGTGCCAAGTGGGGAATAAACAGGCTATGAAAGACACCAGGGGGAAAAAACTGCTTAATTATCAACTTCAGTAATAATTCTTTTTCAATTATTTTTAAGTTATAATTATTTTATTTATTTTTTTTTTAAAGATTTTATTTATTTATTTGACAGAGAGAAAGACACAGCGAGAGAGGGAACACAAGCAGGGGGAGTGGGAGAGGGAGAAGCAGGCTTCCCACGGAGCAGGGAGCCTAATGTGGGGCTCGATCCCAGGACCTGGAATCATGACCTGAGCCGAAGGCAGACGCTTAACAACTGAGCCACCCAGGCGCCCTATAATTATTTTTCATTCGTAAAAGATTATAGAAAAATATTGCCACAATGGCATGTGTAGTCTATTCCTCAGAGGAGCCTGTTGAGATTAAAAAGTTTTATCTCAGTAATAATTAGAACTTCTGTATAATAGCGTGTCAATAACTTCTAGTTTCTGTATTATTATTATTATTATTTTTAAAGATTTTATTTATTTATTTGAGACATTGAGAATGAGAGAGAGAGAGCATGAGAGGGAGGAGAGTCAGAGGGAGAAGCGGACTCCCCGCCGAGCAGGGAGCCCGATGCGGGACTCGATCCCGGGACTCCAGGATCATGACCTGAGCCGAAGGCAGTCGCTTAACCAACTGAGCCACCCAGGCGCCCTATATTATTTTTTTAAAGATCTTATTTCTTTATTTGACAGAGAGAGAGACAGCGAGAGAGGAAACACAAGCAGGGGGAGTAAAAGAGGGAGAAGCAGGCCTCCGGCCGAGCAGGGAGCCCCACGTGGGGCTCGATCCAGGACCCCGGGATCATGACCTGAGCCGAAGGCAGACACTTAACGACTGAGCCACCCAGGCGCCCCTAGTTTCTATATTATGTACCTAGCTTGCCTAGCCATGTCTTTTCTCACTGGCATCTTGTAAAATTATGAATGAGTGATTTCTAAAGCATGGATTCCTAAATGTGGTAGCACATCGCAATCACCTGGGAAAGTGTGAAAGGAATCATTGATTTGGGGCTTCACGCCTAGAAATTCTGATTAAATTGGTACATGGTGTGGCCTGGCTTTAAGAGACTAACAAATCACCAGGTGATTCTAAGGGCAATGTTACCACCCAGCTCAGATTTGTGATGAGGATGAAATTAAATTGTGTAAAGCATTCAGCATCCTGGTACATGGAGTACATGCAATATGGATTAGCAATTCATAATTTTGATTACTATTAAGTTAAATAATCCATGTAGACCATATATCAAAGAACCTGACATACTAAATGTTTGTTGGTACTGTGTTATGATTATTTAAATTACATAACTTAAACTCTATTTTTTTTTACTTATAAAATTCTATTATTTAAAGTTGAGTTATTTAATCTGCATTGCCTTCTATGGTCACATTACCAAATGTAAGCCCTGTGCAGCAGTTGATTTTTAAAGAGCTTAATGAAGAGATAAATCTATTGCTGCACTTAAAAAATAGACTAGAATGAAACACCTCGTCTTTTTAAAGATGAATTTGGACAACATCCCAGGCCATCCATCTTCGTGTCCAAAGTATAGCTCTGATAAGCTAAGAATTAAAGTAAATCAGAGATATTATATGCTATACGGATAGAAGGGTTAACTTTCTCCTGTTGTCGATAAACAATTGCTTCTTGTATTTACTTTAATGTTGCATAAGGAGTGATATGTGAATGCTGATGCACAAACAAGTATTAGAAAGAGAAAGGGAAAGAAATAACAGAAATAATGAAATGAAGAGGGTTGTGTCAAATTCTCATTTGAAAAATACCAGGCTCCAACTGATATGATGTTGGATCGGTGGTGTATGCTTACTTTTATGATTTTTATATTGAAATAATTTTAAAATTATAGAAAAGTTGCAAAATAGTACAAAGTTCCCCCATATAACAGTGCTTCACTCCAGTTTACCCTAATGTTAATATGTTATGTAACCACAGTAGTTATCAAAACCAAGAAATTAACATTAGAATTGCTATGAACTAGCCTGCAAAATTAATTTCGATTTCACCAGTTTTTCCGGTAAAGTCCTTTTTCTTTTTCTGCCCTAGGATTCATTAAGGGCTACCACATTTAATAAAGATGTCACATCTCCTTGCTCTCCTCCAATCTGTGACAATTCCTAAATCTTTTGTCTTTTGATCTTACCTTTTTTTTTTTTTAAGATTTTATTTATTTGTCAGAGAGAGGGCGGGGGGGCGGGGGGAGAGAGAGAGCATAAGCAGGGGGAGCAGCAGAAGGAGAAGTACGCTCCCCACTGAGAAGGGAGCCTGCAAGGCTCCATCCCAGGACCCTGGGATCATGACCTGAGCCAAAGGAAGACGCTTAACTGACTGAGCCACCCAGGGAACCCTTAGACCTTAATGTTTCTGACCTTAACATTTTGAAATGGTCAGTTGTTTTATAGAATACCCTTCAGTTTGGGTATATCCGATATTTTCATGTGATTGGACTGTGGTTGTGGATTTTTAGTTAGAATGCTACAGAGGTGAGGTACCCTTCTCAGTATAACAATTCAGGATATAGAGGAGGTGGATAGGTCTCATTTTTGTTGATGTTAACCTTGATCACTTTGTTAAGGTGGTATCTGATGGACCCAGTCTCTGCTATAAAGTTAGAATTATTCCCTTTGTAATTAACAAATATCTTGGGAGTGATACACTGAGACTACGTAAATATCCTGTTTCTCCTCAAACTTTTGCTCACCAGCTTATCATCCATTGGTGGATCTTGCTTGCAGCAATTATTAGTGTTAAAATTATTAGTTCATGGTTATTTTCTGTTATTCTCATTCCTTCCACACTTATTAATTGGAATTCTTCAGTAAAAAAGAACCATTCTTATTGAAGAATTAAGCAGGTGAGGGAGATTAAGAGTGGCAGATTTCCAGTTATAAAATAAGCGGGTCACAGAGATGAAAAGTACAGCATGGGAAATGTAGTCCATAATATTGTAATAACTTCATGTGGTGACAGATGATAACTATACTTCCTGTGATGAGCACTGAGTAATGTACAGAACTGTCAAATCGCAAGGTGTGTTGTACACCTGAAACTAATATAACATTAGATGTCAACTCTACTTCAATAAAAATAAAAATAAACAATAAAAAAGAGCTATTGCTCTCCCGCATTGACTGATTATCTATAGGTTTCCACCCAGTACTATAATTACTTATTTTGTTGTTTAAATTGTTTCCGTTTTCTCCACTGGGAACTCTTTCAGGTTGATGTCTTTGCCCCTTTGATGTGATGCTTCCTTCTTCGGGCACTTAATTTTTGACACTGTGAAATGTTCCAGAACTTTTTTGTATTTTCTCTGTCCTCGTCCTAGAATCAGGCACTTTTCCAAGTGACTCTGGTTCCTTTCACTGGAGAATGGTATTTAGAAACTAATACGTGGGTATAAGGTGTGCTCACCGCTACTGGGTATCACTGCTCCTAGGCCTTCTCAGTGAGCAGAACTTGGAAATACATATGTATAACCTATGCCTACATACACATCTATATTTATTTCTCTCTATATATCTAACTAGACATATAATCTAGATTATATATAATCTAGCTATGTATATGTTAACAAAAACATGCATTCATAATGATATCTCCAATTCCAATCCAACACCATGAGATTCATTCTAGGACTCACTCTTTCCTTGTTTGTAGCTTCTTTTTCTGACGGTGAGAACTTGTTCTCATTTTCTACAATATATTTACCTCTTCAACGCTGGTGCATGCATGCATACAGTAGTTTCAGAGTTGTTAACCCATACCTGCATGGGTTATTATTAACCAGTATATTCCAGTTATTAACTGGAGTATAAGTGTTATGTAGAGTTATTTTTGTCTTTACTTATACGGTATTTAATCAAAATATTCTTCCAAAGTAACTTAACTTGAACCCCAAATATTTTTAAAATTTTTATTGTTATGTTAATCACCATACATTACATCATTAGTTTTTGATGTAGTGTTCCATGATTCATTGTTTGTGCATAACACCTAGTGCTCCATGCAGAACATGCCTAATATTTGCTGATTCTTGAAACTCCTTAGTAAGTAAAGAAACCTCATTCTTTCCATAACCAAGATGAAATTTATCAAATATTCCCACCTTCATTTCATCCAATAGTGTCTTATGAAGCATTATCTTCAGGCAGGCCATGATATATTTGCATATTTTTGACCATTAAACATTTCTTGAGTTGAAGCCAAAACTTTTCTCTCCAGTTTCTACACATTGGACAACAAGTTTATAAATTCCATATTTAAATGATACAGAAGTTGACTTATAAGAGTCAATTAATTCTTGTCATTTAATTCTTTAGGGGTACATACTGGGACCATTACATTTTGTCTAAATGTGCATATTAATAATATAGAAGGAAAAAACCAAAACAAAACCAAGAACTTTATTCTGGTTGTAACTGGAAGCCATGGCAAATCTTATACTATGATCTATTTTTTTTACTACTAGTGAACTGGGGACATACAAAACACATGTAATGGTATGAATATGTATATTTACCAAAAAAAGGTCTATTAATACATGCTCTGTGATACTCCTTTTGTGGAATAATTCTAGATGGATTATCTTCTTTATAAGAAACTCCTTTGCTACGCGTTTTGTTCCTGCCTTGTCTTCGGCGTTTTTGTTCTTAGAGCTGCCGATAGCAAGATGTCTTCAGGAAATGCCAAAATTGGGCATCCTGCCCCCAACTTCAAAGCCACGGCTGTTATGCCAGACGGCCAGTTCAAAGACCTCAGCCTATCTGACTACAAAGGGAAATACATTGTGTTCTTCTCTTACCCTCTTGACTTCACCTTTGTGTGCCCCACGGAGATCACTGCTTTCAGTGACAGGGCAGAAGAATTTAAGAAACTCAACTGTCAAGTGATTGGTGCTTCTGTGGATTCTCATTTCTGTCACCTGGCATGGATCAACACACCCAAGAATCAAGGAAGACTGGGACCCATGAACATTCCCTTGGTATCAGACCCCAAGCATACCATTGCTCAGGACTATGGATCTTAAAGGCTGACGAAGGCATCTCGTTCAGGGGCCTCTTTATCATTGATGATAAAGGTATCCTTAGGCAGATCACGGTAAATGACCTTCTTGTCGGCTGCTCTGTGGATGAGACTCAGCGACTGGTTCAAGCCTTCCAGTTTACTGACAAGCATGGGGAAGCGTGCCCAGCTGGCTGGAAGCCTGGCAGTGATACCATCAAGCTGATGTCCAGAAGAGCAAAGAATATTTCTCTAAGCAGAAGTGGGCGCCGGGTCATTTTAGGGCTGGGCTGCAGTGGGTGGCCATGAAAACAAAATCTCTTTTGTACTATTGTCATGCTTAGAACATAAGACTTTAGACTCTGTGCAGATGTGGTATGGGGACAGGACAGGCCTTTCCTGCAGGGGTTGGGGAGGCCAGCCTTTCTTCCTCTGGAGAGAAGGGCCTGAGCTGTTATGGGGCAGGCCAACTCTTATGTACAGTAGTAGGGCATCACTGTTTGTCTTTTGTTGTTTATATTAAACTTGAACTGAGGAGGGAAAAAAAAAAAAAGAAACTCCTTTGCCATTACTGAGATCTTTTTCACAAAAGCAGACACTAATAAAGTGAAAGATATGTATCTTGTGTGGATAACTGAAGTCTGTGACCCATAATCTGCTCAGTGCTTTAAAAAAAGCTGATCTTTTAAAATACAATTATTTTATCAATCAAAGGGTAAAGAACATTTATCATTATTAGTACCATCGTCTTTCTTGTAGATTTTCTCAGCTGCTTGAGAGCTAGTTCATATTTATAGATTTTGCTTTCTGCATGATGGCATGGGGCCAAGACAGCAGCTAAATGAGGAAGAAAACTTGCAGAAAGCCAAAAGTGCCTCTGCTTCTGGGCAAGCAGTGGTAGGGTGATATGCAGACTTAGGAGGATTGCCAAAAACCTAAGGCCTCAGAAGGAATTCACTCAGCCCCAATAGATAGTGGGTGTGGCTTGAATTAGGAAGGGGGTTGTCTTTCTTGGTGTTTTTTAAATCCTTTTATTTTGGGTTACATTCTCTCACGCTATGGCTTAGCTCATAGTGGATGTTCAAAAGGCATTTCCTGAATGAATGAGTGAATGAATGAATGAACGGCTTGTCAAGTATTTGCTGTTAAGGGCCATGGGGAAGATACTGAAACCTGCAGCTCAACAACCATTCTTTCCCAGCTGCCTTTGGGGTCAAATTTAGTCGGGAGTAGGGGCAGAGGTTCCTGAAGAATCTTTAATCCATACTCTGACCAAAGGCCTCCTGAGTTCGAGGATAATGAAGCTGAAATTCTTGATAAATCTTCTCAGGATTTGTCTTCAGTAATTGATCATTCCTTCAGGCTATTGATTTTCCTTTTAAAGAAAAATTACTTTCTTTCTCTTTTCAAGTTACTATGAATGAACAGCGGCATTCATCATTGTGAGCAATTCTTACTCCAATTTAATTTAGCTGTCATCCATAAAATATCCCAATCTTAGGAATAGAGTAGGATTATTGTTTGAAATCATTTTCTCATCTTTTGCTGTCTCCTGATTTGATCAAAACCAATATAAACTAAATGATTTCAGAGCTTCAGATGGGAAAGTTACCTTCTCATAGGGATATAAACTTGCTTCTTAGCACTAAATAATTCTTTGACAGCAAATAGTACATTGGAATTTAAAAAGGAAAGGAAAACATATAGAAATTTCTGCACATGCATATTCTATTTGCAGCATCTATATACCTTATAACAGTCTATTTTAAGCTGATAACAATTTTAATTGCATCTAAAAATTCTATACTTTTCTCCCCCCACTTTATATTTTTATGTCACAAGTCACATTATTTTTAGTGTATTCATTAAGAAACTATTGTAGCTATAGTATTTTAATACTTTTGCCTATTTTAAAAATGATTTTATTTATTTATTTGACAGAGAGAGAGTGCATGCTCACATACAAGCAGGGGGAAGAGCAGAGGGAGAGGGAGAAGCAGGCTCCCCCACCAAGCAGGGAGCCCCATGTGGGGCTTGATTACAAGACCCTGAGATCATGACCTGAACCGAAGGCAGACACTTAACTGAATGAGCCACCTGGGCACCCCAATATTATTGCCTGTGGTAAAAGTGCTTTACATGCCACCCTCACAGTATTAGAGTATTCTGAATTTGATTATATACTTACCTTTACCAGTGCTGGGTTCCCAGACTGACGGGACTGGAGCTGAGTTACATGACTGTTGTGGGGTCCACAGTTTGGGTCTGCGGATAGCAGGCCTGTCACCAGGGGCACAGGCATGTGTGGTTCTTGTCAGATCCCTGTGTGGATGGGACTGCTCCAGGACCGCGTGTGAGCAGAGCTGAGTCAGTCCTTGGGGCCACCTCCAGGTTTGCAGTATAGCCCACAGAGAGTGGGCCTGTTACCAGGTACACTGATGGTTTTGACTCCCACTAGGTCTCGGAGAGGGCTCTCTGGGTGGACGGGACTGCCTCAAAGACCATGGTAGGTGGGGCTGGAGCTGGGTCACAGGGCTACTCCAGGGTCCGTCCACAGGAATAAGGTCAGCAGGCCTGCCACCAGGGATTTGAGTAGGCATGTCTTCTGTCAGTTCCATGAGTGGCCAGGACGTCCCCCGGACCATGGCAGAGTGGGGCTGGAAGTGAGACTCAGAGCCACTTCAAGGTCCACAGGTGGGACTGAGTTCATCCAGCCTGCTACCAGCCACATGGACTGATATCACTGGGTCTCTGGGCCAGCCGGACTGGAGCTGGGTCACAGGACAGCTTTGAAATTGTGTCCTGATTGCCTGTTATCAGGGACAAGAACAGGTGTGGCTCCTCCTGGGTCCCTGTGTAGGCAGGAATTTTTTCTGGACCAGCAGGAGGGCAAGGTTATAGCTAAGTTATAGGGCTGCTTCAGAACTTATGATCAGGTCCATGGTTGGTGGGACCATAACCTGGGGGTATATGGATGTGGCTCCATCTGGGTCCATGGGAAGATGAGGCTGGTTGCAGGATGGCAGCCAAGTGAAGTTGGATCCAAGTACATAGTGGGCTGGGGCTCCTTTTGGTCAGTAGGTGGTACCGTGTTTAGTGAGCCTCCCACCAGAAATTGGGCCTGCCTTTTCAAAGCGGCACATTTCAGTCTTGGGGTTCATTGGAGTTTTACAACCTCTTACCTGATCCCAAAGCTCCCACAGTGGCACTTTTGTCCTTGGATAGCTGTAAAATTGTTTTTGTTGGGGGACATGAATTTGAGACCTCCTATTCCTCCATCTTGCTGATGTCACCTCCTCCCTGAGGTTTTGGTTTGCATTTCCTTAATGATTAGTGATGTTGAGTATCTTACTGTGCTTCCTGGCAATTGATCTATTACCTTTGGAGAAAGACTATTCCAGTCATTTGCCCTTATGTTAATCAGGTTTTGTTATTTACAGTATCAATCTGTTGGTGTTCTCTTTTAAAATTCTACATATTAACATCTTATCAGATATAGTATTTTCAAATGTTTTTCTCCAATTCATGGGTTGCTTTTTAACTCTGTGGATAGTTTGTTTTGATATATAAAAGTTTTTATTCTTATAAATTCCAATTTATATGTTTTTTGTTGTTGTTGTTACTTACACTTTTGGCATCACATCTAAGAAATCACTGCCAAATCCAATGCCATAAAGTTTTCCTCTGAGAGTTAGCTCTTAAATTTAGGTCATGGATCCATTTTTAGTTAATTTTTGGATGTGGTATAGGGTAGGGGTTCAGCTTCATTCTTTTGAATGTGGATACCTAGTTTTCAAGTACTATTTGTTGAAAAGACTGGCTTTTCCTCATTTGAATGATCTTGGAACCCTTGTCAAAAACTTATTTTTAATTAAAAATTGCATTTCACTTTATTTTTAGCAGAAAAAGCATTGGTCATTATTAAAATGCAAATATGAATGTTTACCATCTCATACACCTAATAAATGTTACTCCTTTGGCTAACATCAACTATAATTCATCTCAATAAACAATATTTTGGAGATAGCCATCGAAAATGATGATGTTACAGAATATCCTATTCTGCTTGTTCATATATAGGCCACTTTACCACTGTTAAAATAACTCAAAATTTTGGAGCTTTGGTCATGAAGAAACAAAACCATTCATATATTTTGATGATCTTAGTCAACAAACTGAAAAGAATATTAATGAACATTTTTAATTGATTTTCTCATTTTTCATTAAGAACCAAAAATCATCTTGCCAAATTGACGAATGTTTTATGTCATCAGCTATTTGGGTCTGCAGTCCAACATTGGTAGCATCCGATTGTATTGGTAAACACACTGTCCGTAGCACTGACACCAAGGCTAAAATAAATCATGTGAACCTTTCCATTGAGCCAATATGAACAGTCTGTCAAAGAGAAAAAATCCAGGTACATTTTGAACAAAATGTGTCTGTTTGCAGCCTCACCATAGGGAAATCTAATTCACGTTTGCTTAAATTTACTGGAAGAAAAGACCTTGAAAATGAGACAACCTTTGTTCTAATATTCTCATTTAATCCATACATGAGTGAACTGTGCTAAGAACTGCACCTAAGTGATTTGTAGAATTCTTTCCCAATTCTCTCACCTTTTAAAAGAGAATTTGTTCTGTATAGAACAAATACATGTGGATAATAAGTGAGAACATAAAAAGTCACACAACTTTTGGGAAATGTGAAATATTTTTTCAATTTTCTTATATAGTCTGTATTTATTATAGTGTAGAGATTTATTTAGAAATAAATAATTTAGAACCTTGGAAACTTTACCATCTCCAACAACAATATATTTGGAGGTTTTAACAAGCTTGGGTTTTTGAATAGAATTCTAAAATGAAGAGGAAGAAAGTAGGTGTGAGGGCATCTTCTTCAATACCGCAATGAATGAACAAAAGAAACAAATGTAAGTAAGGCCAGCTTACCAAACCACACTGAAACTGGAGCAGGAGAAAGATTCCTAGTTTTTAGGAATTTGAAAAAAAGGCATTTTTTTTCATTGTCGCAAATAACTACAGTCCAGGTTAGCAAAGTGGGGCTGAAGCTAGAAAGAGCTTTAGTGACTGGCAATGGGCATCCCCATTAGTGGTATGAGAATGAGTGATTTTGAACATGACCTGAACATGAGAGCAAGACCTTCATGCATATTAAAGCTTCCAACACAGTTTTTGTGATTTAAAGGCAATTATTTTCTAAATATTTCCACTTCTCTTTGTAGACATTTTGCAAGATCCTGTATCAAGTTTGCAAGTTTAGCTTAGGTTAGTTTTATTAACTTTGTAATTTTACATACTCAGTTGAAAGGAGGAAGAGGAGGAGGAAGCGGGGGAAGACGGGGAGAAAGAGGGAGAAGAATCCATTGCCTATATAAATATTTTTAAAAAACGCTGCTTGAGGCCAAAAGAAATACCTATAGCTGTGATTAAAAAACATCTAAAAATTGGGTAAGGTCAGATAACAAAAGAAAAACACAGCATCTTAAAAGGGCAATAAAAAGAACTTTTTTCGGGGGCGCCTGAGTGGCTCAGTCGGTTAAGCCTCCGCCTTCGGCTCAAGTCATGATCCCGGAGTCCCGGGATCGAGTCCCGGATTAAGCCCTGCATCGGGCTCCCTGCTCTGTGGGAGGCCTGCTTCTCCCTCTCCCACTCCCCCTGCTTGTGTTCCCTCTCTCGCTGTCTCTCTCCTTGTCAAATAAATAAACAAAACCTTTAAAAAAAAACAAAAACTTTTTCCTTCCATTTTTGATTCTTTGATGAAGAAAGTACTAGAATTCTTTCAGAACATAGTATTTTGGAACTGTAGGCCCAATCTATGAACTTTTCAAGGTAATAATTTGACCCAGTTGGTTGTTTTGCTTTTTTCCATTTCAATTTCCTGGGTAGTCATAAAGTACTTCATTTCCAGCACAGAATGGGTTGGTCTGATATTCCAAAACCCAAGAATAAGGCATGTAGAATCTGATCTATGAGTTGATATGCATTTGACTTTCCTATAAAACTTGTTTTTTTCTGGTTCCTCTACACAATATATCTTTTTTTTAATAATGTACACTAAGCAGGTACTATTTAGCTCTTGGTTAAATATAGGGGAGAATTCACTATTACACAACTCATAGGAAGACATAACAGATAATCCCCAAATAATCAAGCAGTACACATTATCAATTCAACTCAACAAAAACAATTATTAAGTACTTAATGTTTGCTAAGCATAGCATGTAAGGGGCAGAGGATAATACAGTAGTGAGCAAAACATAAACACAAACAAAGCTGATATAAAGGTGTGACTGGGTGGCTCAGTCGTTAAGCATCTGCCTTCGGCTCCAGTCGTGAACCCAGCATCAGGCTCCCTGCTCGGTGGGAAGACTGCTTCTCCCTCTCCCACTGCCCCTGCTTGTGTTCCCTCTCTTGCTGTCTCTCTCTCTCTGTCAAATCAAGAAATAAAATCTTAAAAAAAAAAAAAAAAAAAAGCTGATACGAAAGTCGACTGAACTCATAATTAATGAGTCACAGTCAAGACTCAAGATGTCTTCTGATAATAAGGCAATGCTTTCCTCTATTATATCCATATGTAGATATTATACATCTATGCTTTCGTACCTAAGAGAGGTCATCCACAGGGCTGTTCATTAGGATTAGCCACATATGAATGGAATATGCATAATATATATAGATATCAAATATGTATGCATCTTCATTGATAGGCTATTAAAGAAATTCTTTTGATTTCTCAAACATTGTTAAAATGATTCCTTTTGTCCCTAAGGCATAGTGTGGTGGTGGAGGACATGGACCTTCCAACCAAAAGACCAAATTTTGAATCCTGTCTCTGTTGCCTAGTAGCTGTCCAACCTTGGACAACTTATTTAAATCTCTTATGCCTTGGTTTCTTCAATTTTAAAATTAATGTAAACTACCTGCTTTATGGGGGTTGTCATGAAAATTAAATTAGTACTTACAAAATTTTTTAGAATGGTGTCAGATACCGTAATTATGATATGTTTGTTAAATAAATATAATAAATGTTTTTAAGGCCTTTGAAGGTCTCTTTTTATTGAAAATGCAGAAGCATCTAACCATGACCCATTTACCTATCCACCCCTCTATTTAATGAAAAGGTTTTGATGAGTTAAATATCCTAAAGCAGTCTGGATTCTTTAGGCTGTAGTAAAGAAAGTTACAGCTGAATAAATTCTCCACCTGATGGACTAGACAAGGAACACAAACAATCTAAGTGTATTTAATACAAAATAACTTAATGAAGAAATATATATTTATGTACAGAGCACACCAATTTTTGTTGCATTGCCAAGATGGTCATAGATTCAATATATCAATGTGGAGAGAGCAGAATATATTTTCTTGGCTTTGATTTCAATTCTGTAGGCTCGATGAAGAGAGGTGCCATCATGAATACTCATTATATATGAGAAGAAAAATGTGATGAGAACCAAATGTTATGAATGGTCTCACAGGTGAAAGCAATATTAAATCATGTCTTTCCAAAGGACTATGTAGGATAGGACTTGAATAAGTATGACAACTTAAGAAGGTGAGAATGTTGGTCTAGTATCTGAATTTTTCCTATGTACTTCAACATAATTTGCAGAAATTACTGCAGTCTGGTTTTGCTCTTATAAAAAAAGCAGAATCGAGAGAATCCAAAGTCAACTTCTCCCCTATTATGCTGTTACCTCAATTACACTAAATTAACCTTTCTCGATTGGTATACAACTCTACATATATAAAAACTTGCATGGCAGATTTAAATAGCAGGATTGATGTTTTCTTCTTTTCTAATGTAGGCTCAAACTTTTTCCTAGTGGTAGTGAAATGTAGTGAAGAGAAATGAAGGTTGATGATGGATACATGATTGTGTGACCTTTGGTAAATTAATGTCTCTGAAGCTTTAATTTTCTCACTTACAAAATGATAACTATCTGTTAGAATGGTAGTGAAAGTAAGAATGGTATTTTTAAAATACTAACGATTTTTCTCTACTAATGTATAACCTTCCTGCTTCTTTCCCTCACCTCATTTCAAGAATTGTGATATACTTTGCGTCAGTAGAAGGATGTGACAGTAACAGAGATCATAGCCCAAAAGGAAAAATTCCTGGATTTGGTTTTGAATAAGGACTTTAGGAAAAGACAGAAATACTGGAAGGCAAACAGAGATTTTATTTCCATCTTAGTTGTTATATATCACCGCATAACAAATTACCCCAAACCATAGCAGCTCAAAACATTTATTATCCCACAATGTCTATGAGTCAGTAATCTGATAGATCCTGTGTCTCAGATTTTCTCATGAGGCTGTAATCAAGATGTCAGCTGTGGTCTCATCTTGAGGATCAATGAAGGAAGGAGTTGTCAAGACATCAAGGGGATCTACACTCTGGTTACTATGTAGGAGACACAAGAAGATAGCAAGATCCCAGGGTGGGAATGATTCTCTGTTGTGTCTCAGTAGATGAAGCATACACAGTCCAGCAGTGATTATACAAGCCCAGGAGGGAATGACTAATAACAGATGGATTCCCAGATCCTTAAATATGGTGGAGAAGCAGTGGCAAGAATCACCCGAGAGGTCTATGAGGAGAAATGAGGGATGCCTCCATGGTTTCCTGCAAGGATCAGATCACCCGGATGAGAAACAGATGTACCAGCACTCCTACTCATCAGGCCCATTCTCAGCCAATGCTTTGGCACCTTCTAAGCCCTAGGCCCCACATACACAAGGATGGGGAAATGGGCAGGGGGAAGTCCTGCCAGGATAGTGAGTCACTGACTTTCTGCCACCCTGGGAGATGTGGGCCACAAAACGAAATTAGGTCAAATCACAAAAAGACAAAGAAAGTTCTATCTCTATCACTTGGCTCTGCAGATTATCTTTTCATCTCATGAATATAAAGGGCTTAGTTTAGGTGGCTCAATTAGTTAAACGTCTGACTCTTGGTTTTGGCCCAGGTCATGCTCTCACAGTGGTGAGACTGAGTTCTGCCTCGGGCTCCATGCTGAGCATGGGGTCTGCTTAAGATTCCCTCTCTCTCTCCCCCAATGCCTCTCCCCTGCCTCACTTGCACACACACACTCTCTCTCTCTAAAAAAATAAAAAAATAAAAATAAAGGGCTTAGTTCATATCTTGAAACACTGTAGATGCTTATTAAATAGTAGCTATTATTTTAATGATTTCCCAAGCTAACTGATATTCAGAACAGCTCACAGAAATCAGTTCTATGTAAAGAACATAAGCTCTATTACAACCAAGACGCTAAATTTATGTTGGGGGAATAGGAAGTGGTTGATCAATGTGTTCTCAGAATCACCTATCTAGTAATAGTGCTCCTGTACTGAGACTGATGTCTGGCTCACTGACAATCATCTTCTCATTTTCAGAATGGCATTTGAACTGTGGGTATCTCATTCTCCCAACCCAGAAAATGGGTCCCTTCACTTCACACCAAAATGTTATTTAAAAGTAGATGGTAGCACTGAAATAGTGCATTGTTCGATCCTCATAATAAAGAATTTGGATTTTTTTTTAAAGATTTTATTTATTTATTTGACAGAGAGAGAAAGAGAGAGCATGAGCAGGGGGAGGGGAAGAGGGAGAGGGAGAAGTAGGCTCCCTGCTGAGCAAGGAGCCCCACGTGGGGCTCGATCCCAGGACACCGGAATCATGACCTGAGCTGAAGGCAGATGCTTAACTGACTGAGCCACCCAGACACCCAGGATTTGGATTTTTAAATTAATTGCTTCCATTCAGTTTCAGAACAGAGTAAGTATACTGAAAGAGCAATGAGTTGTAATTGTTTGATTATATAGGAGATGACTACATGCATCAGAAATAATTGCCAATATTAATGGCTAACACGAACCTGGGATTATTATAATTGCTTTGAATATATTATCTTATTTAATCCTCAACACACCCGATGAAGCAAGTAGTATTACAAGTTCCATTGTATAGATGAGGAAACTGAGTACTATGCTCACACAGCTGGTAGGTGAATGAGCCAGAATTTGGACTCATGCACACGGGCTTTAGAGTCCATATGCTTGAGGCACCTGGATGGTCAGTCAGATGATTTGATTTCGGCTCAGGTCATGATCTCAGGGTCATGAGATGGAGTCCAGTTTCAGGCTCCACACTCAGCAAGGAGCAGAGAAGCGGGGAGAATCTTGAGATTTTCTCCCTTCCTCCTCTTCTGCCCCACCCTCCCTCAAATAAATAAATCTTTAGAGTCTCTATGCTCAATCACATTCTCAAGAATAAAACTGTCACATGATCAACGTTGGGAAAGTGCTGCGATTGAGATTGAGAAATGGCTCAGAGTGCATTTGATTCAGACTTCTGCTACTGCCTAGCTGAACACCTTTGAACAAGGTATTTGACAATTTCATTTTCTTCAACTGGATACTAGTACCTACCTGCCACATTTGTGGTTAAGAATGGAAAGAAGCAACTCTTGTGCACTGTTGGTGGGAATGCAAAGTGGTGCAGCCAGTATGGAAAACAGTATGGAGGTGTCTTGAAAAATTAAAAATAGAACTAGCTTAGGATTCAGTAATTCCACTACTGGGTATCTACCCAAAGAATACAAAAACTTTAATTTGAAAAGATAGATGAACCCCTGTGTTAACTGCAGCATTATTTACAGTAGCCAAGATATAGAAGCAACCAAAGTGTCCAACAACTGATGTATGGATAATGAGGATGTGTTATATATATACAACAAAGGTGTGTATATATATATATATACACACACAATGAATGTGTATGTGTGTGTGTGTGTGTGTGTGTGTACTCAGGCATCAAAAAGAATAAAATCTTGCCATTTGCAATGACATGGATGGATCTAGAGAGTATAATGCTAAGTGAAATAAGTCAGAAAAAGACAAATACCATATGATTTCACCCATATGTGGAATGTAAGAGAAAAAAAAAAAAACAAGCAAAGAAAAAGGGATAAAGAAAAAAAGTGCACTCTTAACTACAGAGAACAAACTGGTAGTTACCAGAGGGAAGGTGCGGGGGATGGGTGGACTAGGTGAAGGGGATTAACCAAGATGAGCACTAATTTACAGATTTGCTGAATCACTATATTCTACACCTAAAACTAATGTAACACTCTATGTTAATTATAGTGGATTTTTTTTAATTTTAAAAAAGAATGGAAAAAGCAATACACAGCCTGGAACATATTAATAATTGTCTTAGAAGATCAAATTTGCTATTTTTAAATCTTATGTCCAGGCTTCTTAGATGATCAATTGAGATAATTTCAGTAAAAACATTTTGAAAATTGTAAGTCACAAGATAAATGAAAGAAGCTATTTCTATTAATTAGCACTATTAATATAAATAGCTAACAATTTTAATGTACCAGGCACTGAGCCAAAAATTCTGATCTATGAGCTAAAAAAGAACCTAACTCTAAAGAAACTTTTAAAAATCGCCAAACTATGAAGTACTATTCTACAGGTGAGAAAACTAAGTCACAGAAGAGCCAAGCAGCATGTTCACAGTTATAGCCAGGGACTTCTGGAGTTTGACGTTTTCCTCAAACATCCTTCACTCCAAAACTGTCTGCTTTATATCATGAAACATAATTAAAAACACACTGCTTCAAGCACTTTCAAGCTTATTTATTTTTAGTAAATGCTATAGCCAGTGTGGGGCTCGAACTCACAACCCTGAGACCAAGGGTCACATGCTCTTCCCGCTGAGCCAGCCAGGTGCCCGGCTTTAGGTACTTTAGAGGCAATCATTGCACTGTGAAAAAAATAACTCTATTGTAACCAGGTAGCCAGTTACTTTAGCTGGTGAAATGATATAAAATGATACTAGTGATTTTTATTGTAATGGCTGATGTATTTTCGGCAGGGCTCTAGGCACCTGGCAGAGAGGAAGAGAGTTACTAAAAGCCACTGAAGCAGTACAATGTTGTATTTTCAAATCTGTTATACAATACTCACATTATGTGATCTATCTGTTCTTGCATCTGTCCATCTACTCCTTCGTTCCTTCTTTCCATGAGTATCTGTCAACCGGACTAGTGTTTGCCCTGAGCGTTGTACCACAGAGCATGAGAACATGATATACCTAAGTTCATGTGGCAGCCACAACAATTCCCATTCGTGAGACTTGTAAAAGTCATAGAAACTCAAAATGGAAATCCTAGAAGTTCTCTATCTTAGATAGTTGTTGTGAATACCAGATTAGATAAGGCATCTAGAACACATAGCAGAGTGTCTGGCATGTGGCAAGCACTCAGTAATGCTTGGTGACCATCATCATTTTTTCATCTTCTCACAAGCATGGCCCAGTTTATGAAAAACTTTTTATTTTTAAAGCTCACCATGTCTTAATTGGTTGGCTAGGAACAAAAGAACTATTTCTCCGGACATAATTGGTTATCTGGAAACAGAAGCACTATTTTCCTAGAAGCAATCTTATAAACATTTCTCGGATTCCTAGGTTACCCTGCCCAATTCCACTAATGCCATCATGTGATTTTATAAATGTTATTTATCAAGTTTCAAGCAAGAGACAGGCTAGAGGTCTCCAGAGCCCTAGCCTAACGGCTAGGAAAAACAGTGGTAGAGATAGAGGATGACGGGAACGGTTGTAGCTATGTTGAAATGAGCTAGCTAGGAAGGGAAATGAAATCATCAAAAATTAAAAGATTCAAGGTGTGAATAAATGGATTGATTTAACACTACTAAGTTATCAAAGAGGCAGACACAGAACTGGAAAAAAGAGGCCAAAATGTCAGTTGGGGAGAAAGTGGAAGAAGGTCAGTAGAGATGTAGGCCACTTGGTTCCAGGAATAGGGCCTGGGAAGACAAATATAGGTAAGACACCAAGGAGAAGACAAGACCTGCATTTCGCTGAGGTAAGACAGGA
The DNA here is from genome assembly GCF_011800145.1 of Mirounga leonina. Lineage (NCBI taxonomy): Eukaryota > Metazoa > Chordata > Mammalia > Carnivora > Phocidae > Mirounga > Mirounga leonina. The sequence goes on from NW_023270163.1 coordinate 690,997, forward strand.
GAGAGGTCCTCCATCAGGCTGTAATTTTACACCTACTTCCGACGCTTGACAGCTAAGCAGTGAGAAGATCAAGGAGGGCTGTGTAAGGCTTGCTGAGATATTTGGACAGTACAGTGAAGGTCATGAAGAGATGTAATTCAGGGAGTCAACACTTTCTAATAAAATATTAGTCTCAATTTGTGCAGACTGTTTTCCGTGTGGACTTAATATTCCATCCTGCTTCCAGGCAACTGGATAAAATCCTGTAACTCTGAGCTTTTGCTTGGAATCATTTAGTACTTTTCACTTCTAATGAAGCAGTCCCAGGAAGATAAACATCAGAACATTAACATAAAAATCTACTGGGTGATGTTCTAAAGCTCCGTATTTATTAACAACACAGCTACATCATTTTTAACAAGCTGAGAGGCAACATTCATTTACTCCCGTGGGCATTTTCAGAGGTCACCAGCTATGGGGATCCCAGGCAGCATTACCAGTGGGCTAAACACTTTAATATATAACGTGAAAGCTTTCTATAGAGGAATATAAGTTTACCTAGAGTCTCCATTTGGCGCTAAGGCATGCAGATTGTTTTCCCAATATTGAATCAAATTTGTTGACATGTTGCTCCATTGAGTCCTTAAAGTCTGACACCACCTCAGACTTATTGTCAACTCTGTGCGGAGAATGCTGACCGAGCAAGAGCACTATCTGCCATGATACTTTGTCTCCAGAAGCAGAGGCTCAAGAACTTCATTTGCCTGAAAGAAGTTGGCATTATGGAAATCAGACTACTTTGCTTGGTCAGTCTTTATAGGGCAATGGAAAACTATTTACATAGTCTAAAATGCAGTGATCGATTGCTCAAACATTTTCTTTTCCCGCCTCTCAAGAGAATATAAAAGTTAGACGCAAGGCAGAAGTCGTTCAATGCACAGTGCTGTCTGTGTATCACTTCCTCTCAGGAAATAAAAGGAGGTAAACATTTCTGAATATTTGAATTCTACAAAGTTCAGATTTATTTTCATAATGTTAAGCTCTATTTAAGCTGGGATGGACCCCAAACATGGCTGCCCTCTCAGAAAAAAAAGTGTGCTTAACGCCATGACAATGTTTCTGATGCCTCAGGGTCATTATCAAGGGCATTAAATACAGTGTGTTGCCATGGTTCCAAATTACCACGAACTGAGAGATTTAACCAATAAAAATGTATTGGCTTCCAGTTCTGCAGGTCAAATATCCCACAGAGACTTCCTTGGGTTAAAATCAAGATGTCAGCCAGGCCACCTTCCTTTTCGGAGGATCTCCATCTTCTTGCCCTCTCCATTTTCTAGAGGCTGGTCACACTCCTTGGCTGGTGCCTCTCTCCATGCACCCTCAACTTCAGCAGTGTAGGATCTTCAAACATCCCTCTCTTCTGACCTCTGCTTCCATCACCTCTTTCTATGACTGACACTCTTGCCTTTTATAAGGATTGGGCCCACCGGGATAATGCAGGATGATCTCCCCACCTCAAGATTCTTAAGTGAATCTGTTCTCAATAGCTTGTTTGAACTTCTCCCTCAATGACCAGCTGTGGTGTGCACAAACTTCCTTAAACTAGTTTTCTCCTTCCAAGTTTCTATGAAGAGTGAGCAGGTAATTAATGTTAATGGATGTAAGAAAAAAAGAGAAGGGAAAAAAGGAGACAGGAGAGGAAATTGAAGGCAGACCAAGTGGAGTCTGACATGATCTGTGAGTACAGGGTGTGCTGTCCATGTTATCCATTTTATTTTATTTTTTTTTATTTATTTATTTATTTATTTATTTATTTATTTATTTATTTATTTATTTATTTTTAAAGATTTTATTTATTTATTTGACAGAGAGAGACACAGCGAGAGAGGGAACACAAGCAGGGGGAGTGGGAGAGGGAGAAGCAGGCCTCCCCTCGAGGAGGGAGCCCGATGTGGGACTCAATCCCCGGACCCTGGGATCATGACCTGAGCCGAAGGCAGAGGACTGAGCCACCCAGGCACCCCATGTTATCCATTTAAAGGACTTTATCACTTGCTTCAGCTTTTCAGACGTGTTCAGGAGTTTAGTCTATTCTTCTAAGCCAACTCAACTATCTGGAGTCTCCCCCTTGAATTTCCTCTCTGCCTAACTCCTACTGCCCCCTACTCCCTGGAATGTTCTGCTCACTTTTCTCCTTTCCAGAATCCTTTTCAAACATCAATTCCTCTTGAAGACCTTCTCATCCTTTCTCCCCAGATTAATCACTCCTTTGTGTACTTACTGAATTGTGTTCGTGATGAAACAATTCTCACTCCATCAGATTTAGTTGTTCAAATGTGTGTCCACCCAGCTAAACTGCGAGTTTCTCAATGAGGGGCCTGTGTGCTCTTTCATTTTGCATGCCAACATGTATCAGAGACCCAGACATAGAGGAAATTTCTGTTGAGACAAACACATAGTTTGCTGAATATGGAGCTAATATGGAGGAACAAGGGGCTGTGCTGACCAGGTGGAATGGACACTTGCTGGCTCTGGTCATGACTACTTCATTGCTTTCCACTTGCTAAAGGTCTGTGAGAAATATTTGACAAATGGATGAATAAATGAAGGTACAATATTGATTGAATACCATCACATTAGTGCTTATTGTACTTGTCACCCAAAGAGGGAACCACAGCAATATTAACAGCCACCATTTAGTGCTCTCTATATCAAACCACCTAGCATTCAGTTTGCCTTATCTTAATTACAGTTCCAAATAGTTGTATGAAGGAGGTATCCTTATCCACATATGACAGTAAGGAGACCAATGCCAGAAAGACTTTTGCCCAAGATCGTGCTATTATCAAGTGTCACAACTGGAATATGAGCCCAGATGTAACTGTTACCTTAACCTCTACACTCTACGACTTGCCTTGTCTACTGTTTATTCCGCCAATGTGGTTTTCAGAACCTCATCCCATTTATGAGCTGGAAGGGACAGAGTAACGTGATGGTTCACAACATAGGCTCTGGGGTCAGACAGATGGTTTACATTATCTGACACTTCTTAGAATCAGAAAATTTTGCAAAAGTTACTTAACTTTCCTGAACCTCAGATAGCTCATCTGCAAGAATGGGAATAATACCTCCTAACTTAAAAGGTCATAGTGATGAATGAATAAAATGATACACAGTTTATTACATTACCAGACTACCTTCCTAGTGTTGCTGTGAGTAGTAAATTAGGTAATATATCGAGCAAATAGTAAAAATAAAAATGGCAGTTGATATTAAATAATAATATATTATGTGATATTTAATGTTAAATACTGTATTCATATTATATGATTTATGTAATATATGTATATATGCAATATGTATGTGTATATGTTATACATGATTTATACTATTAATTAAAAATAATACAATATCATATAATATATGATGTTTAACAATAAACAAAGGGGGTGCCTGGATGGCTGAGTTGGTTAAGTGTCTGCCTTCTGCTCAGGTCATGATCCCAGGGTCCTAGGATTGAGCCCTGCATTTGGCTCCTCTTCTCCCTCTGCCTCTGCCCCTCCCCACCCTTATTCTTGCTCTTTCTTGCTCTCTCTTTCTCAGATAAATAAATAAAATCTTTAAAAAAAAAATAACCAAAGATAAATGTGGTCTTTCCCATTTGTTGAAAACTATATATTTACATAACAAACTTACTTTCCCCGAGAGGGAAGCTTCCACTTAGGTAAATCATCACAAATTCTGAAACAGAATAATCTGCAAGCATAATATTTTGTTATGTGTGAAAAGTAGCTTGTTTTTCCTCCCAATCTAGAGAAATCACACCCATGATAGGCAGACAGGACCCCCTCCATAGAACAAAGGATGTGAAACCAGTTGGTACAGCATATCTCTAGGATATTTGCCATCAAGAGCAGTGTGGATAAGAAATTCAAATAGTGGATTCCAGTGTATGGATTGCTCAGGTAGTGATCCCAGGGTCCTGGAATCGAGTCCAATACCAGGCTCCCTGCTGCTCAGTGAGGAGCCTGCTTCTCCCTCTGCCTGCCGCTCTCTTGCTTAAGTGCCCTCTCTGAAAAATAAATAAAATCTTAAAAAAAAAAAGAACCTGGAAAGTATTTACTACACTGTGCATATTCTTTATATCACTACAGAGATCAACACAATATAGTCTGTCCAGACACTTCTGAGAAGGATATGCTGAGGATATGGCCTTAGATATAGAACAGTATAGAAATAGGAATGTCTATTAGTTTTCTGGGTCATACTCTTAAAATCTATCTTGCACAGCTTCCCCTATGAGAAATGTTCATTTTCTTTTGATTGATTTCTAGCATTATTGACATATGATTGACATATACTATTGTGAAAGTTTAATATGCACGATGTGACAAAAAAATTTAAAAAGTACAACGTGATGTTTTGATACACACACATGTATGTTGCAAAATGATTAGCACAATGAGATTAGTTAATGATCATCATTCATGTAATTGCCTTTTCTTTTGTGGTGAGAATATTTCAGTCCTATTCTCTTAGCAACTTTCAAGTATAAAATACAGTATTGTTAAGTATGGTGACCATACTATACATTAGATCCTCAGAACTTATCTTATAACTGGAAGTTTGTACTCTTTGTCCAACATCTCATAACTCCACCCCACCCCACCCAGCCCTTGGCAACCATCACTGTACTCTTTGCTTCTAGAAGATCAGCTTTCTTAGATTCCACATGTAAGTGAGATCACACAGTATTTGTCTTTTCCTGTCTGACTTATTTCACCTAGCCTAATGTCCTTAAGTTTATCAATGTTGTCACAAATGGCAAGATTTCCTTCTGTTTTATGGCTGGATAACATATATACATACATATATATAACATATATTAAATATATATAATAGGTATTATATATATTAATATATATATTATGTGACATTTGATAAAGAAAATGTGATATTTTCTTTATCCATTCATACACTGAGTTTTCTTTAATTTACTTCTATATACCTTGAAAATAAGCCATGAAAAAACTTCTTCCAGCACATCAAATTCTCATCTTATGTAAGGATTATTTTCCAAAATTAAGTTTAGAGCTTAAATCGAGTATGTCACTATCACCCTTTAAATATTTTAAATGATCCATAATGTATTTATATCATTCTTAATTAACCCAGCACAGCCAGTTTTTCCTTCAGTCTGTTGAAAGAGACTGCTATTTGAAACTAGGCTATTTTTAATGTTGAGCATGCACTGAAAGACTTGGCTTGATAGTGAGTTTGTTACATGAGAAATGTATGTCATTAATCACTGGATTCACACTGAGTCCTGAACACCAACAGTGTGAGTCATGTGAGTTAACCGTGCATAAAGATGGCAAAATCTTCTAGCACAGACTGCAAAACCCCTCCATTGAGGCTTTTTATTAGAAGAGGGAGTAAAGTTTGGAACATTGAAAAGATGGCAGAGGACGGCCTCGGTATTTTGCAGTGCTGCATTGGGAGAAAAAAAGTCCAGGAAAAGTAAACCAGAATCGGACAATTGCACTCATTCGTCTATCAAGGAAGGCGAAGTAAGACACAAACGGTTGGTATGCTCTTTAGCATGAAATAATCACGACTGGAACTAAGATAAAATGTTTTCAAGGTTGATATGAAGTTTAATAAATAGTCACTTAACATGCCATATCACTTAAAGCCACCCTAGGTTTTTTGTTTTTGTTTGTGTCTTTCTCAGGCATCCAAGCTGTTACTCTGTATCTCCTTAAGTCCTCATGATCCCAGGAGGCAAAAGTCAACTCCACATTGCAAAATCGGAAAGACATTAAATCTTTGAATGGTGAAGCAAACAGGATAAAATGCCTCTTTGTATTCCTTCTAAATATACAATGAAGCAAACGGAATTCATTTCTTTAAACTTCATAGGAAAAGGCAGAGCTGAGTGTTTAGGAAGCAAGTGATAACTGAAAATCTGATGGTACTATTATTATTTTGTTATGAAAATAGCTTTTATGTTCTCTTTTACTAATATACTATTTTTATTGGGCAAAAACTCAGTGGCTTTCACAATTACACCCATGACCACAGTCTCTCTGGCTGAATATTGCCTACATGATCTGAAGGTTTTTAACCAAAAATTTCTGTACTAGAAATGTTCAGGCACCTAAGCCTCACTGTTGGAGAGGAATTATTATTGGGAATTACAATATTATTTGAAGGGAAGAGTTATTCGATTGTAGATGATATGTTTGTAAATGTTATATGAGTGGGGCAATATGAATCACACATCTGGTGAATGTCAAACCTATTGGCCAGGGTTGTCTCTGTCGTCAACTAACCCAGAATTCTATGATGAATCAGGAAATATGTATAAAACATTTGATATAGAATAAAATTTCTATGTAAGGACAGAGCTGTGAGTCATACAATTGGTTTGTAATTTTTTATTCTCTTGGCACAATTTTGTGATTAAAAACTACCTCTCTTGCCTCAGTTACCCACCTTTAAAATGTAGCTAATTCTGATTCTGACTCAACTGAGATCCTTATTAGTGAATAGCAAGAATGACATGAGGTGAATGAAAACATTTAAAATACTTGAGGGCGCCTGGGTGGCTCAGTTGGTTGGGCAACTGCCTTCGGCTCAGGTCATGATCCTGGGGTCTCGGGATCGAGTCCCACATCAGGCTCCCTGCTCAGCAGGGAGTCTGCTTCTCCCTCTGACCCTCCACCCTCTCATGCTGTCTCTCTGTCATTCTCTCTCTCAATAAATAAATAAAAATCTTTAAAAAAAATAAAAAATAAAAAATAAATAAAATACTTGAAACTGATTAATTGCTGAACTCTACATCTGAAACTAAAGATGTACTCTGTTGGCTAATTGAATTTAAATTAAAAACTTAAATTAAAAAATAAAATAAAATACTTGAGATGTTGCTCTAAGGACTTTATATTTAATGCATGTGTCCAAAACAGCTTGGCCATATTTCTGGCTTCTGATGACGTATGCAGGAGAGAGATCCAACTCTTTAAGTGACTTAAGAGCAAAAATGTTCACTTCTCTCTTCATAAACAGTCCAGAATGGATAAGCAGGCTACTATGCTCCATTTGGTCACCTAAGGATTTTGACTAACTTCTTATTTCTCTAGCATTATCCCTGGGCATTGTCCTCATTGGCTTAGTTGAAGTTGGGTTGCAGGTATGTCTGTATTCTTGCTCCCAGGAAGAGAAAGGAACATAGAGAAATTTGCATTCAGTCCTATAAGTGGCAGGCTATTCACTTCCTCTAGCACTCAGATCTAACACTGGGAAGGAGCAGCATAGCTGATCTGGTACAAAATACCCGACGGGAGTTGAGTGTGGATGAGAAGCAAACATTAGAGAGTAGTGCAAAACACCTTGTATTTGTGCAGAAAACCACTTAGGGCCCAACTCAGAGTCATTTTTGTTGTGCCTTGGTTGCTGTCTTACTTTTCTGAAGTGAAAATAGATTATTTTTCCCCAAGTGCAGGTATTCTGAATTTTCTTGTCAGAGCTTTCAATATATCTACAATATATTTTTAAATTCTAGAGGAAAACATGTTTTTTTTCCTCACAAAATGAGTCATTTTCTCACTCTGGTTCTTGCAAGTTTGCTCAGTCCTCCTGTACGCTTCCTAAATGAACATGTTTACAAAATGTTCAAGCTCTTCATCACCTGATTGGTCATCCTAAGATGAAGTCAGGCAATGGGAGGTGTCGTTTAAAGAATGTTCCTGGTGTTTCTGACATAAATGGAATGCAGTATTTATATGAATTTTAAGCTTTAAATTGGAGGGGCGGGTGCTGAAACTTTTGGAAGCCCATACATTTTTGAAAAACTTTATTTTAAAAATGCTTATGCTCCTCAAAAAATGGCTGACTTACAATAATAACAGCTTGAATTATTCAAGTACATCAATTTCAATTCAATCCCATGTTGTAATGTTAGTTCAGCTTGACACTATCATGTGAAATCAATAATAATGTGTAGCTGATCTAGCATTACGGTGTAATGTCTGAGAGAGCATTGACAGTTTTCCAAAACCTTCCAGATCACATATCTTTTTTTTTTTTTCCACATAACTTTTTAATATGGCTCTGTTCTCTAAGCTTAAAAAGGGCTCTTTTGGCTGGCTAGCCATTAGTTTTCAAACTTTCTCCATAGACTGTTTCCTCCTGCCTTTCCTCCAGTGCCCCAGTGCACAGAGGAAGTCAGGATATATAGCCCTAATGTGTTTTTAGAATTGTATGCTTTTTTTTTTTAGATTTTATTTATTTATGAGAGAGAGAGAAAGAGGGAGAGAGGGCATGAGCTGGGATAGGGGCAGAGGGAGAGGGACAAGCCGGCTCCCCGCTGAGCACAGAGTCCGATGCGGAGCTCGATCCTAGGACCCAGAGATCATGACCTGAGCTGAAGTTGGACGCTTAACCAACTGAGACACCCAGGCGCCCCAAGCATTTGTATGTTTATGCATCTTATCATAGCAACTAAATTGTAAGCAAACAGAAATCAAAGGTTTATTATTTTTCATCTTTTTTCCCTCCTATAACATTTAATATGTTCCTGAGCATAGAGAAATAGAGATATCATTAAACAATTTTATGTATGTGTGAAAGATTGAATTAATAACCATAACCAAACAGTATGCATAGATATAGCAGACGGAGCCTATGAAGGCACACTTTCCTCTGCCTCCAAAATTATTGGCATCTTAGGAAAAATATAATCAAAATGAAGTTTAAATATGTCACTAAGTGTCAATGGGAAATCCACAAGTAAGAAGGAGAGAGAGAGAGAGAATAAAGCCATAACAGAAAAGGTGATGATGCTGAAGTGGCTCTTACAACCTGTAGACCCGTGGAAGGCTTTAGACTTTAGGGGATGGGACCAGAGACACAACTGACCTTGTAGTGACAACACATGCATGGAGAACCATTGGGTGGAAATGTCTGTACGTGACGGCCTGGCGGTGTACCCATGCCCAAGGTTGGCTTAATGCTGAGTCCTTTATACAATATGAAATCACACATTCCACGAGTGTATGTGATTGTTTCATGATTATTGTCACAACTGGAACGTGAGATTCTTGAGATCATCTCTATATAAGATTTTGCATATAATTACAGGTAGTACTGATAATCTTTGAAGTGCATCCCTTCATTGAACAGATATGAACTGCCCAGTCACTGCATAGCAGGCACTACATTCATTGCTGAATGTAACAAGTCAGGCCTGGTTACTGTCCTTAGGACATTTGCCTTATTCCCACCTTATTAGAATCATTTGTGTACCATTGTATTTCCACCTGAGAGATGATGAGCTGATTGAGAGTTTTAATCTGGACACAACAGGGTATGGCACATGGCTGTGGGGGGCAGGGAACTGAACTGTTGTTATTTTTGGTTTTTTAACTGATTTAGCAGCCAACTGGCATTTCAAGTATTAGCTGTTTTTCATTTCTTAGAAGTGTCACTAACTTCCCCATCCCACCCAGATGAGAAATGGGTGTTATAATTTCCTGCCCACATAATTTAATAAATGAGTGAAAATTAACAAATCTACTAGGAAGCTAGAAACCTGTTTTCATATCAACCTAGAGAAAAGAGAATTTGCAATCACCCAACCTCATGGGGGTTTTCATGGCGATACAAACAATGATAGTTTTATGATTCGTACTTCACTGCAGAATCAGAGATTATAAGAAATTTGAGAGGAAGGAAAATATATAAAACAGCAGGAGAAAAATTACCTCTTATGAATTAGTAAATAGTTATGCAATTTAACAGTGAAGGAACAAGAGAAAGAGAGAGAGAGAGATGGAGACTTGTTTCCTAAACAACTAGAGAATGTGGCTACTTGTCAAGCACACCTGGACATGGGTACACACCAGGCTACCTAGGACAGTCAATTATGTCCAGAGAATTTAAATGAGATAGAGCATACTTTTTCTTTCTATCACAATGTGATAATATTAAATGTGAATAATAAAAAGAGAGCAGGAAGAAAATGGAAATTATAAAACACTTAGAACTGAGTGATGATGAAATCACTACATGTTAAAATACACAGAGCAGGAATTTTTATTTTAGGAAAAAAAAAATTAAAGACTACTGAGAAAAGCACCGTTCTCAAAAAGTTAGAAAAATAAGAGTAAATACAAATAAAGTGGGAGGGAGGAATAAGTATGCATAAGTAAGAATTAAATAATAAGATTATAAACAATGGAGAGTACCAACAAAACTGAAAGACTATAGCATTTATTTATTTATTTATTTATTTATTTATTTATTTATTTTAAAGATTTTATTTATTTATTTGACAGAGAAAGACACAGCGAGAGAGGGAACACAAACGGGGAGTGGGAGAGGGAGAAGCAGACTCCCTGCCGAGCAGGGAGCCCGATGCGGGACTCGATCCCGGGACTCCAGGATCATGACCTGAGCCGAAGGCAGTCGCTTAACCAACTGAGCCACCCAGGTGCCCAAGACTATAGCATTTAAAAGAAAAAAAAAGGAATGTTCTGAGAAGATATTTCTAAAAAAAGTAAAGTAAAAATAAACATTAGCAAATAAATGTATGTAACAAATATAGATATGCTAGAACATTAAGTATGAAAATCTTATAAAAATCAATAATGAATTTGAAAAGTTACATTCAAAACATGCATTTCTAGAAAACATAAATAATCAAATGTAAGAAAAAGTAGAAAATTTGAGTAAATCAATAAATTATATATATTTAATATGTAGTCCTCCTTTCAAAATAAGCACAAGATTCAAAGAGTTTTTAATGTTCTGTTTTTACAAATGTTCAAGAAACAGACAATTTTAATCCAACAAAACCGTTTCAGAGCAGCAAGAGAAGAAAAGAGCCTGAAATAACCTTGACAATAACACCTGACAGGGCCAGTGCAATAAATAAAAACTGTAGGCCTATCTCATTAATTAGAATACTTATAATAAACCTCAATAAAATGTTGATAAATTGAAATCAATGCATAAAATATGACGCATCATAATAATGTTTAACCCAGCATCATGGGGATGGTTTCATATTACAAAATCAATTACTATAATTTAAAATTCAATGCCCATTCATGATAAAGCTATTACAGAACTAGGAATATAAAAAAGGTTCTTTAATTCATAAATTATGTCTTTCAGAAACCTATAACAAACATCATATTTAGTGTTATAACTTTATTTTTTTAAAGAATTATTTATTTATTTATTTGAGAGAAAGAGTAGGGGGTGCAGGAGAGAACCACATGCAGACTCTGCACTGAGTGCAGAGCGGGAAGCAGGGTTTGATCTCACAACCCTGAGATCATGACCTGAGCAGAAACTAAGGTATTGTCGGAGATTTGGAGAAAGAGGAATCCCTGTGCGCTGTTGGTGGGAATGCAAAGTTGTGCAGCCACTCTGGAAAACAGTATGGAGGTTCCTCCAAAAGTTACAAACGAACTACTTTATGATCCTGCAATTGCACTACTGGGTATTTACCCAAAGAATATAAAAATACTAATTTAAAGTGATACATGCACCCCCAATGTGTATTGCAGCATTATCTACAATAGCCAAACTATGGAAACAGTGCAGGTGTTCATCACAGTTGAATGGAAAAAGAAGAGGTGGTATATATATATATATATATATATATATATATATATATATATATATAT